>NC_062231.1:18889430-19537839 GCF_902686445.1 Sciurus carolinensis | reverse complement strand
GGTGTGCTGTGCTCCTGTGCTGCTGTGCCGCTGTGCTGCGGTAGGATCCCGCCAGGTGGCGCTGCAGGCGGCGGGCGCGCCCGGCCAGACTGGTGGAGCCGCTCTTGTCGTGCGCGTCGACCGCGGCGCGGGGCCCGGCGTGGGGGGTAGGGCGAGTCATATGACCCGCTTGGCTTCCTGGCTCCGGCCGCCGCCGCCCGCCCGTGTCCGTCCGTGTCGCGCCGGGGCCCCGAGGAGCCGTTGGGGGGGTCCGGGCTGAGGACCGCTCGTGTGGGAGTCTTCGCCGCCGTTGCCGCCCGCCCTCCCGTCCGCCCTCGCTCCGCGCCGTCATCATGCTGGCGCTCATCTCCCGCCTGCTGGACTGGTTCCGCTCGCTGTTCTGGAAGGAGGAGATGGAGCTGACGCTGGTGGGGCTGCAGTACTCGGGCAAGACCACCTTCGTCAATGTCATCGCGGTGAGTGTCCGTCCGGGCTCGGCCGCTGCGGGTCGACCGGCTCCTCCCCTGGGGCCGGGGTCAGGCCGCCCCCTCTGGGCGCGGCGAGCCGGGCGGGGGCCTGGGGCCGGGCCGTCCTCTCCCGGGGGTCAGGGGGCGGCTTTTGGCGCGCGTCGGCGGCCGAGGTCGGCAGCGGCGGGGTTAATCGCGTTTGGTCTCCTTGGAAGAGCCGTGCCTTTCAACGCGGAGGCCCGGGGACTGGGTCGCCCGGAGCTTGTCACGTTGTTTAAAGTGCTGTTGTTGTGGGGCGGGGACGGCGTGCGGAGCCCCTGGGCTTGGCTGGGTGTGGGGGCAGCTCAGGGGTTAAACTCCGCCCGACACTCTCCCTGTGGGGTGGGATTTGGCCAGTCCGTCCTTATCGAGAGAGCGTGAAGAATGAAGAGTCCTTTTTTTTTTTTTTTTTTTTTTTTTTCTTTTTTCCTCCAAGTTGCTGCTTGGGACCAAGTGGCCCATTGTTGGGGGCAGGAGAGCAGTGTGGGCGCCTTGCAGAATTCTCAGGGCCGCTTCCTCTCTGAATTCCCTTACTGGTCTCCACTGGTCCTCCGAGGGTCGAAGATCCAGCCCACGGCAGAGGGGAGGGACAGTTCCACCGAGTCCCACCGTAGCCCTGTTTTTATTGAGCCAAGGAGTCGGGTGTGGGTGTTTTCCAGCGCTAATTGTCTTTTTAGGCGAGTGGGTAAGATGGATCTTCTGCCACCAGCGTCACGTTAACTGTCTTGCAAAAGGGGGCTTGTCGTCTGCGGGTGCCTCTCACCAGAGTAGGGACTGCCAGGAGCGTAACTTACGCCAGGCCCCGGGAATGGGTGACCGGGAGGGAATTTGCTCCGAGAACTTACATTCACTGTGGTGTTTATTCAGTAGTGATTAAGTAGGATGGTTATTCGGTTGTGCGTTTTTGGCTGGGGAAGGAATAGGAATGAAAGATTTCTCGCCTGTCTTTACTTCGACTCCCCTCCCCCCCCACACCCCCAAAGTTGCAGTAACTCAGTCTTATCTGATAGGGGCTTGGACTTGCCAGGGATGAGCTTTAGAACTGTTCTGAAGAGAGATTGCAGCAGTTCTTTCACCTCTTAGATGACTGTTGAAATCTTTATTTAACTGGCCGTCCAACTGGTTTGGTTACAGGAATGATTCAAACGCGGCTGCCTTGTTGGAGAAAATAGGTAGCTTGTGACTCTTAGTCCTTGCAATAATAGAGCAACAGGGGTGAGTAAGACTTGGAGGAAAAAAAGATTAGTAGAAATCCAAACGTCTTTTGTAGAATGTTGCGTATAAGTATAGAGAATTTGCCGACTTGTTTTACTCCTTTCCTAATGTTATTTTTCGTAGAATGACTTTTTAAAATAAATATCTGGCGTGACTAAATAAGGAGATGGAAACTTTAGGCCATGTATTCATATTAAAACTTAAATATGATATGAAAAAGGTGAGGCTTTAGCCTGAGTACTGTAATTTTCTGATATTAACTTAAGAATTGTAGTCACCTTCTAAATCCCATCCCTTTGACAAAGTTGATTTAATTTATAGTGTAGATAGGTGAATTAGTACAATCAACTGTATGTGTTGCAGAAAAGAAATTATGCATGGAAAAATAAAACAGTTGAGTGAATATTTGAGAGACTTGTTGATTTTAGTGCTTCTGTCTTCAGTAGACACTATAGCTTAATATTATAAGCTTGAACTTTGATATCAAGGAACCCTGGATTTGAAATCTGGATTCACCACAGCTTCTTTGAGTCCTTGCTTCTCATCTATTAAAAGCAGATAATGATGTGTTTCTTACAGCATTGCTCTGAAGATTAAATGGAATGAAAAATGTTCAGTGACTAGCACTATGCCTGCCCATCTAAGGGGTAGCTAAATGGTAACTATTGTTATTATTTGTAGTGGCTCCATTAAATGCAGAAACAATGAAAAATTTTGAGAAGGCACTTGACAGCAATTGTTTCCTTTGACTCTCAGGTTGAACCTAAATGTGGGCTACAGTATAGATTTAAGGCTGTTGTGAAGTTTGGTCATGCCCTCTCCTTTCAAGTTAATTTTAGTTAACAGCAAAATTTCTGCAGAGCTGTTGAATACACAGTGACCCAGTGGTTCCAACTGTTTATTTTGGACTATTCTCTTTGAGTTATAATGGCGTGGAGAGGCTCTGTTAAGAAAATCTGTCACCACAAAAATGATAAGATGTGTTAATTAACTTGATGCAATCATTCTGTATCATATAATTCATCAAAACAATCATAATTTGTTAATTAAAAATATTAATTTTAGAAAAGGAAAAACTTGTACTATAATTGATGGTGGCCTTCAAAATGCTGAAAATATGCTTTAAAAAACTTCAAAATGCTAAAAAAAAAAGTAAAGACTTGTCTGTGATTTTTCTTTTTTAAACTGTTGTATTTTTGAATTTTTTAAATAGTTGTAGATGGACAGCATGCCTTTATTTTATTTATTTTTATGTAGTGCTGAGGA
Source organism: Sciurus carolinensis (assembly GCF_902686445.1). Classification (NCBI taxonomy): domain Eukaryota; kingdom Metazoa; phylum Chordata; class Mammalia; order Rodentia; family Sciuridae; genus Sciurus; species Sciurus carolinensis. Next base: position 19,534,873 of record NC_062231.1, on the reverse strand, counting down.
TTTTTATGTGGTGTTTTAGGCAACACTCTGCCACTGAGCTACAACCCCAGCCTGATACCTTAAAATTTTAACAATACTGACTGGGCATAATGGTTCTTATAGAATATATTGAGGGTGAGAAAAAGGTTAGTGATTAGAAGATTTTTAGATAAAAATGATGTATCTAAAGTACTAAATTGAGGACCTCATTTTAAAAAAAAAACAACTGTATAATTCTTTGTATTTTAATTTTTTTTTTCTTTTTAGCTTTTTATAATTTATTGCTTTTTTCCCTTGTGTCTTTATAGGGGTGTTTTATGTTGTTTTTGTTTTCTATTGTTTAGTGTTGGGGATTGAACTGAGGGCCTCATGCTTGTTAGGCAAGTGCTTTACCACAGAGCCACATCCCAGCTAATTCTTTGTATTTTGTATAAAATATTTGACTTGTAGAATCAGAAACACAGATGTGTTGAGCACTGTGTGTCACTTTAGAAAGTTGCTATTTACATTCAACAGGAAACTTCCGTGGTAGGGAAAACTACAAGTGAAGCTAGTTTTCTTTTTCCAAAAATCAAGCTTTTTTTTTTAATGCATTAAATATAAATTAATTAATCAAATATAGTTTCATCAAATTTAAATATCATTGCATCTATCTTAAAAGGTGTGACAGATTAAATAGATGATTTATCTTACTCAAAAGGTTTGTGATGCTGAATTACTTAAAAGTAGGTTTTGGTTCATTTCTAAAAGATAATGTTACAGAGATGTTCAGTCTTAAAATACAGGTTTTTTTTTTTTATTGTACACAAATGGGATACATGTTGTTTCTCTATTTGTACATGGCGTAAAGGCATACCATTTGTGTAATCATAAATTTACATAGGGTAATGTTTGATTCATTCTGTTATTTTTTTCCCTTCCCCCCACCCCTCCCACCCCCAGGGTTTTGAAACTGAAATGATACCTTATTTTTTCTATTATTTTATGAAGAGACATTTGATTTACATAATGGTCTCTTTTGTTTTGGACATTATAAAAAGAAACACCCCTAGACTTTAATTTTATGTTTGTGTTAGGGAATGAAATAATGCCCGTTGCTAACTATTCTGGCAGTTATTGCATAATCAGTCATGTGTGTTATATGTAGTGACTATTGTGTAATCTTTGGGACACTTATAGTTTATAGTATAGTTATTAAGAAATATTGAGTAGAATTTGCCAAAACATTATAAAACAGATTTTTATAAATGTGCACTGTTAAAATGGATATTGTCGTGAAAATTTGTCTACACTTTTGCAGATTCTGCTAATCAGGTGGGTTACTCCATGGAAGTTAATTACTACTGAGAATTAAGAAAAGGTGTGTGGGAAGATTGTAGAAGTTCGAATCTAGAGTCTTTTGAAAAAGACTTCTTTTAAAACATCCTTCCATATTCTAACTTTACCCTTGTTTCAAAGATGTGGCCAGAAAGTCCAGAGACAGCAAGTGAAATTCCAAAGGCAGCAGCACTAGGAAATAGCAGGGGTAGAGTTAGATCCCAGGGCAAGTGCACTTTCTTCATTTTCTACCTGCCTCTTTTTTTCCATTTGAGAGCTTCCACTTGGAAGATTTTAATTCTTTAAAGATCATTTTTGTGGGCTACTGATGTAGTGCAGTGTTAAAGCACTTGACTAAGTATGTAAGGTCCTGGGTTTAATCTTCAGCACAAAAAACTTTCTCATATATAATGTGCTCCTTTTTTGAATGTGAATAGCATTTATTTTTTTATTTTTTATTTTTAATCTATTTAGCAGAGCTGGGGAGCAAACTCAGGGCCTCACACATGCTTGGCAAGTGCTCTACCAATGAGGTATACCTCCAGACCTCTAAATTTGTATGGCATTTTTATATTCAGGCTCTTTTCTTCTATACTGGGTATTGAACCCCTGGCACCCTGCCACTGAGCTACATCCTCAGCCCTTTTAACTTTGAGACAGGTCTTGCGAAGTTGCCCAGGCTGGTCTCACACTTTCCATGCCCCTGCCTCAGTCTCCTATGTAGTGGACTTATAGGCCTATGCACTGTACCTGGCTACTATTAGGCATCTTTTTTTTGGCAGCGGGGGTCGGGGGTTGGGGTACCAGGGATTGAACGCAGGGGCACACAATCACTGAGCCACATCCCCAGTTCTATTTTGTATTTTATTTAGAGACAGGGTCTCACTGAGTTGCCTAGCGCCTTGCTTTTGCTGAGGCTGGCTTTGAACTACTATCCTCCTGCCTTAGCCTCCCAAGTCACTGGGATTACAGGCCTGCACCACCACACCCAGCACATTTAGGCATTTTAAGCATGCATGTTTGCAAACTATTACACATAAGGACTTGAAGCGTGTGTGTGTGTGTGTGTGTGTGTGTTTATATGTATTATATATGGATATTAGGAAAAGAAGTGAATAATAACCAGTGGAAAGGAGGAGGAGTGGAAAATTGTATTCACACATTTACATAACTGGTTAATAGGCATTGTTGAGTTAAGTGCTGGGGATTGAATCCAGGGGTGCTTAACCACTGAGCCACATCTGCAGCCCTTTTAAAAAATATTTTATTTAGAGACAAGGTCCTGATGAGTTGCTTAGGGTTTTGCTAAGTTGCTGATTCTTGCCTCAGCCTCCCAAGCCACTGGGATTATAGGCAAGTGCCACTGCACCCGACTGGACTACTTTTAATATATAAAAATAAATAAATGTGTTTATTTGTGTATTTTGTGGTGCTGGGGGGCAAACCCAGGGCCTTGCATGTGTTGAGCAAGTACTCTATCATTGAGCTCTATCCCCAGCCCTAATTTAAGTTTTTATAACATGATTTATTTAATTATTTTGGGGTAAGAATGGCAAAAATCATTTTTAAGGAAAATATGATGTGGTTCAATTATCCATGTTTAACAAATCTGAAGCTTTGGAAGGTAGTCTTCATGTGACATGGTCTTGGAATATAGATTCAGAGTGGTGGAACATGAGACATCCTACCAATGATGGTTACTTTAAAGGTCTTTGTGTGTGTGTGTGTGTGTGTGTGTGTATGTATGGTACTGGGAATTGAACCCAATAACTTGAGTACTAGGTAAGCTCTGCTAATGAGCTACATCCCTAGCCATTTATTTTTTTATTTTTGGGACAGGGTCTTGTGAGGTTTCCCAGGACCTAGAATTTAGTTATCCTGCCTCAACCTCCCTAGTAGCTGGGATTACAGGTGTGTGCCATTGCGTCTTACCATAGTTTATATATTTGGTTATTTCCTCATTATTGGACATTTGAATGGTTTCCAGGGTGTTGCTGTTGTACATCAGTTTATTTGATCTGCATTTCCTGAGGATGAGTTCCAGAGTTGGCATCATTAGATTAAAACATTTGAAAATATTTTGTGTCAAATGGCCAAATTGCTTTCTAGAAAGTATGTACTCCCACTGAGAAGGTATTCTGAACAATTTTCTTATATAAAGTTGAACATTAGCTAAATACTCCATCCTTTTTGGTATCTGTAGAGCAAAACATTCAGTTTTGTTGAGATAAACTAGCAATATTTTTTGGGGACGGGTTGCTAAGGATTGAACCCAGGGATGCTTAAGCACTGAACCACATCTCCAGCCCTTTTTATGTATTTATTTATTTTGTTTATAAAATTTTTTAAAAATGTTTTTAGTTGCAAATGGACACAATACCTTTATTTTATGTATTTTTTATGTGGTGCTGAGGATGGAACCCAGTGCCTTACACGTACAAGGCAAGTGCTTCACTGCTGAGCCACACCCGCAGTCCCAGTATTTATTTAGAGACAGGGCCTTGCTAGGTTCTTAGAGCTTTGCTTAATTGCTGAGGCTGACCTTGAACTTGTGATCCTCTTGCCTCAGTCTCCTGTGTTACTGTGATTACAGGTGTGCACCACCCTGCCTGGCTTAAACTAGCAGTACTTTTAAACTATTCTGTTAAATATTACTCAGTTTCTGTGTAAAATGTTTTAAAAAACTCCTACTTGATGTTCCAGAACTGATACTGTAGAAAACAATTCTTTTTTCCTTATCTTTTTATTGAACTCTGCGAGCAAGTCATATTAATGGAAATTCAGTTTATTCTGTTTTACTTTCATGATTCTAGTTTGTTATAAGCTTACTGGTGAATTACATATTCCAGAATTCTGACATGTTTCTATGTAATTCTCATTAATCCCTTGGTCCAATTATAGTGGGATGCTGCCTGCTCCCCCCTCTTTTTGTTACCAATTATCTTTTCTGAGCCAAAGTTTAAGAAAGTTTGCCAAGTAGACCACTTGTCCCTCCTGTGTGTACTAAGGATTGAACCTCGGCATGCTGTGTCACTGAGCTTTTTCAGTGCTGGGGGTCAAACTGAGGGCTTCACACACTGTTCACTTAGTATCTGAACATCAGGTAATAATTTAAAGCATTTAGTTTTTCTATGATGTGAGAAAGCCAAAATCTCTAATGGAGTAGTTTCTTCAAAGTCAAAACCACAAGCCATACCTTCTGTTGTGCTATTTTTTTTTTAAGATTAGGCTGTTTCTTAAATTAGATATTAGGTCTTGTATTTGGATCCAGTTTCATAGTTTGCTTGGTTTTACACACCAGAATGACATTCTTATATCATAAAAGGAAAATTTTTTTTTTTTTTTTTTTTTTCAGTGCTGGGGATTGAGCCCAGGGCCTTGTGCTTGCGAGGCAAGCACTCTACCAACTGAGCTATATCCCCAGCCCTGAAAATTTAAAAAAGAAAAATTTCAGGGCTGGGGTTGTGGCTCATGATGGAGTGTTTGCCTACCATGTGTGAGGCATTGGGTTTAGTTCTCAGCACAGCATAAATAATGATATCGTGTCCATCTGCAACTAAAAATATTTTTAAAAATTATCAGAGCTGGGCATACAGGTGCATACCTGTAATTGCAGTTGCTCTTGAGACTGAGACAGAATTACAAGTTTGAGGCCAGCCTGGGCAACTTAGTGAGACCTGTTGAAAAACAAAATATAAAGGGCCGGGATGTAGCTCAATGGTTGAGCACTTGCCTAGCACGTGTAGGGCCCTGGATTTAACCTCCTTCACTGCAAAACAAAACAAAAAAATCCACCCAAAGCAGTTTAGGGTTTCCTTAAAAATCATCTCTAAGAATATATATTCTGTGGTAATTATACTGACAAAATAAGATTTTAGATATGTAAGAAGTGATGTCGTTTCTGCTTGGATATGGAGACCTTTTCTCCTAAACTGGGTTAGAAAGGTGATTATTTGTTGTGAAGAACTTGGATTATAATTGGCAAAATGATACTAACAATGTTTTTTTGTATTCACTTACATGGTAGCAATTACTTTAGGATCTACCGAAGTAGTAGTAGTATGAGAAGATATTTTGAGCTAAAATTTATTGACGTATGAATATGGTATGGTTATTTGGAGTATGTTTAAATTAAATGACTATAAGTGTTAGAATGGCATAGAGGTTAAGAATTGAGAGCCGGACTTCTCCAAATTGTGTTACCTTTGGCAATTATTTAACCCTTCAGTGTGTTTTCTTCTGTGTAAAGTAGGAATAAAGTACTATCTTACAAAATTGTTACAAGTTAATATGTGTAAAACACTTTGAACAGTGTTCAAACCAGTCCATTGAAAGTGCCTCAAACATTAGCTACTAGGTTACTATAGTGTAATCTCATTAAGGGTGGGCATTTCTGTCCTTTCACTGATGGGTTCCAAACACCTGAAACCGAGCCTGGCATGTACTGGGTACTCAAATATGTGTTCATACGGATAAATACTATTCAAAATATAAAATTAAGCAAAAAGTGGGTTTATGAACTCATGTTCATACTTCATCATGCAAAGCATAGCATATTGGTAAGTATGGGTGTTCTGGAGGCCAACAGACTTGAGTATTGATTTGGCTATATATCACTTAGATAAATAGTCTCTGCTTCATTTTTTACTTCTGTAAGATGGAGGTGATCACCAAACTGTTCAAGAGTAGTGAGAAATAAGTAGTGAGAAATAAATAATTAACATATGCAAAGTTTTTAGCACCGTGCTGGCACATAGAATGAATTCAATAAATGGTGACTTATTTATTAGTAGTAGTATTAGATGTAATTATTAGCTTTTATGATCAATTCCTTTTTATTTTATATTATCGTCATCATCATTATTATTGGTACTGGGTATTATACTCAGGGATGTTCTATCACTGACCTACGTCCCCATCCTTTTTATTTAATTTGAAATAGGATCTCCCTCGTTTGCTCAGGTTGGCCCTGAACTTGCCATCTTCCTGCCTCAGCCTCCTGAGTTGCCAGGATTAAAGACATGCTCCACTGAATCTTGCTTATTCAATTAGTTACTAGATTTCACTCATTTATATTTTAAATAGTAGTTGCTTGTATTTAGGAAGGTTGTTATTTTTCTTTTGTTTAATCATTGGAAAATTTTGGAATGTCGTAATTTATCTTGCTGAATTTGATAACAGAGGAACTGTTCTTATCTTCTAGATAGGCTAGTAAATTTTCATTTTCTTGCTTATTACCTCGACAGAAACATCAGTACAATATTGAATTCAGGTGTGGAGAGTGGGCATCTTAATTTTGTTCATAATCCTGGAGTAGTATTTTTTGTTTTTATTTGTTTTTGGTACTGGGGATTGAACTCAGGGGCTCTTTACTACTAAACTACATCCTAGTCCTTAATTTTTAAATTTTGAGACAGGATCTCACTAAATTGCTGAGGGTATTAGTAAGTTGCTAAGGTTGGTCTCCAACTTGAGATCCTCCTGCCTCAGCTTCCCAGGTTGCTAGGATTGCAGGTGTGCACCACTGTACCCAGCTGTCATGAACCAAAAAGCACATGTACCTTGTTTTGTTTGCAGGATTTGTTCTTGGTTCTCACTCAGCTATAACATGGCTTGTGAGACCTGACCAAACATGCCACACTGGCGTGCCTTCTGGGAGGGTGAATCTCCCTTAGAAGTTCGTACTCTTTCTGTTGAAGTGTTTTGCTCCTGAGGATCTTCCTCATGTTCTTGTCAGTGCCTACAACCTGCACCTTGTGCATCAGTGCTGCCATTGCCATAGGTCACACAGGGCGAAGCTGCCTAGGCTAGTGATTTTTGATGAACCTAGTTACGTAGTTCTACCTTTTAAGAGGTGACATTGGATCTGATCTATTTCTTGATCAGAGTAAAATTGTAGTTTTTATTATAGAAACAATTCTAAACAGAGATTTGGAAGTATGACTTGTATTATTTTTTGCCTGACCATTGAGTAATGTCAGAATCACATACAACTCAATTTCTGTTCTTCAGTTTTGATGTTTATGAGGAGTGAATAATCATTCAGAGAACTTGATTCTTGTTTCTTGAGAGTGAGGTGTTTTCTTACACCTAGAACTCTTAGGTATAGATCAGAGAGTTAAATAAAAGTGTAAAGTCTCCAACATTAGATGCTGGTTAATGAAATTTCAGTCTCATGGAAGAAGAAAAAAACTGTCTTGCAGCTTTATGGCAGGGATATGGAATGATAGATTGACCCCAACAGGAAGAACAGCCCTTGGCAATAGTATATGCCCTCTAGTGCTCTGTGCAAGTGTGTGCTTAGGGTGTAATTTTAAATTTTAACCAGGATTGAAGATTAGAGTGGGCTTTTTGTTGATGGCTGCAAGTTTGTAACTCCCAGCAGGTACTCTGCTATGTTTGGGTTAACTCGTTCTCTTCTAGGTGACAAGTGACTTCTTTGGAGTCTGCATGCAGACTTGCCTCCAAGAGTTGAAAGGGGTTTAGTGTCTGATGACTACGCCTTCTCTTCTCTCTCTTTCCTTCTGTTTGAGGGAGTCTCACTTTCTTACCCAGGCTGCCTCACTCTCCCAAGTAGCAGGGATTACAGTCATGTGTCACCACATCCAGCTAATGCTTTCTTTTTTCTTTACTGTCTTCTTGAAAGCTCATTTTGTCTGTAGATTTTTTAATGCCAGTATATGGACTTCATAATTTCTAAATAGTTCTAATTTGAGGAAAAAATAGGAAAAGTAGGCAACGCCCTTTTTTCTTTAGTAGTGCTAAAGACTGATCCCATGCTTCAAGACCTGCTAGGCAAGTACTCTGCCACTGAGGTATAGCCCCAGCCCAAAGGAAACTCATGTTTTCCATCCATAATTGAGCTGTTTCATTCCACTATTTTTGGGACTTCCTTATTTTGATCTCATTTATTTGTACAGTGACTGAATTAAGAAATAAAAAAATCTGTGTTTTTAAAAACAATCGGGCCGGGCATGGTGGTGCATTCTTATAGTTTCAGTGACTTGTGAGGCCAAGGCAGGAGGACCATGAGTTTGAAGTCAACCTGGGCAATTTAGCAAGATCCTATCTCAAAAAATATAAAGGGCTGGGGCTATAGCTTGGTCATAGACTACCCCTCACCTCGCAGTACCAAAGGGAGAAAAAAATCAATTTTTTTTTTTTTTTTTTTTTTTTTTGTGGTGCTGGGGATCAAACCCAGGGCCTTGTGCTTGCAAGGCAAGCACTCTACCAACTGAGCTCTCTCCCCAGCCCTCAATTTTGTTTTAAATACAGAAAGTATAGATACACAAAAAATATTTTTTATTAAGATATATTTATCACTGTTTAGTTGTTTATTCTTTGAGTTTTTTGAATGCTTTTATATTTGCAAATATGTTTTCTTGGTGACAGACTATTGGTATACATAGAAAGTGATCTTATGGTCTACTTAATTTATTCTCTTTGATGGCTAATAGGCAAACAGATTCAGTTATGTACAAAATGGAACTCTTGATCCCTTCCTCCCCTAATCCAAGGGCTCAACATCTGCCCATTTCTTTTCTGGTTCTGAAGAACATACCCAGGACCTCACACCTGCGAGGAAGCGCTGTATTACTGAGCTTTATTCCCAGTCCCTATTCATTTTTTGAAAATATTGAATCAAATAAATATTGTAGGCCTTAATATGTGAATCTCTGGATTATAGCTATTATTTTTTCACTTTTTTAATTTGCAGGATTGTGGATTAAATCAGGGCTTCATGCATGCTAGCCAAGTGTTCTACTAACTGACCTACAATACCATCACTTTTAGGCTTTCATTTTGAGATTAAGTTCCTTAGACTGACCTCAAACGTGAGATCCACTTGCCTCAGCCTCCCCAGTAGCTGGATTTATAATGCTTAGAAGGGCTCAGAGATACCAGTTCATTTTGGAATGTGTAAACATTGCCATAAAACAAGTTAGGAAAATCACCTTTGCTGTGTCATTCTTTGGGGTAGCACAGACTGTTCCTAAATATCCTACTCTTGCTTAACACAGGGTGCATTCAATAAAAATTCCTTCTTTTATTTAGTTAATGAAGCAGTGGACTATTTTATAAAATGTTTTCACATAATATATTGTGTTCCCTTTTTGTTCTCCTTGTTAAGTAGATGTTCATTGGCTTATGTAAGGTAAAGATTGGTTAAATGACACAGTTGTCAAATGAGTCTGGAGTTCAGCTCCAACTCCTTTTAGGTGATGAATCTGAGCTCCATACTTAAAAAATCCCTGAGAATCTTGCTTTGCAACTTGATAAGTACAACTCTTCCAAGTATTGAGACTGAGACTTGTTTGGAAATTGGATATGACCTCTTTAATGTTCCAAATTCATTTTTTGCTTTCTTTGGCTTTTTGTTGTTAAATGTCACATGTTAAGTCCGCTTTCCTGGCTCTTTAGTGCATGCCTCTATTATCCTTCCAGGAACCCTTGTACTTTCAGTACTTATTTTGGAAGCTTTTGGAAGAAGGGATTAAATTTGCCAGTGAAAATTAGCAAAATGGGTGTGGGGAGGATGGAGGAAGTAGGCATTTGAAATACATGTTTGACTGATAATGGAGAGTGGCCCTTTTGCTCTTCTTGGTCTGGTGTTCCTTTTCCATTAGATGGCTTAGTCTTACTTACTGTTTAGGTCCCAGATCTTTGAAGCTCTGCTCCAACTCTTCTAGTCAAAGTTAATTGCTCCTTCTTTTGTTTTTATAGTGCAAGCCCCCAATTGAATTTCTTTGTGCTAAGTACCTGAGTTCTGTGGCCCCTCTAGTTTACCTTCCTCATTGGTGATATGGGAATAAAAATTGTTGCCCTGTGGGCTCATGGTGAGCTCCCCAATCAGCACAGTACTTGGTATAGGATGAATGCTTTTTAGTTGTCAATTATCATGGGATGTGTTATTTGTCGGGTAGGCAGGGGCATGTGCTCCACTTACATGGAAGATAAAATGGAACTCCTTGCTCCTCAGGTGAGTTCTGAGTTAGGGACTCAGTTTAGAGGATTCAGGATGGAGATATACTGGGCACAAAGGATCAATTTCTGATTTCTTGGAATGGATATTTTAAAAAATGTGGTACTGGGAATTGAACCAGAGCTTCCTGAACCCTAGACAGGCACTCTACCCCTGAGTTACATCCCTAGCCTCTTTAATTTTATTTTGATACAGGGTCTTGCTAACTTTCTCATGCTGGCTTGGAATTTACCATCATCCTGCCTCAGCCTCCTGAGTAGGTGAGATTACAGGTGTGTGCCAGTGTGTTTGACTGTTTAAAATTATTAATTTTTAATTGACACATTCTAATTATACATAATAGTGGAATTCATTGTGATATATTCATATACACACAGCATCATTTGGTCTCTTCCTTGCCCCTGTGCGTTCCCTTCCCCTCACAACCTTTCTCTACTGGTCTCACTTCTATTTTCATAAGGTCCTTTTTATTTCCATTTTTTCCCCTCTCTCTAGCTTTTGCATAGGACCCTTGACTTTTCTGAGTCTGGCTTATCTCATTTAGCATGATATTGTACAACTCCTTTTTCCTGCAGATGCCATAATTTCATTTTTCTTTATGGCTGAGTAAAACACCATTGTGTGTATACCACGTTTTCTTTATTTATCCATTTATCTATTTATGGACACCTAGGTCAGTTTCATAGACTTGGTTGTTGTGAATTATGTTTCTGTAAGTATGGGTATGCATTTATCAGTATAGTATGCATTTATCACTGTAGTATACTGACTTCAATTCTTTACGATAAATACAATAAATACTGAGGAGTGGTGTAACTGGATCATGTGTTTCCATTCCTAGTCTTTTGAAGAACTTCTGTACTGATTGGTTGTACTAACTTACAATCCAGCCAGTAGTGTATGAGCATTTCTTTTCCCTCATATCCTTACCAGCATTTATTATTCTTAGTATTCTAAATTAATAGCTCAGGTTTTTTTTTTTTTTTAATGGGGTTTGAATCAGGGGTGCTTTACCACTGGATTGGATTGATCCTTTTTATTACTGTGACACAGTCTCACTAAGTTGCCAAAGCTGGCCTCTGAGCTTGCCATCCTCCTACTTAAGCCTCCTGAATAGCTGAGATTACAGATTTGTGCCACCATGTCTGGCTCAGTTCAATGTCTGATTCTTGAAAGTCTTCTGTCAATCTGAAAAAGGGAGAAACTAAAATAATAGTCCTTTCCCAAAACCCACTATAGATGTGCTAGGATATTAGGGATATCCAGCTGAAAAATTTATTAGTCTGGTTTGTCTTCTTGTTAATAAGTTTGGATTTGGTAGAAGAGTTTCTGCTTGCTCCAAGTTGAATTTTTTTTTTTACTATTCAAAGTAGAAAACTAGCAGTTATCTATTTACAATCTCTCCATTGACCATTGAGTTTTTTTTTTGTTGTTGTTGTTCACCTAACATTGACTTCATACTTCTGTACAAGTAGACTCTTGCTTATCTGTCTGCAGATAAGCCTCAAATGCCTGAGGCATTATACTTAAGTAGAAAGTAACTTTAGGGCTTTTAAGTTTAGCTTTGGGTTAAATTCCATTTTGCCCCTACTTAGCTTTGTTTTTGACCTTGATGTCAAATTTCCTTTTCTGTAAAATGAGGCCAGAAAGTGAATAGTGTGCTGCTATTGTCATCACTGTTATATTTATTAATGGAGTTAGCCAGTGATTGGTATCCTAGCTAGTAACAGTGATGTATTCTTCATACAGAAATCATGTGTAACTGGAAGATATCAGTTACCCCACCTTCCTTCTGCGTTTGTAATTCCCTGCCTGTCTCCCACCCTAATGGTAGTAAGTGGGATTATAGACAGCTACTGAATAAATAATGTTAGTATCTAGAAGACACTGCAATTTGCAACCTGAGCAGTGTGCGATGACTCAGTATTTTATTTAAGAGCTGAGTTTCATTGTGAAACAATGCTGATAACATGGACTGGGCTAATGGAGTGGTGTTATAGTGCTTAGTGTTTCTTTAGGGACACCAGAGAGAGCTAGACAGTGAAAAAGAGTGTTGAAAGGGAATGTATTCAGTCCATGGCTTTTTCTGTGGACATGTCACATACTGCCAGAGAAACTGGATGCAGAGATGTCTTAATGAAATATAAGCAAAGAGATAGCCAAAGGTTTGATGCTTTTTAGTTGAGAATATTCTTGGCAAATTAGGAACTGATATTTTAAAAATAAATGATGTTACTAATAATTTTTACAGTGGGGAGAAAACAGTGCTTAACTCATATGATACTATTAGTGGAGGAGATACCATTATAAATTCAAAAGGCCAAAAAAAAATTTAAAAGTAGGCAATAAAGGATTAATCAGTTAAAATCTCGAGTGGCTTGTTTTTATTTGTTTGTTTTTGTTACTGGGACTTGAACCCTGTGGGTCCTTTACCACTGGAGTACATCCCCAGTCCTTTTTATTTTTCAATTTTGAGACAGGGTTTCAATAAGTTGCTGAGGAGGGTCTTACTAAGTTAACTAAGGCTGACCCTGAACTTGGAATCTGCCGGCCTCAGCCTCCCTAGTGGCTGGGATAACAGGTGTGCCCCACTGTGTCCAACCAAATCCAGGTTTTAATGTATCTTGGTAAAAGTGCCATGGTTTGCTTCTCCATGAGCAAACCTGAGAGTCTGACGGGCAAAATAATGTTTATCAACATTTTCTTGTTTCTTTTACATTCTTGGTGTCAAGAATATGTGTGCTGGCCTGGTGTGGTGGTGCACGCCTGTAATTCCAGCATCTCAGGAGACTGAGACAGGAGGATCGCAAGTTCAGAATCAGCCTGGGCAACTTAGTGAGGCCCTAAGAAATTTAGTGAGATCCTGTCGCAAAAACAAAAACAAAACCAAAAAAAACTGGAGACGTGGCTTAGTGGTTAAGCACCCCTAGATTGAAAAAAAAAGAATGCCTGTGTTAGTCCTTAAAGGAAGGGATTGCCTACTTATTTTATGATATATACATAAATATCTATAGATACATATAGATAAAGATAGAGATAGTAGGATTTTAGTGACTTCGTTTATCTATCATGTAGAAAAAAGAGAACTGACAAGGGATCATGCAGGTCCTGTTATCTGGCATGATATACTGTAATTCTTGGTCACATTTGGACGATTTTTCATTCTTTTTTGTTTTTTAAAATGTGGTACTGGATTGAACCCAGAGTCCTCATGTATGTTAGGTAATCAATTACTCTTACTACTCAGTTATGACCTCAGCCTGATTTTTTTTTTTTTAATAATATTGGTTCATAATATGCTTACTTTAACTTCAACTTTATATTTTTCTGATCTCTCTACTTTGGAGGTGGGGGGAATAGGGTCTTGATGTATTGCCTAGGTTGGCCTTGAACTCACAGTCTTCTTGCCTCAGCCTTCCAAGTAACTTATTTTAGTTTTTAAAGATTCTGAGTGTCAGTAGGAATTATGGGTTAAATTGTAACCTAGGAGACTGTTTCTGGGTAACTTCTCAGTAATGTGTCTGACATTCCTTTAATTGCAGACATAAGTAGCCACTAATGGATATTGCAGTTTCAGTAAGCAGTGAAGTTTATTTTCCTGCAAGTAGAATGAGGCAGACTTAGAATATTTATAAAGTGCTTGTCACCAGTTAAATTTCTTCGCAACTCAGAACAACTCCTGTATAATTTCCCTTGAAGAAATAGAGCTGAACAGGAAGCAGAAGTAGTTAATGGATGATATTGGACCTGGGAATTGTGAATGAGTCAGTTCAATTCTGCAGTTGTCCTGTCTCAAAGAAATTAGGGCACTATGTGATTTAAGACTTGAAGGACTCCCAGTGGTCTTTCTAGTTATGTTCTTTCAGTGGTAGTGATGGTTAGTATAGCCTCTTCGTAGGCGAGATATGGTTGGTTTGTATTCCTCACTTTGGGGACTATGTGGCCTTTTTTTTTTTTTTTTTTTTTTAATTTTCATGAATCATCTCAGCTGTTTATTCAGGAACAAAGTTTCACACCAAAACAGGGGATACAGAAATGGAATGGCACCAGTGGACCCACTTTCCTGGTGGAAAATGGCCACTGTACAAAGAAAGGGACTGGATTTATATAAGTTATTTTGAAGGGTGGTCTAGTGAACATATCAGTTTCCTTAGGCACTCTGGAATTTGAATTTTGGGGGGTCTTGGGGGTCAGGGGTCTGTGGGCAGTGTCTGGAGAGGATTTACTTTGGAGGAGATTAGCACCTCCTAGAGACTGTTACTTTAGGGGTGTTAAAACCCCTCCTCCCCAACTGCAGCCAGCACCTGGAAAACATCTGTCTTGGGAAATGAAGGCTGTCAGGGCATGGCCTTCTTTTTCACTACCTTTTCCCAGGCCACATTATCTTTGGGATTTTTTCATTTTCCATATCTAGGAGGAAGGCAAATCAAAATCACGAGATACCACCTCACACTCTTTAAGGTAGTTACTATCAGAAAAACAAAGTAAACCAGGCATGGTGTCACACATGTCTGTAATCCCAGCAACTGAGAAGGCTAAGGCAGAAGGATTGCAAACTTAAGGCCAGTCTCAGCCGTTTAGTGAGACCCAGTCTCAATAATAAAATAGTGTTTTTAAAAAACAAAGTTATGAGCTGGGGTTGTAGTTCAGTGGTAGAGTGCTTGCCTCACACCTGTGAGGCACTGGGTTCGATCCTCAGCACCACATAAAAATAAATAAAATAAAGGTATTATGTCCATCTACATCTTAAAAATTATTTTAAAAAGGAATAGAATTTTTTTAAAAAGTAAGATGGAAAGGATATGGAAATTTTTGAATCTTTGTGCACTGTTGATGGGAATGTAAAATGGTACAGGAGCCACCCCACCATTGTACCAATGGAATAGTATAGAGGTTCCTCAAAAAATTAAAAATAAAGTTACCAAACTAAGCATGATGGCACAAGCCTGAAATCTCAGCTACTTAGGAGGCTAAAGCAGGAGGATCACAAATTTCAAGGCCAGTGTAGGCAAGTAAAGGAGCTTCTGTCTCAAAATAATACAAAAGGGACTGGGAATGTAGGTCAGTAGCATTGGCAAGACTCTGGGTTCAATTGCCAGTACCACACACACAAACAACAAAAATGAATTGATGGACTGGGATTGTTGCTCAGTGGTATTATGCCCGCCTACCATGCAGGAGGCACTGAATTAGATCCTCAGCACCTATGTGGCCATTTTAAAAAGTAGTGCTTTCTTATTAGTTCATCAAGAATGAACTCCCTCTGGGGAGTGGGGCTGGAGTTGTTGCTCTGTGGTAGAGCACTTGCCTAGCTTGTGAGGCACTGGTTTTGATTCTAAGCACCACATATAAATAAATAAAATAAAGGTCCATGAACAACTTTAAAAAATTTAAAAAAGAATGAACTCCTGGAAGGTGGAGGGCTAAATTCCAATGCATTAATATTGTCCTTAATTCTTTATTTAGTGAATGTTGGAGCAGGTTTCCAGTTTTTGTGTCTGTAACCTGAGCTATTCAGAAGCCTGAGGCTGAAGGAGCTCTGTTCCAAGCCAGACTGAGCAATTTATCAAGATCCCATTTGAAAATAAAATTTAAAAAGGACTGGAGATGTAGCTTAGTGGTAGATTGCTTGCCTAGCATATGTAAGGCCCCGGGTTCTCACGAGTATCACAAACAACAAAAACAAAAGCCCAAACAACAACAGAAAATGGAATCAGAAGTACGATCAAAAGGGAAATGATACTCTGAGGGAAGCAGTTGTATATGTGGAGCTGTGATTTCTCATATCCTGAAAATTCTAGGCTGGAATAATGGTTCTGAGAGCTAATGTTTTACCCCTAGTAACCTCCTGGTGGGAGGTTAGTGCATTCCAGTGCCCCACCAACATTTTGTGACAATGACAGTGTAGAGAGTTTTCTTTCTCTCCTCTTCTCCCTCTCTTTCTAATTCTGGGAATCATACATACCCAGGGCCTCAGTTGTGCTAGACAAGTGTTCTTTTGCTGAGCTACATCACCAGCCCAGATAACTCTCATTCAGGGACTGTTGATCTATCACGAAAATCCATTCCGTTTATGGAAGTTTACCATGAGTTGACTTGAATACTCTAGCTTCATGTTATCCCTCTTGCTGCTCTTACTAGGTTGTATCTTTGTATATGTTTTAGGACCATGGATCATTCTACTGAATATTGTGAACCTGCCCATACCACCCTAAACGTGCAATCTTGTCTGAATATGTGAACTGCTTTTTGGTAGCAGGATAATGCTGGACTCATAATATGAGTTGGGAAATGTTCCTGCCTCTTCCTGTTTTGGGGAAAGGTTTATGTAGAATTCATGTGATTTCTTGTTTATATATATTCAGTAGAATTCTCCAAGGAAACCACCTGGGCTGATTTCTTTTTAAGAAGAGTTGAGATTGCTAATAAGTTCATTTCTTTAATAAGAAGAGAGCTATTCAAGTTTTCTTTTCTGGGGAGGTTTGGAAGGTTGTGACTTTAAAGAAATAGGTCTGTTTCTTTGAACTTGTTGAATTTCTGAGCATAACATTTATAGGGTTTCCTTATTATCTCTTTAATGTCTGTGGGTCTATAGTAATGCCCTTTTTTGGTTGTTGGTACTGACAGTTTTCATCTCCTGCTTTCCATTGTCAGTTCATCCATTTTATTTCTCTTTTTAGAGAAAAAGTTTTTGTTTTCATTTATTTGCTTCCATTGTTTTTCTGTTTTCAGTATTACCAATTCCTACATTTATTGTTTCCTTCTGCTTGGTTTAGATTTGTTTTGCTCATTTCCTGACTTCTCTTTTTCTTTCTGCTGTACAGGGGTATACCCAGGGCCTTGCACATGCTAAGTAATCACTGTACCACTGAGCTACATCTCTAGCCCCTTTCTTTTATTCTTTTTGAGCAGATTCACTGAGTTGTCCAGTTTGGCTTTCTTTGAACTTGAAATCCTCCTGCCTCAGCCTCCTGAGTAGCTGGGATTACAGGTAGACACTTCGTGTCTTTTACCTGAGAGATGAATGAGACCTCTCAGAGTAATTCCACGGTTACCAGAACTGTGTACTAAAGTGGTGTGGGTGTGGTGGATCACACCTGTGATCCCAGCAGTTTGGGGAGCTGATACAGGAGGGTCGCAATTTGAGGCCAGCCTCAGCAACTTAGTGAGGCCCTATCTCAAAATAAAAAATATAAAGGCTCAGTTGGTAAGTGGGTTCAATCCCAGAATCAAAAACAAATAAATGAATAGTATGCCGAAATGGTTATATATTTGACTTTACATTTTTAGAATGGGCAAAGTTTTATTATTCTGATTCTACCTTACTTTAATAGGTCTTGATAAAGACTAAACTTTTAAAAATTTTGTTTTAATGAATATGAAATTCACTTTACTGTTTGTAGGTTAAAAATTTGTAGTTCATGCTGAAGCCTTTCCATAGGGGGTTCTTTGTTTCTCTTAGGATAAGAGAATTTATGTTACATATTTTGCTAATTTGGATCATTGGGGTTATTCTAGGAATTCCTCTTTTTAAGTTCACTAATAGAAGTCTAGGAAGGGATTTGAAAGGAGACTTTCTTTTTTTAATATTTTATTTTTTGGACAGGTAGCATATGCATATATAGAAAGTCATACAGTGAAAATAAGTCTACTTAATACTACCCTAAATTCTCAGTTCTCCTCAGGAGGGAAAGACATTTTTAAATCAAGTTACTTTAAAAGTGGTTTTTTTTTTTTTTTTTTTGTGGTGCTGGATGTTGCATGCAAGGCCTACTATATGCTAGGCAAGTGCTGTATCACTGGAAATATTTGTTAGAAAGAAAAGTAAAATCAGCAAACGTTAGAGACCAACTAGTAGAATAAAATTTAGACCTTAAAATGTGAACCTGAATTGCTAACTCCCCTGATACCCATGCTTCTGACTTTAGAACCTGCTGCAGCCTAAATCTCAACAGCATTTTTTTAAGCATGTAAAGATACAGATGTTTAGTAAAGATTATAGTGAACCTTTAATGTGCGTGGGAAATATGTCTGTATACTTCAGTGATTGACAGGGTAACCAGTACTGTATTTGCTAGAACTCTCTAGCACTAAGATTTCTTACTTTAAGGTTTTTTTTTTTTTCTTTATTGGGGATGAACCCACTTTACCACTAACCTACATACCCAGCCCTTTTTTTTTTTTTCTGAAATTTTTTGTTTTAAGACAAAAAATCTTCTCATGTAAATTAATTCACAGACCACCAAGTTAAAATTTGCTTCAGGTTTTGTGGTATGGATTTAGTAGAATCATTATTAGGGTGCTGTTAAAGAAAGGTATAGTGAATATAGGAAATAGTCGTTTGAGACCTTTTGAAATGAATGTTCTTCAGGAGTAGAAGTAGCAAGAATGAGATTCTTCAGACTTCTAATTGAAACTGTGTTTTGAAGAACATTTTAATCCTCAAGAGTTGCCTTTGTAAAGGAGGTTACTGCAAAGTAGTTCCGTTGATATTAGCAGGCAGTTAGTATTAATTAGTTGTTTCAAATGAGTCAGAACTTGATTGACAGTAAAGAATTTAATTAGTTGGAGAGTTACTATTCCATTATGTTTTGTTTTGTTTTATTTTTGCAGTGCCAGGGATCAGACCCAGGGCCTCACACATGCTAGGCAAGTGCTCTGTCACTGAGCTACCTCCCCAGCTACTGTCCTTTTCTTTTTCCCCTGGAAATTGGGGTTGAACCCAGAGGTGCTTTACCATTGAGTCACATCCCCAGCCTTTTTTATTTTTTAAGACAGGTTTTCAGTAAGTTGCTTAGGGCCTCATTAAGTTGCTGAGGCAGTCGTCCTCCTGCATTAACTTCATGAGTTGCTGGGATTACAGTTGTGCACCATCATGCCTGGCTTACATTTATGTTTCATAAAAAAGTTGTTATCTAGAGAATTCTTGTCTGGTATATTCATTTTTCAAAAACTTGATTTTGTGTGTGTGTGTGTGTGTGTTGTATGTGTGTGGTGTCTGACTAAGTTGGTGAGTTTGGCTTTCGGTTTGTGATCTTCCTGCCTCAGTGTCAAGTCATTGGGATTACAGGTGTGCACCACCATGCCTGGTTGATGTATTTATTTTTCATAGCCAAATGCTAAAGAAAACACAGTGAATTTTTCACTCAGTTTTAATTGCCCTATTAAAAAAGAAATATTTGAGATCCACATTGCTGCTATTTGGAATGTTCTATATCCTGACATTATAAATAAAACTTAGCACTAGAAAAGTAAACCATCCAGCCCCTGTTTTCCAATGCAAACCTAATTACTCGTTAAATGACCATAAACATAACATCAAAAAAGCACAGCAGCCTTGTACATGCCTGTAATCCCAGACTCGGGACACTGAGGCAGGAGGGTGAAAGTTTGAGGCCAGCTTGGGCGGTTTAGCAAGACTTTGTCTTCAAATAATATAAAAGGGACTGGGAATGTAGCTCAGTAGTAGTGCACTCCTGGGTTTAATCCTGGTACTGTAAAAAAACAACAAAACACCTCACATTTTTAAGGCTAAAACACGAAGACTTGCTTTCTGGAATCCTTAGGTTTTAGGAGTGACCCTCAGATCAGAAGTGTATCAAGAGTTCCCTTTGATTTTGCAGAGAAGCAGTGCTTAAGTGGTTTGTGTGGGACAACATAGCAGTTAAGAGTTAAATATTACAGCAGTTTTGAGTGGGTCATTTTGTCTCATAGATGAAAGGAATGCACTGTTGTGTTAAAGGCCAGATGTTCGGGAGCAGAGATTTCTTTCTCTGGTGACTTGGGAAAGAAGAAAAGCAGAGGTGTGGGTATGGTTGCGCACGCCTGTAATCCCAGCTGTGTGGGTTGCTGAGACAGAAGCATCACAAGTTTTTGGCCAGTCCTATTTAGCAAGACCCTTTCTCAAAATAAAAGGGATGTGACTTTGGTAAAGTGTCTGCGGGTTTAATCCTCAGTATAAGAAGAAGGAGAAGAAAAGCTGAGGGAAGAGAACAGTAAACATTTGAGGTGTTGAAGATTAACTGTTTGTAGGAACTTAAGAGAGGCAGCCAGGAGGAAGAGGAGAAAGAACACCCTTGCATTCTTAGAAGATTTGTTAGAATTCTCTGTTAGTGACATAGCTGAGCAGATACTTAGATACCCTGACTCATTTTTAAGCAGCACAATAGGCAGGTAGGTGTTCTGTTGGCATTGTCTTGTCCGGTTTTAAATTTCCTTTTAAAAATTATTTTAAACTGATAAATATTATATGTATTATATATAATAAATTACATAAAAAGTATTTGTATTTAAGTAATATTTCATGTTTGAATACATGTATGCATTTTGTAATGTTTAAATTAGGGTAAACCTGACTCTTCATTTATTGTTTCTCTATGGTGAAAACATTCAAACTCTTGTAGCTTTTTTTGTTTGGGGGGGGCACAAGGGATGGAACCCAGGCATACTTAATCATTGAGCCACATCCCTAGCCATTTTTATATTTTATTTAGAGACAGAATCTTGCTAAGTTGCTTAGGGTCTTGCTAAATTGCTGAGGCTTTTGAACTCAATCAAGATCCTCCTGCCTCAACCTCCTGAGCCACTGGGATTACAGGGTATGCCACTGCACCCAGATTCTGCTAGCTTTTTAAAATATATAGTACGTTATCATTATATACAGTCCATATGATTTTAAAGTATCTTTAAGGGCTTAAATGTTGTGACTTCAGAGAGAACTTACTAGACACCCAGTTATCACCTGATTGCCTTGTTTTACATAGCACATATTGAACAGTGTTTTTGTTTGTTTCTAAATTTCTCTTGTCCTTCTGTTGAAAACTGAGTTAGTGACTAAGTGAATACATAAAGGGAGAATTAAAGTAGCTTTATAGGTTTATAAGGCCACTGAGGATAGAATGAAGAGCAGTAGGTATTTATACTTAAGAATGGCACAGATTCAATATCTGTGTATGCTGTCACAGGTACACAAAGGTAGAGGTGTGGATTAGCTGCTGATCATCTCTGGCAGTCTTAAATTGACCTGCCTACCTTAGATCACCCAGGTGACAATTCATAGATGTTTAGCATGAACATGTTTAGCTGCTTCTCCTTTGTACAGAAACCCCCAGATGAGAGAACCCATCACTCATTTTGCCCCGTTTGAAGCCACTGCCACTGGTTTGCGTTGGTATACTACATGAGAAGTGGACATCCAGACCATAGTCTGCATAGGGGGGCTGTCTGTGGCAGGAATTTAAAATCGCCTTCACTACTTTTCTGGCTGGTGTTTTTTGAAGTTAGATGATGGTTGTTGAATTCATATTATTGAACATTATTCCAGTTTTAAAAGATCATCTTGGAATGTTATGACTGTTGCAGAAAGTTTTGGTTTGCTTTAGAGAGTACATTTCTGAGTAGGTTTATCTGAAGTAATGGTTTTTCTCATTACTTTGAATTTGAGCCATTCAAAGTAAGGAGGCCTTGCTGGGCCAGGCCTGTAATCCCAGCCTCTTTGGAGACTGAGGCAGGAGGTTAGCAAGTTCAAGATTAGTCTCTGCAACTAAGTGAAACCCTGTCTCAAAAAGTAAAAGGGCTGGGGTGTAACTAGGTGGTAAAGTGTCCGTGAGTTCAATCCCCAGTACCAAAACAAGACAACACCACCACAAACAAAACAAAACAATAAAACCCAAAGAGACTTTAATTGGTTTATAACCCTTAGGAATGAGAAGTTATCTAAAAGTTTTGCATGCTACTTAATTTAAAGTAAATACGGAGGAGAATTCTTCCTTTAAACAACAGCCCATTACAATTTTGAGGCACTTTAGTTTGTGATAAGATTTAACTGTCCAAATGAATTTTTTTATTGTATTATTTTATTAAAAAATTTTTTTAATATTGGCACCAAAATAGGTAGATCAATGGTACAGAATAGAGGAAATGGACACAAACCCAAATAAATACAATTTTCTCATACTAGACAAAGGTGCCAAAAATATGCAATGGAGAAAAGATGGTCTGTTCAACAAATGGTGCTGGGAAAACTGGAAATCCATATGCAACAGAATGAAACTAAACCCCTATCTCTCACCCTGCACAAAAATCAACTCACAATGGACCAAGGACCTTGAAATCAGACCAGAGACCCTGCATCTTATAGAAGAAAAAGTAGGTCCAAATCTTCAACTTGTTGGCTTAGGATCAGACTTCCTTAACAGGACTCCCATACAACAAGAAATAAAAGCAAGAATCAATAACTGGGACAGATTCAAACTCAATAGCTTTCTCTCAGCAAAGGAAACTATCAGCAATGTGAAGAGAGAGCCTACAGAGTGGGAGAAAATCTTTGCCACTCATACTTCAGATAGAGCACTAATATCCAGAATCTATAAAGAACTCAAAAAACTCTACACCAAGAATATGAATAACCCAATCAACAAATGGGCTAGGGAAATGAACTGAAACTTCACAGAAGAAGATCTACAAGCAGTCAACAGATATATGAAAAAATGTTCCACATCTCTAGTAATAAGGGAAATGCAAATCAAAACTACCCTAAGATTTTATCTCACCCCAGTTAGAATGGCGATTATCAAGAATACAAGCAACAATAAGTGTTGGCGAGAATGTGGAGAAAAAGGTACACTCATATGTTGCTGGTGGGGTTGGAAATTAGTGCAGCCACTCTGGAAAGCAGTGTGGAGATTCCTTAGAAAACTTGGAATGGAATCACCATTTGACCCAGCTATCCCACTCCTTGGCCTATACCCGAAGGACTTAAAATCAGCATACTACAGAGATACAGCCACATCAGTGTTCATAGCTGCTCAATTCACAATAGCCAGACTGTGGAACCAACCTAGATGCCCTTCAATTGATGAATGGATAAAGAAACTGTGGCATATATATACAATGGAATATTACTCAGCTATAAAGAATAATAAAATTATGGCATTTGCAGGCAAATGGAAGAAATTGGAGAATATCCTGTTACGTGAGATAAGCCAATCTCAAAAATCCAAAAGACAAATGATCTCACTGATAAGCAGATGATGACACATAATGGGGGATGGGGAGGGGAGCAAGAATGGACGAAGGAGGGACTGTATAGAGGGGTGGGAGGGGTGGGGCGGAGGAAAAAATAACAGAATGAATCAAATATCATTACCCTATGTAAATGTATGATTATGCAAATGGTATGCGGTTACTCCATGTACAAACAGAAACAACATGTATCCCATTTGTTTGCAATAAAAATAAATTTAAAAAAATTTTTTTAAAGTTGGCAGTGGAACTTTATTTATATGTGGTGCTGAGAATTAAACCCAGTGCCTTGCATGTGCCAGGCAAGCCCTCTGTCACTGAGCCACAAGCCCCAGCCCACCAAATGAATTTTTTAACATGCTTTTAAAAACTGTGTTCTGTGGGGGAAAATTATGTCTGCATTTGGTAGTAAATCCAGATTTATTCAGAAAACTGAGAATAGGTCATTGTCTTATAAGGATTTAAGGGACAGTTGTCTACTGTGTTCTGAAATTAAGAGAAATGAATGCAATATGATGTTTGAAATTTTGTAGTATGATCATGTTATTGAATGATCATGAACATATTTTCTAGCTCCTCAACAAGCACAGTCAGATGTGGTAGCACATTCCTGTGATCCCAGTGTCTTGGAAGACTGGGGAAGGATCACAAGTTTGAGACCAGCCTGAGTAATTTACCAGGACCTTGTCTCAAACTAAAAAAAAAAAAAAAAAATAGAAGGAGTTGTTGGTGGTGTTCAGTGGTAGAGCACCCGTGGGTCCAATCTCCAGTACTGCAAAAAGAAAAAAAAGTGCATTTGGGGGGATATCACATTGGAATATGATGTATGTGTTTGTAACTGTAACTAATGTAAAGAAGAAGAAAATATGTAAAAATATGTTAAAGATTTCCCCAAAACTAAGGGGAGCTTAGTCTTTGGAAAATGTAATGTGTAAAATTAACTTTCTAGTTTATAAATATTAAAACGTTAAAGGAGCTTATAATCTTTAAGAGGAAAACAAATTATAATTGCAATTTTAAAGCCAAGACCTTTTCTTTATATCAAGTCTTTAAAAAAGGTTTTCCCTGTATTCTAATTCCATATGCACTTGATATAATATAAAGTAAGGTGGTGTTTGATTATTCCTATTTTTAAAATTATTTAAAATGTTTTATTAGAAAATTATTGCAAATTTATAGAAAAGTTGTGGGAATAAAAGCATTGTGAGAAATACCCATATGCCTTTTACCAGAATCAAACTACTATCAACATTTTGCTGTTTTTTAATTTTTAATTTTCTTTGAATTTGAGACAGGGTCTTGCTAAGTTGCTGAGGGTTTTAATAAATTGCTGAGGCTGGCCTTGAACGTTCGGGCTTCTTGCCTCAGCCTCCCAAGTCACTGGGATTACAGGTGTGCAATACCATACCTGCCTGCTACCTCACTGATTTTATCTTAACGTTTTGTTGATGAACCCCATGATTTTATAGCATTTTTTGCCCTCTGGTATAGAATCCAGTCTAGGGTCAAATACTTCATTTGGTTGTTGTGTCTCTCTAGCTTCCTTCTCTGTGAAATCTTCTATAACCTTTATTTTTTTATAACATTAATATTTTCATTAAAAAACAACAACAACAGCAAGGGCTGGGATTGTAGCTCAGTGGTTGAGTGCCTAGCATGTGTGAGGCACTGGGTTTGATTCTCAGCACCACATGTAAATAAATAAAGGTCCATTGACAACTAAAAATTTTAAAAAACCCAAAAAACAAAACAACTCCCGCCCCCAAAATACGACCCCTGTACTTGGCACATGAAAAGGAGTTTTTTTCAGGCTAAAAGGAGAAATTTAATAGAAATTTTTGTGGTACTCTATCTCATTCTATTTTTATAAAGCAGCTTGATAACCAGTACCTTAAACAAGTTCTTGGAGGAACAAAACTATGAGTTGTTTATCAGAGAAAGTATTTTTCCACTGTCTTTGTAAGTTTATTATATTTGATTGCTACTGTAGATGGACAGGTCAAAGAGAAACTTCTTTTCCCACGTTGTTGTTAATAGCATGCTTTCTGAATTAGTTCATTTAAAAGAATAATTGCAAAATCTAACCTATCCATTTAGAATGATTCTACTTTAAAAGACTGAAATGTGCTGGGATTTCATTCTATTCTCAGCAGGGTCAGAAACCACAGTTTATACGCAGTCAAAGCACAGCACATCTCTGCTACGCTGAAACACAAAGAAAGGTGCCTCCCCCATCCAGATGGTTTTGGATTGTCTTTGGTGAAATTCTTTTACTAAAATAGGTTCATTGCCTTTTGTCTTATGCTTTCCTGGTGTTGACTTTACCTTGGTTTCTCTCTTCCTTTTAAGTTTTTTTTACACTTTTACATCTGTCTCACTTCTGAGATCTCTAGTAAATTTAGCTAAGTTCTGCATGGTGTAGTTGACTGCTTTTTCCACTGCTATAGCTTAACTGTATTTTCAGTGAAAGGCCTCTGATACAACATAAAACCATTAATGTCCAGAACTGAATTGACTTTGGAGATACTGTTCCAATTCCTTCGTGACATGGAAGCTGAATTTCAAAGTGGGTCACTTGACTTATTGAGTCCCTTACTTTGAGAATGGTCTCTTCACCGGTTTATTTTGCCCAACCTGTGCCCATGAGGCATGTGCTGCACCAGTGAGCTACATCCCTAACCCTTTAAGTACTTTATTGATGAAAGAGTTCCAGTGTTTTCCTCCTGTGTAGCATAAGAATTGTTACTTTGTTCAACAGATATTTATGGACATCTTATTGAATATAAGATATTTTGGAATAAAAACTCAAGTACTTGATTACCCAATTTTTAGTTGTTGCATATTATCAGTAGTAACTAAATTTAGGAAAGTTATTGTTAGCACCTGCCAGTAATTTGTTTGAGAAGTAATGAAGAAAGAGATGAGTACCCCAGAATACTGCATTGTAATTGATGTTTGCAGTTACAAATTGTTACTGTCCCGAAGGTACTTGGAAATCTATTTGTTTTTTCTATAAAATGGTGGTGATTTGCCTCTTCCTTTGTCATGACTTTTTTTTTTTTTTTTTTTTAATTGTGGTAAAATAAGAAAATACCAACTTTGCTAACGCTGCCCTACATTCCTGGCCCTTTTTACTATGTTTTGAGAAGAGGTCTTGCTGAGTTACCCAAGCTAACCTTGAACTTGCCATCCTCTTGCTTCCTGAGTTGCTGGGATTACAGACGTGTGCTTGGGTACCTGGCCCCTTGACCATTTTTAGGTGTGCGGTTCCATAGCATTAAGTACACTTATGTTGTTGTGTAACCATCACCACTGTCTCTCTCTAGAAGTTTGTTTTTTAATCTCTGTGCTCACTAAATTGGAATTCCTCAGTGTCTTCTCCCCCAGTTTTTGGGAACCTTCATTGTGGTTTCTTTTTCTGTGGTGCTGGAATTGAACTCAGGTTTTGATGCGTGCTAGGAACATGTCTAGCCCCCACCAATCTTTCTGTTTCTATGGATTTGGATCCTTTTAGGCACCTTGTGTAAGTGAAATCAGATAGTGTTTGACTATTTGTGTGTGTGTGTGTGTGTGTGTGTGTGAGAGAGAGAGAGAGAGAGAGAGACAGAGAAAGAGAGAGACTGGAGTCATCCATGCTGTAGCATGTGTCAGAATTTCTTTCCCTTTTAAGACCAAATAATATTCTATGGAGTGTATGTATCACATTTTGTTTATTTTTCCTCATAGACATTTGGGTTGCTACCCTCTTTTGGCTGTTGTGAATAATGGTGCTATAAACTTGGGTATACAAAATATCTTTGAATCTCTGCTTTCAATTCTTTGGGATATGTACCGAAACAGAATTGCTGGGTCTTATGGTTTAGTCTGTTCTATTACTGTAATGAAATACCTGAGGCTTGGTAACTTTAAATGTGAAAGGTTTGGTTCTGCTGCCACCCAAGAGAGCCAATAACTTGAGAGACCTTGAGAGGAAGATTTCATTAGCGACAAGCCTACATGTTGGGAGTTAGGAGGCTCTGCCTCTGCCCACCTTGCCAGGAGCAAGAAGGTTTTTATCAAATCTTCTGTGGAAGTGTCTCATCTCAAGTCTCGGGCAGGTTGGTGCCATGGTGGTTTGTCTTGAGAGATGACCGGTTCTGGAATGTGGGTTGTGAGCAACTGTCTTGGTCTGGAGATAACCTAGTGTCTTGGTCTGGAGATTACCTAGTTTCTCAGGTACTTACGACCCTGAGAAAATGTAATTGTTCAGAGTCATGTAGTTTGAAGGTCTGTGCCTCTGGCCAGTCTCTGCTTTATACTTTTTGGGCAGTTACTTCTTGTGACATTTTGTTAACTAGGAATGGGGAGTGCACAGGGAACCTTCTGGTATATTTAAACTATCCCCCCCCCACCCCAGGATTAAAGCAGGGCCTCCTGCATGCTAGAGTGCTCTACCACTGACTGAGCTGTATACCCAGGCCTTTTTATTTTTGATTTTGAGACAGGGTCTTGGTAAGTTACTGAGGCTGGTTTACAACTTGTGATCCTCCTGCCTCAGGCTCCTGAGATGCTGGGATTATAGGCATGTGCCACTTGCACCCACCCTTTTGTTTATTTATTTATTTTTTTTAGTAGCCATCTTAAGGGTGGGAAGTGGTTTCAATTTGTTTTTCCGAAATGATTAGTGACATTGAACATGTTTTCATGTGCTTATTTGGCTATATCTATATCTTCTCTTATGATTAGTTTTGATATATCTAGGTTTGATATCATGACTAGATTTTCACATAGAACTCATGAAAATTCTGAGAATTAATGTCTAATATAAGTGAAAGTAGTGATTAGTTTTGTTAACATTTTTTCTGAACTCATCCAAAACACCTCTGAATAGGAAAGAAATAAAGAATGAACAAACTTTTGGAGTTTTATACAATTGGAGTTTGGTTTGCTCAGGACCTGCATTCATGGAAGGCATTCATGTGTGGCTACCTTAAGGTACATAAACAATTGACTAGTGTTAGGGCCTTGAAAATAAAGATTGTCATATTTATTTTACCAGTCCTCGAAACTAGTCTTATTTGTTTTACCATTCAGGTGTTGAGATACTCATTACTCTTATCTTAGTCTACTTACCTAAAAAGGTTAATTCATTAATACTTGTGAAAGCAGCTGGAATATAAATACATAAATAAGTATTTACTATGGGTCATTAAGATGTCTTTCACAGTAGCTGTGAAAGAATATGGCAAGAGATGTGTAAGAAATTATGCAAATTTTGGTACTTTTCTGAAAGGTGTAAGATTGGAATGTCTTAGTAGAGAAACCATATGCCTGAGACCAGATAATGGTTAGATATTAAGAGTTGATAAAGGACTGTTCTTCTTAAATTAATACATTTAGAATTCCAGCTGATAGGTTAAAATAATTAATTTCTAAAGTTTACTTGGAAAGTGGGAGATGCATCAAGACAATTTGAAAATGCTCTAAATTCTTGATCTGCTAAAACTTAGTGTTTCCTCAGGAATAATAGACTGATGAAACTTGAAATTGCCACCTTTCTGTATATGGTATTTAGCATATCATTCTTAACTAGTTGGGCAAAGTAGTGTTTTCCTCAACAAAACATTTAGTAAAAATGTTTATCATAAATTGTCCATTTTTCTTTAGGTACCTTTTTTATAAGGTAGGTATGCATGCCTCACCCAAATGGAAAACATGAAATATTATGTTTTAATACCTAGGAATGGCTTCAGAACAAATCACTTGCTCTTAGTTGTGCTAAATAGGTACCTATTACTCACATCAACCTGTAAGAACCCAGGAAAAGTATTTATAAACACACTACAAGGGTTGATCAGTAGATCAGTGAGTTCAATAGTGATTTTACAATGAAGTGGTAAATATCAAGAGATTCAAGAAGTAAATTGGAAAATTGGATAATATAGTTTATCCTTAAGTTTTTACATGAAGCACCTAGTTTCTGTATTACAAAATGAAAGGATGGATTTTTAAATTAATGGTGGGATGATTATAGGTTAGTCATTTGGAAATAGAATCTTCCTTTAAGTATATAATAAGTTCCAAATTGATGAATATTTCAAATATGAAAAAATCATGTGAATACTATTACAAAATATTTAGTTTTGGCTAGGGATATAGCTTAGTTGGTAGAGTGCTTACCTAGCATGCATAAGGCCCTCAGTTCAATCCCCAGCACTGCCCCCCCCCAAAAAAAAAAGAAAGAAAAAAGAAAAAAATATATATGTGTATATACATATGTGTGTGTGTATTTAGTTTTAAACACATATATATTTAGTTTTAAACACATATATATTTAGTTTTAGCGTTATGACATTAAGAATATAAGCCAAAAAAGAACGGTTGATTATATAAAAGGAAGAACTGCTATATGACAATATTTTATAAGCCTTGTTATTATAAGACAAACTCAAAAACTACTCAGTGAATGTTAACACTTATTGTCAAAATAATTTAAATAATGAAAATAAAAAACAAGTTTTTCTTTGTGGAAAATATATGTGGGAGAATTTATAAATTTTTGTATGTTTTTGTAATGTAAAATGCCTTGTTTCCAAAGTGTCTTTTTAATGGAAGAATATGTTTTTATATGAGCAAAGTAATATACTTCTTTAAGAATGGGGGCTATGAGGAACATTTTCTCAAAGTACTTTGTTAGCTCCACAAAATGATGAGTTATTTACTAAAATGGGTACAAATGCAGTGTTGATGCTACCAGACTGCAGTGTTGTGGGTTTTTATAAATACTGATTCATCTAACTTCAAATGTTTTGTTTGTTTAGTCAGGTCAATTCAGTGAAGATATGATACCCACAGTGGGCTTCAACATGAGGAAAGTGACTAAAGGTAACGTCACAATAAAGGTAAGTCGTTTCTTTACATACTCCATGGTTAGCATACACAGCTAAGAATTTTCTGTTTCTCCAGTTTTACTTGAGTATTTTGCAGTTACTACATAATGAATGGGCATGTAATCATTTTTGTTTCTTCATAGAGAATGTGTAAGAGTTGAAATGTTAAGTGCCCATAAAAACTTAGCATATGGGTTAGAAGAAGTGATATTTGGGATCTTGGTACTCCTAAGAAATAAAGATAATATTTGATATCAAAAGGAAATTAATTATTTATAATAATGATAATTCGGTATATCTGTGGCAGCAGATACCATGACTCAGTTTTTCTTCCTTTACTACTAAGCCTAAAATTGAAACTATAAAATAGGAAAAAGTTCTTTAACATGATTATCTTTTTAGAATGAATTTGATAGGCTTAAATCCTGGACCATTATTAGAGATAATATTTTAGTATTTTTGTTGGGGTTACTTTTGATGCTTTGATTCAGTCTTTCATGGACGTTTATTTCTAAAAATGACCTGAACCATAATGACTGTTTTGCCTAATTCTTGTGGTTTGCAGAATCTGTTCATTAAATTCTGTGGCTTTTCTGATGAAGCTCCTAATTTAGTCCTAATTTACTCTTTATACATTTTACCAGTTTCTGGCTAAGTTGGAAACCTCTTGAAAGTAAGTACCAAGAGTTTTATGTAGTTCAGTGACCAGCATGGTGCCATACAGAGTACGCTTAATAGTTCTCTGAAAAACACCTAGGTAGGAATGCTGGCTGTATTGTTCACAGGGTATCTTTAAAAAATTGGGCATTAATGTAAGTCAGACAGTTGAACTTTATAATAGATTCTAAACTGTTGTTTTCTGTTTTGGCTTTGAAATCTGGCTGATGCATGGTTCTATAGATCTTGAAATTGTTAGATACATTTTCAGTATTAGAAATGTATTAGTTAACAGGCAAAGAAAGAAATTATTGCACATAAACCAAGTCTTTGCTCAAGCAGAGTTTTAGATCTAATGTTAGTATATTAAATATGGACTTCAAAGGTAGAAGTGACCCCAAGAATTCCCAGATTGAGCTTGTTTCATCTTGAGTTTTAGGAGCACTTTGACACACTGTGAGATTAAATATATCTTCCTAATCTTTCTCCTATTCTTCCTTCAGTAAAGTATTTGAAATACCTTTATTGAGAATTATTTTGTCTTGATTTAAAGATCTGGGACATAGGAGGACAACCCCGATTCCGGAGCATGTGGGAACGGTATTGCAGAGGAGTCAACGCCATTGTGTAAGCCTTGTTAAAAATTTATGTCAGTTTAGGCTTCTGAGGAGAAGGCTGTTTAATACTTCCAAAGTCTAGGTCTTTTATGTCAGGCAATTTTTATTGTCTAATTTCTTAGTGTAATTTCATTAAAATGAGAGTTAAAAAAAATTAACTGTGGAATGAAAGCTTTTTGTTTGTTTGTGCAGCTAACAGGTACAGGACTGTACAGAGCCTGCATTAGCCTCTACCAGCACTCTTGCTGAAAGTATTTATAAATGCTGAGCTTTTCTTTATCTAGGACTTTAACAATTTCAATAGCATAAATCTTGAGAAAATTAAAAATCTATATCCTAGTCATCATCAATGCACATGGAAAAGGCATATTGGGATCATTTCCTTTTGTTTTAATAGTTACATGATAGATGCTGCAGATCGTGATAAGATAGAAGCCTCTCGAAATGAACTACATAATCTTCTAGATAAACCACAGTTACAAGGAATTCCAGTAAGTATGGAGTACATTTATAATTTTAGGATAATAATTGTCACTAAGGATCCACAGAGATCGTTTCCAAGGGCTTCCGTGGTTACAGACTTGGAGGAGTCTCAAGTCCTTACATAAAATGGCCTATTATTATTAGTAGTAGTAGTAATATTTTGGTACCAGGGATTGAACCCAGGGGTGCTTAACAACTAGTCACATCCCCAGCCCTTTTTTATATTTTATTTAGAGACAGTCTTGCTAGTTGCTTAGGGCCTTGCTAAATTGCTGAGGCCGGCTTTGAACTTACAAGCCTCCTGCTTCAGCCTCCTGAGTTGCTGGGATTACAGGTGTGTTACACCATTTCCAGCAAGTCCTTCTGTAAAAGTACCTATTATTTTGCATGTACTCTACACACATCTTCCCATGTTATTTAAGTCTACTCCAGATAACTTATAATACCTAATACATTATAAATGCTATATAAATAGTTAACAATGTTTAGTGTTGATGACTAGAAAACAGTCTGTACATGTTCAGTAGTTTCACTTTTTTTTAAATCATTTTTTAATTTGTTATAATTAGCATTGTGAATTCGCATCTGCATATCAGAGAAAACATTCGGCCTTTTGTTTTTTGAGATTGACTTTTTAAAAAAAAAAAGTTTTGATCCCCATTTGTTTGAATCTATGGATGTCAAACCTGTGGATGTGGAGGCCTGACTGTGTCTTATGATTGAAATTAGTAAAATGTGTTCTTTCTAAAGGTCTGAAAGGCTTACATTTCCTGAGTATCTGCCATATCCTAGGCATTGTTATTATGAACATCTTTTTTTTTTTTTTTTTTTTCTCTTTTTTTTGTGGTGCTGGGGATTGAACCCAGGGCCTTGTGCTTACAAGGTAAGTACTCTATCAACTGAGCTATCTCCCCAGCCCTATTTATGAACATCTTAATCAGGTGTCTGCTAAACTCCTGTGCAGCAGGAGTAGTGCTCGGGGGATATGGTGGTGCACAGAAGTCAGCAGAAACATACTGCATGCTCTCATGGAGCTTGCGGCTTAGTGGGAAAGGTACATGATCTGGAAACAGCTAAATAATGCAGCTCTGATAATTACTGTGATGAAATTTAGAGGGGAGAGTTTATCTAGTTTTAGGGTCAGAGGAAGGAGTCTGAGGAAGTCATGTGGGAATTGAGATCTGAAGGATATGTAGGAGTGTGTGGGGTGTGACAGCTGGAGGGGAAGAGAATTGCAGGCCAAGGAAGGCCTTTTGGTGGTAGGAAGTAGGCTCTAGACCTCAGCAGAGTCGGGAGGGCAGGGTATTATGTACAGGCTGCCATGCTGCAGCTGGGACACTAGAGGCCGCACTGGGCAGGACTGTGGGAAACCATTGAAGTGTTTGCGAGAATCAGGTTTAGGGTTTGATTACGTCACTCTGAATCGGTTAATCCTCCTCGAAACATATTGAGGTTAGTGTTATTATCCCTTCTGCATAGCAGTTGTTGGATGTTTGAGATCACAAGGCCAGGTTTGAATCTGACTTCAGATCTTATTCTTTTTCTTCTTTATTAAATACTGATTGTGTATATGACAAATAAAAAGTCATTTTTATTTTGGTCATCTAAGAACTAAGTGTTCTTAGTTTCAAGCAATAGAAAACTGATTTAAGGTTGGGTGTGATGGCCACGCACACCTGTAATCCCAGTGACTCAGGAGGCCCAGGAACGAAAGTTGCAAGTTCAAGGACAGCCCGGGCTACTTAGTGATACCCTGACTCAAAAATGAGGTGTGTTTGGGGGCTTCTGGAGATGTAACTGTGGTAGAGCTACATGCACTTTGCATGTGTGAGGCCCCAGATTCAGTCCCCAGTACCACAAAGCGATGAAGGACTGAATGATTTAAGGGTATTGGGGAAAGATAGAATGGTAATTGAGAACATTGTCTCTGCTGTCTTTGAAAGCATGTTTATTTAACAGTCATTATAATGGAGTATATAACTACTGTATTTATTCCTGATGTCTATACTTATCCATTGTTTTAGAGTATTTTTAAGTGTATAAGTATACACTGTAAGTATATTCTATAGAGTGGACCCTGAAATTTTATTTTATTATTTATGTAGGCGCTACAGATTGAACCTAGGAACTTGTACATGTTAAGCATGTATTCTACCATTGAGTTAAACCCCCAGCTCCAGGATCCTGAATTATTAAAATCCTGTTTACATGTTTAAATGAAGAATGATTGACAGATTTTAAAAAAAAGGCTTTCTACTTTTGGTTATAAGATTATATTCTCATTTTAGTTATGGTTTATTAAGAAACAACAATGTACAACATAAACTTAGAAGTTTCTTTTAGGGCTTTGTACACATGTGTGAGCTCTAACACTGAGCTACACTCCCAGCCCAAAACTTAGAATATTTTAAATAGAACTTGGCAGTTGCATACTGAATTAGAGGCATCTATGTGGGTAGGTATTAAGTGAATACCAAATATGAATAATTGAATGAGATAGGCCACCAGTCATGCAAATATGCCTTATTATTGAGGCATGTGTTAACATTAACTTTTACATCTTCAGATATCAAAATAATATGCTTCTGTAATATTTTCATGAATAAAAGTTTATCCTTAATATCTTTTCATATCTTTTCATTTTAAAGGTACTAGTACTTGGAAACAAGAGAGATCTTCCAAATGCCTTGGATGAGAAACAGCTAATTGAAAAAATGTAAGTCTTATGAATGAGTAATATTTTTAAAAAAATTTGGTTCCAAATTAGGTATTTTGCCCACTGTATTGTTTAGCATATTCAGGAATTATTATAGTCCTGATTTTTAGGTAAATAAACTTGGCACACCAGGGAAGTGAATCCCTAAAATTTAGTAGTAGTAAAATAATTTCTTCAGTGTACTAATGAAAATAACAAGTAAAATTGAGCAGAGTGGTCAGTATGACAGCTGTTCTAAGTACACATTTATTCTCTGATTTCTGTTTCTTATAGGAATCTGTCTGCTATTCAGGATAGAGAAATTTGCTGCTATTCAATTTCTTGCAAAGAAAAGGATAATATAGGTAAGAAATGACTAGTGTTTTTGGAAGAAATGGGTATCACTGGAAGGAATATATAATGCTTATTGCTGTTCATTTTCTCTATTTGTTTGACTTTTTCTTGCCTCAAGAAAAAAACTTAGACATTATATGTTTTGACAACAGATATAATATCCTAAATCTTCTCTGTGCTATTTAAATAAATGCAGTGAAGTCATGAGGTTAAACATTATATGATACCAATTAATTATATTAATTTTCATAGAGCTAGTATCCAGCAGTGCTTTACAACAAAACGACAGTTCTGAAATAAGACTTTACAAAAATTGTTCTATAGGCATTGTAACAATTTTTCAGTTATTGAGCCAGTATATTACTGTAACATGTTAGCACTCTACTAGAAGCATAAGCCAACAATATTCTTTATCTAAAAAATATCTATAGTAATTTCTTAGAACTATCAAAACAAAGTATTTGGTTTCTAACAACAGAAAGTTACTTTCTCATGCTCAGAGGACCAGAAGTTCAAAATCACAGTTGTTGGCAGGTTCATGCACTACCTGAAGGCTCAGGGAGGATCCAGCCTTGCCTTTCACTAGCTTGTGTTGGATGCTTACAGTGCTCGCCAACCCTCAGCTTATAGATGTATTGCACCTGTCTCTGCCTCATGGTCATGCTTTACATGGCTTTTTCCATAATGCGTGATGACATCTTCTTTAAAGGACACAAGTTGTTGGATTAGGACCCACCTAACCCAGTGTGATCTCATCTTAACTAACTACTTCTGCAGAGACTCTATTTCCAAATAAAGTCACATTCTGAGATTCTAGGTAGACATGAACTTTTAGGAGGGCACTCTTCAGTTTAGTGCTGTGTCCTCAAGGCCTTGGGTCATGTACCTACCTGCTTACGTACATGCATACATATATACTTATGGCTCAACTTCAGTCTCTTAACTAATTTGATGAGGGACTATTATTTAAACAAATATGTATTCAAATAAATGTAATAAATAGTATATAAGCAGTACATTTAAAAATAATTCTAATTGTTTTCTTAAACTGTAATTCAGTATGTCTTGGTTCTCATCACAGCATTTTTTTCAGGTTAATTCCAGTCTGTCCTCTACTCCCCTACCCGACCCCCTCATCCCACTTCCAAGACATGTTCTAATGAGTTCTGTATTGATAGCTGTTCTGGCCATTTCCTTTAAAGATTACCTAAAAGCAGTGTAATCCCTGGTAATTCTACTGATGGACACAAATTTTCCTTTATTAAGTGGATAGAATGAGTGACTTGTTATATCAGAACATTCAATTTGAGAACAGACACTACAAAGCCTTTGCAAGTACTTAGACTAGCTTTGCAGTGGCAGTATAGTAGCCAATGAGGTTTAGCCCAGGCGTGATGATTGCTAATTGAAAACAAAGTTAGTGTTTATGTTTAAAAATATTATGTGGTTTGTGTGAGTGGAGAAAACTCTTGTTAAATTTTAAGGTATGCTCCCTTGGGAACGTTTGTTCTGCGCCTCGTTTGTTAATGGGGAATTTTCCTCTTAGGAGACATGTGACCGTGTCTGGGTTTTTTTTTTTTTTAATTGGTTGTCATGTATAGGGAAGTGATTCTGGCTAGTGAGTAGAGATCAAAGATTTGCTAACTTGAGCAGAGAATTAACCAGCCTAAAACATCAGTAGTTGCAAGGGTAAGAAACCTTGCTCTATATTAACTAATTTTTAGTACATCATTGCTATACTGTAAAGCCATTATTCACTTTTATTTTCTCAAATATTTCCTAAAATAGAAAAAAAAAAAAAAAAACTTTTGAAGGGAGGAAAATGATCTTTTATTTTACCAATGTCCAAACTAGCCAAATACTTACCTGAGGGGTGGGAGGGATCTCTTGAACTCAAAGCAAGAGATACAGCAGAGCTGTGAGAACTTCTGCTGTTTGAGGCCAGTCTTCATAGTTTGTTAGATGGGTCAGTAGTCACCAGATTTGTAATTTCAGAACTCTTGATTCACTTAAAGTGTTACCAAGTCTAAGGAAATTAGAATCAAAGTGAGTAGTTTGTAAATCAGAATGCTTTTTTCTTTTCTTTCTTTTTTTTGAAGAAGAAATACAACTAACAGCCACATTAGATTTTTTGGGTTATCAGGCAGGATATTCCTTTTGATTTCTGCTTTTATGGCATTTCTGGTTCAAAGGGTTTTGAATTATCTGCATTGCTCCACAAGTTATTTCAGTGCACATGGTTGTACATTTGCAACATCTCATGTCGCATATGAAGTACCTCAGTTTCATTTGGAATGTCCTCAGATCTCATGGGGACAGATTCTTTGCAAGGACCCTTTATACTGTGACACCCCCCCCAACCCCCCCAAGATGAATCTCCACCTACAGAGAACACTTCTTTTCTGCCTTTTATCTTTAGGGCATTACTGTCTGTCCAGTGTTAGGTTTTTAGTGAATTTCTTAAACATTTATACTTGTTCACTTCAGAGTTACCTTTCCCTCTTATTACACACTGCTGTGACAGGGATGTAAAGGACCTGTTTCAACAGTTGTGTTGAAACAGTTCTGTTCCTGTGAGCAGGTCATGTTTGTGCAGATCTCAGCTTTAGGCTGTTCTTTATAGTGTCCCACTTAAGTTTTCTCGAATGCATTAGTTGGGAAATGGGAAGATGGGATTTAAACTTTTCTCCTAGTCTGGGGGCCTAAGAGAATCTATCTGCTTCTGATAGATTCTCATATCCTTTAGGTGGGTGACATCCCCCCTTTATTTATTTTTATTTTTATTGTATTTTTTTTGGCGGTGCTG
This sequence comes from Sciurus carolinensis, assembly GCF_902686445.1. NCBI lineage: Eukaryota > Metazoa > Chordata > Mammalia > Rodentia > Sciuridae > Sciurus > Sciurus carolinensis. The sequence goes on along the minus strand of NC_062231.1, from coordinate 19,497,090 downwards.
GGAATCGAACCCAGGGCCCTGTGCTTGCAAGGCAAGCACTTTACCAACTGAGCTATCTCCCCAGCCCTCCTTTATTATTTATTTATTTATTCTTGTGGTGCTGGGGATTGAACCCAGAGCTTTGCACTTTCCAGGAAAGTGCTTTATCACTGAGCTGTATCATACCCAGGCTCCTACCCCTTTATTGTTTTACTTTGAGGCAGGGTCTTGCTAAGTTACTCAGGCTGACCTTGAACTTTTAATCTTATTGCTTCAGTCTTGGAGAACATATTTTAAAGAACACAGAACAATAATTCATCCTGACTTTGTTGCCTTTTCTCCTCAGTCAGTGTTCTTGTCCTCACTGATGTCAGCTGCTGTAGCTTTATCTGCCACCTATGTGATGAGACCTTGCTAGTCTCCATGTCTTCTCACATCTTCAGAGCTACTGCACCTGTTGGACACCTTGACATGTGGTACTCGGTCCCCCCATCAGACTTGATGTGCCTGTAACTGCATTCTTTATCCTTTTGTGTCGTAGCTGTTTTTGAGCAACTGCCTTACTTAGCAGGGACATGACTGACATATTCATTCAGTTCAGAAGATTCTTTCTCACTTAATACATGTAGTCATTTACCAGGTCTCTAAATTCTCTACCTCAATCTGTTCTTCAATTTATTCTACCCCATCCATACAGTGCTTGGCTTCCTTCAGGCCTTTATATCTTTCCTGTTCCAGTTGGAATACTCAGCCTCCATCTTGGCAAACCTCCACATTGTCCTTCTGTTGACATTGCTAGCCTACTAAATAAAATAAACTGATAAACCTTCTCTGCTGATAATTCTCCAGTGACTTCCTATTGACCTAAGAATAGAATCTTTTTTAGTATCTAAGAATGGCATACAAAGTTATCTGTCCCTCTCTAGTCTAGTAGATTTCAACACAGGATGAATTTGCTCCCCAGAATACATTTGGCAATGCCTGGAGATGTTTTTAGATGTCATGGTGGGGGAGGGGTGATAATGGAATTGTAGTGGTTAAGTCCACGGATGCTGCAAAACATTCTACAGAGCACAGGAAAGGCTCACCCTGCAACACAGGAAAAATTATACAGCTTAAAGTATCAAAAGGGTAAGGCTGTGGCACCCCTGCTCTGGCCTGTGCTGTAGTGACCGCCCTCCCCAGACCTGTGCTTTAGCCACATCGTCACTCAGAGCCCATCCTAGTTGCCCTCTTTGACTTTTGCAGTCTCTTTGCTGACCTTCTATGAGGTATCTCCCAACCCAAATGATTTCTCTCATCTATCATACTTAAATATTTGGGACTATAGAGGACTTTCTCACATCTTTGCATTCCTGTCAATTTTCATGCAATTCCTGATCTTATAGGCAGTGAGTAAAAGATGGCTCCAGCTGTCCTGTACACAATTTAATTTGTAAATGAGCAGACTCTTCAGTCTCTGCTAATTTTTCATATTATCCTCATGAAACTCAGGTAATAGAGTACAGCTACAGAAAAGCAGAAGAGACCAGTATGTATCTTTAACTGGCTGCATGTTAAGTATTATCTCTGTTTGACATTTCGTTTTTTAATTTTGGTATCTTAACACTTTCACTTTTCCTCCTGTCTCTAGATATCACACTTCAGTGGCTTATTCAACATTCAAAATCTAGAAGAAGCTGAAAAATCTCCCGAAGTCTTCCAGTCCTTCTTGGCTATAATCCTAGAATTATTGTCCGTTCCTCTGAAGTACTTCCCAGAATACGGTCCTTCCTAAACCCAAGAAATTGCCTTTTTCAGAGTTTATTTCTCATGTGCACTGCTGAAGATGTGTATCCCTAATCCTTCATAAAGAATCAGCTAGAGTTGTCATGATAAAGTCGGCATACATGAAAAGGCTTCTCACACATAATTGTCTTAAACAGTGTGTAGAGCTTTTTAAACACACACACACACACACACACACACATACACACACACATACATACACACACACGGCCATCTTAAAATCAAGAAAATTGCATATTTCCAGACTGGTCTTTCTGGGCCAGTGTTTTATATTGGTTTTCAGTAAATATCTATAATATTTCATTATAGAGTCCAGTAGCTTAATACTGATATGGACTTGATACAGCATGAAATTTCTAGTGCCACACACAGTATTTAGAGAAACTTTAAGCCTGACTTATGTGAGATATAAACATAATGTTTATATGTCTCACAAATGCATGTGAAATGTATAACTACACCTTAGAAATTTAAAAATGGTCTGCAAAGAATAAGCAGAGGCACCAGATCAATGTTGGTTCTTTATATTGGAGACATCCTACCTGATGAATTTTAAGAACATTCTGCTTTCTGAGAATCTTTTATCAGCAGATGGCAGTGGGGATGTGGGAAGAGATGAGCATGCTGTTTTGTATCTGTCCAGATCATTACTATTTTTTTTCCTTTTAACACACTTTTTTAAGGGGTTGGGAATTGAAGATTTTCTCAAAAGCTTTCATGAATTTAGAGCATTCCAACCAATATAATAAAATCTGTTAAGAATGTCAGACTTGTTCAAACACCTGTTTGTTCTTTCTATCTCTAGTCATTGAATCAGTGCTGCTGCATGACACTGTAACTATTGACTTTTTATATCCAGTCATAACGCTGACTTTCAGCACAAAAGATGCTTATAAACAAATAAATTCTTATTTTTCTCTTACCAGTGTAAGGTTTGGCACTCTTTTGTCTGGTGCCATTAGACATCTTGGTTATTGTGACAACTCTAGACCTGCCTGCTTTATCTAATGTAATCAACACACAATGTCTACAGGTTGTTTAATAATCACACAGAACTGAGGAATTGAGGCTGTCTATTGTTCGCTTCTGTGATACAGAAATGTATAAAAACTGAAAACGAACATGTTTTGTAGTTTAGTGATCTCCATATACATAAAGGGACATATTAATACTGGTTCACTTGTAAATCGTTACTTATTGAGATTGCTGTAGTGGATAAAGCTCTGTGCTACACTTGCCTCTGTGTTGCCTCACACTGTGTGTGACTTTGTTTCTTCTGTTAAGCAGCACTTACATAGATAGTGCTTTCCGGATGTGTTGAGCACGAGAGTGTAGTCAACAGTCAGTTCTTTCCATGAATATCAGTTTTAATTTGTAGACTGCCATGGCCTTAAGAAAATTCTGTACAAAATACTGCACTGTGTTGCACACATGCTATTTGTTTTTCTACATTCACATTTTAAATGAGAATTTAGGCTTTTAAAGTTCTCTTCTTATTCTTTAAGGCATGTTGCATACTTCCGAGATGGGATGGGTGGTTCTGTAAAGGAAGGGACAAATTTGCTACTGTAGTTCGACATCATTAATGGTCACTGTGAACCATTTCAAACAATGTGACAACTTGCTTGTGCCTAAAAGAAATTGGAACTAGAATGTGCGACTATGTGGGATCTGCATAGGTTTGTTCATGAACCTATAGCTAAACCTTAATGTGTTTGTGTGTCTGTTCATTGCTTTTAGCATTTCAAGACATCACAAGACTACTACCAACATTTTCCTGTGCATAATCTCTGCATGTGAAAACTTAACAGTTATGGAACTTTGTAAATACAGATTTTTTTTTTTTATTTAGGTGGATGCATTTTTCGTCGGTTTACTGCTCTTCTCAGCTTTATTCAATAAACTTGCATTTTGAGGGTTGTATTGGCAATTTCAGTGTAAAATGTGCATCTTGATGAAAGATGCAGACATCTTTGGAAGGAGGTGGAAAGAAAATGACCATCAAGAGGGTCCATGGACCATGTGCTAGAAAGAAATCAACTCAGCCCTCAAAGAGTTGGGTCTGTGGGCTAGTTAAAATAGAAATAAACTTTTAAAATATTCACAGAGTTGTTTTTTGTGATTCCTTTCTGTTGGGGGGAGGTTTGCTACATCTTGCAAACTGTCACGATAGAAAAGATTTAGGACTTTTAAATGGCAGAAGCTAGAAAAGCATTTTCTAACAGTTTTAAAAATCAAACTAAAATACTTGTAAACTAAAATTTGAAGACATGCCTATTTACCAAATTCTGTTGAGATTGAAAATATTTTAAATACCAAACCCGATTTTCCCACAAAGGCACCTTTTCAGGGTAAAGCATTTGACCCCTTTGCCAATATATTATTGTCTACACTATAAAACAAAATAAATCAATACTGCTCTCATGACAGTTACATGAGAAATGGTTTTGTCACAAGAGATGTCCCCAGGGGTCCAGGGAGTTCTTGGAAGAGGGAACCTGACTCAGGGCCAGCACACTTCTTGGCCTACGTTGAGGAAAAGAATTCCAGCTCCAGCCAAAGGCTTAGGTTTATTTAGGAAAGAAGATACATATTTGGTGGCAATCTCGAGAAATCCCTGGGGTAAAGCAAGGAATACGCAGAACGTGGACGGGCCATCTCCTGAGGGAAAGCCAGCAACCTGGTGGCGCGGGGTGATGTCTGCAGAGGGATGCTTGCTAGGCTTGGACCCAGAGTGGAGCTGCGTAGTTTCACACCAGTTTTCCCTGCACTTGCGCGTTGCCCTCAGTTACAAGAGCATGGGCCAAGGGTCTGGGGCCAAGGGTTTGCTGCTCAAGGAGTTGCAGGTGTTCTCTGCATTTCAGTGTTTTATGGGTACTTCCTTTGATACTCGGTACTTCTCCCTTTATTCCCAAATTCCTATCTTAGTTTTATACTAAGTTCATATGGTTTTCTCTGTTTTTATGCTTGCATTTGTAAAACCAACCCTTGTGGGCTAACTGGACGTGTGATTTAGCATTTCCATCCCTAGGAGTCTGAATTGGTAGATCCCTTTAGTCAAACAGAGTGGGGAGGGGCTTATCTAAGATCGGTAGTTAGCATCATTCTAAGTTGTACTTGCTTTCAGAAACAATTAGTTCCTTGGATTCTGTCAAGTACATTGGGTGTTTTGGACTATGGCTACCTTACGTACCCTTTTTTTTTTTTTTTTTGTCTGGAATTGGTGGATTTGGTAATTCCAACCTCTCAAAGGGTATGGCTCCTTGAGAGCTGGATTGGAAACTTAAATGCAGCTTAGCAGACCCCATACTTTAACATCCAGCTGGGCAAATGCTTTACTCTGGAGATGTGCCAGTATGGGGAAACTCTCGTGCGGTGTTTAAAACATTTCCGTTTTATTACCAACTTTTAAGGTCATGCCTTCACAATGCATTTGACAGTAAAGAGACTTGAAAAGGAAGACTCTCAGACAGTGACCTTATTTCCTGTATGTTTGCTGTTTTACAAGTTTGCAGCCCACTGCAGGTGTTTCCTGTTGGTTGGTAAATATCTTCCTCACAATTTCTGCTTAGAATTTAGCTATTAATAACATGGGTACTTTTGTCATTATTACCTCTTGGACGTCCTGGCATACTATATGGACTGCAATGGATAGTTTCTTAATTTAAGCAACTGCAGTAGTCATTCATTATTCCATTTCATTAACAAGCCTTCTCTTAGATAATTCCGTTTTAAAATCCCAAGACAGCTGGCATTTAGATGTGCAGATTTCCCAGCGGGGATCAAGAATGGGGAAAGATACCTTAGCCTCCTTTCACTGGGTCTTGCATTCATAAAAAGAAGGACTGTTAGAATCATTTAAAATGCTAATGTAGAGTGGTCCTGTGGAGTGCTGGCTTGGCACTTGGTGGAATGATTCTTTTCTTTGCCATTAACTGATGGTGTGACACTGAGATGCTGAAACCCTGGTGGCACCTTAGCTTAGTAAAATGAGAGGATTTCTATAACAGTTTCTCCCCGTGACAGACTGTGATTGAAACAGCCTAGAGGTCTGCATGGTGGTTAAACAAAGCAGAGAAGGGAGAGAAAATGCCCATTTGTCCTACTGAGTGTGTTATTTCATGTTCCTTCTTGAAAATAATCCAAAAATACACACACAAAAAAAACCCTTAAAAAAAAAAAAAACACTTTTAATTTAACATAGGAGCTGGGCATCAGAGACATTGTATGAAATAACAACAATTTAGATTTCATTTGAAGGAAATGCTGTAAACTTGCAGGCTTATGTTTTGAAAGGCATTTACATATTTTAACATTTTTTTCCTGAGGCCACAGAAAAATGTTAACTGTTATACATTAACTGTTATACACTGGAAAAATACCACCAATTTGGGGGTAAATGGTTTGAAGCTAATGCTTAATACTTTGTGACTGCTCTGTTGCTAGGTTCTGCTAGAATTTACTTAGAGCTTTGAAGAAACCTGGAACAGTTAGAACATTCTTGCTTTCAAAGTAAAAAAGGGGAAGGGAACCAACAAAACCACTGTGTTCCCCTGTGAACATGGACAGAATTTTAACCAATTGTTATCTAGAATATCTCCTTCACCATTTTTTTTTTTTTTTTTTTTTTTTTTTTTTGGTACCAGGGATTGAACCTAGGGGTACTTAAGCCCTGAGCCACTCCCCTACCTTCCCAGCCAGCCCTTTTTATTTTTTGAGACAGGGTCTCACTAAAGTTGCTGAGGCTGGCCTTGAACTTGGGATCCTCTTGCCCCAGCCTCTGGAATGTCTGGGATTACAGTTGTGTGCCACCACACCTGGCTTCCACCCAGCTTTTATCTTCTACATCTTTAGCTTTTTCTCAGTGTTGTACCGTCCATACTAGGGAAAGTGCTATTTTGTTTTAAGAGAATTTGACATTTCTTTGGTACTGGGGCTTGAACCCTGGACTTGGCATATGCTAGGCCAGATGTTCTATGTCTTGAGTTACATCCCCAGCCCTTTTTTTTTTTTTTTTTTTTTTTTTAACTTTAAAGCAGAGTATCTGTAACTTACCCAGAATTCAAACTTGAAATCACCTTGCTTCAGCCTCCTGAGCAGCTGGGATAATATGTGTGCCAGTGCCCTTGCTGGTGAGAATCTGTCATTTCTACTGTTACTTAATGGGTTAATCTGATAACTTAAAAAAATTCATTATGTATTATTTTGTGGGGAAAAATTCATTGCTATTTGTCAGACTGTTAGCTCATTTATGAAAGCACCATTTACAGAGGTGATAAGAATTTATTTAATTTCTCCTGTGGAAGGATCAGCAATCTAAGACCCGGGACGTGGGACCATAACCGGGGAGTGTCATTTCTCGATGCATAGCTGCTGTATCTGTTCAAGTGGGTTAGACGGAATAGGTGGAAAGGAAGCTCACTGCTATTTTTTCTAAGTTCTATGTATTTTTTGAATATGTTAACTTGTAATAGGTAATGCACATGATTCTGAATTTAAATACAGACAAAAGATTGATCCTACCCATGCCCTAAGTAACCACTCCTCCACCTGCCTGTCTTTTACAGGTAATGCTTATATCAGTTTCTTATTTACTTTTCTAAGAGTTCCTTTAGACAAAACACAAAAAGCAAATAGAAGTATGTATCCTTTTAAAAATAAATTTTTCATACACTTACCTTACATAGAAGATAGTGTACTGATTTGGACATGGCTTTTTTTTTTTCCTTTTAGTATGTCCTGGCTATCATTCAATACATAAAAAGTTCCTTATTCTTTTTTTTTTTTTTTTTTTTTTTTTTGCATCACCGTGGTCGCCATTTAATTGTGTGGTTTTCATTGTGTGAGGACTCCACAGCTTACCTAACTGGTCCCTTGCTGATCAATATTTGGGTTGTTCATAACATTTTGGCTTTTTAAAAAACTAGTGTAGTGAATCATTTTGTACATGTGTAGCAACTCTGAAATATCTGGGTCAACTGGTAAATGTGTTTATTCTTATGCTAGGAATTGCCCTTCAGAGAGGATGTACCAGTTTTTATTTCTGCCAGTCTGTCCCCTGTGTCTTGCTAATAGTACTTTGAAAATAAAGTTAACTTTATTCTGTTGTGGATCTACTAAATTATAATCCCCCTCTTTTTTTTTTTGCATGTTTATTCCTTTATACAGCAATTATATATTGCTTTAGGATGAAACAATCAGTTTAAAGTCTTCATCATATCATCTGATTGTTTTCCCATTGTTTTGGATAAGAAGTCAATGATATCTTCTTAAGAGTAGAAAAATTCGGGGTTGGGGAGATAGCTCAGTCGGTAGAGTGCTTGCTTTGCAGGCACAAGGCCCTGGGTTCGATCCCCAGCACCGCAAAAAAAAAAAGTAGAAAAATTCCTCCTTTTCATATTTTAACCTTGTATTTAATAGAGAAAGCTCTGGGACTATTATTTGAGGTCATCATAGAGTTATTTTTTGGCTTTGCAGTTTTAGGAACCCAGTGCATTAATTTATACACTCAGACTCAAGGCTGATTCTAAGAAATAGAATGTCAGCCTATTTATAATGGTATCTTTAGTCCGCTTTTCCCTGCTGTGACCAGACTACCTGACAAGAACAGTTTAGAGGGGAAATGTTTATTTGGCCTTCAGATTTTGAGAGGTCTCAGTACACAGAGTTGACTCCATACCTACGGACCAGAGGTTAGGCAGAACATGACCAAAACGTGTAGCAAAAGAAAGTGACTGAGGACATGGCCGCCAGGAAGCAGAGAGGGCGCTCCCTTCAACAAGGACAGAGTCTATAACCCAAAGAGATGCTCCCGATGACCTTTAGTTATGCCCTGCTTGCCTACAGTTATACCACCCAGTTAATCCATTCAAGTGAATTATTGCACAGAGTAGGTTAAGATGCTCATAACCTAATCTTTTCACCTCTTAACTTTCTTGCAATGTCTCACGCATGAGCTTTTGGGAGACATCTTGTATCTAAGCCATAACAAGTTGGATCACCTTGTGGGATGTAAACCCAAATCACAGCGATTTAGGATAGTCCTATGTAGAAGTTGCCACAGGCTGACTTACTAGAACTCGAATTAGCTTGAGGATCCAAGGCTTTTTTGGCTGTTCTTTGGTGAGCTGTAGCCCTTGTGCTATTTGGTTTCCTTAGATATATTTTCTCTGAAGTGCTAAAATAGTACTTTGCATATAGGAAGGGCTTAGTTTTTCAGTTCACCCAATAGACCTCTGGTATGTATGTACCAGGGATTAAACTCAGGGGCACTTGACCACTGAGTCACATCTCCAGCCCTATTTTGTGTTTTATTTAGAGACAGGGTCTCACTAAGTTGCTTAGCATCTCACTTTTGCTGAGGCTGACTTTGAACCACTCCTGCCTCAGCCTCCTGAGCTGCTGGGGTTACAGGTGTGCACCCCGGTGCCCAGCTCTTGTTTTTTTTTTTAATGATGGTTTCACCATGTTACCTGGACTGGCCTTGAACTGGCCACCTTCGCATGTAAGCCTGGTATTACAAATATGTGCCACTGTGCCTGGCTTGTACCAGATATTTTTGTACTAGTTGCTGGTCACAAAAGGTTCACAGAGTATTAATAGGGCCCAACATATGTGTAGCAATATCGTAGGTATGCTTTATAGTGTAATAACTGAATCTTGCAGCATGGTAAGTGCTATTCTCCTCACTCCCCCATCTTCCAGAAAAGAAACTTGTCAAGGTCACTCAGAGGGCAGATCTATGACTTGAACACCTGGCAATCCCTTGGCAGACTTCTGAGTCTGGGTTCTTAGCTGTCATCTTTTTGGCGTTCCCCTACATTTTCATAACAGAAGTACTTCCTTCTTGAGAATACATACAGAGAACTCTATCATGAATCAAATGTTATTTCCTAGAGTTGATTTTTATTTTGGTAGTGGGGATCAAACTCAGAGGCACTCACTCTATCACTGAGACATATCCCCAACTCTTTTTATGTTTTAATTTTGAGACAAAGTCTCAGTAAGTTGCCCAGGTTGACCTTGAACTCATGATCCTCCTGCCTCAGACCCCCAAATTCCTGGAATTATAGGTAGGTGAAGAGAGTTGATTTTTTAAGGATGGAGTTTTCTGATTAGATATGGGTATTTTTCTCAATTTTACTAGCTACATTTACTTTGAGGCACATCCTCGTCTCAAGGGCTTGTCACAAGACAATCAGTTCATTTCAATTTAATTTGAAAAGGAAATGTTTTCTTCACCTAGCCCCTAAATTGAGCCTGTGCCTTTTAGGGTGGTAGTGTCATTTATCCATGGGGTGGCCTAGGAAGTGTCTCTCTTTGCCTGAAGGTCAGCTGTTTGTAATGTTAACTGTCTTGGGCTGAGGTGTGGGACACCTGGGCAGTAGCTCTTTTTCTGCTTCTAGCCAACAAGCTCTGAGAATTGAGCTTGCTACTTGATTTCTTTTGTTATGGCTTATGGAATTGACCTTACGATGTTTTCCCTGACAATTAAATGAGGACACATGGTTTTCAAAACACCATGAGACCTATACTACTGACAGCTGTAGTCAGTTTTACCATGAGAAATATCTTTCAGAAATTGGATAGTTTTCTGTGGTTATTTTTGAGATTTATTTTTATTACAGGTTTTCTTCAATGTGAGGACAGGAGCTGTCACCAATGTGGCCTACGGTTGACTGTGGTACAAGACAGATTTAAGTTAAGATTTGCAAGAAAGTAGCTTAGAGGGGAAACATAATGTACAACTTTGCAAGTTTTAGGGAGGTAGAACTTGAAAGTTCTGGATTGAGGCCTGGAGTTGGGCTTTCAGCAGGGTCCCTAGGTGTTCTTCATAGAGGGTATCATGCAGAATCTGCAGCCAAAAGACCCTGGCTTGAGTTTTTTTTTTTTTTCCTTTCTTTTCTTTTTTTTTTTCTTTTTTGTATTCTCTGTACCGCTTGGGCCTACCTATCTCACAGTTTGGAAGAGGAAAAAGATTCAGTCAACAAAATGGACCTTAATAAGTGCCAGTCACCGTGTGTTGTAATCAAATGTTTCTTCTTAAATCCCCATCACAACTCCTGTACTGTGGGAAGTCCCCTGACCTTGAAAATGTGGCGAGTGTCATCCTCTTAATCACTCCCTCGGTCACTTGGCCAATTTGTGATTTGGAGGTCCAGTCAAGTCCTGCCTCCTAAATTTTAGGATCTCTGGTTTAAAAGACACATGGTTGGGAAACTTAAGATTAAAAATAGGCATTGGGCTGGGGTTGTAGCTCAGCCGTAGAGCGCTTGCCTAGCAGCATGAGGCGCTGGGTTTGCTCCTCAGCACCACATAAAAATAAAAATAAAAGGTTAAAAAGATAGGCATTTAAAACTCCTAAAATGTTGACTCTTTACATGAATATCATATCTGTTAAGAGCTGAAATTTGCAGTCGTTTTTTTTGTTCTCCTCCCCTCTTCCTTTTTCTTTCTTTTTGTAGTACTGGGGATTGAACCTAGGTTGTTGCACATGCTAGGTAAGCACTCTTACTGAGCCACCTAGGTTGTTGCACATGCTAGGTAAGCACTCTTACTGAGCCACATCCTTGGCCCCTTTTTGTTTTTATTTTGAGACAAGGTCTCCGTTGTCTAGGCTAGCCTGAACTGGAAATCCTCCTACCTCAACCTCCTGAATATAGCTGGGTTACATAGGACTCCAGCTGCAACCTTAACTCTAGGAAGTAGAGAGAGGGGTATAGTGATTTAACCTGGAATCAATCCCATCCTTCAAAGGTTAAGTAATTTCCGCCCTGCTCAAGACATATGGTGGGAGTTTAAGGGAAGGAGAGGACATTTAAATAGGTCTGGTAACAATAATTTGGTGGTGGTCCCATATCCCTCCCTTTTTAAAAAAAGACTGTTTCTGAGACAAGGGCAATATAACAACTCATTATTTCCTGAAATTGCCAGTCCCTAAGAATTGCTAAAGAACACTTTTTGTGGTGCTAGGCAAGCAGTCTACCACATACCCAATCCCAAAAAAACACTTTAAACCCATTTCCGGGTCCCTCCATTGGAACAGGCCTAGGATGGGGCCAGGGTATATGTTTTAGAAGCACCACCAGAGATTATTACAAGTTAGGGTGTTCCACTGAAGTGTTGAATTTGAGATGCGTTTTCAGCAGGTTGAGCCAAAGGGTAACATCCCACCCCACCCTCAACAGACACTCAAGTTACAAGTTCTGCCTTTGATATGAGGAAGTAGTTCCTTCAATACAGAAATGTAACCGGATATCAGTAATCTCAGTTCCTTCAGAGGCTGAGGCAGGAGAATTCCAAGTTCCAGGCTAGCCTGGGCAATTTAGCGAGACCCTCTCTCAGGAAAACGAGAAATTACAAAAGGCTGGGGAGGTAGATCTGTGATAGAGAACCCCTGGATTCAATCCTCTGGATTGCAAAAGAGGGGGAAAACCCAAAAAAAGAAAACCCCGAAATCTTCCATTCCTTCCTCTTTTCCTTCTGCCTCAGCTGTCACCACTTGTAACCCAGACCTGGAGTGGTTTTCTGCAGTTCCAGCTTGGACAAACGTACCGTCTACTCAGTTGACCTCTACCCAAGACCGGACGGGTCACACGGGTTAAGTCTCAGTCCGGCATCCTACGGGCGCTCTCGTGCCGTGCTCCCATTGGCTAGAAGTTCCCTCGCCCAGAGCCCGAGCGACCCCTGCTCGCCACGCCAGCCAGCCGGACTGCGGACCGCCCAGGGGGCGGGGCTAGAAGACGGGGCGGGGCCGGAGCTGGGGGCGGGGCCTGCGGACGGGGCGGGGCCCCGCGGCTGCGGACGACCTGGCGGCCTATGGCGCAGGAAGGAGTCCCGGGCCGCGCCCCGCGAGGCCGGGCCCGGGCCGGGCCAATCCCGGGCTACCGGGCGGGCGAACGCGAGGCCTGGTCGGCAGAGCCAGAGAAACTGGGGGTGGGGGACAATGGGTCAGTTCCTGGTGCGTCACGGCGGAGTTCTTTAAAGGGGAAGTGAGCGGGACTACAGGGCGGACGCAGGGTGCGGTGGCCGGCTGGGGAGGTCCCCCGCGCTTTAAAATAATGCCCGCGGCGGCCGCGCGACCATGCAATGGCGAGCGCTCGTCCTGGGGCTGGTGCTCCTCCGGCTCGGCCTCCATGGAGTGTTGTGGCTTGTCTTCGGGCTGGGGCCCAGCATGGGCTTCTACCAGCGCTTTCCGCTCAGCTTCGGCTTCCAGCGCTTGAGGGGCCCCGACGGCCTCTTGTCACCCGCCTCGGGGTCGGTGGGCCGGCCCGGGGTCCCCGGGGGTCCTCCGGGGCCGTCGTGGCTGCAGCCGCCTGCGGTCGGGGTGGCGGCCGGCCGGCCCGGGGCTCCGCGGCGGCCCGCGCGGGGCGTGTGCGACCGGGCTCACTGGGGCTACGTGCTGGGCGGCCGGGGCTGCGGCCCGGACGAGTACGAGAAGCGCTACAGCGGCGCCTTCCCGCCGCAGCTGCGCGCCCAGATGCGCGACCTGGCGCGGGGCATGTTCGTCTTCGGCTACGACAACTACATGGCGCACGCCTTTCCTCAGGACGAGCTCAACCCCATCCACTGCCGCGGCCGGGGGCCCGACCGCGGGGACCCGTGAGTAGCCCGCGCCTGCCGGACGCCCGGGGCCGCGTGCCCCGCGGGCTTCCTTCGTCCTCGCGGCTGGGGGCAGCCATCCGCGCCGCGGGCCCCCCAGGGCTGCCACGGCCTTCAGGGTCCTGGGGTGGGGGGCCCTTCGAGGCCCCTGGACTTGAGGGTGCGTGGGCGGGCTGGTGGCACTTCCCTTTCTTGGTTCTGCGGGACTCTCCGAACTTAGGGACAGCGATCCAGCAGGTTTACAGATGGGGATACTGAGGGCCCGAGACCGGAAGGGACAGTGGCAGTGCCAAAAGCTGGTTTTGGGGGACTTTGGATCCCCCTTCTCAGATGGAGACGTTATCTAAATGAAGTCTGTATGCTGCCCTTGTAAACGCAGCTTCAGAAGACCCACGCCCCTTCGAAGTAGATGGCCAGACTTAGGTCTTTTTTATATAAAAATGGAGAGTCGATTCCTGGAAAAGGCTTCTTCAGTGCCACCCAGTGAGCCGCAGGCAGTGGGGTCCCAACATTTCCCCTTCCAGGAGGCTTCTTAGGCTGAGAGTTAGGTGGGAGGAGAGAAACTTCTGGTCCAGATGGGGGTCTGTACACTCAAGTGTGATTTCTTGGACCCTGAATTGGCTGTCAACGCCACTGCCCTGTACTGCCCCACAAATGCCAGTCTGGTGGCAGGGCCTTCAGGGAAGGTCGCCCAGCCCTCACCATGCACTAACCTTGTTTGCGTGGGCGGAGCTCTTGGACTCAGTGTTACAGACCTCAAGAGTCCAAGAGGACAGCACACCCAGCTCCTCCTCCCTGGAGGAGAGAGGCCTGCAGTTCCTGGGGACCCTGTTAGGCAGGATAGGTGACTGTCTTCCTGTTTCCCTGGCCTTAGGTAGGAGCTGAGGAGTTGAATTGCCCAGTGCCTTGACACCACACATGGGTGCCTTGGGACATGTGGGGCCTGTATTTTCCTTGGAAAGCAATGGAGTCCAATTTTTAAGTTCTAAGAAGGAAGCCCATACATTGAAGAGTTTTAAAAATGATTTGGTTATCTACACATCCACGTCTGAATTTGCAGTTTGAGAGCATGATTTTTAGTGCGACATCGAAGGCACATCCTAGGCATTGGGCCTTTCAAAAACTGTAGGAAACTGATGAGTGATTTTTCTCACTTAATCATATCAGTCTTTTTACATATCAATGTATTTACTATCTCAATTTATTTGAGAAAAAAAGAAAAGAAACTATAAAAATTTAAAAATATACTGGGCTCTGTGGAGTTGTGGCTGAGTGGTGGAGGCTTACCTGGCATGTGTGAGGCCCTGGGTTCGATACTCAGCACCACATATAAATAAATAAAATTGAACAAAAGATCCATTGACAACTAAAAAAAAAATTTAAAAATATACTGGTATAAATTAATACTTGTAGAAATTAATGAGTTATTTGTCTTGCTCAACTAGAGGGTACTTAATTATTATAAATGTATTTTCTTTCAAGCTCAACTTTTTTTTTCTTTCTTTTTGAGAGAATAGCTTCATTACATTTTAGGGAAAAAAATTAAGCCTAGAATCCCCCCAGAGAGTTATTTTTAATTTATCTTTTCTGCCAGTTGCTGCCCATATGCCTACACCTTTTTTATGTGGTTGCAGTTAAAAGTGTGTGCTCATATTCTGGATCCTAATGGTATTTTCTCCCCAGTGCTCATGGTACGACAATAAGAGGGGAGCATTTTCAGAAAGTGCCTTAGTCTCTCAGACCACTTTAACAGTTTAATTGGGAAATTGTTGAACAGGGAATTGTGATAGTATGTTCCACTGGGAATACGATGGTCTAGATAGTGAGTTGATGTCATTTTAATATTTTTTAAAAATTTTTAAATTTTTGTTTTTAGAAGTTACAATATAATTCAAGTACAAGTATTGATATTTCTAGAAAGTAATAGATAGATTATGCCTCAATAGATGGATTATGTCATTAGAAAATAACATCAGTAGAATAATTAACACCATCATTAATCTGTTTCTCAGTCATATCCACCTCTATTATCATGTCACTGACTTTATTCTACAGAATATTTTTCAATATGATCTTATTAATTTTTATGTTTATTAAAATTTTCTACAATCTTTGCCAAAATTGCAATTTATGATTAATAAATTTAAAGTTGTTGACACCTGCAATGAACTCTTTTCTACAAAGCATAACATTTTAAGTGAGGAAATATTTTGTACTCATTCATTAAAGTACCTGGTAAACTCAGAAAATTCTGCCAAAAGAAAATTCTATTCTAATTTTCTCTCACTGAAATTAGTGTAAATATTTTAGCCCAGATATTTTCATAGCTACTATCTTTCTATGGTATTCAGAATAACATTACAAATATTTTTGGAAGGTAAGATGAATTAATAAGTTATTTTTGTTTATGGTTTTCTGAGAGTTTCGGCAGATTTAGATGCTGAAAAATCATAAATCTCAATTTCATCTATTAAATAATAGAATATCAAATTATTAATTTAAATAGAAGATTTATTTTTAGTAAGTACACATCAATTTCGTTTGGGAACAAGAAAAATGTGAACTTTTCAGAGTAATCTTAGTAAAGTAATAATGTGATATTGAAATTTTTTTCATTATCTTTTTTTGAGCGATAACTATTTAAAAAATTTTTTTTTGTACACGTACATAGGATAATAATACACTCCCCTCTAATATTTTTCTTAATGAAACTTCAGAACCTTCTGGAGCTTGGGACCCCTTCTTCAGCATGGTGAGGTGGTAGTTGATTTGACACACTGGTCCCTTTGGCATGATGTGTGACGTAGCTTAATTTCAGACTTAAGTCTTGGATGAGTGTTTGGTTGGGCCATTCAGTGATGATGTGTGTGAGCTGAAGTCAGGTGTTTTGAGAGGGGGGTGGTATTTGGCCTTTTGGTTGGTAAACTTTTGAGGAGGTGAAAAAGCTCTGGGGTCATGTGGCCTTGAGTAGAGTTTCACACTGCTTCATTAGAGTGGAAAGGCATATTTTCTGTGTTCCCTGTCCTTTTAACTTCTCTTGGGAATTGGTCTCTGCAGGGAAGTTTTGAACCCCAGCTTTGTCATTCTGGCTCTGAAACAGTAGGCACATTCACATCCTCCACACAAATCTATCATAAAATCTTTCAGGTTTATTTATAATTTATGTATCTGCTTTTAGTGGTACTCAGGATTGGACCCAGGACACTTACCACTGAGCGATATCCCCAGCCCTTTTTATTTTTATTTTGAAACAGAGTCTTACAAAAGTTGCTGAGGCTGGCCTGGAACTTGGGTTTCTCCTGCCTCAAGCCTCCTGAGCCACTGGGACCACATGTGTGTACTACTTGCACACATTTTTTTTTTTTTTTTTTTAATCAAATGTACTCTCATGATTCTTTCAAAAAAGTAGAATGAATTCACCATTAGGATATTTTGTAAATAACAAAGAAACAAAATGTGGTTGCTTAACGTGCATCTTTTTAGTCACACTCTCTCCAGGCTAGTCTTGCCTGTCTTGCGATGTAAATACGATGTAAATAAAAGCTCAGTGCTTTAAAAAGAGCAGTTTTTCTCTTCCGCTAGAGATCACTATGCAGAGAAGTTCTCACAACCCCAATTTGTGTTAGAGGATCCACATTCAAGAGTTTCTTTGAGTACATTGGATGCTATATTTTTGTAATTCTGTGAATGCTCACTGTAAATTCAGGCCCTGAGCACATGACCATTCTGTCTCAGCTATATTCCTTTGAAAACAAACAAACAAACAAACAAAAAAACAGATCTCAAATGAATAAACCAAATTTTGGCCTCCAACTGACTGATTGCTAGGCACCCCTAATTTAAGATGGCCTCCTCCTCTCTTTAAAAATCTATTCTCTTTCAGAGGCAGTCCCAGTCTTCTTTCTGTATTGCCACTGAGCTGTTTGAAGCTCACTGATTAAGGCAGTTCTCCCTCTGGTTCCTTTGCTCTGAGCTGCTGGTCCTCATTTTAATATTACCTGAGAAATCAGTTCTGTTGTGTATTCACCTTCACATCCCTTTGTCTTACCTCCCCTGTGTTTCAGGGACTGTTCCACGTGTTCTCTCTGTACCCACATAGCACCAGGTAGATTTCTGAACAGCTGTTACAGGTTCAGTATATGTGGGAATTTAAAAAAAAAGATGTGTTTGATTTTGTTAGTTCAGTAAGATTTTTTTTCTCCATAGTTTTCTCCATCTTTTCTGTTTCAAGGCAATGTGCTCTTCAAAAGTTCCCAGCTAGGGTGAATGCTGTGGCCATTCACTCATGGGGAGCCCAGTTGGGGTTCAGCCAGCTGGGTATTGGGAAGCCTTCTGCTGGAAGGTTGAGTTCTTGGCTTGAGGCACTGAAGAGCTGTCAGGTGAGATTGGACTTAAGCAAGTAGGTCTAAAGAACGAGTCCACAGTCTAAGCTGGCCAGATGGAATGACAAGAATTTCATGTTCTCACACTTTTAAAAGCATGTATATAGGAAATATTTGATAGAAAAGAATTTAAAAAGTATTCCAGTGAACATGCCAGATCTTTTTGTTGTTGTTGTTTTCGTACTGGGATTGAACCCAGGTTGCTTTACCTCTGAGCTACATCCTCACCCCTTTTAATTTTTTTTTTTTTTTTTTTTTTGAGACAGGGTCTTTTATGAGTTGCTGAGGCTGGGCTCAAACCTGTGATCCTCCTGCCTCAGCCTCCTGAGTTGCTAGGATTTTGGGTATGCTCCACCTTGTTCTTCCTATCATGCCAGATCTTTAAGTAGATTTGTCTGACTGGAGTGGAGAGAAGGAACCACCAGGGTTATTGCAAATGTATTTCCCCCCACTGTGGCAACTCTTTTATTCCCCCCAGTACTGGGAATGGAACCCAGCCTGCCTCTGCACACATGCTGGGAAAGTGCTTCACTGCTGAGAAACACCCTGCTAGTCCTTTTTATATTTTGAGAGAGGTTCTCTTTAGGTTACCTAGGCTGGCCTTGAACTTGCAATCATCCCAAGAAGTTGGGATTACAGGTGTGCACCTTATCTAGTGATCATTTGGGCATTATAGCAAGAAGCTTTTTTTTTGAGATGTTAGGGTTTGAAGTTGAACCCAGGGCCTGGCACAATAGTAGGTGATGGTACTATGAGTAGTAGTTTTGGTTTGAATCCTGTAGTTTTGGTTTCTTATTGTTTCAGAATGGAAAATTGGTATTGATTTTGCAGGTGGGAGGTTTAGCAGAAACACTGATGCTGCTTTAGTAGAACAGAGAAGAGCCCCAATACCTGCTTTAGTTCATGCTAAAAGACCTCTCCTTGGAATTAACAGAAATAATGGGGAGTCTGTAGATGAGACATTAGTGGCAAAAATAGTATGAAGAAGTCAATTTATTCCCATGACCAAAGGACAGATGAGTAATACTGATACTGTAGCTGAAGGTATTTTATTCTTTTTGTGTGTAATGGACTGGAGTGTGTAATTTCTGAATTAAATATTATAAGAAGGTCATACGATGGGGTCTCTCTCTTTTAATTCCTGATGATTGTGAATTTAGAGGATTTTGAAGATGGACAGGATTGAAGAGATTATGTGGTTAGCAAATTATCTTAGAGAGGGCAGAAGACTCTTGTTCAATTTCCTTACTTCCTGTTGAGTTCTCTCTGCCCTAAGACTGTCCAAGCAAGTCTCTGTAGTTCTGTGACTCCTCTCTATACTTATAGACTCTATAGAAACTCTTGCTCTTGAGATAGGAAGATCTTTGTCCTGCTGATCTATTCACAACTAATGTTGTGAATAGATAAATAAGAATTAGTTGCAATTTTAGTTTTCGATAGGTGTTTAATTTTATGGTCTTTTGTCAAATACCTTTGTTTAATTTTAATTTCACTTACTTTTCAGTTCAAATCTGAACATCAATGATGTCCTGGGGAACTATTCTTTGACTCTTGTTGATGCATTGGATACACTTGCAGTAAGTGTTCAGCCTCTTTTTTATTTTGGTAATTAAGATGTGTTGTAGTTAATTACCCCTAATTTCCCTTAGGATTGGGAATTTCAGGAAACCTGATACTTAAGAGCTTTGATGGCTTTTTAAAATTTTAATGACCTTTAAGGAATAGCAAAGGGGTGAAGGTTAAATAAGGGGAAGTATCGTACCTCTTAAACCATGGAGAACTGTGTGGTGGTTTTTATAGAGAACGAGTTTTACCTCCACTTTCACTCCCATCTTTCCTAAAGGAATTCGTAGACAATCCCATTGATAGGTACGGTTTCTGGAGTCAGTTATCCAGGAGTAGAAGATCTCAGGGTCCGCAGGTTCCTGGTGTGTCTGTGCCCTGCTTCCAGCCCACACATGAGGCCCTGTCTGTCCTCACTCCTCTTGTTGGGTGGAGAGTGTCCACTCCAGTCCTGGCTTGCCCTCTGGATGCTTCTTTCACCCCCTTCTCCCTTGGGTTCCCTCCTTGACTCTGGAGCCGCAGACCTGAACAGATACATGTGACACATGTGGCAGGCCACAGCTCTGCAGCATGTTGTCAGGCCATCTGCGAGCCTCAGCTGCTTCGTGACCTGTTGTCTTAGAGTACAGTCTCCCAGGGACTAGTGCAGCCTAGCATTGTTGTAAAATCTCCTTAGCAATGGTTCTAAAACCTCTCAGCCAGGTGGAGTGGCGTACTCCTGTAATCCCAGAGGCTTAGGAGGCTGAGGCAGGAGGACTGTAAGTTCAAGGCTAGCCTCAGCAATTTAGCGAGGTCCTAGGCAACTTAGAAAGACCCTATCTCAAAATAATAAATATAAAAAGGGCTGGGAATGTGGCTCAGTGGTTAAGTGCCTCTTGTTTCAATCCCTGGTACTGTAAACAAAAAACAACTTTCTCTCCATTATCCATCAATCCTTTACCATTAGAGAATTCCCATTATAGTGTAGCCCAAATTCTGTATTTAATAATTTACTCTGGTTTCTTTTACCATTCCTTAGAAAAGTTTAAAGCTTTCTGTTAGGAGTTAGAATTGGGTGATGCTAGCTAAGTATGCATTACAACTGTTCTGTATTTTGCTAGTAGTAGAATTGCTAGAATTTGGAAAGAACTGTAGAGACCACTCTACATCTTCATTTTATAAATAGTGGAAATATGGTTAGACCCTGATCTCATAGGAAGTCTGGGCTACTGGATTTCCTCCTGCTGGGCTCTAGTTGCAAAGCAGTTTAGTTTCCCAATACCTCCTGGAGTCACTGCTGCTCCATCTGAGTCATCCATCGTCACTGGTGAAAATGTGCCCAGACAAGTAAGTGTGCCCTAATTAGAGCAAATTGTTGAAGACACTGGAGGCTAACTCAGCCTAGGAGTGTTGCTTTAAAAAAGTGCTAGACTCAGAGATAGGTTAAGAATGCTCACTTCTCTCTAAACTTTTATATCCCTACTGTATTTTTTTTTTTTTTTTTTTTTTTTTTGGTACTGGTTGAACTCAGGGGTGCTTTAACCACTAAGCCACATCCCCAGCCCCTTTTTTTGTATTTTATTTAGAGAGAGTGTCTCATTGAGCTTCTTAGCACCTCACTAAGTTGCTCAGTCTGACTTTGAACTCGTGATCCTCCTGCCTCAACCTCTGAAGCTGCTGTAATTACGGGCACATGCCACCGCACCCAGCTCCTACTGTATTTTTTATCCCCATGATTGGTACATACAGATACCTTATCTCTGTCATTTGCAGAGTTCTCCCTGACACTTGATAATATCCGGTACACTGTAGAAATGCAAATTTTTATTCAAAAAGTGAATTTCTACTAGCAATAATTTCAGTATTTCCTAGCAAAAATTTCAAGAGTATACTCCCCGAAAGAAGAATTTTGTTCCCAAATGAACCAAAGAAATTCTGTGTCTGATTATTGGAGACACATGTTGCACATCAGTATTTTAAAGGCTCTGATAAGTCTTGCAGTAAAGAAGCCTATTTAACTCTCATCCAGGCCACCTTTCCTCAGTCACGAGTGAATGATTTCTTACCCTGGTAGCTGCCTGACTCAAGTGGCAAATTACAATATGGAACTCAGAGGCGCAGGCTTTCTTCACCATCCTCCGCTTGGGCTGAGATCATATCAGTACCACAGCTGCTCAGATATTGTTGCTGGGGAACATCTGTAAGGAAACAGACCCATTTCTGTGGCTTTCATTGTAGAATATCCGGCCTTTAATGTGTTAGCAGTGCAGGCCCATTTTCAGGTGTTGCTTAGGTTGAGGTTTTTCTTTTCTTTTGCTAGCATTTTAAACAGGCTGTAACAGATGTATTTTGGCAATACTTGGGGGATGGGGGGTTGGGGGGAAAGCAGTCCTGGACTGTTGCATGCAACTCACAGCATTAATTGCATAATCTTTTAAAATGGAAGAACTGAAAGCCAAAAACAAAACATCTGTACTTGCTCTGACATTACAGCAAATAGCAAAGAGGAGAAAAAAATGTGTAGCAAACCACTAGGGCTAGAAAATAAGATATACTCGAAAGCAGTCTTGTCTAACAGAATTATTTATTTTTTTCTTGATGTTTCGTGATGTGTGTGTGTGTCCTTTTGATGTCATTATAGTCCCAATATTGTCATAAAATTTTCAGTAGAATTCAGTTCAATTATAATTCCATTTAGGCTAATCTATAAAGTTTTGTGCCCAATTTGCACTTCATATAGGGGAGAGTAGTTTGGTCTGACATCATAACAATACATCCCAAACAGTAGTCATACTTTCACTTTGTAAAATGAACATAGAGGGTCTTGGGGTTTACCTCAGTGGTTGAGTGCTAGCCTAGCATTAGTGAAGCCCTCCTTTCTTTCCCCAACACCCCCCCCAAAACAGCAGCAGTAACAACAACAAAATACAAAACCATGCCATAGAGCTGATTATTTGTATGTTTTGTTTGTTTCAAATGTCATTTGTTTTATGCTGTGCTCCAAAAGATATTACCACTGGTTCTCAAAGTGTTTAGACATCTGGACGGTAAGCAACAAGTTCAGTCAGTTTTCCAGATGTTTGGTCTCCTGGGAGCCAAGCACCCAAGCTGTGGACTTACTTGAGGAGCAGAGGGAAAGTCATATTTTCGTTTCTTTAATTTTCTGATTTATTTTTACTAATTCCGGAAGCTTTAGAAACTATATCTTGCTTGTTAAATAGAATCAGACTGAAGCTTGAGGGAGAGAGGAGTGGGAAGAGGAGGCGTGCCAGAGATCGCATGAGGAAGTGTTTTCACAGTTTTGCCATTTGGAGCTAGGACTTTTGAGTTGCAGGAAATGGGCTTGCCATCTGTCCCAGAAGATACTGTGAAAATAACTGTGCTTTTCTCCCTTTTGTGTTTCCACTCCCACAGTGGCAAAACCACATACAGTACAGACATTTAGATGAAGTGGCCCAGATGCTGCCTCCGTTTCATTTCAAGCTGCTATAATGGTTTGTGTTCCTCTTTTTAAAGATAATGGGAAATTCATCCGAGTTCCAGAAAGCAGTCAAGTTAGTGATCAACACAGTTTCTTTTGACAAAGATTCCACCGTCCAAGTCTTTGAGGCCACGATAAGGTAATAAAATTCATTAAAGGCTTCTCTCTCTGTGTGTAAGGAGATACATTCCTTCGAGAGTTTTCTAGCCCCAAGATCCAAGTAGAGAGTCCATGTAGACGTTAGGGTGCAGTGTGTGTTTCTCATGTTCATTTTAGTATTTATCAGAATTGGAACAGTTGATTTTAAAGTAATCACATTTTGGACTGAATGGAAAAACAAACATGTTTTCATTGTCGTATAAGATGGGTGTCCCTCTGATGCAGACTATTCTGGTTTCCCTCTTGTCTGGTCTCATTTCCTTCCTTCATTGTGTCCTAGGAAAACTCATATGTATTTCTAAAGGAAGCGAGACTTTCTCACCTCCCCACCCGCAGAAAACCACTGTTTGCATTTTGGTTTATTTCCTTATTATGTGTTTCTTCCTAACCATCCCCTCTCTCTGTTGAATGTATTGGAATCCTACTCTATAGCCAGTTTTCTATCTTGCTTTCTTTAGTTTGAAATATTGTGACTATTTTCCTATTTAACAGACTTTTAAAAAATTGCATTACTACGTGACATTCCAGTTTCTAGATGTAATGTTTACTTAAGATTAAAGTTACAAAATCATTCTGAAAAATGTCACAATCCACTGGAATGGAACATTTGGGGGTCTACTTGGACAGATCTAGGCTTGTGTCTCCTGTGTCTCAGTAGGTCATTTTCTCCTCTTTAAGTTCATTAGAGGCCAAACTATACAAGTTTTTAGTTTTTGTTGTCTTGTATGGCTAAATTTCTGTTTCTTATATGGCTAAATCCCACCCCCCCATGAGATAAATCAAGAGTAATTTAATAGTACTAATAGATAATATGTATTTTGAGAACAGTTAGCACATACCCACTTAGTACAGACCTTTTTTTTTTTTAACTTTTTTTTATACCTTTATTTAATTGATTTATTTTTATGTGGTCTGAGGATTGAATCTAGTGCTAGGCAAGTGCTGTACCACTGAGCTACAGCCCCAGCCCAGACCTTTTTTTAATGTGTTAAGGATAAGGTGACCAAATCTGATGAGTGACTCACCTTCTCCCTGTCAGTAATGCAGTGAACCTTGCTCTTTAGAGCTGTGAAGGGCCATTAAGTCAAGTCAGCTCTGTGTTTATAAGGAAATAGAGACTTCTTCTGTCATTCTTTTTTTTTTTTCCTGTAGTTGTAGATGGACAGAATGTGTTTATTTTATTTATGTTTATGTTGTGCTAAGGATTGAACCCAGTGCCTCACATGTGCTAGGAAAGTGCTCTGCCACTGAGCTACAGCTTTAGCCCTCTTCTGTTATTCTGAATTAGATTGTCTGCACTTACAAGAAACGTTGTTTTATTTTATGTTTTGTTCTTCTTGCCATTAGGGTTCTGGGAAGCCTCCTTTCTGCCCACAGAATAATAACTGACTCCAAGCAGCCCTTTGGTGACATGGCAATTAAGGATTATGATAATGAATTGTTACACATGGCCCATGACTTGGCTGTGCGGCTCCTTCCTGCCTTTGAAAACACCAAGACAGGGATCCCCTATCCTCGGGTAGGTAGACTGGTTTGTCTTTTTATGGTTGACAACTGATGATTTTCCTGAATTAAAACTTTTTGATTGAAGGAATGGGGCTGAGATAGGAGAGGTAAGTGGTATCCTTGGGAGAATTTGGTCCTAAATAGAATGTAAATAGGTTTTAATTCATTTAGCATTTATTGAGCACCTATTTTGTGCTGGGCACACAGTGACATGGTGACTTAATCTTTCCCCTTAAGGAACTTATGTTCCCATGTTCAGTATTCACAAGTCCTTTTATACCTATGACTTATATCCCCTGCTACCAAGTTGTATGGGACATTTTTTTAAAATTATTTTTTGATATATATTTTTTTAGTTGTTGATGGACCTTTATTTTTATTCATTTATTTATATGCAATTCTAAGAATCAAATCTAGTGCCTCATATGCTAGGCAAGTGCTTTCCCACTGAGCCACAACCCCAACCCCTGTATGGGAAATTTGTCTTCATTTCTGACCTGGATGTCTTTCTCCAAAGGTCCTCACATGTATATCACAGGAGCTTAGTGAATGGATCTTTCAAATAAAGATGGCACAAACCAGCAAGTTAGCTGCAGGATGTAGAATGAGATTGTATCTTTGTGGCATCTCATTTGCCAAGCCAGAGCTCCTCTGGGAATTGAGTCAGCCTTTTGGGTAACCAAAGGGAGAACTGCCAGACCACAGAGCATCCATGATGAAACTGGCTGTCACACTTTGGCTGAACTTCCCTTCTCTGCCAGTCTAGATTTGTTTGTTTGCTGAGCATTAGTGAGTTCATAGTAGCTCACTTAAAATTTAGAAACAATTCTATAACTTGCCTTTTTCTCTATTCCCAGAGCCTGGTGCATTTGTAACTATGAAGCAAACCTGCCTGAAAGAGATGGTTTAGTGAATAGTGTTATAAACACCCCCTGAAGATTTGCTCTTATTAATGAGACAGGACTCCAGTGTTCTTACTGTCTTATTTGTATCCGTCAGTCTGAATCCCTGTATTTATCTTGGGTATAACAGCAGGTAGTGGGCTGACTCTCACCATTCAGGGTTTAGCATCTGAGATTTGGGTCTGTGACTTGGCCTGTCAGCCCTGTGGGTTCTTGGATTTTGTCATGAGACCTTCAATTCTTCCTGTCTCCAGGTGAATCTGAAGACAGGCGTTCCTCCTGACAGCAATAACGAGACGTGTACGGCAGGAGCTGGCTCCCTCCTGGTGGAGTTTGGGATTCTGAGCCGACTGCTAGGGGATTCCACGTTTGAGTGGGTGGCCAGGCGAGCAGTGAAAGCCCTATGGAACCTCAGGAGCAATGACACGGGATTATTAGGTGTGGTGCACCTTCTCCTGCCATTGGGTCTACGTGACATGTGGTCCCCTCTCCTTTCACCTTCTCTGGCTGGGACTTTCCTTCACTGTCGCTTCCTTGTACTATTGAATCTGAAAACTGACCACTCAGAAAGAATGGCCCTCAGTGTCTCTATACCCAGATTCTTTATGTGACCTTTGGCTTACAGTGAGGCTGTAGGGTTTGATGGAAAAGAACAATACTTATGCTATTTGAGAACTCACTTCTGTTTTGAATCCCTTGGCATATTCATTTGAAAATTGTTAATGGAAATGCTATAAAAAGAACAGCTGTGAGGCAGATTTTATTACTTTAATATAAGGTTCTAAATATAGGAATTTTAGAGTTACTATGGAATAACTTTCTCCTTTTAAAAAATCTAGGAGTGTGATGGTAGATTGAAAGCCCATATTAGACCTATATTAGGTGGGCTTTTCCCCTTGAGAATGTTAACATAGTATTTAAAAATTACTATGGAATATTTCAAACATTAATAGAAATAAAATATAATGAATAATAATGCCTACATATTCTTCATTCATCTTTAATAATTATCTGTATGTTGCTAACTCAAAATGGGTTTTTGCCTCATACACTTGTTTAGGACACATTTTCTTTTTGGTTTTGGAGAGTAATTGATTGAATGCTCTAGAATCATAGTGGGTTATTGTAAAAGTTCTGATTTTTAAAAATGATTGTGGGGACTACGGATGTGGCTCAGTGGTGAAGCACCTGCCTAGCATGCATGAGGCCCTGGGTTCAATCTCTGGTACCACATGCACACATGCAAAAGTGATTGTGTATTTTTTTTCTCATGTTCTAAAATTTACATACAAATTTCTTGTATTTAACAGCATAAGTAGAAAGAAAGTTACTTAAACTGTCAATCCATCACCAAATGGTTTATATGTATCACCATAAATTTTAAATCTTGTAACCTGGGATATACAACTGTTATATATTTTAAATTATAACATTAAAAAACAAAAAGATTTTTATTCTTCCTTAAATTCAGCAATTCATTCCAGTGTTTCTGAGTTATCTTATTTTCATAGTCACCATGTTTATAAGCTACATAATGGTCTATTAACTCTTTTTCTTGTTTTAGACACTTTTATTTCTTTTCTTTTCTTTTTTTTTTTTTTTTTTTCTTTCTTTTCCACTTTACAGATAATTTTCTGGTGGACAATATAAGACTTTTTGTTTTTTCTTTTTCTTTTTTGGGGGATTAAACCTAGGGACACACTACCACTGAGATACATTCCCAGCCCTTTTTATTTTTGATTTTGAGACAGTCTCCCTAAGTTGCTGAGGTTGACTTGGAACTTAAGATCCTCCTGCCTCACCCTCCCTAATAGCTGGGATTCCAGGCATGCACCACTGTGCCTGGCTACACTTTTTGTTTTAAAAACATCTTTTCAGGACAGATTCCCAGGAGTGACAGTGCTGAGTTAAAGGCTGTGAATATTCCTTTGGACTTTGCAATACATTGCCAATCTGGAAAAGCAAAATGATAAAATGTATTTTTCTTTGCATTAAATGTTTATCCCTTTGTTTTATCGTATGCATGTACAAATATGTAACAACAAATCCCATCATTATGTGTAACTGTAATGCACCGATAAAAACTGTGGAAAGAGGTGAAAAAGAGTAAAAAAAAAATTCCCTTTTTATGTCAGTGTTTCAATGCTGTATATTCAGAAAGATCTTTAGGCTGTCCAAGTTGCTGATAGGACTGATAAAAATTTTAGGGCCAAGCATTCCTTAGTGAGGATAAAGTCTCTGTAAAGCTGTGAGGTTAAAGTAGGAGGACTATCCTCTCCCCAGGATGACTGGGACTGAAGTGCCTTGTTTATTTCTGCAGGCAATGTTGTGAACATCCAGACAGGCGACTGGGTTGGAAAGCAGAGTGGCTTGGGTGCTGGGCTGGACTCCTTCTATGAATACCTCTTGAAGTCCTACATTCTCTTTGGAGAAAAAGAAGACCTAGAAATGTTTAACGCTGCATATCAGAGCATCCAAAACTACTTAAGAAGAGGGTATGTTTTCTTACCATTGCTTGAAGCGTTTACATTCTGAAATATTCCCATTTTTCTTAATAGAAACTCCCAGTCGTCTGTGTCTGCCCTCACCTTATTATCTCTCCTACTTGTTTGTCAGTCATCTGGGGGTGAAGATCTGTATTAGTTATCTGTCACATGGCACAGTACCCCCAAATCTAGTGGCTTAACATTGCAAACATCACCTTGGGCAGTTTCTGAGGGACAGGGATCTGAAGTAGCTGAGCCAATGGGTCTGGCCCAGGGTATTCCTGGTTGCTCTTAGACTGTTGCCCAGGGTCATGGCCATTCAAAGTGTTAATGGGGCTGGAGGATCTCCTTCCAGAGTCACTAGTGTGGCGGGTGACGGGCTTTAGTTTCTTGCTGGCTGTGGATTAGAGGTCTCTGTTATTTGCCAATGAGGCCTATTTGTAGGGAGTTCATGTCAGCAGGCTTCCCCAGATTGAGTGATGAGAGAGAGAAAGAGAAAGAAATTGTGCTTTCATGACTTCATCTGGGAATGATGTGCCAGCCCTTCTGCCAGACTGTTGGTCACCCAGACCAACCCTGATGCATAAGCATGTAGAACGTAGAGGTCATTGGGAGCCATTGTGGACACTGGCTACTACAAGGGATAACACCTCCCTGTGTCTAATGGTGGCTGTAATTGCACAGAGAGCTGTAATGCTAGGCAGTCATGAGTTTCATCCCTTTTGTTTCTAAAGAATTGCTAGGATTGGTCTTTATACCTGATTTTCACTCCCTCTGAGCTTGTTAAACAGCATTATTTGCTGTTCTTGGTTGTGCATTCAGAATGGCAGGAGAGAGAGAATGAAGAGAGAGCCATTCAAAGCTACAGTAGCAGTCACTCTTCTCCAGATTTATTTTTGTATGCACTTAAACATGGTCAACAGCCAATATGGATTATAGCTACTGAGCTTCCTGCTTCGTAGGCTCTTCTTGGACCTATTTCTACATTAGTTATTGTGGGAACCAATTGTGTGACTGCTGTGTTTAAGGAAGAGGGTTTTTGGCTGGAATTAGGTCATTTTTGCTTTTCAAAGTCCCAATCTAAATTGAACAGTAATCTCTAAGGGTTCTTCCCTGATGTATTCCTCCAGGTCCTTGAGAAGAAAGTCTTTGTACAGTAAGAACCAAGTTTCCCCACTCAGGTTAAATACCATGTAGGACCATGATTTGTATCAATTCTATTACATAGCAGTGTTCTTATATCTGAAAGCTGAGGTGCTTTTTGCAAAATACAGTTTATTCTATGGTAGATATCATCTTCTGCTAGACTCTAGTATGTTGAGCTAGTGGCAATCTTATCTCCAAAGGAGTTAGGAAAAAAGGATTGATGATGAGTCTGATTAAATAAAACTACCAGAGACTGCTAGAGTAACAGAGCTACAGCTCTCAGTGAACTTTCTTTTCACCTTTGCATGTGCTCCTTGAATACGTAGACGGGAAGCCTGTAATGAAGGAGAAGGAGACCCCCCTCTGTATGTCAATGTGAACATGTTCAGCGGGCAACTCATGAACACCTGGATTGACTCTCTGCAGGCCTTCTTCCCTGGACTGCAGGTATTTGCTAAGAACAATGAATCACTGGAGAGGGATTCCATACCCTGTCTCCCTCTGCCCCTCCATCTCTGAGTATTCTCTAGCTCCTCTGGATTTGTACAACATGTCTTGGTAATTCTTTGTGAAATCAGTCTCTAGAATATTGAACAGAGCTAACCTAAGTAAGTACAGAACCAGACTTGCAAAGTAATTGCTTGTGATTTTTGGGTGATCCATCTCTGCTGTTTGTTTTTTGTTCATGAATACGTTAACCTCTTCCATACCATTCACATTAGTGTGGCATTTCATGGCCAGATACAGAGGACATCTGTCTGGGCCATTGCTTTGGGGTTGGTTTTATCTCTGGCTATGTGCAAATCAGATAAGAACCAGGGGGTAGAGGAGAGCCCAAGACCTTTGTGTCACCTCTTGCTGCTCTGGGGAAAGCATCTCAGCCTGATGTCCTGTGTCATCTTCTCCTTAGGTTCTGATAGGAGACGTGGAAGATGCCATCTGCCTCCATGCCTTTTACTACGCCATATGGAAACGATATGGGGCCCTCCCTGAAAGGTATAACTGGCAGCTGCAGGCCCCTGATGTTCTCTTCTACCCACTGAGACCAGAGTTGGTGGAATCCACATATCTCCTCTACCAGGTACTGGTGTTCACTGAACTGTTTGTTGTTTCACAGAGACTAGGTAGAGTTACCACCTTTCTGTAGTCTTATCAGGGTTCCACATGGTAGCGAGAAAGCAAGCATCTGCAGCCAGATTTCTTTTTCTGATCCTGGGGCTTAAATCTGTGCTTTACCACTGAGCTGCATCCCCAGCCCTTTTTAATTTTTTTGAGACAGGGTCTGAGTTACACAGACTGGCCTCAAACTTGTGATCCTCTTGTCTCAGCTTCCTCAGTTAGTAGGATTTCAGGCATGCACCACCATGCCCAGCCTAAATATGTTTTTTTTCTGCATTTCTTAAAATTATTTTTTTATTTTACAGACTGCATTTTGATTCATTGTACACAAATGGGGTGGGTACATCTTTTCATTTCTTTTTTTTTTTTGCAGTGCTGGGGATTGAACCCAGGGCCTTGTGCTTGCAAGGCAGTACTCTACCAACTGAGCTATCTCCCCAGCCCACATATTTTCATTTCTATGGTTGTGCACAATATGGATTCATACCATTCATGTAATCGTACATGTTTTTAACTTCACATTTTGCCAAGTATCACGTCTTTACCATAGGACTTATTTCACACATCTTTAAATATTTGCGAGGAAAATTTTGTCCTTAGTGTGTTTCAACTCTGACCAAAGAACCCTTCTCTGAGTTGCAGTTCAGTACCAATATGCCATGGAATCCTGGTTTATATACTAATTATTCTAAAAAAAAGACAGTTCTGTTTCTTATTTGTAGAGCAAATCATCTGGGATTCATCTGAATGCTGATTTTTGTTTAATGTGAAAAAAAAATAATGTTCACCTTTTATCCAATTGCTTTAGTGCTAAAGGGACTGACTACTGTAGAAAGTCTCCTCCCTGATAAGGGTGCTTCTGTACATCACACATGCATATGCATGGAGAGTCTGCACCCGTTCACACACACAGTAGAGTAACTGAACTTTCCAAGAAACTGGCCCTCCCATGCAACTCAGGAGGCCTCTGATGGATGTCTGCAGTGGCCAGGTGGAACCTGATTTTTTTGAGCTCTGGTGGTAGGATTAGTGCTATGGTACTGCAGTTTGGATTTATTCAGTATTTTTTTCTAGGGAGGGGTCTGGTGCTGGCGTTATGGAACTCAGGGCCTCGCTCATGTTGGGAAAGCGCACTACTACTGAGTGACAGCCTCAGCCCCTCAAAATTTTTTTTATACTGAATCATTGCCGTTCGCTTTTAGATGAAAAAAGGAGAAATTCTGTGAAACTGGTAGTAGTCCTCATGCCTAAAGTGAGACCTCAAGAGTTTTACAGAATCTTTCAAAAGGGGGAAGAGGTGATGTCCTACGCGGCCTCTCTGTGGCTGGAGTGTGCTGTGCATGCTCTGAGCCCAGCATGCCTGCTGCTGACTGCGTTCTCTTAAGCTTAGTTCTGTTGCCTGTGGGTTTCTACCTCTTTGTTTCTGGTACTACCTCCTCTTTCCTATTTTCCTTTTTGGAGGTACTGGAATCCAGGGGTGCTCTACCTCTGAGTTTATCTCCTGTCATTTACTCTTTATTTTTGAGACAGGGCTCACTAAGTTGCTGAGGCTGGCCTCAAACTTGTGATCCTCTGCTGTAGCCTCCCAAGTTGCTGGGATTATAGGTGTGTGCCAGCCATCACACGTGGCTCCACCTCTCCCTCAGAATCACCTAAAAGCATATGACAGAAGAGGGAGCAACCTGAGAATTGATTTCTCAGGGTGATTAGAGAGGAGACTGTTGAGGCCTCCTGTAGATACCTCCAAGGGGCTTGGTCCCATTAGCCTCCACTCATGGTGCTGTAATTGGAATGGGGATGATATCCTTTTTCCTCTGCATGTCTTAGGTTTCTAGAGAGTTCTGAGGTAAGGTAAAAACTAGCTTTGTTCTCAGATATGGTACTCAGGGTGGGTACTGTTTCATTTCCGACCATGATGGGGATCAGGAAAGCCAAGGTAGAGTGTTATTCTACCCCAGTCCAGATTTTCTGACCCTGGTTAAAGGTGAACACACTGCAGGTATGCTGTGACGTGGCTGACAGGACACCTTGTCCTTTACCATTTGCGACCTTTAAAGATGAAGTGGGCTGAGCCCCGCTCCTTCCTTTGGCTGGTGATGCGTCTCCTTGGGGAACCCTACACTCAGGACGGTTGTTGATGGCATGTCTTCGCAGCTCTTGCTGGATAACATTCCCTGTGTTCTCTCTAGGCAACCAAGAATCCCTTCTACCTCCATGTAGGAATGGACATTCTACAGAGCCTGGAAAAATACACAAAAGTCAAGTCAGTTTTCTAAGTTCCTTCCTTTTTCTGTGATTTGTTTGTGGGGAAATATCCTCCTTTGTATTTTAATCTGTAGAAGTTAGATCATTAAAGTAATTTTGTAGGGAAATGGTTTACCTTTTGGGATAGTAGCACCCCATTATAGTGGGAATTGCTTTTTATGTTTCCCCCTTTTTTAAAACTGTAAGATTTCAGTAGACTGTGTTTGTTCTAAGTAACTCATTTTCCTTAGTTATGCAAATAACATATATGAAAACTTTAGGGAGTATAGGAAATGCCAAGATGTAGAATATTCTCATTGTGATCTCCACTTACAACTATAGTCAGCATTTAAGTATTTATACTTACAATCTTTTAAAATATATGTGTATATGTGATGTGTGTATATATGTACACATAAAACACATACTATGTATTTCAATTTTGTGGCCTCTTGACTGGTTATTTTCTTTCTTTCTTCCTTCCTTCCCTTCCTTCTCTCCTTCCCCTTTTTTTTCTTTCCCTCCCTCCTTCCTTCCTTCCTTTCCTTCCAGTTGAGTCTAGGACCTCATGCATGCTAGGCAAGTGCTCTACCATTGAGCTATATCCCCAGCCCTTTTATCTAATTAATTAATTTACTGGTGCCATGGATTGAACCCAGGGGTACTTAACTACTGAGCCACATGCTCAGTCCTTTTTATATTTTATTTAGAGACAGGGCCTGAATAAAAATAGAGGAATATTTTTATTTAGAGATGCTTAGTGCCTTGCTAAATTGCTGAGGTAGGCTTTGAACTTGCGATCCTCTTGCCTCAGCCCTTTTATTTGTTTTGAAACAGGATTTCACTAAGTTACCCAGGTCATCCTTAATCTTCTGATCTTGCCTTAGCTTCCCAAGTAACTGGGATTATAAACATGTGTCTCTGCATCCAGCTCTGCTTTTATTTTTTATCCATCAATATATCATACATATTTTCTTAGAAAATACTATTTTAGAATACACAAATAATAAGTGAGTTCTATAGGTGCTGGGACTGAGAATTTAAACCAGTTTTTTGAAATTTGATGCCAGTCATTTTCTTGATCCCATCTTGTGTCTTTGACAAATACCCTACACTGTCCTCCCTCCCCAGTCTGGGACCTAACCTGGTAATTTAGCAGCTGACACTTTTAAAATTTACAAACTACCCAGGCTAAAAAAAAGGAAGAGCACTTTAAGATTTGCAATGATTTTTCCCTCCTTGTGCTAGAGATCAAACCCAGGGCCTTGCCTTTGCTAACCAAGCACTCACCCCTGATCTATAACCCCAGCCCCATAGTTAATTTATCATATGGCATTATATAATTTGATTGGTTATCATGTTAATCAAATATTTCTCTTCTGACATCCATCAGCAGGGGAAGGCGCAGAGGCAGGACTGACCAGACGTTTGTTTTGCAGGTGTGGGTATGCCACGCTGCATCATGTCATAGACAAGTCCAAAGAGGACCGGATGGAGAGCTTCTTTCTCAGTGAGACCTGTAAATACTTGTATCTGGTATGTGTGCTGTAAGATCAACCAAGGGCTGAGTGCTGGACATCGAGCATTCTCTGGGGTGCCAGCACTTTTAGGACTGATGGCTAGTGCTGACTTCACGGTTGCAAACCTTGGGGAGGAGTCATTTGTCAGGTAAACTGAAATAAGCCTTTGATTAGGGGCTGTGTGCACAGTGATCAGGGAGGCTTCTCTAAGGAGGAGAGCAGTGTTTTTTGTTTTTCCTTCTTTTTATTTCTCTGCAGTGCTGGAGATTGAACAACCTAGGGCCTCACATGTGCTCCAGCCCAGCCTACAAGTGGTGTTTATCGCTCTTTTTTACTGCTCTCACTGTATGTGGTCTTGCCTGAGACCCTCAGCCCAGCTGTCTCTGTCCATAAAACACCCTCAGGCACACACTTGCGCATGTGTGGGCAGGGAGGATTTCTGTACCTGGAAGGAACCTGTGGCATCACCTAGTCCATATTTGTTCTTCCCCTATGGAAAGCACAGCCTACACTGAGTTCAGGTGTCTTTCCTGATGTCTTGGAGTGACTACGTGCAGAGCTGAGGCTGGAACCGTGCTCTTCATTCCTGTCCTGAGCTCTTTCACTTCACTGCTCTGCCACATGCACGGGTGGTGTGCTTGTGCATGTAGCTGCTCTCCTGCCGTCTCTGCTGCTTGACTCCGTATGGCCACGTACAGAGACTCCTCTGGAGGGGCAGGGGCAGGAGCTCCTAGTTGGAGGATTTGGAGGGAGCAGCAGTACTGGTCCATTGTGTCATTCATTTCAGTGGTTCTGAGGTCCTGAGTTGGCTGGGTCAGAATCACCCTGGAGCCCTTGCTAAGTCACAATCTTTTCAAGTGGACTTAGGAATCTAATTTTGACAAGTATCTCCAGTGATTCTGTACAAAGCCAGGTTTTAGAGCTGCTGGTCTGATGGTTCCAGAGCACTCTCTTGACTGGTTGCTTTCCACAGAAGCCACAGAGGAGGAGGTGGGACAATTGGCAGACTGTGTAGTCTAGCCCGTGGGAGGATAGTGCCTGAGGCTGTACCCTGGGTGTGCAGAGGTCTTGTTCTTGGTGCAGCCTGGGCACGCCGCTATTGGTGTCAGAAGGATGTTAAAGTTCTGGACTAAAGGAAGGAGACCCCATAGCATGTGCAAGGGGAAAGAACTCAGCTTGGTAGGGAAAATCCTAATCTGTACGCCATTCTTTTCCCATGAGCTATGTTGAATCACTTTTCATGTGTGAACTAGTTTAGGTCACTGGTATCCATACAGTAATTTCCCCTTAGCTATCGTTCTGTTTTCCATGGTTTTAGTTACCCATGTTTAACTGCAGTCTGCAGTTATTAAATGGAAAATTTTAGAAAAAAAACAATTCACAAGTTTAAAAAATTTTTGTTACCGTATATCATTGTAATTATTCTACTTCATTATTAGTTATTGCCAGTGTCCTACTATGCCTAATTGTGTATTAAATTTTATCATAGAATGCTCAATAGGAAAAAAACAGTATATGTAGGGTTTGGTACTGTCTGTGATCAGGGGCATCTGTGGAATGTCTTGAAACTGTCCCTCATGGACAAGGCAAGATTGCTGTTTTCCTTCACCCAGCATTTGCTGAACACCTGCCTTCTCCCCCTGACTCACACTGTACTGGGTTAGTTCTTTCCTGATGCCCCATTGCACCTTCTCTCATTCCCTGCCACATCCACTCTTGCAGGAAAGAACTGCCTGTGAGCCATTGTGGCCTCAGAACCCTCCCCAAGACCGAGCTGAATGCTGGCAGATGTGTGGGGCTGTGGGCTGGGCCCTGGGGATATGGCGATGGCAAAATGTGCTCCTTGACTCCAGCATCTCCAGTTTTAGGGTCTATGTGTGTATGAGTTGGGTTGAGTTCTAGAATTTGAACTAGTGTGCGGACTCTTGGGTGTTTATGAGAATCATCCAGGGAACCTTTATAGACCATGTGTGCTTGGGTCCTAACCCTGGGGTTTCTCAGTCTCTAGGTGTAGGTGGGATGTTGAAGTTGGGACAGGCCCAAGCATCTGCATTTAAACAGGTGGATCCTGCGTAGAAATCAGTGGTCAGTTGATGCATTTTCATGTAAGTCTGGTCTGAGTAGCTGGGACACTCTCTATGAATTAGTCAGAAGTTCCATAGTTGCCATTTGTATCTTTCTTGTTGTTGTTGTTGTTTTGGTAGGGGGGATGCTGGGATTGAATCCAGGGTACTAAGCCACATCTTTTCTCTTTCTCTCCCTCTAGCTGTTTGATGAGGAGAATCCAGTACACAAATCTGGATCCAAATACATGTTTACAACAGAGGGCCACATTGTATCTGTGGACAAACATCTTCGAGAATCCCCTTGGAAGGAATTCTTCTCTGAAGATGGAGGCCAGGACCAAGAGGGAAAGTTTGTGCACAGGCCAAAACCTCACGAGTTAAAAGTCCTCAATTCCAGCTCCAACGTGAGTTGCTCTTTCCAGGGGCGGTATGCATGTGGAGGAAGAGACTAGCACTGGGAGTCCCTAACAAAATGGATGCCACACTCAGATTTGCTGTTTCATAAAGGGACTATTGACTTACACATGTCATCAGGGTGTAAGGAACCAGGAGCAGCAGCACTGTTACCTGGCTGCAGGGGGAGTGGAGACAGTGGCCACGGCATCTTGGAAGGAGAGCGTCACGTGTGAGGGGTGGCCATGGCAAGGGCCACTGCTTGGATGTGGCTTTGCGGATGGTGTGAGTCAGTACTTGATCCTGCCTCCTTCTCCTTCCGCTCTCTTGCTGGAGCTCCTCTTTGGTTATGCCCACCAGAAGCCAGAAGGCAAAGGAGCCTGTCGATGCAGTCCATTGGGTTGTCCTCCTGGGGGCCAGAGCAGGTGGAGTGAGTGGAGAGTGGATCCACAGGGGCAATGGAAGAAGTCCAGCAAAGTCACCTGCCAGCCCGAGAGGGAAGAGCAGTCAGAGTCGTGGCTGATGATGTTTTCAAAGTACACTGCATTCCCAGTTTCATTTACAGTAGTGCTGTACTCAGCATGCCCGGGTTCTCCTGGTGGGCAGTGGGAAAATGTGGAAATGCAAGTACCTGAGGTCCTAACTGAAGGACCAGAAGGTCGTGTTGGTTTGAATCACACGAATGGTTTGAAAGTGAGGATGAAAAAATGGACCCTGGACCAGCTGAAATCCCAAATCTTGTCCCGCAATGCATTGGATGCCACCTGTCTTCTCAGAAAAAGCCTCACTTGTCAGCTCTGCACTTTACCCACACCACTCGCCTGGCTGGGGACACCCTTTCAGCACTTTTCCTTTTGTGAAAGTTTTCCCATCATTCAGGCCAGAGCACAGGTAGACTGCCCCAGTTTCCCTGAGGCCATGGAGGGTTGATGAAGTGTACAGAGCAAAGTTGGGAAGGAAAGGAAAGGAGAAAGAGGGGGAGATGGTAATGACTGGCAGCACCTTGTGCTCACTGTGTGCCAGGCGGTGCTCTCCACGCTTACTGTATTAACTTACTCCTCCCAACAACTCGCGAGGGGTGGATACTTTCCTACCCCGTTTAGTGGATGAGTAAAGGCATGGTGGGGTTTGGGTCATACAGTGGAACTGGGGTTGGGACCTAGCCAGCGCCTTCTCTTTTAGAGAGAAGAGACCTCTGACCTGCCATACCTCTGATCCCATTGTGCCAGGTGCCAGGATACAGGCCCATAGGAGGGGTCCAGATTCTGGACACGTGCATGGCCTGGTGGGGAGGCAACTCCTCCCTAGGTGTTTATCAGTAGCGCTGGGGAAACCGAGGGGCTGGAAGCAACCTGTGAGAAAAACAAGGAAGACTCGCTAAGCTGGTGCTTGAAGGATGAGGAGGAGTTTATGGGGGTGGGTTCAGACAGAAGGAAGAGTGTCTACAGAAGCGTGGGGATCGTGGGACCAACAGAAGCACTGACAGACCTGATCTTTCTGGATGTGCAGCACCCCGTGAGTCTAAGTGCAGAGCCCTGGGGAAGTGCCTTGGGGAAGCACTGTGTAAGGAATGCACGTGGACACTGATTCCCAGGGATAACACCTGTGGTTGATTCTCAAGACCCACCTCGTCCTTGAGTGGAGGGAGGGAAGATTTGTAATAAAAATAAAATTGTACTCTTAAGCTTTTAGATTGTATTATGGACGAGAAGAACAGCTCAGAAAACCACAGCACTTTCAAAAAGCTAAAGTATTTTCTTGAAATTCTGGGTAGGTTAAAGGACCCAAGGGATGCAGTTTTTATTCCTGGCTGCTAAGCACTTGCTCTGAATGCCTTGACCTCCATTTCTATAAAGTGAGGGTATTAAATCTCATCAGTGGTTCTCAACCAGGGAGTGATTTTGCTCCTCCAGGGACAATGGACAATGACTGGACACAGTCTGCGTTGTTAAAACTGAGGGCTGGGAATCGTCACAGGTGTCTTGGCAAGAGGCCAGGAATGCCACTGACTGTCCTGCAGGACACAGGACAGCTCCCCACAATGGAGTTATCCGTCCTCAAATGTCAATAGTACCCACATTTCCCGAGAGGCAACATGTGGGTGTTAATTTGGTATTCGTTTTGTCTTCCTAGTGCAATCGTGTTCCTGACGAGAGGAGGTACTCCCTGCCCCTAAAGAGCATCTACATGCGACAGATTGACCAAATGGTTGGCTTGATTTGATCTGCTCTCCTCTGCGTGGCCTCATCTTAAACCAAATTTAAACACCTGAACCAGACCATGCCCGCATCCAGTCTGAAGGGGAAGGGGCGGAATCTGGCTGTCCGTGACAGTGTGGGCGTTTCTGTCCAACTCCTTACACACCTTCGGTTAATTCTTACACACCTCAGTGTTTCCCTTCTGTTCAATAAAATGCCCTGCTTTTTCTTAAAGTTATAATTTGAAATGAGAAGGTACAAGGAAATTGGCTTTTGGCATGCTGATGTTAGAGAGCACAATAGGTGGGACATCTTTGGATCCATCTTCCCAGCTTCATATTCAGGGTCCAAGTCCCCTGGCTTTGCCAGCACTTGCCCTACTGCAGTGTTGCCCCCTCTTGGTTAGAGGATTGGGAATGGATTTCTGAGCCAAAGGCCCTGAGGTTCCTTGGCATCCCTACATGATGCATTGAGAGTGTCATGCCGTCTCTCTCCCTTTGGACCATTGGGGCTCTCCCCCAAGTGTCAACCGTGATTTTGGATTAGGTAGGGAGAAATCATCCAGTTGTTCATTTATGCCTCCAAGTAATCTTCAGTGTTACAGCATTCTTTGCTTAAGTTAATGGTCTCACTGGAATCCTAACAGGAAGACTTTTGGTTGTTCCATTGTGGTGAAAGGGTTAACTAACAGTGATATCTTGCATTTGTTTTGAACATGGGCTTAACTGAGGAACTCCCTTGGTTCCGGAACCAGGTGCCTTTTAGGAAGAGGGGAAAAAAAAAAAAAAAAGAAAACAAGAACAAAAAAACTCCAACCCTTAGATTGTCTGAGCTTCATTCTTTCTCATATTTCCTAACCAAGGATTTGGAATTTTGACCATCTTTGGGTTAGAGTTTGTTTCATTTTTGTTGCCTGTGTCTAGTGCCAATTAGTCAATCAGGGAGAAAGAAGTGATCAGGTGACTTTCTGATGACCCTGAGCCTTGAGCCATTCCCCTGTATAGTACGGGCTTTAGATTAGTGCCTTATGGGCTTTGGTTTGGGCCACAGGCTATCACAGCTGCTGCTGTGGTGCGGCAGGCTTGTTTTGTGTTGCAGTATGATGGGGCCAACACTGATAGAGGGATGGAGTGTGTGTTAGTGAGGAAGATTCTGGAAGTTCTTAACTCAGTGGACCTTTCAGCCTATTATTTTAACAAAGTATATAGGAGGAAGTTGTGCTAAAATACCTTCTTTTCCTTTTTGTAATTTTCTTAGCCAGAACAGAAGGTTCTCTCCTTGAACTTAAACTGAGTGTTCATACAAAACAGAGCTCAACCCGACTCCTAATCTGGCTTCTGTTCAGTATCAAAGGTTGAAAGGGCAAGAAGTCTTAAAAATTGACAGGCCTCCTGTATCATGTTTCTCACCTGTCAAGTTCACACATTTCACACAATTTTAGTCTTTTCAAAACTAGAAATGAGGGTGGGGGGTGTAGCTCAGTGGTGTAGCCTGCACCTGGGTTCAGTCCCCAACACTGTAAACAAAAATGAACCCAGACATAAGAGCTATCTAAGCCATTGCATTTTTAGTCGAAAGGGAGAGAAAGTATATTCCTTCTTGAAAATTTAAGTGTATCTGTTTTGAAAATAGATGTGTCACTCACTTCTGTGGGATTTTTAAAAAGGCAATTTTCAGCAGTAAGCGTAACGTTTCTTATGCAATTTGTTTTAAAGTAAGAAAATTTCAAATACTTCTATCTTTTTTTCATTTTCGAAGCATTGTTCTGTTAAATGTCTCATCTACTGAACAGATTACTTTGAAGATACTATTTTAAATGTTTTCACTAACTCAGTAAAAATGTTAGACATACACCTGCACATGCTAGTGTGTGCACACCTCTGCTTTTCTCCAAGCAAGCTGATGGGGGACCGCAAATGACACACCTGGAAGAACGGGTGTGTCGGGAAGGAGTGCTTGGGCAGGGCTCTCTGCGGCGTCTGGCAGTGGTGGTGTGCAGGCTCTCCAGCGTTCCCCTTTCCCTGGCCCATTACCTGTCACTCTAAAGCAGCTCAGGCAGTTCTTCCTCCTTGTGCCTTGAGTGCTGCAGGCAGGTCTTGGGTAGGAGCCAAGGTGAACATGTATTAACTCTTCAACCCTCTTGCTTTGGCCTCCTGGACTTACACCAGTTGGTGAGACTGAGGGTGAGTGAGTTACTTCCTTTTAATCCTGGTTATTGAGCGTCCGGACTGTCCAGGCTAAAGTTTGATGCTGCGCTGTCAGTTATTTGGCTAGGTGCCACAGTGCTGACTGGTTCCAGTTATGAAAGAGGTTCTCTGGGCCAAGTTCAAAACTTGCTTGTTTTCTTTTTGAAAATCAGAATGTCAGCAGCAGTAGTATATCTTGCAGGGCTTTCGTGGTCTCATCTATTCTACATTCTGAAATACTAGATAGGAGAGGGCTGAGGAGAAGAAAGTCAGGGAAGTCCCCCTTGCTCAGTATTTTGCCCCAGGAACCCCTCCAATCTGAAGACTTCATCCTTTGCAGCAGCTCTGAGGCTGGATCATCCCATGGTGCCATGAGTAGCTAGTTGTAGTGTCAGCCTTGGTCAGCATGTTCAAGTCGGATTTGCACAGAACTGTAGCAGAAAACCGCCATGTGGTTTGACCTGGTGGGATAGTTATCCCATGACGGAGTTTTAAATCATTACAAAGCTGGCTTAGCTGCTTTAGACAATGTAACCGAAAGAGAAAGTAGGTCACAAAGGAGTCTTTGCCAGCTCTCTTGGTTGTGCTGCCCTTGTGAAAAACTGGCTTCTGTTTTCTATTCCTCCTTTCATTTTCTTTCTAGCTTCTCTTCAAGAGCTTGCTCTTTGTAACTGAGTCCCCCAGTTTTGATAAGTCCTGGGCTTTACTTGCCCTGGACTGTGGGCTATGCACAACACTTAGTTTTCTATGTATTTAAAGAAAAATGTGTCAGGGTGGTGTCTGTGCAGGTGAATATCGGCCGGGAGTCCAGTTATCTGTTTTGGTAAATGCAGTTGTATAATCTGAGGGTCTCAATGTCCCCCAGGTCTACCCACCTCTCCCCTGACCTTCCACCCCTGAAAAAACGATAACCCTCCTGTTTCTCAGCTCAGTTTACTGAATGATTGACACTGTAATTCTTCATTTGGGAGTTTGTAGACTCAACATCAGACATTCCTTTCTTCTGGAGGGCTCTGAAGCTCTTTTCTTTTGATAGATTCAAATTTAGTGCTGGTTATAAGGTAGGGTCCACAGAGTAGCTGAGCAGGGAACCTTAGAAGACATTCTGATCTTTGCTTTTCCATTCCCAAGCCTCCAGCTCCTACTCTAGTGCCTCTTCCCTGCAGGGCAGGGACCCCGTGTGAGAGTGAGGAGTGCGGCAGCCTGGGCTGTGGGTCCCCAGGGTCGCAGGGCTCAGGGTTGCGCTGCACTTGAATTTGGATGTGAATCTGTTAAAAAAAAAAAAAAAAAAAAAAAGAAGTACCTGTGGAACTCCCTGATTCATGACTCCCTTCCCTCTTTCTGAGAGGTAGAGGAATAATGTTTTTTAAAGACATTTTGTTTCAGTTTTAAATAGCAAAACACAAACTGCATTTTTATTTATTATACATGAGAAAGGTAAATCTACAGTTGGAAACTCTGGGAAAACTTACTGAAATATACAAATGCTTCTCTGTAATGTGCAATATGCTTTGCAACTATAGATATTTTATGTTTAATCTGTAAATAAGAAATGTATTTAAATTAAAAGGGAGCTTTTTGTAAAAGGACCAAATGTTCTTTTATAAATGTACTAAGGAATATCTTGCTCTTTGAAATTTATTAGGATTTTTATGAATAATTTTTATTAAAGAATTTTTTTGAGTTGTCATGGTGTTTCTGCTTTGTACGTTCTATATACATGTTACATGTGGGACGGGAAAATCACGAAGGGAAGTGGTGAATGAAATCTTTATTAATTTATTGCTGGACAGCCAGGCTTCCTTGTAGAAGTCCACTGCGTTTGGTCTGTCACACCCTTGCATTTGAATGTCCTTCACGTAGGACGTGAGGCCCTTTTACATGGTGGGTCTCGTCACCAGCCTCCCCTTTCCATTCACCTCCTTTCTCCTGGGCTCTGACTTGTTTAAGTCTTGTTGCTAATGACCTGAGTTTGTCTATGTTCTAGAACCAATTCTCGCCCAATGTGGGGAGCACTGGCCTTCCTCCCAGCCCTCCACCCAAGTCCCTGATGGGATCTTAAGAAGAGAGCTGATCCTGCCTTGTGGCTTCTGTCATAGTTTTGGGCCACAGGCAATTCTGGATTTGTTTAAAGAGCACAAAGCACCACAGGGTAAAGAAGAGTCCGAGATCGAAAGCATTTTGCTAGTAAGAATAGGATCTACCATTGACGGGCAGGTGGCAGCTGTGTTTGTGAAGTGCTGTGGATTTGCAGCCATTTGACAAAGCTAGGCTGGCCGAGGCAAACCGAGTGGGCGGCAAGAGCCATGGATGCCACCTTGTCACCTACCTGCCTTCTCCAAGATGCCTTGCCTCCATAGCATGGGTGTATGTGACCTCAGTCAGCCGTTGGGGGGGACGGAGCAGCCTGTGAAGACTGCAGTATGGTGCTGGGGCTGGGAGCAGGAACAGCCCTCGCCACGTGGGTGCAGTCTTAGCTCTGCACTGACCAGCTGTGAGCCTTGGGCAAGGGATGGTCTGTTTTTTTTTTTTTTTTTTTTTTTTTTTTTTTTTTAAACACAATACCTTTATTTTTTTAATGTGGTGCTGAGGATCGAACCCAGTGCCTCACATGTGTTAAACAAGTGCTCTACCACTGAGCCACTTACCCAGCCCCAAGTGACAGTCTTGATGGCCTCAGCTTTCAAATTCAACATGAGATGACTACAGTTCATACTAAGGGTGGTTGTGGGGACTGGAGTAGATTAAAATGTGATGTAAATAAAACAGCACCCGGCACAGAGTAGAGTCTGTTTCCTAGGATGATGGCCAAGGTGGACTTGATTCCCAGGATAAGCCTTAGTGGGGCTGGGGTTGTAGCTGAGTGATAGAGCACCTG
Source organism: Sciurus carolinensis (assembly GCF_902686445.1). NCBI lineage: Eukaryota > Metazoa > Chordata > Mammalia > Rodentia > Sciuridae > Sciurus > Sciurus carolinensis. The sequence goes on along the minus strand of NC_062231.1, from coordinate 19,453,514 downwards.
CCTAGTACGGGTGAGGCCCTGGGTTCGATCCTCAGCACCACATAAAGACAAATAATATAAAAAGGTAAATTCTTGGGAAAAAAAAAAAAAAAAAAAAGATAAGCCTTAGAGTCTTTAAGTAGGGACCCTGAGGACAGATAAGAATGTGAATTGGCCATAGAGAGGCCTGGCTTTGTCCTGCATGCGTGACTTGGGTCAAAAGTCATGAACTCCTGGAGTTCACGTGAGGGCAAAATGAAGTAGCAGCTACATTTTGTCAGAGCATATCAATTGGCAGCAGCTAAATCTTTACCAATCTTACTTCTGAAGTTTTAATCAGGGAAGAATACGATTGTTTTCACTCAGACAGTCAGACTGTGAGGTCAGCGTGCTGGGTGTGATACCAGAGACCCAGCACCACTGGTTGTTGTGGTTAGGTGCCTGGCCTGGTCTGCTCGACTCTGGCACATGGGATGAACAGCCTCTGCCACCGTGTGTATGCGCTGAGTTTCAGGGTCAAACCTCACCAAAGTCCCGGGAGGTCAGTTCTACTTCTGCCGCTGAGAACACCAGAAGGCACACAACCTTATCACCACTCACACTTGAACCAATTTGAACCAACAGCCTCGATCAATTTTAGGTACTGTGTTAGTTTTTCATCACTGGGACCAAAACACCTAAGAACAACTAAGAGGAGGAAAGATTTATTTTGGCTCATGGTTTCAGAAGATTCTGTCCCACAGTCTGCTGGCTCCAAGGCAGAAACATGGTGGAAGGGTATGGAAGGGGAAAGCTGCTCCACTCAGGATAGCTGGAAAGGAGAGAGAGAGACAGAAAGAGGAAGGGACAGATATAGTCCCTTGGCTGTGCCTCCAGTGCCCTACTTCCTGCAACTAGGTCCCAATAGCCCATTCAACTATCAGTGAGGTCAGAACCCTCATGATCCAGTCACTGCGTAAAAGCCCCACCTCTGAACCTTGCTGCATTGGGGGCCATTCTTTCAACACATGAGCTTTTGGGCGGGGGCATTCCAGATCCAAACTATAACAGGTGCCATTGTGAATAATGTGTCTGCAGTCCCATATGGAGAGAAGGGATGTACGTCTACATTCCCTAAGGAATATAGCTCTACCTTCATCTGAAGTGCCTTCCCAGAGGGCTGGAAAGGGGTTGAGACTGGGCAGCATACCTGCTTCCTCAGGAGTGCAGCTCCCAGGGGCTGAAGCCCTGGAGCTTCAGAAAATGAAGACCCCAGAAGCCACAATGAATGCTTCTTTCCCTACAAATTGGAATATTCTCCGTGCCTATGTGAGGGTGTGTGAAGGAGGCTATTCTGGGGGGGGGGGGGGTTCGCATTGCATCCACACAACAGAAAACCCCTCCTTGAAGAGGGGTCTGGCCCTCCTAGGTCAACCTAGGTGCCCTTCAACAGATGATGGATAAAGAAAAATGTGCTACATATACAAAATGGAATATTACTCTGCCATAAAAAAGAATGACTTTATGACTTTTGCTGGTAAATGGATGGATCTTGGGATCATCATGCTAAGTGAAATAATTCAATCCCCCCAAACCAAAGGCTGAATGTTCTCTCTGATATGTGGATACCAACATACAACAAGGGTGGTGGGGGGATAATAGAAGAAATGGATTAGACAAAGGGGAATGAAGGGAAGGGAGAAGGCATGAGAATAGGAAAGACAGTAGAATGAATTGGACATAACTTTCCTATGTTCATATATGAATTCACCATCAGTGAAACTCCACATCACATACAACCACAAGAATGGGTTACTAATTAGAATAAGTCATACTTCATGTATGCATAATATGTCAAATACTCTACTGTCATGTATGTTTAAAATAAAAATAAAAAGTTTCCAAGGTGGAGTTTTTCTCCTCATGGGATACTGTACAGCAGCTCTGCTCTTAGGGATCAGGGCTTGGTGCCTTAGTTCAGTGGTGAACTAATCAGATTCTCGAAAAAAGGACTGATAATTTGAAAAGCTTAACACTTGCTTAATGAGAAGACTCCAAAAAGGAGTGAAGAGCCAGTTTCCATTATTTGAAAACCCATCTGGACCATCCTAAGCTGATTTTGGTGGTAAAATACTGACATTTTAGCATAACACTGTAAAGGGCTATAGCTCTGTGATAAGAATGCTTGCCTATCATGTGCAATGCCCTGGGTTCAATCCCAAGCACCCCAAAATAAATACACAAAAATAAATAAATAAATAAATAAATAAATAAATAACACTTCAAGGTACTCTTTGTGATTTTTAGTTTTGGTGCTAAGGATTCAACCCAGGGCCTTGTGCATGCAAGCACATGCTCTACCACTGAGCCACATCCCCAGCTCCTAAGTTAAAATGTATCTATTGACATCTTAAAACCATTGCAACTTATTAGCCAACAACCTCTGTTAAAGAGTATATATTTCAATCAGTTGTTTGTTAGTTGGGAATTTTAGATGTTTTTCCTACTTGAATTGGTATTTCCATTACTCTGCCACCACAAAATTTTAACATATGATGATTTTTAACATATTAATACATGAATACATGATGATCTTTCTTTTTTTTCTTTCTTTCTTTTTTTCTTTTTTCTTTTTTTTTTTTTTTTGGCACTGGAGACTGATCTGAGGGGCACTCAACCACTGAGCCACATCCCCAGCCCTATTTTGTATTTTATTAGAGACAGAGTCTCACTGAGTTGCCTAGAACCTTGCTAAATGGCTGAGGTTGGCTTTGAACTCATGATCCTCCTGCCTCAGCCCCCCTCGCAGCTGGGATTATGGGTGTGTGCCACCATGATCAGCTCCAGCTCTTTTTGAGACAGGGTCTCACTAAGTTACCCAGACTGGCCTCCAATTTGTGATCCTTCTGCTTCAACCTCCTGAGTAGCAGGCATTATAGGCATGTACCACTATGCCCAGCTATGACAATCCTTTGAAGTCTTACTGTCTATCTAATCATACAGTTCCACAAATCCAGATATGAAGCTGGGCAGTGGTACATGTCTATAAACTGCTGGCTCAGGAGGCTGAGACAGGAGGATCATGAGTTCAAAGCCAGCTTTAGCAACAGTGGGGCGCTAAGCAACTCAGTGAGACCGTCTCTAAATAAAATACAAATAGGGCTAGGGATGTGGCTTAGTGGTCCAGTGACCCTGAGTTCAATCTTTGGTACCCAAAAAACCCAAAACAAACAAACAAAAAATCATATACAGCTTAACATTTTTCCATAATCATAAGACTGTTAGTATTTTTAATATATTTTTAGTTGTAGATAGTAACAATACCTTTATTTTGTTTATTTTTATGTGGTGCTGAGGATGGAACCCAGTGCCTCACACATGCTAGTCAAGTGTTCTCCCACTGAGTTACAATCCCAGCCCAAGGCTGTTAGTATTTTAAAAAGTCTTCAGAACTGAGCCAAAATTATGATTAGTATAGAAACAATGCATATAGATTTTGATACTAACAAGTATCAAAATTATTGGAAACATGTTCTTTTATTAAATGATAGAGTATCCCCCTCCAATTGAATTTTATGTCTGCTTCTACGCTGCAAACTTCCATCAGTTTGGGACAGAGTTTGGCATTACCCTGAAAAGCTGAACATGGGTGTATGTGCCCCATGGCTTGGCAGCCAGGTTGTGCACTGTACCACTCTGAGCTGTCCTGGAAGTTCTCCTCCTAAGGAAATCACCTGAAACAGGAGTCAGGAGACTGGCTGGTAGTCCAAATCTGGCCACTGCTTGTTTTTGTTTTGTTGAATAAAGTTTTAAGGAAGCACGGTCTTGCTCATTTGTTTACATATTGCCTATGGTTGCTTGTGTTACAATGGTAGAGACTCTCATTCCCAAATAATTCTGGTATTTTACAGAAAAAAAATTTGCAGACCTTTGGTCCAGAGGATCCCTTGCGTGTGGGAACAAGGTGATACAAGATTTTCATAACAGCTTTTCTTGTCAAAGCAAAAAGGAAAGGAAAAAAATTGGAAACCTACTTACTTGTCTATCAAAAGCCATCATTCAGCTGAGCATGGTGCCTATAGTGTCAGCTACTCCGGAGTCTGAGGTAAGAAGACTGCTTAACACAAGGAATTCTAGGCCAGCCTGGAGGGAACGAACAGGAGATCCTGCCTAAAAAAAAAAAAAAAAAAAAAAAAAAAAAAAAAAAAAAAAAAGCAAAAAAGAAAGAGATGGTTTAGAGCAATGGAATAATATAGAGCAGAGAGGTGAGTCACAATGAGTCTGTTTATGTGCCGTTCCAAAATAACCAGCTAACTTCATTGCTGAGAGACACACGTGGGAAACAAACAAAAAAAAAGAGGCATGATTATCATGAAGGTGACTTTATCATTTTAAGTTGCCTCAGTGTGCATTTCCAATACAAGCCTAACTTTCCCATCCCAGAAGCAGGGGTCAGTCGCCCTTGATACGGTTTCCAGTTCTACACCACTCTGCATGGCCCAAACTGGTGGCCACTGACAGGAAATTACAGGCATCCCTCCTGTCTTTGCAGCCTGGGCCACCTTCCTGCCACTTTCTTTTAAGGAGACTATAGGCCGGCTGACCTTGTGCATGTACACACACTCGCTGCCAAAAAGCTCATTGCCACCTTGCCTGACCTGCTGCGGGTGCACACACGAGCTCCCCGGTTAGTGGCTTCCTTGGTGCCTCGCCTGACCCCGTGCTGGTGTGCACGCGTGCTTCCTGCTCGAGGCTTGCTTGACGTCTCAGCCAACTGCCTGCTGGTGCGCATGCGCGCTCCCTACTCAAGACTTTCTTGACGCCTCGCCCAACTCCCTGCTGGTGCGCACGCAGGTTCCCTATTCCTGGCTTCCTTGGTGCCTTGCCTGACCGGTGCTGTTGCGCACGCGCGCTTCCTGCTCGAGGCTTGCTTGACGCCGCACCCAACCCGCTGCTGGTGCGCATGCGCGCTCCCCGCTAGAGGCTTTCTCGACGCCTAACCCAACCCGCTGCTGGTGCGCATGTGCGCTCCCCGCTAGAGGCTTTCTCGACGCCTAACCCAACCCGCTGATGGTGCGCATGCGTACCTCTCTGACGGACACTTCTCGCTGCCTCACCTGCACTACGCACCGCTCACTCTCTGCACGAGGCTTCGTGCTCTCCTCACCTGAGGAACTAGGAGCTGCCGCTACCTTCCTGCTCCTTACGCCCTCCTCGCCCAGGACTGAGGTAAAGCTTGTCTAGCTTTTTTATTTTCCCGTGTGGTGTGTGTTGAATTGTGCTCCCCTCACCCCCAGCGAAGAACCAGGGGCTGCTCGGGTGGGGGTGGGGTTCCTGAGAACTCGAGGTGGGGCACCCAGCGGAGCTCTGGCAGGGCCCTGGTCAGTCACAAGTGTTTGTCAGTGAAAATAAGGACGCTGTGTGAGGGACCCCCTGGTCCTAGGCACGGGTCCTCACCAGGGAGACGTGTCCTGGGAGCTCCCTGGGAGCCCCCACCTGCAGCTCCCCTCAGTGTCCCTCAGGGCGGGCCTGCTTGCACCCCGGTCCCGGGATCCCCATTTGGCTGTGGGCTCTCAATACACGGGGTCTTGGAAGGAAGGTACAGGTGACTTTGTTTGCTTAGCCTGGGTGGCAGTTGCGTGGATAGCCGTTCTGTTCTTACTCTTGATGGGGTGCAGTGTTTCGGTTGTTCCTCAGTGTGTGTCATGGTCTGCAGGTTTGTGTGCCCCCCACCCCTATTCCCAGGTCGCAGTTGACCTATGTCATGATATTAGGACTGGGGCCTTTGGGAGACGATTAGCCGGGGGTGGGTGGGGCAGAGTCCTCAGGAGCTGGCTCAGTGCCCTTCCAAGGAAGGGACCCTAGAGCTAGCTCTCCACTTCCTTCCACGTGAGGACAAGAGAGAAGTCGTCAGCATGCGGTGTGAAAGAGGGCCATGCTGGCACCGTGATCTCGGACTTCCACGTCTAAAACTCTGAGAAAGGAAGCTTGGTTATGTGAGCCACCCCGTGCAATCTGTGATACAGCCTGCACTCGGTGTATGTGCTAAATTTACAAGTGAATTTGAACAGTTTGTGACATCAGTTTCCCAATTGGTGAAACTCTCTGGGAAGTACTCCCAGAACCAGGAGATCTGAGGGTAACAGAGGAAGAACGGGAAGAAAGAAATTTGGAGACATTCACCAAATATTGGGGGTCCCCTCCGACCCTCTTAGTTCTGTTACACTCAAGCTAGCCTTACTCTTTACCTTTCAGGGACACAGACCCATGAGCAGTTGTCAGTAGGTTGCCAGCCCATTTTTGAATGGGCGTCTGAGTGACAAGTTTTTAAATAGTGTGGCCCGTATTGAAAATAGTATTTGATGAAAACACAGTGATGTGCACCACAGAACACAATGTGACTCCTTGGACTACTGTATCTAAGAGTTTCCTGAACACCTGCCTCAGGCTCTCCTGGGTGATTTGAGGAACTCAGAGTAACAGGGCTGGGGGCCAACCCAAAATAACTTTTCATGGCTCCAAGGAAAGGCTTCTAAATATGGCCTTAGGTCTTAGACCCTGAACTTTGAAAAGTCACTCTGAAAATGGGTCATTTTCCACCAATGGGCATGCACATTATCCTGTATTTTAGTGTTAGGTTATAAAAACTGGGAAATACTATTCACTTCCACAAGAGACCACTATTGCTTCACTTTTTCTAGTGGTGTCTTTAAAAAATAGTTTGACCAAACCCGTGGTACAGAAACAAAGAAACAAACAACAACAACAAAAACAGTGTTGCATGTTTTAAACAGTAGGCAAAAATGTAATTCCATGGTCTTTGGACTCTTGTATCAAACTGCTGGCATGTGCTACCAGTTGGAACATGAGTAGCTGGGTGCATATGACCACTTGGGAGGCTGAGGCAGGAGGACTGCAAGTTCAAGGTCAGCCTCTGCAACTTAGCAAGACCCTGTCTCAAAACAAATAAATAAACGCAAAGCACTGGGGGTGTGGCTCAGTACTAAAGCACCCTGGGTTCAATCCCAAGTATCAAGGTGGGGGAGGGAGAAGAAACATGAGTGATGGAGATGACAGTGATGACAGAATTGACGTCATGTGCCTCTTGAGGGTCTTAGTCTCAAGATCATAGCTCTTTACCTGATGTGCTTCAGTTATCGCTCATGAAACCATTCTGTCTTCATATTCTCCTTTACCAGAGAGTAAAACTAATATTCAGAGAATTGTCAACAATTGCTTAATTAGGTGGTGATATTTCAGTACCAGGGATACATAAGAAAAGGGAGAAACATAGACCTGCTCTTTGGAAAGCGCTCCAGGCCTTTCTGTGTATTGGGGTGGGTAAGGTTTCTTTTCATCCTGGGAAGTTGCTTTCATCCCGGTGTGAAATTGGGGAGAGACATGGTTCTAGGTAAAGTCAGGAAGAGTGTCACTGTCACAGAACATTGCACAGTTGGGGGTTTCACAAGGCCACAGCTTCTGGAGCCTCTCCTCCCTGCTGTTTTTATTTTTTCCACTGGAAGCTTCTCTCACCTCCTGGAGCTTTCTGCTGGTCCTGCCTTGTATTCAGTTTCTGTGATACAATTTTGCAGACAGAAGGCGGTATTTGGAGTCAGCATTGTGGGTTTGAATCTGGACTCTATTAGCTGTGTAAGGGACAGATAGATGAGAATGGTGGGAACATGAGGTTAAGAGAATAATTCTATAAAATGAGCCCACTGTGCTGACCTCCCCCACCCCAATGCTTTCTTTGCCAAAAAGCCATCTGCTTGCAATCCAGCCTAGCCTGAGTGGACAGGATATGTCACGTTCCTCAGCAAAAGGCAGGGGCAAAGGTCAGGGAGTCAGTGTAAGTTATGAATGATTGGGATTCAAGAGGGGATGTTGACTAGTTATCACTCGTTATCAAACAGGACAGTGGGTTGTTAACCTCTCTGATCATGCTTCTGGGAGCTCTGGATTGTTAGCAATGAATCTTACATCACTGCCCTTGGTCACATATGGGGAGAAGAAAGAGAAAGCAATAATTAAGAGAGGGGTTCTGGTGTCTATAAAAGAACAAGACACACCCCCTCCCATGGATACCCAGCTCTGGGGTCCTTTCTCTTCGGAGAATTCTGTCTCTTTTGTTAAATAAAACTTGCTTTTTATGTTTGCCTTGGTGTTTCTCAGGTGTTTAATCTTTAACACTGGACCTGTTCCTGATCTCCAAGACCCATATCAGCTGGGCGAATTAATAAACCTCTCTGACTCTCAGTTCCTTATCTGTAAAATGGGGCTCAACAGGGTTTCATGGGGGATTCAAGCAACGATATCTATCAGAGCCCTGCCACACCATTGCATGGATCTGCTTAACAAACCTTCCTTCCTGTTCTTCCGCTTACCCTCAGATCCGCTGCCTTTATTTGGCTATAACTTTTGGTTCTGAGAGTACTTCACAGAATGTTACTGACCTTCTTAAGGTTCTGGTACACCCCTGTGGTTCTCTAATTTCAGTAAGAATCCCATAATGGGATTGCCAAAAAATTCCTGGACAGCACAGATCAGAATCTGCCTTTCCCCAATTTTTCCAGGGAGCTATACAGCAGGGTCAGAGGATCATGGTTTGAGAACCATAGCCTTGGGCATTTGCTGTGGGAACCTGCACCACATCCTGCAGCTGCAGGCTTACTTTCAGGGACTGGCTTAATGTTTGCAAATGTGGCTTCTGAAGGCCGCTCCTTTCTGTGCCTCTCAGTTAGCTGGCTGCTTCATCTTGGGAATAACTATTAGAAATTGGTATCTTTGACAGCAGGAAAATTGTGTTCTCAAAATGTTCCTGAAGTCACAGAAGCAACACCTGGGAACCTGTTAGCAGTGCAAATTCAAGAGCCCCACCCAAGGCTTGCCGACTGGGAAACTCTGGAGGTGGGACCCAGCAACCTGTGCTGTAAGGAGCCTGCCAGGTGATCCGGAATTTGTTTACCATAGTCCCCTTGTCCACAGTTTCCTTTTCCCAGGTTCAGTGACCCAGTCTACCACAGCCTGAAAATATTCAATGGAAATTGCAGAAATGAGCAATTCATAAATCTTAAATAACTTTTAATTATAGTATATTGATATCATTAGCATATTTTATTATTGTTAAGCTCTTACTGTGCCAAATTTATAAATTAAACTTCATCCTAGGAATGTACATATAGGAAAAATACAGCCTGGGTTCAGTATTATTCAGCTTGGGGCATCCACTGGAGGTTTTGGAGAATACCATTGTACAAAATGGGACACTACTGCCAATTATGGTGGCTTATGCTTGTAATCTCAGTGACTTGGGAGGCTAAGACAGGAGGATGGCAAGTTCAAGGCCAGCCTCAACAACTTAGTAAGAACCTGTCAAAAAAGTAATACACACACACATACACATACACATACACACAGGGCTGGGAATGTATGTAGCTCTTTGTTAAAGTGTTAAAGCACCCCTGGGTTAAATCCCCAGTACCCCCTCCTCCAAAATAAGGAAGTCTCTTTCAACCTTAAGCTGATAGGGGTTGTGGGGGACAGTTCTCTACTTTCCTGTGTATGTGGGCAGTAAGCATTTATTAAGCACCTACTAGGTGCACTGATCAATGATCATTTATTCTCCAGCACACCCTGTCATTGAAGCCATATATTATTAATAGTTGAGAGGCAATTTGGAGTTTGTGATTCATTTATCCTTTTGTGCAACACCCAGTAGGTACAAGTATGTGCCAGGTGCTCCTCTGATTATGGGGAATGTAGTGATGAGATTACACCTTTGCACAACTGGATATGTGCTCTGAGAGCTGAGGGCCACGCAGGGTCCGAGGACAGATGGTTGAGCAGTGGGAGGAAGGAAGCAACTGCCATTTGCTTTTTCTGGAATAATGGAGGTGATGCGTCTGTGTGTCTATATTTGCCCTCTAATGTTTGTTCCGGAAAGAACATTTTGATTTTCACCCCACCTGTCTCAGTTCAAAATGTTCCACCCTCCTTACCACAGTTTTGAAGTTAGGCACATGGCCCAGTTCTGGCCAATCAAAACATTCGTCTCTCTGCCCACAACAGTGAAGACTTCAGGAATGGGCTGAGCTGCCCAAAGGAGATTCAGACCTGGGCTTTTCCTAGACTTTATGGGAAAGAGAGAGAAATGAAACAACAACAAAAAAATAATGCTATCTTAATATCTGCTGGAGTATTGGGCTGTGAAGATTTGGACTTGGGATTTCTGGGGAATCACTGAGAGGGAACAAAGCACACCCAGAGAAAGCACCTCTCAGAGGAGAGAATCCCAATCATATCATTGGAATGCCTGAAGCAACCAGTTACTCCTGGACTTTTTAGTTTGGCCAGCTCGTAAGTTGCATTTTCCAAAAAGCTGGAACTCATTTTTGTCTCTTGAGATTCAGAGGGTCTTACTGTTTAACCCAGGGAGCATGGCACTGGCTCTGCAACTTTTGAGTCAGCTAGCTTCTCTGTAAGGACTGGTGAGGGGATTCAACCAGGAGAGAGAATCTGTGAGGCAGTTACCACAGCCCTTGACCATGGTAGTCACCCCTTACTGACCACAGTCAGATTACTGGTAAGTCAGGGGTAACTGGATCCCTCAAAGTAACAAGCTCTCAAGCTGATTTTGTTTTACTTGAGTCTAATGGTATTCATGTTTTTTTTTTTTTTTTTGGTATTCATGTTTTATGTTTAAGAAACGTGTGACTAAGTTCCCAGTGGTAGAATGAGTGACTGTTCTATTTTTTATCTCTGTTCTCATCATCCAGATGGTACAGTGCACAAGTGTGCCGGGGAGAGGCATTTTTCCTTTTCTCAATGAAATACGATTACACTGAATTCATGGCATTGATGATATTCATTGTCTCAAATTACTGTGTTTCCTGGCACGGGCTTGAGAGATATATAATAAGGTACTGATAAGGATTTTCTCTTTCTGATTCAAATTCTATGCAGCTAGATGACACCTTCTTAGGGCGGCCCTGTCTCTCTTCTTGGCATTGCAGAAAAATCAGTCATTCGGAGGCGAATTTACATTGCATTTTTTTAACACATCCCTCAATTTCAAAACAGATTTCAGTGAGGAAAGAAGTAAAATTCTGTCAGCCCAGACGTCCACACGATTTCATTTTAATGATATGCAAAAGTAGGGCGGAGGTGAGGGAGCAGGGCTGCCAGTCTTAGCTGTGCATAAATGAGCTTCAGGCTGGGTAGAGGCAGGAAATGTTGTTTCCTCCACCTGAGAATAGTCCTGACCAGATTTGGACCCTGACAGCTTGGGAAAAGGGTGAGAATGGTGAGGACTGGATTCTGGAGGAGCAGTGTGCATTGACCAGTTCTTAGAATGGGAATCTGCCCAAGTGACAGAAATAGCTCATTTTTGTATTTTAGCTATTTATCACCACGATGGCCAGAGTTAGCATTCAGCGTGAGTGGTATTTCTTAACCTTTCTTTAATTCCCTGCCTCCAAGGAACTTTTTAATATATTTTTTTTCTGATCCCTTGTGTGCTACATACCTGTTTACATGCTGTATGCACATCACCGCTTTATGGGGACACACACACACACACACATGTGTGCACACTTCCAGGTACCAGCTTGCCTCCCTGCGTACTCCATTAAGGATTCATTGTCTAGTGCTTCCTCTCAATGAACAGGCACTTTTTTTTTGGTACCAGGGGTTAAACCCAGAGGCACTTAATCATTGAGCCATATCCCAGCCCTTTTTATTTTTTTATTTAGAGACAGGGTCTGGGTAAGATGCTTAGAGCCTCCCTAAGTTGTTGAGACTGGCTTTGAACTCATGATCCTCCTGCCTCTGTCTCCCAAGCTGCTGGAATTACAGATGTGTACCACCATTCCCAGCTGCATAGGCACCCTTCTTTATATTAGCATAGTTAATCCTTTCAACAAGCCTTTCAGGTGTCCCCACTTTGAAGTTGGCACATTGAAGGTACAGAGAAGTGACTTGTCCAAGATCACAGAACTAGTTAAGTGGTTGCCTACAGTTAACCAAACTACAAAGACTGAGGGTCTCCACACAAAACAGTTTCTGTGTAACACTTGCCACATCTGGCAAGGAACACAAGGAATTTCAGCCACTTACAAAGCTAGAGGGAGCAATATTGCCCTCAAACCATCCTTGGGTTTTATTGTTTCCATGAAGGGCTCACAGAAACCAGTAAAAGTTAGTATACTTGTTACATTGTATCATAGGTTGAGGATTAAAATTAAATAGTCAAAAGAATCGCTGCATGGGGCTGTCTGGAAGCGTTTGAAATGTGAAGTTTCTATTGTTTTATTATCTTACCCTCCTGGCCCTGATGTGTGGCAGACTGTATGCAGTATGGCTAACCACAGGGATGCTGACCTAAGCTTTGGTATCCAGAGTTTTTATGGGAGCATAATTACACAGTCAAAATTAATTGATTTGTTGATTGTCCTCACGGTTGAACTAAGTCTTCAGGTTAACTGATACAGCTCAGTCTCAATCACACAGTGGGTCTTTCTGGTGTGGCCAGTCCCCACCCCATGACCTTCAGGTATGACTTGTCTGATCTTAAACAAAGACACTATTATCAAATATAACATAGACTATCTCCCAGAAGCCAAGGACAAAGGCTGGGGGTTTCTTTGGTTAAGACCAAAATCTGTACTACCCAATGGTGGAGCTAGAATTTGAAGACAGGCAGTGTGTCCCTGCAGGGGAAGGGAGGGGCCTGACATTTGAACGTTTTAATCATTACAACACCCCTGAGAGGAGACCGTCATATACTCACTGCACAGAGGAATAAACTGCGTGTGGTAGGCTAAATTATGGCCTCCAAAGTATCTGGATTCCTGGAGCCTGTAAATGATAATGTAGTTAAAAGGACTTCAGAGGTAGAATTAAATTAAGGACCTTGGGATGAGGAAGGTAGCCTGGATTCTCAGGGTGATTCCTAAATGTCATCCAAGTGCACTTGTAAGAGAGAGGCAGAAGCAAGTTCAACACAGAAGTGGAGAAAGCAAGCCCCAGGAGGAATCATCCCTGATAACCTAAGACTTTGACCCAGTCTACCTGACAGGACTAGTGACATCCAGAACTGGAGAGTACATGTGCTATTTGAAGCTACCAGGTTTGTGGTCATTGTTACAGCAGCCATAGGAAATGAATACACAGAGATACGAGGGAGTTGAATATTTGTCCAAGTCCCAAGAGCTAGGAAGAAGCTGTTCTAGAATTTTAACATAGACCTCCGTGCCTCCACATCGCACATCTTCAGCCTGAGTCTGGTTGGTTCAAGGCATTCAGGCTTGGTGCTTCACTCTGGCATAGAGGTTAACTCTTGCTAATTGATCCTGCTTCTTTACTTACTGATCTGAAAATAAGAATCAGAGTTCTTGTCAACATGATGCTTCTGACAGCCACTTGCAACCAGCCTAGGATGACCTGCGATTAATATCTTGACCTACCAGCTGGAGATTCATAAGAACAGCTGCACCATTTTTGAGCAGCTGTCTTCCATTAAAAAAAAAATTCCTGAGTTTTTGATGCTAGTTCCCTTAAAAACAATAAATATCTTACAGGACCACTACCTGTACTTCTCTACACCAACCCCGGTGGTTGGATAGTTGGTCTTTACCAACTGTAATCAATCAAATCTTCTATCACTGGGTGTACACACACTTGGAGGACCTGCTCTTTCAACAGTGTCTTAGGTCAGTTCCCCATAAGCAGCTCTTGAGAGACAGGAATTTGGATGCAGGTGATTCTTTGTTTTGCAGTGCTGGGGATCGAACTCAGGGTCTCACATGTGCCAGGAAAGCACTCTGACACTGAGCTGAATCTCCACCCTGGATATAAGTGATTTCCGAAGGGCAGGGGGTGGGGGAAGCCTGTAAGAAAGTGAGAGAAGCAGGATAGTTTTGGGGAAGGAGTTGAACAAGGAAGGGTGGAGATTCTGGTGGTCTAACTCTGCACTAGTGGACCACACCTGGGTGGGGCTGTGCATACGACTTTCTGGGACAGGTGGCTCCTGCCATCTGAAAGCAATTCTCTGGAGAAGGCAGCCACTGTATTTCATTAGTGACTGACACTCTCAGTGGGCAGTGTGAGGATGAGGCGGGCAGGTTGGTCCTCCTAGGAAAGGCAGTGAGTTGGGTACCACAGAGACTCCCACTATACCCTTGCCAAACATCTGCTTTTCTTCTTTTTAAGAATTCTGTGCAGAAATTCCTCTGGCCCTGATGGATGCTCAGGTTCTGGGGACTTTAAACGTCAAGTTAGGGGCTCTGAATTTCCTCTGGTTGTTTAATCTGTGCTTCTCTAATGATTGTGATCTTCAGTCTTTGTGTTTACACAGGAGGATTTTCTAAGTGTTTAATTCTTTTTTCCTCTGTTTGCATCTGCCACTTCTGTATGCTCAGTGCTCATCCATCTCTAGCTCAGTGAAAACCGTCAGGTACTTAAAATGTGCTTTGTTCTCTTAGCATTGCTGAAGGTCATGGGAAAGGCTAGGTGAGGTCTGAGTAGGTGGCCTCTGGCCGACGATGGAAGATGAAGTAGGCTATTTCTCCAGAGCAGGTAATGATCCCACCTACTGGTATCCACAGGCTTATAGAATCCCCTCGTGTGGGCTTGATTTAGGGATCTCTCTGGATCTAAGTAAAAGTATATATAATCTGCAGCATGGTTCTGGAGGCCAACAGGCTAACCTGCAAGCACAGAAAAGAACTGTGACTTTGCCTCAAAGAACTTTGACCAGGTAAACACCTGTACAGGTGCTTTTAATGAATAGAATGTGACAGGACTGATGGGTTGTTCCTTTCAAGTTTGGACTTCTGCCTTGCTGAAACTTTCTTGCCCTCCTGCTGCTCTGATGTGCAGGCTGCATGCTGTGTGGGGTGAACTGCCTTGTGGAGGGGTCCCTGTGAGGTGTAATGTATGTAATGTATGAAGACCTTCCATTACCTTCCATTACTGGCCAATAGCCCACAAGGAGCTGCGCCTTCCAACAGCCATGAGAGTGAGCTTGGAGGGTGACCCTCCTATAGTTAAATCTAAAGGTGACTGCAGCCAGCCAGGCAAGGTTGTATATGCCTCTAATCCCAGGGGCTCGGTAGGCTGAGGCAGGAGGATCATGAAATCAAAGCCAGTCTCAGCAACCTAGCAAGGTGCCAATCAACTTGGTGAGACCTTGTCTCCAAATAAAAAATAAAAAGGTCTGGAGATGTGGCTCAGTGGGTTTAGTGCCCCTGGATTCAATTGCTGGTACCCTGCCCCCCCCCCCCAAAAAAATAAAAGTTTTGATAACTGCATCCTTATGAAAGAACACAAACCAGGACACAGGAGATTCAGCTAAGGCACTCCTGAATTACATATACACACACCTGTGATACAGTTACTGGTATTGTGCTAAGCCTCTAAGTTTGTGGGTCATTTGTTAGCTAGAAATCAATAACTAATACATTGTTCTAGGAATTGGAAACTGAGGCAGAGAATGCATTATGCTTTGATAAAATTTAATAGTATGTGGTAATCATTTCCCCAGATCATTAAAAGCTAGTCATGAGTATAATTTTTCATGAACGAATCATAATTTATTTAGCTAGTCTCCTATTATTGGCTATTCTGACATCCTTCATTATTTCCTGTGATGATTAATGCTACCAAGATTTATATATAAACTTTGATCCATATCATTGTTCACTTCCTAGGAAATTGTGTTCCAGAAGTAGACTTATTAGGGCACAAATAAGAATTCTTTGTATATATTGGTTGATTGCCCTCCAGAAGTCCCGTGTCACTATTCTTGTGTCTAATTCTATTCTCACAAATAGAATTTGATAATGTATTTAGAAAGTGCATTCTAGACTGGAAATCTTTGGTTGTAAATCACTAAGATGACTCTGGATCCCAGAATCTAGCTCAGGTTCTGACATAAAATAGGGCCCACTTAGTGATGACTAGATGATAGAAAAGCCTTACAAATGCTGAATGGTTTATGTTTCAAGGCCCCTAATTTCTAGGAGTGGTTTTGAACAACTACAACTCTTCAGTTTGAAACTTCTGTCTAGCAGGTAGAAAAATGTGCTTAATCTGCAGCATGCATCAGAATCACCTAAAAACACAGACTCTGGACCCCATTCTCAAGGATTCTGAATCAGCAGGTCAGGTGCAGAGCCTGAAAGTCTACATTTCTAAGGAGCTTCCAAGTGACGTGGTGCTGCTGGTCCATGGACCACACTTGGAGAAGTGCTTAAGCAGTGAGCATTGGCCACTCTTTGGTGTGTGCCTTGTTGCTCTGAGTACGACCCTGATCCCACCCTTTCTGCCAACCAAGGTGCTCAACCACCTTTACACAGGGGCCGAATGTGGTTACAGATTGGTCAGAGAACCAGTGAGTGGTCCAAAGCTCGCTGTACAACATGGGTAGGGCTCTTCAAAATGTTTATGGAGGGAAACAACTATGAAATGACAGCTATGAAATGAGGGGAAAATTTTCCTTCTGAGTCTGAAAATAGAAAGGATTATGTGAGCCTGGAGTTTGCCTGAGAATGAAGTCAACAAAGCTAAGGAGATGGAGCAAGTCATTCTCCTGAGGACCAAGTTTCAGGTCTGTGTCTCGTCCCTCTATGTACATCTTAGAAATGATGCCAACACATTTCTTTTTGCTTGAGCTTGTTTGAGTGGGGTTTCTGTTTTTTACAATGGGAAGAGGCCTCTTTGGGGATTCCTATGACCTGAATGTGGAGGATGCCAATGTGCATATTAGCAACAATGCCCTGCTTGTGGAAATCTTTCTGTAAACTCATAGGAAAACTAAGTATAATCTTCCAGAACCTGTTGTTGGAATGTATCTCCACGGAGATCTCTGTAGATACTTGGAAGCATTGTCAACCCCGTTCTTTGCTTTAGAACTGATCAAGAGGTACCTGTGGGAGTTGCAAATTGGTGCAGCAACTCTGGAAAGCAGTATGGACATTCCTCAGAAAACTTGTAATGGACCCACCTTTTGACCTAGTTATTCTACTCTTCAGTTTATACCCAAAGGACTTAAAATCAGCATACTGCAGTAACACAGCCACATCAATGTTTATAGCTGCTCAATTCACAATAACTAGATTGTGGAACGAACCTAGATGCCCTTCAATAGATGAATGGATAAAGAAACTGTGGACTATATACACAGTGGAATATTATTCAACTGTAAAGAAGAATAAAATTATGTCATTTGCAGGTAAATGAATGGAATTGGACAATATCATGCTTAAATGAAATAAGCCAGTCTCAAAAAACCAGAGGTCAAATGTTTTCCCTGGTAAGTGGATGATGATACATAATGAGGGTAGGGGGAAAGAGAAGAATGGAGGAACTTTGGATTACGTAGTGGGAAATGAGGAGGGAGGGGGTTGGGGTATGAAAGATGGTGGAATGAGACAGACATCATTACCCTATGTTTATGTGTGATTCCACAAATGGTGTGAATCTACATTGTGCACAACCATAGAAACAAAAAGATGTACCCCATTTGTGTACAATGAATCAAAATGCAGTCTGTAAAAATAAAAAATAAAAGAGGTACCTGTGCTCACAGAAGAGGTTCAGTGTAGGTTTATGGAATAATTCTCTGCTATCCTAAGCTGGGGAAAGAGGCAGCCAGAGTTTTCTTTGTTAGTGAAATAGCCTTCGCTTCATAACGAGAAACAAAGTGGAGACTTTGGTTCACAGAGATGGATGAAATATGATTGATCTAAGGTTTTAATGAAGGAATGGCTGAGGTGAGAAGGTTGGTGTGGGAGCCCAGAGACCTGAGAAGAAATTGCAAGGATCAGAGATACACAGCTCTGTCGGGGTACTGCAGACCCCCAGCCCTTCGGCGTGGCCAAGATGGCGCCTGGCAAGGTGCCAAGGAAGTGCTGAGAACAAAACCAGGTACCTCCAGCAGACTAATACTCTCTGCCAACAAGTGGCGTATTTTGAGGAAGTTAATGTGATTGGCCATGGGTCCTCGTGGACACTGCATGATTGCTATATCCACACTATTGTGCTCCATTACTGTCCATGCTTTCCCCTCGTGATCTATAAGCTGATTGGTTGTTGTATGTAATGTAAGGCGCTTGCAAGAGCGGCCCGCTGCTGCTGGCCAGCCAGAAGAAGCAGACTGCAGAAAATAAAGAACTTGCCCTGATCCGGTTTCGTGTTTCTCTGCGGGCAGGGGACGCGACAGATGGTGCCGAAACACCCGGACTGAGAAAAAATATAAGGGTAAGTTCACATAAGTTTTCAAATCAAGAAAAATTAGTTTGAGAGTTCAAAAGGTGAGACGTCTCGAGGTTCGCGGAGCAGCGACAATTCATTACAGGAGGTTCCCCAGCAGAGGGACAATTCATTACAGGAGGTTCCCCAGCAGAGGGACAATTCATTACAGGAGGTTCCCCAGCAGAGGGACAATTCATTACAGGAGGTTCCCCAGCAGAGGGACAATTCATTACAGGAGGTTCCCCAGCAGAGGGACAATTCATTACAGGAGGTTCCCCAGCAGAGGGACAATTCATTACAGGAGGTTCCCCAGCAGAGGGACAATTCATCACAGGAGGTTCCCCAGCGGAGGGACAATTCATCATAAGAGGTTCCCCAGAGGAGGGACGATTCATCATAAAAGGTTCCCCGTGGGAGGGACGATTCAAGTGGTACCAAACTGTGTGCGTGTGTGAGTGAGCGTGTGTGCGTGCGCGCGCCTGTCTTTTGTTTATGTGTTTAAACTAGTAAACTACCTCGTAGTCATGGGAACGGATCTGTCTAAGATTAGAGTGCAGCGGCCTCTTAGAGAACTTTTAAAAAAAATCACGGAACACCATTGAAGGCAAACACGGCCTTCAAGTTCCTAGATACTGTAGAGAAAGTCTCTCCGTGGTTTTTAGACGAGGGATTATTAAATCTTCCTCAGTGGGAACAGCTAGGAGAGGATCTGCGTGACGCGGAGAGACGCGAGCCTTTGCCAATGGGAACTCTGGCAATATGGTCACTTGTTAATAATCTTGTTTGATGCAGCAAGGTAAATCAAAAAACCCTTTTAGGGATTTAAAGGGGCCTTTAGAAGAAGGAAGTCAGATCTTAGAAGAAATTAAAGAGGAACGATCATGTTCTCAGTCTTCAAAAAGAGTGGGAACATAATATAGTAGCCATAGTCCCCACAAGTATTGGGAGATAATTGTTTCATGATTTTCTGCATTCAAACCTAATCTGATTTCTCAACCAGGTAAAAAAAGGGTTAAAAAGTCCTGGGTGATCCTCCCTCCCCCCTGCCTGGCCTTGTCAAAGCCTACAATGGATTATAAATTACAGCAGTCTCAGCGGGAAGGAGGAGGGGTAACCTAAAGAAAAGAAAAAAAAAAAAAAAAAAAAAAAAAAAAAAGGGGTGTCCGTTTTAAACTTAACTAACTTATTTTCTAGGATTCTTTGTTTGTTTTGTTTTTCTTTAATGCTGTATTTTTGAGCTCATAATTTTGATCCTACATACCTAGGTTAATGATTTTTTTTCTTTTTGATCAGTTCTATTTTTTATTCAACTGAAGTTTTTAAACATCTGTTTCATTGCAATGAACATTTACCTATAAAGTTACAAGGCCTTTGATTTTATGTTATCTGTATGTCGTGCTGTCTAATGTTATAATTTGTCAAAACTGAGCGCTCTTAAAATTAAAATTTAAAAATGGATCCAAATACTTTTAATCACGTGATTTAAAAAGGTTCAATTTATATTGGGTAAACTAATAAAAGTAAAATATCTTTGAAAATAACTTACAAGTCTCCAGGTGGTCAAACTAATGAAATGTTATTGTTAAACAATGTCTAATATCAATTGCTTCTAGGACTTTTCTTCAGCAGGAAAGAGGCAACGGATCCTGTTCAGGACACTTGTCTGATATCTTGGTTTTTATAAAATAAATAAATTGGAGTTAACATGTATGGGATTACTCAAATGTGTTTGTAGAGACGTCTGGTTAATTTACAAAGTTAAAATGCTAATTGTTAAATAACATCAAGTACTTTTAACTTTTTAAATT
The DNA here is from genome assembly GCF_902686445.1 of Sciurus carolinensis. NCBI lineage: Eukaryota > Metazoa > Chordata > Mammalia > Rodentia > Sciuridae > Sciurus > Sciurus carolinensis. The sequence goes on along the minus strand of NC_062231.1, from coordinate 19,433,496 downwards.
ACATGGGGTATCATACTTAAACATTCTTGGTGTTTTCATAGGTTGGTAAATAAAAGGAAAAAGGAAATGTTTCTGAGTAAGAAAGTCTGTGTGTAAGTAAAGGACAAGTTTCAACAAGTCTCTTAAGTTTTATTCTTTAGAACAATTAGTCTTAAAAATTGGGGTGTATACAATTATGGTTAAACAACTGTTAAAGTATTGTACTGTGTTACAGAGTCTAAATTTTTCTTTAAAAACTAAATTTGGTAAAAAAAAAAAGGTGTCAAGGTAATTGTGAAATGGTTTCTAGTTGTACATTAAATGTGTTCATATTTTTCAGGTATACAAGTTTTAAAGCAGGAAATTTATCAAGCTGCTATTCTCCAGATAAACTTGTCTGTAATGGTAATTTTAAGCTTATAAAGAGTAAATTTCATTGGGGATTAATTTCTATCATTTAGTGTTCTATTAGAGGACCTGTTATCAATAGGATATATGTAAAATTGGTTATACTTTACATTGAGATAAAAAATTTCAAATGTAAATGTATTTCTAAACATTAGAGCCTGACTTGTTTAAAGGTTAATTTTGTGAAACATGAAAATATTTTGCCACTTTGACACACAAAAGGAAAGTTAAAAGCTCTCTCAGCCTTTCTTTGATTCATGTTTTAGATACAATGTTAAATTGTGTTAATTATAAAGTTTGTATAGACTCAGGAAACAGTATATGTAAACTACTTAATGATATTTAAGGAAAAAGCAAAGATCAACATCAGAATTAGAACACTTAAGATCTATAAAGAGTCACGCCTTACCTGAGATAAGGCTCTGCCTCTCACCTTACTACATGTTAGAGTGACTCCAAAATAAGTCAGACTTCAGCTTATTTAAAGTTATAATCAAAAGATTGGTTTTTGTTGTAAAATTACTATGATCTCAAATAGGAAATATAATGTGGTTCTCAGTCAAAATTCAAGATAGCTATTATACAAGCAGAATATATTTTTACTCTTGCTAATTTCATTTTGTAAAACTGTTACCTGTTAATGTTTTACAAAAGTAGCTGCTTCAAAAACACGCAATCTAGGTAACTTATGATAATAAGCCATCACCTATAGAACAGATAGTGGTAACTTCCAGAACTAATACAGACTCCAGTTAGATAAAAGGGTAAATAACTGTAAAGTTATGAACATTAAAGTTAAAGCCCAGTACTCTCACTCTATGACTGGTAAAACTGGCTTGCTGGATGATTAAGATCAAACTTAGAGATTGGAATTAAATACAGAAGGCAAGATAGGCCAGTATTTGGATCTTTTGCCCTCAGTCAGCCTGAACCCAGGGAATAAGAGGACTTCTCTAAGGAGTGCTGCAACTCTGGGTCACACAACCTCCTGATCAAGGAGATTGTTGAGACTAGAGGATCCTGGACACCCAGCAAAACAGTAAAAACCAAAATATAGCCATTCTTGGGCATTTAAAAGAAATAATAATTAAATGTAACTTAAGATGTACACTTATGTTAGTCCACTAGAATAAAGACTGGAAGCTACAAATGAAAGAAAGATTCTTCAGCAAATGTGCCTGATAACAATCAAGAGAAACTGCCAGAGTCAGAAGTTTTTAGTCAGTTTAAGGCCTGCAGATCTTCCTAAGCTACACAGGTAGACTTAATCTATGTTTGCTCGTATGATTACCTAGCCCTAAGTAACAGAAATATAGAGCTCTCTACTAAACACAGGTTATACCAATAAAGGGATATTTTACACAATCAGATGACTTAAGCAGCTTAACTATATTTTTTGGGATATCTATGACATTAAGAGTTAAATGTTGTGTTTACATTCCTGATAACCTGGACTATGTTAAAGTTCCCAAATAAAGGCCTTGTCCTTTCCAGCCTTTGCTAGGTCTAGTTATGGGAACAATTTCTCAGTTCTTCCACCTCCTGGTGAAAGATTGACTTCTGTCATTTTCATGATACTCAGTGGCATGTTCCAGATGCTGCAACATTTACTTTGTACTAATTTCATTTCAGTACTCATGTCTTTTTGTTCTTCTATCATAGAAGCACCCACCCCCAGATGGCCTCGGACCCCTCGATTGACCCGATTTTTAAAAAAGGAACTCCAAACTGCTTGCCCCTCACTGCCCCCTTTCAGCTTCGAAGCAGCCAGAACGACCGACGCCCCCTTTTCCTTAAAGCAGTTGGGAGTTCCTATAGCTAAAGCGGAGAATGAAGCCAAAATTAAGGACAGGTAGTTAGTGTAAAAATAGGGAATCGGGTCAATTCGAGGAAATGAAGCCATAAAGCCATCTGCCTTTACAAATGTCAAGGATCTCCGGAGCCCATTGATTACCAAATTTACCTGCCTATAGGGGATGTAGGGTGCGCTCACTTCTCGGGACTTTCAAAATATCAGCTTTCTCCCTGCCGGGAGAAGTCTGTATTATTCCCTTTAAACAATCCAAACTATGGTCCTTACTCAACAGTACCAAATGATTAAGCAAACTGATAACCGAGACAGGATGGACAAACGGATATAAGATTCTATCCATGATAAACAAAAAGGGGGAATAGAGGAGACCTTCAGGTCCCCTAAAGATAAACTTTCTCTTTGTCTCTTTGTTTGGGTTTTTTTTTTTTTTTTAACTCTGGGTAATAAGGGTAACCCGGTGCTTTACTGGAGCTGCGGCTCAGTTTGTGTGTTTCCACGGAATAAACTAACTTACAACCTCTTTTTAGTCTCTTAGGAGGAACAGTTCAACTATGTAACAAAACAACTGCTTCTCTCAATTGTACTTCAGATTTGTGCTATCTCTCAATGTTAAAATGCTTCTAGGTTCCTGCTGGCAGACTTAATGTGTGTTCCTACCTTCCTACCAGTCCCAGTCTCTGTTACAGATGATGAATTATCAGTATTGCTTTCCAGAAATAAGAGGGACTTTGGAATCACCGTAGCAGTCATTACCACCATAGTTGCATCAGCAGCAGCAGCCGCCGCAGCAGCTGTAGCCTTGACGACATCAGTACAGTCAGCAACTAAGCTTAATGAAGTGGTCCAGCAGACAGCTACTGCTCTGTCTACTCAACAAACAGTGGATCAACACCTAAAAACAGGACTACTTTTGGTAAACCAGCGTGTGGACTTACTTCAAGAACAAATGGACCTTATACAAGAACTGTTAAGCGTGGGGTGTATTTATCATCTGCCGGGACTGTGCGTTACACCTGTAGCTTATCATAATCTTAGTTATGCAGCAAATTTGTCTAAATTCATATCTACTCAGCTACGTGCCAATTGGTCTTATAAATTTGATAATCTTACTGCCATTCTTAGATCACAAATTGTTAGCCTTAATTCTACTAGAGTTAATGTAGCCCCTATATCTGAAATGCAAAATTGGTTATCTTCTTCCTTCAGTTTTGTAAAGCAATGGGCAGGAATGGGAGCATTGTGTGTGTTAATGATTATTACAATTATCTTCCTCACACGCTTTATCATGCGTATACGCCAAGTTCATGCCAGAGATCGCATCATTTTCCATCAAGCCATGATGGCCTTAGAGGCTGGCAGCTCTCCTCAAGTCTGGCTGAGCATGCTGGATCGGTAGTCAACGACGGGTAAGGAAGGAGGTAACCGCGTACCGACCTAAGACAGGAGCTGTAGCATGCTCTGCAGTTATCCGATGACGGGTAAGGACGATGGTTGACCACTCCGCCTAAGACAGGCACGATCCCAAGCCAGCATTCTTTTAATAAATAAAAAAGGGGGAGCTGTCGGGGTACTGCAGACCCCCAGCCCTTCGGCGTGGCCAAGATGGCGCCTGGCAAGGTGCCAAGGAAGTGCTGAGAACAAAACCAGGTACCTCCAGCAGACTAATACTCTCTGCCAACAAGTGGCGTATTTTGAGGAAGTTAATGTGATTGGCCATGGGTCCTCGTGGACACTGCATGATTGCTATATCCACACTATTGTGCTCCATTACTGTCCATGCTTTCCCCTCGTGATCTATAAGCTGATTGGTTGTTGTATGTAATGTAAGGCGCTTGCAAGAGCGGCCCGCTGCTGCTGGCCAGCCAGAAGAAGCAGACTGCAGAAAATAAAGAACTTGCCCTGATCCGGTTTCGTGTTTCTCTGCGGGCAGGGGACGCGACACAGCTCTGGACAGCTATGGACAGAAGGCAGAGCAGGTCTGGGTCCTGAGCCTATCTCTGTATCAGAAACACATGCTGATTAGTCAAGTAGTGTGGTCTCTATTCTGTTCCTCTGGAATAACTATTCTCTTCCTCCTCCAGGAATTTTTCTCATGATTAACTTCTTCATTGATGTGAAATCTTGCTGCTCTCCTTCTTTATGTTTATCTGTTTATTTGTTAAGCAAACATTTATTGCCAGACATAATGCTAAATTAAGTGTTGGGACACTATGGTAATTCAAGGAGCAGACAAGAGTCCTTTTTCATGGAGTTTGTAGTCTAGAGGGAGTGGGGCTATTGTGGTTTAGGTATTCTGTGTCCCTCAAAAGCTCATGTGTGAGGCAATGCAAGAAAGTTTAAAGATGAAATGATTGGATCACGAGGAACTTGACCTAATCAGTGCATTAATCCATTGGTATTGATTAATTGGGTGGTGACTGTAGCAGGTAGGGTATGGGTGGAGGAGGTGGGTCGCTGGGGACCTGCCTTTGGGGTTTATATTTTGTCTGTGGTGAGGACAGCTCTCTCTCTGTGCTTCCTGATTGTCATGTCCTGAGCTGCTTTCCTCCTCCACTCCCTTCCTCCATCATGTCCTGCCTCACTGGGGGCCCAGATGGAGTGGGCCATCAGACCTCTGAAACTGTGAGCCCCAAATGAACTTTTCCTTCTCTAACGTTGCTCTTTCTTGTCAGATATTTTGATCACAGCAGCAAAACAGCTGACTAAAACAGGGAGACATTAATGAAATATTTGCCTGAATGTATAAATTACATGTTCCCAGTTCTAGTGCTGAGAACTAGAGCCATCCATAAGCACCTAGCTCCTGTTCTCCTCAGACAGTGGCAAAGCTTTACCATTATTGACTGGCTGTGTTACCATGGTTTTTCATCCTGGAGCCTGAGAATGCAAAGAGCTGCATGGTTTGGGAAGACCTGTTTATCCATATTGGAGACTTCTCTACTAGCTCTCATTAGGATGAATAAATATCCCTTTCTCAGGGCAATGGGTCACTTGCATAGGGTCATCAAATGACTTTTCAGAACTGTTTCTAGGCCCTGCCTTATAGTCCTAAATGCTTATTACAAACTTTGCCCCAGCCCCGCTATATTAAAAGACTTGCTTGAACCAGTTCCCTCAAATCTCCTAAATATTACAATTTTACCTTTTCCCTCTCGGATGCTGCTGATATTCCAACAAAGTTGTGTTCTTCCTCATTGTGATAAACGATAAACTGGATGTTGGTAGAGGATGGTGCTCTGAGGAATGAACTGCAAACCTAAGAGATCTTACAGCACAGGCTGGAGACCCAGTCTGGGCCTCTCTGGAGAAGTAATGCTTGAGCTGAGTTCCAATAAACATACAAGAGGAAATACTGCAAAAGGAGATGGGGATGAGGGAGATCAAGGAATTGAAAAGGAAGACTGAACAAGGTCCTGGGGCAGGAAGGAGCATGGCTTCAAGGGCCAGAGAAAGGGCAGAGTGGCTGGAGCCAGAGGTTGAGGGCATCGTGGGGAGAGTTCAGACTAGGAGGGCCCATGTGTCCACACCGGCCTTCATGAGCTGGCCATATGGATCACATGGCTTCGTGGGAGGGCTTTGGGAAGTCAGTAACAGCATTGTAAGTGCTCACCATTTAGAGTCAGCAAGGAGAATTGATTAGGAGACTCTCGTGGTTCCCAAAATAGAGAGAGAGCCTGAGGTGCTTAGATCAGGGGGTTAGAGCGATGGAAAGGCGTGCCTGCCGGAGGTGTTTTCCTCAGCTTTATCATTGTCATTGTGACCAAAAGCCCTGACAAGAATTAGAGGAGGGAAAGTTTATTTAGAAGTTCAGTTCTGCCTCTGAGCTCAAGATGAGGCAGAACATGGTGGAAGGGTAAGGAGGAGGAAAGCAGCTCAGGACATGGCCACCAGGAAGGAGAGAGAGAGAGAAAGAGAGACACAGAGGGAAGGGAGAGGGGAGAGGGGGGAGGGGGTAAGGGGGAGGGGGTAAGGGGGAGCGGAAGGCGGGAGGCACACCACTCTCATAGACAGAATATAAACTCCAAAGGCATGCCCCTAGGGACCCACCTCCTCCAGTCATACCCTACCTGCCTACAGTTACCACCTGTTAATCGTGATTAATGCGCTGACTACTTACAACTCTCATAACCCCATCATTTTACCTCTCAACTTTCTTGAATTGTCTCACACCTGAGCTCTTGGGGCTCACTTCGTATCTGAACTATAACAGGAGGTCTGTAAGAAAAAAACAAAACAAAACTGAGTGCTGGAAAAAATTAAGTAAGTTGACCAAAGTCACATAGTGACTATTTAAATTTTTATTAATTAAAAGTATATAAAATTTTCAATTTTTCAGTGGCATGAGCAACTTTGTGGGTGCTTAGTAGATGCATGGCCACCGTGTTGGACAGTTCCATCCATAGGATATTTCCATTGCTATAGAAAGTACAATTAGGTGTCTCTGGTCTAGAATCCAGGTCTCCCAAACCTGCCTGCCTTATGTATGGCTCAGTTTCCTGGTTGTGCTATCCTGTTTGGAGACTCTGAGTGTTGGAGGAAGTCATCAAGTCTAGACTGTGCTGTACCTGGGAGTACTCTCCAAACCCAGGACAGACATCAGGGCCCAGAGCTTTATTCATTTTACTGTCCCCTTCACTGTAAGAAAGTGGCTTTTGAGCTTTTAGAAGCAGCTGTCGCTGACAGGCCCATGTGAATTTGATCTTGGTTCTACTCAGAGGAGTCAAGCATGGACACCAGCATTTAGAATTTGCAAAGCTTCTAAAAATGTTGGCATGCAGCGCACACATTCATGGCTGGATTGTCCGTTTCTAAATTAGATAAAAGATGTCAGAAGAAGAATAAAGTTCCTTTTGGTGAGTCCATATTATCTGTAACAAAATAAAATGAGAATTGCAGCAAATACAACTCAATCTTCCATCTCAGAGGTTTATTAACTCTAATCCCACTAGACTCCGTAGCTGGATCTGGGAGTATAATAAAACGGACTCATTTTTCACAATTTTTTTTTCCTCAAGGACTGGTGGTATACAAAGAACAATATTAAAAATAAAAACAAGAACACAAGAATCCAGTTTAAATTTCCCAGGCTAATTTATGACTGATTTTGGTAATAGTCATAGACTACAGTGGCTCCTACCTTACCTTAGTTTGGAGCCAGGTCTGCAAATCTTGGCACATGTCTTTGCTTCCTGATCCCTTGCAGACATCACTGATCAATCATGGAAATCTTTGCTGATGGCCGTGGATGTGGCTTTAGACTCCTTTCCTCCATAGTCCAAAAAGGGAAGAGAATAGGTCTGGTTGCTGTCCTTGGATTTGTAACAGGCATTTTATCTGAGATAAATATTCATTTTCAGAGAATTACAATAGAAAGATCACTCAGAGTTGTACACTTCTGGTAAGGAAGGGGATATTCTTACTCTTTGGGAGACTATGAAGGAGAAATGGTTTACTCTGGTGAATGGGGCAGTGGCTCAGTGGTGCTAGGAGCTTTGCAGAGAATAACAGAAACCATGGGCATGATGAAATTATTTCTTAGTGCTCCTATTAGGATCCCCCTGCCCACCTCCCAAAATTCATTTATTAATTTTTTCATACAGAGGCTTACTGATGAGACCTGGGACTGTCCCTCAGCCAAAGGCAGCAGAGTGTTCCATCTCAGATCTGGTTCTGACTCTGTTGGACTCCTTATAATCCACTTGGTGGGCATCCTCCTCAAACAAGAAAAAATGTTGAGGTGGAAGAAAAGGATTCTGAAATTTGGGGTGATGGAGGGAATAAGTGTTAGTGAATGAGTAGATGACTAAATGAACACAGTCCGGCATTTCCCAAACGAGTTCCAGGAAACCGTTCTGTAAGTGCTACTGGGAGTTACTGGAGTAAGAGTGTGTGGTCAACCAGGGTTTGGTACTTTAAGATTTTTTTTTTTTTGGTCAGCCACGGTTTGGAAATGCTGAGTTAGGCAAAGTGAACCAGCTACTCCAATGCAAGACTTCTTAGAACTCTTCTTCATCAGTGCCTCTTCTTCATCAGTGCATCTTGTGGAACTTCAAAGGGTGATTCAGTATTGCTTTAGTCAGCTTTGTTGCTGCTGCGACTAAATGATCTAACCAGCACAATTATAGAAGAGGAAAGGTTTATTTGAGGGCTCACGGTTTCACAGGTCTTAGCCCATGGAAGGCAGGCTCCATTCCTCAGGGCTCAAGGTGAGGCTGAACATCATGGTGGAAGAGCGGGGGCAGAGGGAAGCAGAGAGTCTCTACTCTCCAGATACAAAATATGTACCCAGAGCCACACCTCAATTCCAGTCTCCTCCAGCCACACCTACCACTTCAGTTAATCCCATCAGGGATTAATTCACTGATTGGACTAAGACTCTCACAACCCAATCATTTCTCCTCTGAACCTTCCTGCATTGTCTCCCACGTGAGCTTTTGGGGGGCACCTCACATCCAAACTATAACAAATGTGCAGCCTGGTCCAAATTTACTTAATCACACTTTTTCCTTTTTTAATTTGTGAAGGATCTTATAAAAATAGTATTCTAAGAAACACATTTTACACTAACCTAGACACCTCCTTTACAGGTTATGGAAGTGGAGATTCCAAAGATGTTAACCGTGACTTTCTCAAGGTCTTGTAGGATGGTGTTCAATCTGGGATTCAAATTTGCCCGAGGCCAGTGCTCGGGCCCCCTTATCATTTCACTTGTTGGACTGGAGAGTTGTAAAGTACCTTGGACATTGTCCATTTTTTCTTTTCTTTTCTTTCCTTTTTTTTTTTTTTTTTTGTTGGGGCTGGATATTACGTCCATGGCTTTGCATATGCTAGGCAAATAAATGCTCTACAGTGAGCTACACCCCATTCTGCATCATTCATTTATGTGGGTTCATGCCTTCCCTTTCAGGTCATTATTAGTTATAGTTTGGCTCTTTAGTCTCTACTAAAGTCCATGTGTTTAAACCTTGGTCACTACACTGCAGCACTATTGGGAGGTGGTAGAAACCTTAGTGGGGGGGGGGCTAGTGGAAGGAAATTAGGTCCTTGAAGGGGCTATATATGCCCTTGAAGGGGATATATGGGGATCCCTTCCTCCCCCTCTCTCTTTGCTTCCTTGCTGCCCTGAGGTGGGTAGTTTCGATCCACCACAAGCTTCTACCAGGGTGTTCTGTCCTGACACATGTCCAAGGTAGCAGGGCACTGAAGCCATGACTGAAACCAGGAGCCCAAATAAACCATTTGTCCCTATAAGTTGATTTTCTCAGTTTTTTGTCCCACTGAGAGAAAGCTGACTAACATATTAGTATGATTTATACGTAGGTCTGACTGCATTGAAGGCTTAGAAACTTGTTACCAGGCCCATCAAGTTCATAGTCTGTTGCTCTGAACGGGGGCTTCAAGTGGGAGTTTTTTGTTGGGCTTGCTGATTGCGAGTCAACTGCCTATCACTCTAACAAAATACCTGAGATAATTAAGTTATAAGTAGAAAAGGTTTATTTTTGGATCATGGTTTTTGAGGTTCCAGTCCATGATCGGGCAGACCCATTACTTTTAGGCCTGTGGCAAGATAGCACTTCACAGGCAAGAGCATGTAATAGAGCAGAACTGCTCACCTCATGGTCAGGAAGTGAAAAGAGCGTGAGAAGGAGCCTGGGGAGCCACCATTACCTGCAGAGATGTTCTTCCAGTGACCTAAAATCCCTCACTAGGCCCCGCCTCTTAAAGTTTCCACCACTTCCAATAGCACCACCCTGGGGACCAATACTTTAGCACATGGACCTATGGAGGACATTGGCATCCCAAGTACAGCCTAATGTTGCTCTGAAGAATGGGTTCTGTCAGTGCTGTTTCTGAATAGCAATACATGACCCTTTTCAGTCGATCCAGAACTTGTTCCTGGCTAGTATATTTCTTGGGGACAATTGAGTGTCTTAAACTGTGAGTCCCATGCAGGTTTAGAGGTGATTTGTGGTGTACTCCTAGACCTTACTAAATCCCATCGACTGCTTATTTAAAATACATACAAATATTGAGAGAGCCCCTTAGGAAAGCCCCTTATCTGGGTCTTGAGACCCCTGACAACATTATGAAATGACCTCTTCATTTCCTGAACGATTGATGGAATCAATGGGCTTGGCCATTTTATGTCTTTTGTTGTTGTTCTTTTTAGTTACACATGACAGTAGAATGTATTTTGGCAAATTATACATACATAGAGTATAACTTACTCTATTTAGGATTCCATTCTTCTTGTTGTATATGATGCAGAGTTACCCTGGTCATATATTCAAATACAAGGCTAGGAAAGTTATGTCTGATGAATTCTACTGTCTTTCTTATTCCCCTCTCCCCTCCTTCCCTTTATTTCCCTTTGTCTAATCCAATGGATTTGTTCCTCCCCTCTCCACCTTCCCTTGTTTTAGGTTAACATCCTCCTATCAGAGAGAACATTCAGCCTTTGGTTTTTTTTGGGATTGGCTTATTTCACTTAGTATGATAGTCTCCATTTCCACTCATTTACTGGCAAATACCATATTTCATTCTTATTTATGACTGAGTAATGTTCCGTCGTGTATATGTACCACATTTAAAAAAAAATCCATTTGTCTGTTGAAGGACACCTAAGTTGTTTCTATAACTTTGGAGGAGTCTCTCAAGGTTTCTGTTTCTCCTTCCAGAAATGGACTACAAATCTATATACTCAAGGGAAGAATATGCATCATGTGTGCAAACCCTCTGATGAACACTCCGTTATTTAGAAATTGTGCCTGGGTATTATCCATGTTCTTCTGCACATAGGGAAAAGCTTGCAGTCTGTATCCCAAATGAAGCTTAAGAGAATAGAGACTAACTAGCATTGTGGTGTCAAAATTTCTACCAAGGGAAGAGCATTAACCGGCATCAGACTCCTCCTTCTTTTGAGAGGTAGTAGCCCAGTGGTACCTGCAAGATTTTTTTGATCTGATTGCGCTGAGTGTGCTATGCAAGTCCTGAGGCTCAGCAACATTCAAACCATTGAAGAAGCTCATCTTTCCTAGAGGGTAGGAGTAGTGCAGGAAGAATCTGGATATAGCTTAGCATTGTTTCTGCCGGGCAGTAATGAGATAGTAAGGCTATCTTTGTTAGTAGCTGAATTTTTTTTTTTTTTTTTTTTTTTTTTTTTGTAATGGGGATCGAACCCAGGGGTGCTGTACCACTGAGCTACATCCCCAGCCTTTTAAATTTTATTTTGGACAGGGTCTCGCCAACTTTCCCAGGTAGCCCTTGAACTTGTGATCCTACTGCTTCAGCCTTTCAAGTAGCTGGGATTACAGGTGTGCACCACCATGCCCTGCAAGTTGCTGATTCTTTATGTTCTGCAGTTTCTGCCTTGGTTGGATGAAAATACTGTTGAGGCTTAAAGTGCTGTTGAGGCCAGAGAAGGAAACAGCCCAAATCTGGAAGATTTTAGGACTAGACAGTGGACCTTGCTTATATCACTCAGTTCTGTAGGCTTAGCTAGGATTTGCTAGAATCCATTGGGCTTCATCATATCATATGTCAGCATTCTGTTGTCCTATTCTGGGTGTAATGGTTGTATAACAAGTAACTTCAACACTTGTGTTTGTGGATCCCGTCAGGAAATGAGCTGGTCATGCCATTCTTTTGACGGCTTGTCTCTGCTCAAGGGTGTTAGGATCTTCATCTGAGAAGCAGAGAGCTTGAAGGTTCATTCCTGCTCATATCTCAGGCCTGCACTAGGATGATTCCTAATCTGCACCTGGTACCTCCATACATTCTGGTTTAACTTCCTCATGACAGTATGGCCTTGGGGTAGCTGAAGGTATGCTGTGGTTCTGTGTTCCAACCACAGAGGGCCCAGGGAGCAAGGTGGAAGCTGTCCTCACCTGTTGTGACCTGGCCCTCAAAGCCACCTGCATCAACTCTGCTCTGCCCTCTCGGATGAAGCACTTGCAACTCTGCCTGGTTTCAAGGTTGGGGAATTAGACTCCACCTGTGGATGGAGAGTCATGTTGTAGCAGTACCCGTCTCAGCCACACTTGGAAAAAGCAATCCTCCACCCCTCCTTTATGAGTGTGGGTGAGGGGGCCCAGGCTGAGCGAGGCATGACATTTGCCATTGTGCCAGCTAGACAAGTTCCCAGGCTACCTGCTGGCACTCTAAATTTCCCAGAGCGGTGTTCCTTCTGTAATAGGGAGCTTCCCACAGGGAGGTGTGAATCTTCAGTCAATTAGTGCACTAGCTAACATGTGACAATTAGTTCTAAATGCTAACTAACTGAGGCAGTTGTTCGTCCCTGTGGGGCCTTTCTGTAATTAGAAAAGGATGCCCTTTAAACATGGTGGAGGAGGCCTGCAGGACCCCTCTGCCCCAGCCATGAATCTCTTGTAGCATATACATGGTGCAACACAACCTTGCAGTTCTGGTAACTTATTATTGCACTTGATTTCACTGTTTTAAAAAAAAAAAAAAAAAAAAAAAGTACTTAACAGTCTCTGTGCCAGGGCCCTCCTGGTGCCTTCTGCAGCATGCTTTCCCAGCTGCTCTTTTTGCTGGGCCTGTGTTCTTGCCCTTTTCCCTTCCGTCTCCCACATTTCCCCAGACACCTCGTTCTCTCTAGGGCGGTTCACAAACTGGTGAGGAGGGAGAATGTGCCCAGGAATGCTGGTGGCTTACTGGCATTAAATATGCATTTAAAATACTTCTCAACAATTCGGCATTTCTAATTTCAGATGTAGCACATGTATGTTATACATATTCAAACAAACAATACAGAAAGGCAAGAGAGATAAAAGAACAGTGGAATGAATCTGACCCAACTTTCCTAGGTACATACATGACTATACCACGGTGAATCTCACCATCATGTGCATCCACAAGACACCAGTTAAAAATAAACACTAAAAGTAAACAGCAGAAAGATCAGTAGAGGGAAGGGAACAGGGGGAGGGAGAAGGAGAGGGAAATCAGAGCAAATTATATCCAATGCTTTTATAATTGTGTCAAAATGAATCCTAATGTTACATAGAGCTAAGAAGAACCAATTAAAAAGAAAGTGACCCTCAGAACTCTCTGATATGGGGGATGCATGACTGAGTATGTATGTTCATGAAATGTGTGTGAGGTTGCCAGGTAAAACAGGTTCCCTAGTTACATTAGGATTTTGGGAAAACTGCATTTCTTTTTAGTGTAAATATATACCAAATATGTTTATCAGAAATGCTGATTGAACTGGGTGTTCTGTATAGGAGTTAAATCCAGCAATCCTGTCTGTATTGTATTTGGGGAGAGTGTGGCATATGGCCAGGGTCTCTGTGCATGTGATGTGTGTGTGCGTGGTGTGGTGTATGTGTGTGCCTAGGTGGGTATGTGTTTTGGTTGGTGGATGAGAAGATTGCTTATTAGAAGAAAAGAGGATGGGCTAGGGCTGGGGCTCAGTGGTAGAGCGCTAACCCAGCATGCGGGAGGCCCTGAGTTTGATCCTCAGCACCACATTAAATAAATAAAGGTATTGTATCCACCTACAACTAAAAAACCAAAATATTGAAAAAAAAGAAGAAAGGAGGAGATAAAGGAAATCCAAAGGTGTTTTCCTCACCTTGACCATTGAACCAGGTTTTGGTTTTGTACTTATAATACCTTATTGCAATTTTCTAGTTCACATGTGCACATCCCCACTGGTCAGGTGGCCAGGAACAGAGCCGGCCTGTGCTCAGCCCTGTGTGGGCATGTGGTAGGTATTCAGCTCACGTGCAGGTTTGCATGCTCTCAATTCGCCACAGGCAAGGATTTGATTCCAGTGCCTCTGTCTCCTTGACCAACAGCCTGAAGCCACTTGCTGCTTGAGTGTAAACCCAGTCTTTGGTGTGCAAGGGCACAGCCTGGGTCCTCCAGTGTTGGAGCATGAGAGTCACCGGGAGAGTCTGCTGAAAATGCAGATTCCTGGGTCCCCACCCCTCCGAGATCTCTTCCTCTAAAAGGAAAAAGCAAAACAACAAAACTAGCAGAATCAGACCTGTACGCCATTAGGTGTCACAGCAAACAGCCGAGTGTGTGTGTGTGCTGTGCATGACACGTGGAAATGAGCCTGGGTGCACTGATATTTTATAAAGAGTCTTCCTCTATTAATTTATGAAGGGGCTACTGCTCCTAATGAATCACTTGCCTTGAGCAAATGTGGAGTTGTGGAGGTCAGTCCGCAGTGAGCGCTGCCCAGAAGGGTCTGTAAGGAATGCAAGGGAAGGAAGGCTTTTGTACTCCCGCAGCAGAGCGCCAGCCGAACTTTCCAGAGAAACTTTAACGTCATGGAAGTATGTCTTTGCCGGCATGAGACAGAGGGAGCTTCAAAAGTAAAAATTTACAAAGAAGGAAGTCTCGGGGTGGGAAGAAAAGTTGTGGTTGAGTTTTTGAAATCAGCGTTCCTGAGGTTAAAAGTTCTTTTTGGATTTTCTGTAAGGTTTTGCCTCCAAAACGTCCAATCCAAAACAACAGAATTTTGGCTATTCTTAAGAAAACTATGAATATGCTAAAAGTCTTTGAGTTAATTGTGTACTTCAAGTGAGTGAACTCAAGTGGAGGTGAACTGTATCCCAATAGCTGTTATAAATACATTTTAAAAATAGGACCAAATTCTGTAACTCAGCTTTCTGTTAACAATCAGGTTATTTTCACTGGCAATTAAGAGACTGATGATAAAGCTTAGGGTGTTTTATCTTCTAAGTATGACCTTGTTTGCAGACATTTCCAGGAAGATTTTAATAATAGAAGCACATAAGAAAATTTTTAAAAATGCGACAAGATGGATGGTAGCATTTAAAAATGTTAATGAACAATTTGACATCTCTAAAGGGATGTCAAATTGTTCATTATCCTTTTGTTTTTTTTATGTACATGCAATTTCTTACCTGCTATCCATTTGGGCTTGCAGAGAGGGAGAAGGTGGCTGGGGATGAGAAATACTGGCCAGTTGGCTGTGGTTAATTTTTTATGAGTCTCATTACCTGAAATCTATAATTTGAACCTGGCTGTTCTCTGAAATGCTCCAATCTCTGAGTTCAGTCAATTTCCTAATCATGTCACCACCACAGAGTAACGGAAGAACAGACACAGGCTACAGAAAACTACACGTGTTTTCACAGGGCACAAAATGTGGAATTTGATGCCTCCTTCACCAAAGCTCATCTAATAATAGGGCACATCTGAGTGGCTTGCGGGGAGAGGAAGAAAATGTATTTTTAAATGAGAAAAAAGAAAATCAGAAACGATCGTTGTGAGACGAACGGCCACAAAAAAAATCAGGCTCTCAGCAACACCTGATGGAAGGTAAATTGTACTGTTCACATTGATCGCTTTTTCTCCCTTTTTTCCAAATGATTTATTATCCTTGAATGTTACCATCAGTTAGCTAGCTTGGTGCAGCATGAATATTTGATCTTGGTGTGACGTTTTCTGCAACTGCTTTTTGCTGGGGCCATACATCTTTTTTACCTCCAGCTCCCCTTAATTAAGGGAAAGAGGCTACTATGAGGTGGGCACGGTGAATGGGAATAATCAACCCGAGGATGGTCTGGGTCAGGGAAAAGCTCCAGGGAGAAATAAAATAACAGCAGGAAGGGTTAGGGTTTAGATAAGAGATGTCCCCCAAAAACTCACACTTAAGACAATGCAGGGAAATATAGAGGTGAGACTAGGTTATGAGGGCCTTGACCTCATGGGTGCATCAGTCCACTTGAATGGATTAGCTGTGGGCAAGTGGGTGTGGCTGGAGGAGGTGGGTCCCTGGGGGTGTGTCTTTGGGTTCATATATATATATATATATATATTTTTTTTTTTTTTTTTTTTGCGGTACTGGGGATTGAACTCAGGGCCTTGTGCTTGCGAGGCAGTCACTCTACCAGCTGAGCTATCTCCCCAGCCCTGGGTTTATATTTTGTCCCTGGTGAGCTGAGCTTAACTTCTCTCTCTCTGCTTCCTGGTGGCCAGATCCTGACCTGCTCTCCTCTTCCACCATGATGTCCTGCCTCACCTGGAACCCCAAAGAATAGAGTTGACCATCTATGGATTGAGACCTCTGAAACATTTCCTGCTCAAATTGTCCTTGTCAGATCTTTTGGTCACAGCATATAAAAGCTGACTAAAGAGGATGAAACTCCCAATCTCTGTTCTCTGGGTACTACGTGAAGTGTATCCCTTCCTGTTTGCTTTGTATCTACCTACCTGGGCGACAGTCAGGAAACCATGGAATTCATTTTGTCTTCTGAGATCACAGTCTTTTGCTGTTCAAATTTTGTGAAAGCAAGTTAGTTGTATGGAGGTAAGAGGCTAGTTTTCTCAGTCATCATATGCATTGAGATTTCCTCCTCTTCCTCTTTCTCTTCTTCCTCCTCTTCCTTTCCCCTCTTCCTCCTTTTCTTCCTCCTCCCTGTTCCTTCTCCCTCTTCCTCCTCCTCCTCCTATCCCCCTCTTTTTCTTTTTCTTCTTCTTTCTTCTTCCTTCCTTCTCCTTCTCCTTCCTTCCTCATTTTTTTTTTTTTTTTTTGGCACCAGGGATCGAACCCAAAAGTAATTCATCTCTGAATTTTTTATCTTTTATTTTGAGAGAGGGTCTTGCTAAGTTGCTGAGACTGGCTTTGAACTTGCAATCCTCCTGCCTTAGCCTCCAGAGCCTCTGCGATTACAGGTATGCACCACTGTGTCCATGTGTCCAGCTTGCTTTTCTTCTTGCTGGTTCTGGTCTGTTGCCTTGTCCTGACGTTGGATCATTTTGATACACAAGGCTACATGCTAATGTGACTCAGTATTAGTTGCTGTTGCTGCAACAATTTGCTTCAACTCTCTGAGCAATTTGCTCTGGGTAATTTGCTTCAACTCTCTGAGCCTCTTTTACCTCCTGGAAAAACAATACCTTCCTTGTGAAGTTGTGGGAGGGAACCTGTATGTGGGCTGGCCTGGAGAGCTCAATACCTGGTAGAGGATTCGTTATTTCCCCATGTTAGGTCTTCCTTCTGCTGCTTCCTTCCTTCATTGCTCACTTTGTTTATTCTCATTCCTCAGATCCTGGTGCAAATGTCACCTTACGGAGGTGATCATCTTTGATCATCTTATTTGAAAAAGATGACTTCTGTTACTTTCTCAACCACGTTGACTATAATTACTTATTTCTGTTATGCACATGTTCATTATCTCTCTTTTCCCTCAGACTCTGAAGATGTAGGTGTCAGGGCCTTTCTTCTGCTTTTCGCAGCTCACCTAGTGCCTAGCATGTCACGTAGTACAGGTGCAATAGGTATCTGCGGAATGATTCGTAATTGTCACCACTATGACAGAAGACTAAACTGGGACCGAAGTGAGTTTTCTACTACTAGGATGTTCAGACATAGCATACTCAACTGTGGATGGCTTTAAGAAGATTCCTAAGTGGCGAACTCTGTTCTCATGACTACAGGGTTAAACTGATGCTCAGGCAATGCCCAGTGCCTTGAACTGGATTGTGGAAGGATTCTGAGATGCTGTTCCCATACCACAGTCTCCTCTCCCATCAGCACGTGGTTGTGGTTTACCCTTCTCTCCCCACCCATCCACTAGCTTTCCTATTAAAAATGACTGACGTTTGTCCAGCTCTTCCCATGTACCAACCACACTGCCCAGCCCTCTGCGTGGATTCTCTTCTGATTCCCCACAATCACCCTCCGTGATGAAATCATGAGTCTTTCCATTTTCAGATGATGATATTGGGCTACAACCATGGACCTTGGGGAGGATGGGAATGGGGAGGGAGAGAGGGCGAAGCCACCAGGAGAACCGGCAATAATGGAATTGGAAACTCGGAGAGGAGTTGGCTGTGAGAGCTGAGGAGTCCCCATAGATTGGCAGTTGGGATACAACTTGTTCAAACCAGTCAAATAAGCAGAAGTCACCAATCCCAAGCCCAGCCGTTCCCAGGGACCAGAGTTCGGACAAGCAGCAGACACACCAAGGCAACTTCTCTAAGCCCATTCAGCGTTGAGATCTTGGTGGCTTCCTGCTGGGTTCAGCATGGTATGTCCATGGTGGTGGTGAGAAGGAGATGAGGGATGCCCCTTAGGGAGGAGTCAGGTGGAGGATGTGAACAGAGGCTGCCAGGGGGCAGGATCCCCTGCCAGAGGAGGATGCAGTGGTAAAGGCGCCTGCAGACACCAAGCATTGTTTTCAGAGGCTCCTTCACCAGGGCTGTTCTTGAAAATGGGACAGAAACCTCTCAAATGTCAAGAGATAGGGTTTTTGCCAAGGCAACAGAATGCTTGGGACTCCAAGCAAAGATTCCTTTACAGAAAGGTGCTAAATTCTGGAGTCGGGTTTAATTATACCTGAGGTATTTCTGACTTGGCGTGTGGGTGGGAGGCGCTGCCTCTCTCTCTATTGCTGTTATTATCTCATGGGTGTTCAGCTTAATTTTCCCACCACGGGGCTCCTTAGTCAACTTTCCAATCTCTCCACTCCCTCCAGGAGGCAGTTTCTGGGGAAGCACTGAACTGCCAACAGAAGCTGCCCCCCGAGTCTCTGACTATTAGCAATCACATTCCCCGTCATGGCTAATCATCAGGTTTAATCATACGTGAATCATTTGCCAGGATGGTGTGGGGACCAGCTTCAGATATTCTCCAGGCTGAAACTGCGGAGTGTAGATACGTTTGTTTGAGAAAAACGTCTACTGAAAACACTCTTTGAATTGAAGAATGACTTGCTCTTCGGGCTGCCTACTGTGACCCTCTGCAAGATGCTAGTGGTTCTTTAATGCTATATTTCACATGCTCCATCTCTCAACCTCTCTGGCTTTCTTCCATTTGTTTGGCCAGCTTCTGAGTATTTACCAGTTCCTCTGGAAGCCATCAGGCACTTTCTGAGTTGCTTTCTCGGGGTATCCGTTTATCCAGCAGGAGCAGATACAGGCTGTGTTTTCTCTGCACTAACCTTCCGTCTCATTCAGGGGACGGTCCCATGGCCTAACGCTGGCCAGGGAGTCCTGTGTGGTCTGGCCTCTGGTTATCGCTGGTTCCATCGACATCTTTTGCTGACTCTACTCTTTGTGTATTGGCCTCCTTGCTATTTCTGTTAGTTTTCTGACGCTGCATAACGAAGTATTGCCAACGGACCATCTCAGAACAGTATCCACTTATTATTGTCTGTTTTATAGGTTGGAAATATGAGTGGGTGAGCCATGTTCTCTGATTAGAGTCTGAGCAGGCCGAAACTAAAGAGAACTTCACTGCCAAATTCATCCTGTTATTGGCAGAATTCAGTTTCCTGTGGTGGTAGGACTGAAGCGCCCCCTTTCCTTTCAAGTGAGGGCTGTTCTCAGTTCCTGGAAGACACCTCCATCCCTTAGCATGTGGTCTCCTTCCATCTCTAAGCCAGCAAGGGTATACTGGATCCTTCTTTTGCTGTGAACCCCACTTCCCCTTCTGCTTCCAGCTGGAAAAATTTATCTGCTTTCAAAGGACTCATGTGATTAGGTTAGGTTCACCTGGGTAACCTTACCTGAAAGTCACCTGATTAGTAATCTTGTACTTATGCAAAATTTCTTTAACCTGTGTAATCATGGCAGTAACACCAGGAGGCAGAGATTGTAGGCCCATTTAGAATCCTGCCTCCCACACTGCTTCCAATATACTGCCATCAGCCCCACCACAGGACCTTTGTATGTGCTGTTCCCTCTGTCAGGACTTCTGCCCCATATAGTCACATGTCTTGGTCTCTGCCACAGGTCACCTCAGCTTTCTAAGACCACCATTTATAAAGAAGAACCCTGTACTCTCTTTTTTCCTTATTCTGCCTTTTTCTTTTTTCCTTATTCTGCCTTTTTCTTTTTGACACAACTGAAAAATTATGTATTTATATTTAAAAAATTCTCTTTCCTTGCTGGAATAGTAGAGGTTCACTGAAGATGGAGGCTTTGGTCACCCTATCCATGTCTGTATCCTCAACAATTAAAACAACTTCCAGCATACAGCAGGTGCTCTACAAAGAAATGAATGCCTGAGTGCATCCTTAGCTTCTCAACCCCTCTCCTCTTCTCCCTTCTCTCTCCCACTAATCCACATCTTTGGATTTTAGAATTCCCATAAAATGAGGATCACAAATGCTTTCCTCCTCCCTGAATACATGTGACTGGAAGCAACTGGAATTCTCTCCTTTTCTTCCTGATGTTAATGCAGTGTTTAAGGAGACAGGTGTCTCTCTTTATTGGTCTTTCTTATTATATCTTAGACATTTGTCTCCTCACCTTGCATGTACCTGATGCTCCAGTTCAGAGCTGGAAAGGCCTTCAGGATGTTTGCTTGTAACTTCAGACTTGATGAGGGTCTCTCTCGAACTAGCACATCCTTCCCCTCCTTTCCA
The DNA here is from genome assembly GCF_902686445.1 of Sciurus carolinensis. Taxonomy (NCBI): domain Eukaryota; kingdom Metazoa; phylum Chordata; class Mammalia; order Rodentia; family Sciuridae; genus Sciurus; species Sciurus carolinensis. The sequence goes on along the minus strand of NC_062231.1, from coordinate 19,412,919 downwards.
AGGATGACCCTCCTCTTTAAGGCCCAGTGCCAGTCCCATAGATTTCTTTGTTGAGTACAGTTCCTGGGAAGATTGCTGTGGACTGAACCGTGTTCCATTTTAGTCCACGTGTTGAATCCCTAAGACCCAACGTGACTGTCTTGGGAGACAGGGTCTTTGAAAGTAATTCAGGTTAGGTGAAGTCATAAGGGTGGGTTCTGACCCCGTAGGATTTGTTTCCTTATAAGAAGAGATGTCAGAAGACCCCACCCCCTCCATGTGGAAAGACCATGTGACCACCCTGAGGAAGGCAGCTGCCTGCAACCCAAGGAAGGACCCTGATTCAGGGGCTGGCCCTGTGGGCACCTTGATCCTCGGCTCCCCAAACAGAAAAATGGACATCTGCTGTGTAAGCCACCCAGTCTGTGGTATTTGGCTTTGGAAACCCTAGTAGATCAAGACAGAATTGTATTAATCTGTTCATGCTGCCACCTCTTAAAAAGACCCCAGTCCTATTGGATTAGGACTCCATTCTTTTGACCTCATTTAATATGAATTAACTTTAGGCTTTTCTTGGGAGGCGGTAACCGAGGATTGAACTCAGGGGCCCTCAACCCCTGAGCCACATCCCCAGCCCTATTTTATATTTTATTTAGAGACAGGTTCTCACTGAGTTGCTCAGTGCCTCACTTTTGCTGAGGCTGGCTTTGAACTTAACATCCTCCTGCCTCAGCCTCCTGAGACACTGGGATTAGCACCCAACTGTGAATTAACCTTTAAAACGACCTATCTCCAGATATAGTCACACTGGGGTTAGAGCTTGATGTATGAATTTGGGAGCACACAGTTCTGTATCTACCAGGGATCTTTCTCCTTTGAACTAATACAGTATCTGAACCATAGACCTTTAAGGTCCAAACACTTGGTTAGGTACACTCTGTGTTTCTTGGTTCATAGGGTCATTTAAAAACATTTGTGCCTCACTTAAAGGAAATTTTCAGCAAAAATATAAAAAAAAAAAACAATCTGCAATTCCCATTCTTTTACACATGGAAGCTCTGGCTGTGCTGCATTCTTGTGCCCATATGGTGGCATTTGGGACCAGAGGCAGCTGCCTGTTACCTCAGTTTGCCACAGTCTCCACCTCTCCCCATTGTTTCCTACAAATGAAGTCTGAGTGTTGGTTGCTGTTTATCTTTATCTCTGTACTGTTTTTTCTTAAGTAAAGAAATATGTCTGTGTATTCTTATTTTATCAAGAGCTGGAAAATGATTTGTTACCACCAAGATGGTGCTGAAAGTGAAGAAGGAAGCTCCTGAAGCTCCCAGAACCGAAGCTATGCAAGGACTTTGAAGGCCAAGAAGACAGAATTGAAGGGCACAAAAAGAAGAAGATCCTCACGCCACCCACCCCTTGGCAGCCTAAGCCAACATGGCTCCAAGAAGCAGTCCAAATATTCTCAGAAAAGTACCCAGTCCAGGAGAAACAAGCTTTACCACCAGGCCATCATCCAGTTCTCCCTGAGCACTGGGTCAGCTGTGAAGAAGGTGGTAGGCAACAGCATCGTGTCTTCCTGGTGGACATCATGGCCCACAAGCACTAGGTCAGACAGGCTGTGAAGTCGCTCTGAGGTCAACTCCCTGCTGAGGCTTGACTGAGGGAAGGTGGCGTACTTTTGACTGGCTCCTGAGTCTCATGCTTTGGGTATTGGCAACAAAATTGGAGTCATCTAAACTGAGTTCAGCTGGCTGATTCTAATTCTAAATACACATTTTTTTTTTTATGCCATTAAACCGAGTGATAGGCCCACTCACCCTACCTCTTTTGCTTTATATCCCCTGCTTGGCTTCTGTAGAGCTGTTGAGTTTTACAGTTTCTGTGTGATTTGTAAGGTCTATGAGACTAGCAATATACCTGCCTTCTGTATTCTCAGAGCACAAGTAGTGATCAGTGAATCAATATTTATAGAATGAACGAATTCCCGGTATCTAAAAATCTGTGACTGGCTTAGCAGGTAATAATCCTGGGCTATATTGTTGTCTTTGTATGTGTTAATATCCTTCTGCAGAATCTTCATGTTGTATGTTGTCTCTTCAGTGAATTTCTTTAAATCTAGAGAACATACCCATATTTGTTTTCTAGGGCTGATATGAAAAATTGACAGAATTGGAGACCTAAGACAATGGAAATTTATTGTCTCAGTTTTGTAGAGTATGAAATCAAAGTGGCGGGGCCACACTCTCTGAATGCTTTAGGGAAGTGCTATAGTTGGAATTTTTCTTTCTTTTAGTTTGAAAACCAAATGAAGGGCGCCATACATGCTTGGTAGTTGCTCTCCCACTGGACTGTATCTCTAGCCCTATTGTCTGGATCTTGAATGTTCTTCAAAGGCCCATGTATCAAAGGTTTAGTCCCCAGCTTGGCGCTGTTGGGAGGCAGTGGAACCTTCAAGACGTGAGGCCTAGTGGGAGATCTTTGGTCATTGGGCATGTGCCTTTGAAGGGAACTGTGGGACCCTGGCCTCTCCTCTTCCTTTCACTTCCTGGCCATGAGGCAAGTAGCTTTGCTCCACTATGATCTGTCATGATATGCTGCCTTGTCATAGGCCCCCAAACAATAGCTCCAACTGACCATGGACTGAAATTTCTGAAACCATGAACCAAAAGTAAACCTTCTATCTTTATCAGTTGATTCTGTCAGGTATTTTCTTATAGTAATGAAAAGCTGAGTAACACAGGGAATATCCTTCCTTCTTTTAACCAGATTTTGTAACTCTTTAGCTTATAGCTTTCTTTTTATTTATTTATTTTTTTATTGTATACAAATGGGATACATGTTGTTTCTCTATTTGTACATAGAGTCAAGGCATACCATTTGTGTAATCAAACGTTTACATAGGGCAATGATGTTTATTTTTTTTTCCTTCCCCCCACCCCTCCCACCCTTCTTTTCCCTCTATACAGTCCTTCCTTCCTTCATTCTTACCACACTCCTTATCCCTAACCTTAAACCTAACCCTAAACCTAATGCTAACCCCTCCCACCCACCCCCATTATATGTCCTCATCCGCTTATCAGCGAGATCATTCGTCCTTTAGTTTTTTGAGATTGGCTTATCTCACTTAGCATGATATTCTCCAATTTCATCCATTTGCCTACAAATGCCATAATTTTATCATTCTTCATTGCAGAGTAATATTCCATTGTATATATATGCCACAGTTTCTTTATCCATTCATCAACCGAAGGGCATCTAGTTTGGTTCCACAATCTGGCTATGGTGAATTGAGCAGCAATGAACATTGATGTGGCTGTATCTCTGTAGTATGCTGATTTTAAGTCCTTTGGGTATAGGCCAAGGAGTGGGATAGCTGGGTCAAATGGTGTTTCCATTCCGAGCTTTCTGAGGAATCTCCACACTGCTTTCCAGAGTGGCTGCACTAATTTGCAACCCCACCAGCAATGTATGAGTGTTCCTTTTTCACCACATCCTCGCCAACACCTATTGTTGCTTGTATTCTTGATAATCGCCATTCTAATTGGGGTGAGATGAAATCTTAGGGTAGTTTTGATTTGCATTTCCCTTATTACTAGGGATGTTGAACATTTTTTCATATATCTGTTGATTACTTGTCCATCTTCTTCTGTGAAGTGTCTGTTCATTTCCTTAGCCCATTTGTTGATTGGATTATTTATATTCTTCGTGTAGAGTTTTTTGAGTTCTTTATAGATTCTGGAAATTAGCGCTCTATCTGAGGTATGGTTGGCAAAGATATTCTCCCACTCTGTAGGCTCTCTCTTCACATTGCTGATAGTTTCCTTTGCTGAGAGAAAGCTTTTTAGTTTGAATCTATCCCAGTTGTTGATTCTTGCTTTTATTTCTTGTGCTATGGGAGTCCTGTTAAGGAAGTCTGATCCTAAGCCAACAAGTTGAAGATTTGGATCTACTTTTTCTTCTATAAGATGCAGGGTCTCTGGTCTGATTCCGAGGTCCTTGATCCATTTTGAGTTGAGTTTTGTGTAGGGTGAGAGATAGGGGTTTAATTTCATTCTATTGCATATGGTTTTCCAGTTTTCCCAGCACCATTTGTTGAAGAGGCTATCTTTTCTCCATTGCATATTTTTGGAACCTTTGTCTAGTATGAGAAAATTGTATTTATTTGGGTTTGTGTCCATGTCCTCTATTCTGTACCATTGATCTACCTGTCTATTTTGGTACCAATACCATGCCGTTTTTGTTACTATTGCTTTGTAGTAGAGTTGAAGATCTGGTATTGCAATACCCCCTGCTTCGCTCTTGCTACTGAGGATTGCTTTAGCTATTCTAGGTTTTTTATTCTTCCAGATGAATTTCATAATTGCTTGCTCTATTTCTGCAAGGTACATCATTGGGATTTTAATTGGAATTGCATTGAATCCGTATAGCACTTTAGGTAGTATAGCCATTTTGACAATATTAATTCTGCCTATCCAGGAACATGGGAGATCTTTCCATCTTCTAAGGTTTTCTTGAATTTCTTTCTTTAGTGTTCTGTAGTTCTCATTGTAGAGGTCTTTCACCTCTTTTGTGAGATTGATTCCCAAGTATTTTATTTTTTTCGATGCTATTGTGAATGGGGTAGTTTTCCTAATTTCTCTTTCTGAAGATTCATCACTTATGTATAAAAATGCTTTGGATTTGTGAGCATTGATCTTGTAACCTGCTACTTTACTGAATTCACTTATGAGTTCTAAAAGTTTTCTGGTGGAATTTCCAGGTTCCTCTAAACATATAATCATGTCATCAGCGAACAGGGATAGTTTGAGTTCTTCTTTTCCTATTCGTATCCCTTTAATTTCTTTGGTTTGTCTGATTGCTCTGGCTAGAGTCTCAAGGACAATGTTGAATAGAAGTGGTGAAAGAGGGCATCCCTGCCTTGTTCCAGTTTTTAGAGGGAATGCTTTCAGTTTTTCACCATTTAGAATGATATTAGCCATGGGCTTAGCGTAGATGGCCTTTATAATGTTCAGGAATGTTCCCACTACCACAATTTTTTCTAGTGTTTTGAGCATGAAGGGATGCTGTATTTTATCGAATGCTTTTTCTGCATCTATTGAAATAATCATGTGATTCTTAACTTTAAGTCTGTTGATATGGTGAATGACATTTATTGATTTCCGAATGTTGAACCAACCTTGCATCCCTGGGATAAAACCCACTTGATTGTGGTGCACTATCTTTTTAATATATATTTGTATGTGATTTGCTAAAATTTTGTTGAGAATTTTTGCGTCGATGTTCATTAAGGATATTGGTCGGAAATTTTCTTTCCTCGATGTGTCTCTGTCTGGTTTAGGTATCAGGGTGATATTGGCTTCATAGAACGAGTTTGGGAGGGTTCCCTCCTCTTCTATTTCATGGAATAGTTTGAGGAGTATTGGAATGAGCTCTTCTTTAAAGGTTTTGTAGAACTCGGCTGAGAACCCATCTGGTCCTGGACTTTTCTTTGTTGGTAGGCTTTGGATGACTTCTTCTATTTCATTGCTTGAAATTGGTTTATTTAAGTTGTGTATGTCCTCCTCGTTCAGTTTAGGTAATTCATATGTCTCTAGAAATTTGTTGATGTCTTCGAGGTTTTCTGTTTTGTTGGAGTATAGATTTTCAAAATAGCTTCTAATTATGTTTTGTATTTCACTCGTGTCTGTTGTGATGTTTCCTTGTTCATTCCGAATTTTAGTAATTTGAGTTTTCTCCCTCTTTCTCTTTGTTAGTGTGGCTAAAGGTTTATCAATTTTATTTATTTTTTCAAAGAACCAACTATTTATTTTGTTAATTTTTCCAATTGTTTCTTTTGTTTCGATTTCGTTGATTTCAGCTCTGATTTTAACTATTTCCTGTCTTCTACTGCTTTTGGTATTGGTCTGCTCTTCTTTTTCTAGCGCTTTGAGCTGTAGTGTTAAGTCGTTTATTTGTTGATTTCTACTTCTTTTTTTGAATGCGCCCCATGAAATAAATCTTCCTCTAAGTACTGCTTTCATAGTGTCCCAGAGATTTTGATATGATGTGTCTTTGTTCTCGTTTACTTCTAAGAATTTTTTTATTTCCCTCCTGATGTCTTCTGTTATCCATTCATCATATAATAGTGTATTATTTAATCTCCAGGTATTGGAGAAGTTTCTGTTTTTTATTCTGTCATTTATTTCTAATTTCAATCCATTATGATCTGATAGAGTACAAGGTAGTATCTCTATCTTCTTGTATTTGCTAACAGTAGCTTTGTGGCATAAAATATGGTCTATTTTAGAGAAGGATCCATGTGCTGCTGAGAAGAAAGTGTATTCGTTCTTTGTTGGATGGTATATTCTATATATGTCCGTTAAGTCTAAATTGTTGATTGTGTTGTTGAGATCTATAGTTTCTTTATTCAATTTTTGTTTGGATGATCTATCCAGTAGTGAGAGAGGTGTGTTAAAATCGCCTAGTATTATTGTGTTGTGGTCTATTTGATTTCTGGAATTGAGAAGGATTTGTTTGACGTATGTGGATGAGCCAATGTTCGGGGCATAGATATTTATGATTGTTATGTCTTGCTGATTTATGCTTCCCTTAAGCAGCATGTAATGTCCTTCTTTATCCCTTCTGACTAGTTTTGGTTTGAAGTCCACATTATCTGAAATGAGGATGGATACTCCAGCTTTTTTGCTGTGTCCATGTGCATGGTATGTTTTTCCCCATCCTTTCACCTTTAGTCTATGGGTGTCTCTTTCTATGAGATGAGTCTCTTGCAGGCAGCATATTGTTGGATTTTTCTTTTTAATCCAATCTGCCAGTCTGTGTCTTTTGATTGATGAATTCAGGCCATTAACATTCAGGGTTATTATTGTGATATGATTTGTATTCCCAGTCAATTGACTCATATTTGTTTTTGACATGATTTGGTTTCTCCTTTATTTGGCTATTCCTTTAGGCTAGCGCCTCCTGTTGCTGATTTGCATCATTGTTTTTCATCTCTTCCTCATGGAATATTTTGCTGAGAATGTTCTGTAATGCTGGCTTTCTTTTTGTAAATTCCTTTAGCTTTTGTTTATCATGGAAGGATCTTATTTCATCGTCAAATTTGAAGGTAAGTTTTGCTGGATATAAGATTCTTGGTTGGCATCCGTTTTCTTTCAGGGCTTGGTATATGTTGTTCCAGGTCCTTCTAGCTTTTAGGGTCTGGATTGAAAAATCTGCTGATATTCTTATTGGTTTCCCTCTGAGTGTAATTTGATTCTTTTCTCTTGCGGCCTTTAAAATTCTGTCTTTATTTTGTATGTTAGGTATCTTCATAATAATGTGCCTTGGTGTGGGTCTGTTGTAATTTTGTATGTTTGGAGTTCTATAAGCCTCTTGTACTTGGTTTTCCATTTCATTCTTCAGATTTGGGAAATTTTCTGATATTATTTCATTGAATAGATTGTTCATTCCTTTGGTTTGTTTCTCTAAGCCTTCCTTAATCCCAATAATTCTTAAATTTGGCCTTTTCATGATATCCCATAGTTCTTGTAGATTCTGTTCATGATTTCTTACCATCTTTTCTGTTTGGCCAACTTTGTTTTCAAGATTAAATAATTTGTCTTCAATGTCTGAGGTTCTGTCTTCCAGGTGTTCTATCCTATTGGTCATGCTTTCTATGGAGTTTTTAACCTGGTTTATTGTTTCCTTCATTTCAAGTATTTCAGTTTGTTTTTTTTCAGTATCTCTAACTCTTTATTGAAATGATCTCTTGCTTCCCGTATTTGGTCTTTTAACTGTTGATTGGTGCGATCATTTAATGCCTGCATTTGCTCTTTCATCTCCTCCTTCAATGCCTGCATTTGCTCTTTCATCTCCTCATTAGCTTCCCTGATCGTTTTAATTACGTACATTCTGAACTCCCTTTCTGACATTTCTTCTGCTGTGCTGTCATTGGGTTTTATTGATGTTGTATCTAGGTTTGTTTGGGACATTTTCTTCCGTTGTTTTCTCATATTGGTCAGCTGTCAGTGGGACCCTGAGATATTGCAGTTTTCCGCTATTGGCTTATAGTGTCCCGGTAGATTTCCAGTGTATCACCTTCCAGCCTTCAGTAGCCTGATGTCTTGGAGGAACCTGATAATGCAGTGCATCCGAAGAAAACTGCCCCTATCCCCCTACTGGTTCCACGGTTTGGAGCTGGCTCTGTGCGGAAAGGCTCTCACTGTGGGCCTGCACCGTGCAGCTGGCCGTGTGGGAGGAGCCCACTGCTGGAGTGTGGAAGGCTACCTTGGGAAGACTCTAGCTTCCCTGCCCGGCTCCGATAAGCCACCTCTATCTGGGCCTGCCACCCGGGCCGAGCTTTACCCAGTGGGCAGACTCACCTGTGGCTCTATTTCAGTCCGAGTCTCTCAATGCCTCCCCTTCTTAACTCCTGGGTTCTGGAGCGACTGGGGGTGCAGTCACCCTCTAGGCTGCCATCTTGGATCGCCCCGTGAAGAGAGCCTGCGGCCGGAGTGGGCAGAGCCGCCTGAAGAGGTCTCTGGCTGCCCTGCCCTGATCCCAGAGGCTGCTTGCGGATCGAAGCTCTCCGTTGGTTCGGGGGCTTGTGGCTGGTTCTATGTAGAAAGCCTCTCACTGTGCGGTCTGCTCCAAGAAGCTAGCCTTGAAAGGCACCTCCCACCGCAGGGGTCTAGGCTACTTGGGGAGGTCTCTGGCTGCCCTATCCTGGTCCCTGAAGCTGCTTGCGTGCTGGAGTATGCTGCGCTGCGCTGGCTCCGGGACTCGGAGCTTGTTCTGGTCAGAAAGGCTCTCACTAGCGGGCCAGTTCTGTTCGGAGAACCTGGAGAAGCTGGCTGTGTGGGCGGGGCCTCCCGCTGGAGTGCGCAGTGCTGCCTGTGGAAGACTCTAGCTGCCCTGCCCGGCTCCGATAAGCCACCTCTATCTGGGCCTGCCACCCAGGCCAAGCTTTACCCAGTGGGCAGACTCACCTGTGGCTGTATTTCAGTCTGAGTCTCTCAATGCCTCCCCTTCTTAACTCCTGGGTTCTGGAGCGACTGGGGGTGCAGTCACCCTCTAGGCTGCCATCTTGGATCACCAGCTTATAGCTTTCTTTGGCTTATGGTAACATACCTCTGTCTTCTGATGGGTCTTCATATGGCCTTCTCCTGTTCTGTCTCTGTCCTCCTTTTCTGTTTTTTTTTTTTTTTAATAAATATACATCAGATTAGGCCCCACCTCATTAATCAATGATTATCTCATCTTGAGATCACTAACTTAATCACTTCTGTAGAGACCTTTTTTCCCCCCAAATAAATATATTCATAGATTCCAGGCGAACATGTTTTGGGGGACTCTAATAAATCCACCATAATATCAAATACTATTTTCTATTCCCTTGTTTGAAAAATATCAGTATTATGGTTTTTATATGGCTCTGGGCTGGGCATTATATGGGCAGAGATACAAATCAAGCAAATAGGATCCTTACTTCTCCGAGGCATAATAAAGAGTATAGGCAGGTAAATATTATATAATGACACTGATGAAGAGCTCTCTCTCTGTACCCAAAGCACCAAAGGATCCCAAAGGAGAAAGATGTCAGAGGACCAGGGATGGTGTGGAAGGAGGTGGGATTTAGCTGTTTCTTGAAGGAGCAGTTGAATTTTGAAATACTGAGCAGAACATTTCTGAGAGGAAGAAATGTGTGGGAAACCCAGAGGTGAAACGCCACCTGGAACAATTACTCATTCTGCTGAAACATCCAACTACACATCCCCAAGAGTGCCTTTCACGTGCAGTAGGTACTCAGCAAACAATAACCTCCTGCCCATGGTGCCATGCTAGGGACTGTACCAAACTGATGTGTTTATTGAGCTTTCTGAAAAATCCCAGATCATGATAGGCAGGAAATGCAAACAACCATTAAGTCAGTGACATTGACATTATGCATCTGAAGGTAGCACCTGCCCGCAAAGCCTCGGGAGTGGCCCGCAGGTTGGCACTGTAGCAAGCACAGAGCTCAGCTGAGGCTCCATGGTTTTCTCATTCTAAAATCTGATACTGTGGGCTGCTAATCCTGCACCCATCCACCCGAGCCCACAGTTTCCACATTGTTTCCAAATCTGATTAATGTCCCTGCCTTCACTCGCCCTCCTGGTGTTGAGGCGTAATGCCACAAATCACACCCACCAGTGGGTTGCAGGCAGCAGAGGAAATTCCCTCTCTTAACCTCCTGGAGCTCAAAGGAAATTTCCCAAGAAAGCTACTGGATCACATCACAAAGGCAGTGCCACCTTGGAGCTGAGCAGAAACGAGGGGAAGGTTTTTTTGCTCTTTGGGCTTAAGGAAGATAATGAGGTGCAGCAGGCAAGCTAGTCTTAACAGGAACCAAGGAGAATCCTACGTGAAAAATAATATTTGCAGTAATGCTTGCTGCCTGTGTCGAAAGTAACGATGTTGACCTTCAGTATATTTGCTAACATATATTTAACTTGATTTAAATCTCAGGTTAATGTGACTTTATTACCTGCTAGCAGACTTTTCAAAATATAGTCATTTCAGTAAGAGTTTGAATTTAGTAGCTATTTGTCGAGTACCAGCGATGCGCTTGCTTCACTGTATTTGGTGATACCAGCTCAGCACACAGGAGTTTGCACAGAGCCTGAGAGCTTCCTGGTTCGTTGGCACATGGAAGGTCATTTAAATGCCGCCAGCAGCTAATTGTTGTTCACTTCCCCTCTGTGTCACCTAGGCTGGCAGCTGACTGCATCTCTGTCAACACCCTAGTGGTGAGGCATTTTTTGCCTGGGTAGAGAATTGATTGTGTAGAATGACATTTTAATTTATTTTGCTTTCATTTGATTATCAACAACGTAAGTTTGAAATATTTAACTCATCCAATAATAGGAATTAATATGTGCACATTGATCTCTCAGTAGAAAAGGGTGTATAAAGAAACATTGTTTTTCTTTTCAGTGTATTTCATGTACTATTTCCTGAAGTATTCTTGCCTCTGATCCCAGATGTGTCTGCTCGGTGTGTCTACTTGTTCTCCCTCCCTTCATGTTTTTTCCCTTCCTTCTGTCTAGCCTCACAAATGGGATCATATAGTTCACATGGCTTTGGATTTTCCTCTTTTAAAAAAAAAATCAGTTGGGAGCAGTGGTGCCTACCTGTAATCCCAGCAACGTGGGAGGCTGAGGCAGGAGGATCCCAAGTTGGAGGCCAACCTGGGCAACTTAGTGAGACTCTGTCTCAAAATAATAGAATAAGACTGGGGAATGAAGGGAAGGGAGGTGGAAGGGGAATAGGAGGGACAGTAGAATTAATTGGACGTAACTTTTGTGTCCTTGTATTTGAATAATGACCAGGGTAACTCTGCATCATGTATAACCACAAGAATCGGATCCTAATTAGAATAAGTCATACCCCATTATATGTAATATGCCAAAAAAATTCTAATGTCATGTATATCTAAAAAGGAAAAATTTTAAAAAGCCCCCAAAAGTCACTGACTTGATTCCAGGATAGTGGAAAGACTTGGCTGGGTAGTCATTTTATGGTTTGATTTCTAAGCTATGGGTGAGAATAGGGAAGACTAGCTGTTTATTTAGCGGGAGAGACCCTGGGTTCAAACCCCAGTACTGCCAAAAAAAAAGCAAAGTTCTACTGAATTTTTTTTTTGTGTGTCTGCAGAGTGTGGCACTGTATAGCTGTGCGATCATCGGTACTAATTCTCTACTAACAGTGGGATAGGGCTTGTTTAAACAGAAGCCAGGGATTTTATGAGTCCTATTCCTTGCTTCCATAGATGCTCTTCCATCTCTCATTCTTCCCAGATCAATTCCAGCCACCCCCTGTCTTATCCCCGACCGTGTCAGTTCATCCCTTAGTCTAACCTCGCCTCCTTCTCGGGGTTTGGAGAGCATCTTACACATCCCTCCATTCTGTCATTCAGCAGCCTAACTTTGTGCTGTCTGCATGCGTCCTACCTTCTACCTCCCCTGGAAAACTGTACTGTCCCTGAGTCAGGCTTTTTGCAAACTCCAGAGGTCTGGTGAGTCCTGGGTCTGGGAGACAGGAGGACAGAAGGGCCCACCCAGACCTCTGGTTTTAGTGGGAACTGTGGGAAGTAGAGGGGGACGGGCAGTGACTAGACCCCATCCGCAGTTTAGGGAGAGGATTGCTTAAGCCCATTCTGGGTGTTAACGTGAAGTTGTTTATCCACCTGGATGTACCTCAGAAGAGCTTGGTGAAATGGATTAAAACAGACGCCTGGTCCCCTCCTAGGAGAAGTCATTTCCCTCGGCCAGGGTTAGAGGCTGGCCATTTGTAATTGGCAGGTTTCCCCAGTGGCTCTGCTTTGTGCTGCCTGGGTTGAGAATTCTTTTCTGGGTAAAGACGTGATGCAGGAGCTTCTCAAGCAGTTCATAGTTTACTTGGGAACACAGCATGATATACATAACGTGGAGATTGAGTACAAAATATAAATGCTTGCCAAGCCGTTCTTCGTGGGGAGCTGTCCATTCAGGTCAGCATTAGAACAGGCTTCATAGGAAAAGTGAAATGTCAGTAGGGCCTGAGAGGACAGAGCCCTCTTAGGAGGGCTTCACTTAGCCACACACAGACACAGGCGCTGGCTTCTAAAGGGAGACGGTGGAATGGAGTGACTGGGCCGGGCCTCTGGAACTGGCTGCGGGGAACAAGTTATGGATCCAGCATGTCCTGGTGTGTGACCTGGGGTGGAGCCATACCTGGGCCTCAGGGTCCACAGCTACTCAGTGGAAGTCAGAGTTCTAAAAATTAAAAGGGATGATTTACAGAAAAATCTTACCATCTGGTAAGGCTTTGATAAAGGTGATATTTGAGTAGTAGGTTAAATGCAGATTCAGGTTTTATCCTGAATCTTTCAGGGAAGTCAGATGTGGCTTATAGAGAGTGAGGGCTCAGCAGGGAAACAGGAAAGAGGGGCTGACATACGGTGTGGGCTTGCATGGATTTTCTACTTTGAGGCTCTCAGCCCTGACCAACCACTGGTTTACTACTGAGGCAGAATGAGCCTGCATAGGTCTCGATCCACTGGGTTGTTTTCTGAGGAGCGCAGTTCGTGGAGCTAAAAGTCAGGTCACAGTAGATGTGTTATGGTTTGGATGTGAGGTGTCCCCCAAAAGTTCATGTGTGAGATAACGCAAGAAGGTTTGGAGGTGAAATGATCTGGTTACGACAGCCTTAACCCAGTTAGTGAATTAATCCCCTGATATGGATTAACTGAAGCGGGTAGGGTGTGACTGGAGGAGGTGGGTCATCTAGGGCATGTAGGGTACCTATCTGGTGAGCTGAACTTTGTGTCTCTCTGCTTCCTGATCATCACGTAAGCCGCTTCCTTTCACCACACTCTTCTGCCACGATGTTCTGCCTCCTCTCAAGCCCCCAGGAATGGGGCCTGCTGTCTGTGGACTCTGAAACTGTGAGCCCCCAAATAAGCTCTTTGTCCTCTTTAAAATTGTTCTTGTCATTTCTTTTAGTCACAGCAGCAAAAAAGCTGACTGAAACAAGACGTGATCAATGTATGGGGCAACATTTCTTCCAAATCCTATTTAAAAAATGAGCTGGAATAGGGTTGACATTTATTTTCCTTCCGAGCCTTCCTCCTGCCACAGAGTTTATCACAGAGTTTTGGATGAAGTTTTAGGACTCTGGGAATCAGGTTTCTCCTTCACTGTTTCTGCAGGAGTGATGCCACATGCCCAGGGGCAGGGCTGGGTGGTCCACTCCCGGTCCTCTCTCCTCTTCTCCCTCCCCCAACCAGAAATAAAGTCCCTTCTCCCATAAGAACGTGGCGTCGGCATTGTGTAGGAGTGTGACCACGTGGAGAAGGACTCTTAACATGTACTGTGTGAACTCTAAGTCTCGGGGACTAGTGATCATTTTTAGAGAAAAGATATGATAAAAGGGGAGGGGAAGAAGAGGAAGGAAAGGGTTGAAGCAGTCAAGATAAGAAGAGAATGCGGGAAGGAGATCATTGAAGTAGCTATTTACTTGTTTGCATATATGTATTATATATTGATCAAACATATATACTATTATATATATTTACCAACCATATGCATAGTCCAAATGTAAGATATGGAGAATGAATTATTTGTAATTATTTTATGGTGATAAAGTGTTCAGTAATATGTATTTTTTTGATTTAAAATTTTTTAAAAAAATTTGTTCTAATTGGTTATACATGACAGAATGCATTTTGACACATTGTACACAAATAAAGCATAACTTCTCATTCCTCTAACTGTGCATGGTACTGAGTCACACCAGTAGTGTAATCATACATATATATGGGATAATAAGTCTTTCTCATTCTATTGTCCTTCCAATCCCCACCATCCCCTCCCTCCCCTCACTCCCCTTTGCATAATCCAAAGTTCCTTCATTCTTCCCTACCCACCCCCCATTATGGATCAGTATCTGCTTATCAGAGAAAACATTCAGCCTTCGGTTTTTTGGGATTGGCTTATTTTACTCAGCATGATATTCTCTAGTTCCATCTGTTTACCTGCAAATGCCATAATTTCATTCTTCTTTAAGGCTGAGTAATATTCCATTGTGTTTATGTACCACATTTTCTTTACCCATTCATCTGTTGAAGGGCATCTGGGTTTGTTCCACAGTTTAGCTATTGTGAACTGAGCTGCTATAAACATTGATGTGACTACATCACTGTAGTATGCTGATTTTAAGTCTTTTCAGTATAAACTGAGGAGTGGTATAGCTGGGTCAAATGGTGGTTCCATTCTAAGTTTTCTGAGGAATGTCCATACTACTTTCCAGAGGGCGTTACACCAGTCTGCAGTCCTACCAGCAATGTATGAGTGTGCCTTTTTCCCCACATCCTTGCCAACACTTACTATTGCTTGTATTTTTAATAATTGTGATTCTGACTGCAGTGAGATGAAATCTTAGAGTAACTTTGATTGGTATTTCTCCAATTGCAAGAGATGATGAACAGTTTTTTATATGTTTGTTGATCGATTATATTCTGTGAAGTGTCTGTTCAGTTCCTTAGACCATTTATTGATTGGGTTATTTACTTTTTTGTTGTTTTTTTTTGAGTTCTTTATATATCCTGGAGATTAGTGCTCTATATGAGGTGCGTGTGGTAAAGATTTTTTTCCCATTCTGTAGGCTCTCTCTTCATGTTATTGATTGTTTCCTTTGCTGATCAGAAGCTTTTTAGTTTGAATCTATCCCATTAATTGATTCTTAATTTTACTTCTTGCACTTTAAGAGTCTTATTAATGAAGTCAGGTCCTAAGCCAACATGATAAGATTTGGGCCTATTTTTTCTTCTGTTAGGTACAGGGTCTCTGTTTGAGTGCCTGTCTTTGTTCCACTTTGAGTTGAGTTTTGTGCAGGGTGAGAGAGAGAGAGGTTTAATTTTATTTTGTTACATATGGATTTCCAGTTTTCCCAGCACCATTTGTTGAAGAGGCTATCTTTTCTCCAATGTATGTTTTTGGAGCCTTTGTCTAGTATGAGATAACCCTGTTTATGTGGGTTTGTCTCTGTGTCTTCTATTTTGTACCATTGGTCTACCTGTCTATTTTGGTGCCAATACCATGTCGATTCTGTTACTATGGCTCTATAGTATAGTCTAAGGTCTGGTATTGTGATGCCTCCTGCTTCACTTTTCATGCTAAGACTTGCCTGGGCTATTCTGGGTCTCTTATTTTTCCAAATGAATTTCATGCTTGCCTTTTCTAATTCCATGAAGAATGTATTGGGGTTTTAATAGGAATTGCATTGACTCTATTTAACACTTTTGGCAGTATAGCCATTTTGACAATATTAATTCTGCCTGTCCAAGAGCATGGGAGATCTTTTCATTTTCTAAGGTCTTCTTTAATTTCTTCCTTTAGCGTTCTGTTTTCATCGTAGAGGTCTTTCACCTCTTTTGTTAGATTGATTCCCAAGTATTTTAATTTTTTTTGAGGCTATCGTGAATCGGGTAGTTTTCCTAATTTCTTTCGCAGTGGATTCATCACGTATGTATAGAAATGCATTTGATTTACGGGTATTGATTTTATATCCTGCTACTTTGCTGAATTCATTTATGAGTTCTAGAAGTTTTCTGGTGAAAGTTTTTGGATCTTCTAAATATAGAATCATGTTGATGGCAAATAGTGATAGTTTGAGTTCTTCTTTTCCTTTTCGTATCCCTTTAATTTCTTTTGTCTGATTGCTGTGGCTAGAGTTTCAAGGACAGTGTTGAATAGAAGTGGTGAAAGAGGGTATCCCTGTCTTGTTCCAGTTTTTAGAGGGAATGCTTTCAGTTTTTCTATATTTAGAATGATGTTGGCCTTGGACTTAGCATAGATAGCTTTTACAATGTTAAGGTATGTTCCTACTATCCCTAGTTTTTCTAGTGTTTTGAACATGAAGAGGTCCTGTATTTTGTCAAATGCTTTCTCTTCATCTATTGAGGTCATCATGTGATTCTTGTCTTTAAGTCTATTTATATGATGAATCACATTTATTGATTTCTGTATGTTGAATCAACCTTGCATCCCTGGGATGAACCCCACTTGATTATGGTGCACTATCTTTTTAATATATTTTTTTTACATTATTTGTCAGAATTTTATTGAGAATTTTTGTATCTGTGTTCATCAGGGATATTGTTCTGAAGTTTTCTTTCCTTATTGTGGGCACCTATTTATTTTTAAAGAGAAATCCATTTGGGTGAAGCCAGTTTTATGGTGTTTGGGTGTGAACTGTCAATATATCATCACGTTACAGATTTTGTAGGTTGTCCGGAGGGAACCATTGATTTCTTTTTCCCAACAGTGGCCCATTGTGGAAGGATACTGATATTTACTGTAATTCTTTAATGCCATCGGTTATGCTGGGCATTAAAAAAATACTTTAAATTTTCCAAGTATATGAAACATACTGGGTAACTAGATGAACTTTTAAACATTTGCACCTTTTGGAAGAGTGAGGTCATGGTAGCACACAGACCACCATTCCCCCTCATGTAACAAAGCAGACATTGCTAGTTGATTGCTGCACATGCCACATCAAGTCCAGATAGAACCTCACGGTTCTGCTCCGTAGGACACACCAGGCAGACACTACTTGGAGATGGCTGACTGAAGTCATCATGTCAGATGAAACCCTTTGCCATCCCTAATGGAAAGCATAAAAACCCCTATCTTTCTCTCTTCCCCTTGCTGCTTTTTCTTTTCTTTTAACCTTATGGAAATGCCTAAGGATACTTTCTGTTTCCAACTGAATCACTCAATGGCTCATTGGCTGTTCCATCACTTTGAAAAGTGGGCCATTTTAGAAGTTCCTCTGGGGAATGCTGACAGAATTGCTAAGGCAAGGCTTCACTTTTTTCTTCTCTTTCTATTTTTTTTTTCTTTTTTTTTTTTTAGCTTTTTACATCGTGCTAGACATCAGTAGGAGCCAATCCCTGGAACAAATGGAAAACTATATATTTCAGCAGCGAAATCAAATAGGTTACACCCAGGGAGGGTTGGATTGCTTAAGATGGAAAGTTTTCTCTGTCAGCAGGTGAACACCAAGGGACCCCAAGTGCTCACGTCTGTCTGCTGGGCTTCTCTCGTCTCTGTGTCCTGCAGTTGCTGGAAGAGGCAGGCAAATGACCACCCAGAACAAAATAATGGGATAGCAAGGAAGAGGTAGGCTATAGTTTTTAAACTTGAGAAGTGAAATGGTTTCATTAAAAATGCATTATTCATAGGATGAAAAATGCGGCCCTCATCTTTGGTTGACACATGATTATTAGATTCCTCAGGATTACTTAAATTTGTTTTTGCAACTGACATAACACAAACGGCATCAGAACTTTTTGAACCAAGGAAGCAATTTCAGAATTCAATATTGCAGGAAAAGGAAACAAATAGGCCTTGTCTGTTAGTATACAATGGTCCTAAAAATACACAACTGCAATTTCATGGCTGACCTGTACTGTAATTTACTCCTGGTGGTTCACTTACTGAAACTTTAATTCTTGGGTCTCTACATTGGCCAAAAATGATTTGTATGTGAAAACCATTAGGTAACCTCTTTCAGTAAAGCAAAGGAAGACAGAATGATGGGTATAACTTTAATTTCTATGATGGGACTGAGGAGAACCAAAGAGGGTTTGAGTTCTTGCTGTGCAGCCTTGAGCAAGTTATCCAACCTCTCAGATCCTCTGTTTCTTTATAATATGAATGTCTTAGATTTCTGAGAGGGAAAGATGTGTTAGTCCATGTGAAGTGCCTAGCATAGGATCTGGCACATTAAAAGGACTCAACAAATTTTGTTATTTTAAAAATTATTGTATCATAGCTTTCTATGGCAGTGGTCTAGATGGCATTTAGAGAAAGTAATCTTGGAGCTGGGCATGGTGGTGCCCACCTGTCATTCCAGTGACTCAGGAGGCTGAGGAAGGAAAATCACAAGTTTGAGGCCAGCCTCAGCAACTTAGTGAGACCCTGTCTCAAAATAAAAAGTATAAAGGGCTGGGGACATGGCTCAGTGGTAAAGTACTCCTGGGTTCAATCCCAGGTACCACCTCCAAACAAACAAACAAAAAATGATCTTGGGCTTGTGGAATAGAATAACCTGTGTTTAGATATTTGATTTTAAGTCTCTGCCTATAGCACTGTTTCCATAACTCAGGTGGATTGCATGGCCCAGCTCTTGAGCCCTTTCCCTCTCTGTGCCGCTTGCCCTATGAGTTAGAAGCTCCTTCTGGTAGGAAAAAGCTTTATTTTCTTCCTCCTTGTTTCTGCATCCTCACATGACTTTCTTCTGTCAAGGAGATGTTAGCAGAGGTGAGACAGAAAATCCTGAAAAAACCAGGGAATGTTTCTGCTAGTTCCGAGTCATGCACGGTGACACCCCAAACGTTCTTTACAGTCCTGATGGAATTCCTTCCAAGTAGGGCTCTGGTTGGTGTGAGTCTCCAGAAGCTTAGCACAGCAGTGGGTCCCTTCTTTAACTCCTTGCTTTGCATGTCTGCAGCCTGCTCCAGGGTTCACAGCCAAGGTCCTTGTGATAGTCAGCGTTTCTTTGCTGTTGTGACTAAATGATCTGACCAGCACTATTATAGAGGAGGAGAAGGTTTTTTGAGGGCTCACGGTTTCGGAGGTCTGATTCCATAGAAGGCTGGCTCCATTCCTCAGGGCTCAAGGTGAGGCAGAACATCATGGCAGGAGAGGGTGTTAGAGGGAAGCAGCTCACATCACAGTGATCAGGAAGCAGAGGGAGACTCCATTCTCCAGATACAAAACATATACCCCAAAGCCATGTCCCAGTTCCCACCTCCTCCAGCTACACCCTGCTACCTAAATTAATCCCATCAGGGAATAATTCACAGATTGGACTGAGACTCTCACAACCCAATTATTTCTCCTCTGAACCTTCCTGCATTGTCTCACACGTGAGCTTTTGGCAGGCACCTCACATCCAAACCATAACAGTCCTCATCAGGAAAATTGCCAGGTGAAGAGAGGCAGATGGTAGTACCGGTACATACACATGATACTAAATCCTTTAGGAAACGATTTTGTCTTATAAGAAGAAAAGTAAAATGTCAACATTCT
Organism: Sciurus carolinensis; assembly: GCF_902686445.1. NCBI lineage: Eukaryota > Metazoa > Chordata > Mammalia > Rodentia > Sciuridae > Sciurus > Sciurus carolinensis. The sequence goes on along the minus strand of NC_062231.1, from coordinate 19,393,345 downwards.
GCAGTAAAAGAAAAAAAAATTACACATTCGCCTTCACCATGAAAATGCCCAAGCTGATCTGATGGCAGACGAGAGACACGTGGAGATAAGCCAGTGTTTCCAGCCGTGAACACCTCACCTCGCCAACTCCCAGATAGGTGATCAGATCCAGCTGAGGACAGCACTGCTTCTTGGCTGAGCACCCAGATTCGTGAATGACAGGTGATAATTACTGCACACCGCTGAGGTTTGCATTTTGTTATGCAGGCTTATTAAAGCAATCGATAATGGTTAAACTTCTACTGTAGCTTTAATTCTCTTGTGTTGCAATTATGGCCTATCCATCCGGCTCTCTAGATGTATTCCTTAAGACTAGGAATGAAATCTTACTTTCCCAGGGCCTAGCACAACACCTAACAGATCCTAATGATTTGCCCCCTGAAGTTTTGGCTTTATTTACTGATTATTGATTTTTGCTGCACTGGGTGTCAAACCTAGGACCTCATGTGTGCTCAGCTAGTGGTGGCTTTTGTGGGTCTTTCCTCTACTCAGTGGCTGCTCTTTTCCTACATTTGTGCTTTTACTGTTGCATGCCAAAGTTGCAGATGTCAAGACAAAACCATTTTTGTCAGACTCAGATGGAATTAGCTCTGGGAAATAATGAAGGGGAAGGGCCCGAGCCTGGCTGTCTGAGAGACGTACTTACTCAAGCTCTTGCTGAAGGCCCATGAGAAATGCCTTCTCGTTCTACATGTACCCATGCTTTGCACGCCTCTCAAGAACATGGATTTCTTAAATTTATAGTTCATGCTGCACCCATGCACGGGTACATACAATGCATGGATTTCTTAAATTTATAATTCTTGAAGACTGCTGCAGTTCAGACAAGAAGGTCTTTATAGAACACCTGCCCAGCAATAGTGCCTCTCCTCCTAAGCTGAAACCAGCTTCCTCCTCAGAGTCCAAGACTCAGAAACTTTGTATCCAAGCAGCTTATATGAACCTTTCCCTGTTTTCTTTAAAAACCTCCTCTTGTGTCAATCTCTTGGAATACATCTGAGGTTTATGGTGCACACTATTCCCACTGCAGTGCTCTGCTCTGCTCTTCCTAAATAAATACCATTATTCATTGACGTCGCTCTGGCAGACACCACCATGTGCCAGGCACTGTGCTGGGTGCTAGGAGTACAAACATGAGCCAAACAGACAATCAAGAGTTCCACAATTAGAAATGCAAGCAGACCAGGCTCTCTGGTGCACGCCAGTAATTCCCAGTCACTCAGGAGGCTGAGGCAGGAGGATCACAAGTTCAAAGCCAGCCTCAGCAACTTAGTGAGACCCTAAGCAACTTAGTGATACCTTGTCTAAAAAAAAAAAAAAAAAAAAAAAAAGAAATGCAAGCAGTCTGCATACACACTTGCAAATGTCAATGAATGGGCAGGTGACTAGAATACTCACTTACCAACTCCTGCTGTGTGTCAGGCCTAGGGCCTTAAGGAAAGGTCACTTGAAGTGAGAAGAATGATCGGGGAAGTGATGGCAGGAAAAGTGTGGTAGAGGGTTAGTGAAAGCTGTTTTTTTTTTTTTTTTTTTTTTTTTAAGAATTTGTGTTGGAGACTGTTGAGAGGAAGTTTCAAAATATAATTTCAGGTAGCTTTGGATGGTAGACTAGGGTTGGAAAACTGGAATATTGACACAGATCAGGCAGGTCATGTCACTGGGAAGGAAGATGGGGATAGGAGGACCCTACCAATCTGGAGGCCAGCTACAGGCCTTATCCAGTGTAGCTCAGTGTGTTCTGGACCTTAAGAGGCATGGGACTGAGAGGGGCATCTTGTCTCTGGGCTTTGGGTCTCCAGCAGTGCCTAACATTCTGTATTTCTTACCACCTCTGGAGTGGTGTAGCTGCTGGTTTCCTGATCCACACTTTGAGAGGTAATATAATTGATGTTGCCATGCAAGAAGGTGGGTTCAGTTTTGCCAGTTTATCAGTTTTTTGTTTTTGTTTTTGTTTTTGGTAATGGGGATTGAACTCAGGGGTACTGGACACTGAGCCACATCCCCAACCCTATTTTGTCTTTTATTTAGGGACAGGGTCTCACTGAGATGCCCAGTGCCTTGCTTTTGCTGAGGCTGGCTTTGAACTCTCGATCCTCCTGTCTCAGCCTTCTGAGTCGCTGGGATTATAGGCATGTGCCACCGCCCCTGGCAGCTGATCAGGCTTTTAAAGAAGACCCATAAAATCTCAGTTTTATGCGAAATACTTTGATTTTTAATGGCGGCGATGAATGTTTGCAAAAATATGTGTAAGACGGGACACCCCTCTTTGATGCTTCATGGAATCATGAACATGAGCTGTTCTGATTCTACGCACTTGGATATTATCCCTACTGTTTTCACCCTGTTTTGTATTTTGTATTTCAGGGGATTTGTCCTTGGAATTGTATGCTTTATACTCCTCTAAATAGATTTTAAGCTTTTTAGGGACATTGATGGGATCTCCTTCGTATTTTTCCATCTGCTAGACTATGTGGCAGAATGTTTCATACCCAGTGGGAGGTCAATAGATACTAAGAAACTAACTAATGGAGACAAATGATGTATTTCATAAAGCTGGAATGCATTTTCATATATTATCAGTAGGAGTTTTATTTTGGAGCAGGCAAGCAGAAAGAGTCGCTTAATTTTATTAATCACCCTCATTTGAAAGAAAACATATTAATGGCTTTGGAAGTCTTGGCCTGCATAGGAAAAAGTGTACTGTTCCAAGGTGGTTATGATGGCTCTGGGTGAGAGAGGACAGTGCCACCTTGATGAAAGCAGACAGCAGTTAATCATGGCAAGAAGTCAGTAAAAGGTCCAGCATGCTTGATGATTGACAGGCCAGTCCTGAAGGACGAAAGGGCGACTTTTCTCATAAACCCTGATGTCACTGAAGATGATACAGGGGACTGGAATTCTTGGAGGTGGATGCACATCTCTTCACGATGCTGAGTGTCTTTGGAGGGTCAACGTCAGACAGATGCCATTAGAATCCAGCCGACCCTAGTGATTTTCCTCTGAAAACTCTCGACCTTTGCTTGTCCACTGCGCCCCTTTATGCATATGTGGCACTTAAGAGCTCAGTCACTGCCTCATTAGCTGAATCGACCCTCCTAATGGTTCTGGTAGATCACATGGAACATGTCAGCAAAAATTACCCAACTTGAAAACTTGAAAAAAAGGCAAAATAAATGATGGTTTTCCTTCTCCTTAGTATAAATATTTTGGAGTAGATCTTCCAGGGTTTATCGAAGTCTGCAGGGATGCATAGTATTAATTGACTGTTCCAGGGGTGAGAAAACTATTGGCAAAGCACCAGATAGTAAATATTTTAGGTTGTGCAAGATATATAACATATATTGAATATTCTTTTCCTTTTTTTCTTTTTTACAGCTCTTCAAAAATATAAAAGCTGTTCTTTGTGGTTTGTACAAACACAGATTATGGGATATATTTGACCTATGGGCAAGTAGTTTGTCCCTGCTGTCTCCTAGCTGAGGTGCTTTATAGCTCTGTTGGGATAGAACTAAACTTGTAAAAACTAATAGCATTGCAAATGATTCTTGTCTGAAAGGAACGTAAATAACTCCTCTCTATAAGGATGTAAGTAAATTTTGTTCAGTAGAGGTTCATTTGGTTTCTAGCAGTATAAAAAGATAACCCCAACTATTATAGTTTATTGTTTTGTAAGAAGTTAGCCAGTTTTGTATTTATTCGCAAATTTATTTTAGCATTCCTTTAACTCTGTTCTTCATATTATCCTTCAAAGTAGTCACAAAACTTACTAGCTCATTAATTAGTGAATTGAATAATCTGTAATGCACACTCACTTTATATTTGCATAAGTATCATTTTTAAGAAAAAGTTTTTTTTAGTTGTCAATGGACCTTTATTTCATTTATTTATATGTGGTGCTGAGGATTGAACCCAGTGCCTCACACATGCTAGGCAAGCGCTCTACTACTGCACTACAACCCCAGCCTAAGTATTATATTTTTAACAAAAAATTATACTGTAGCAGTAGTTTGATCCCCTTTTAAAAGACTAGGAAACTGAGATTACGAGTAGTTTTAAGAGTAGTTAAGGGTTTGTTCAAGCTAAACCAGTGCACAACTGAACTGAGACTAGGATATGTTTTTAGATTCCTAGGGAAGAAAAGGAAAAAGTAATCCTGCCATTTTGCTGTCCAACTTTGAGCTATCTGGAACAACTAATTTCCCTCATTCTACGAAAAGAAATCATATAAAATTAAAAAAAAAATTCTAAAAAAGTTTGCATTTTAAAAGGTCTTGTATCTGAAGATCGAACATGAATCAGGACTTTCCAATAGCAGCCATGAATGATCAAGGCATCTGTAAGCAATAGGTCTCATGGAATGGCAGTATTTTCCTGAAATTCCTGCTTCTGGAGGGAAAAACAGTGAGGTTCTGTACTTTGTCATTCAAGGTAGAGCCCCCTGCTGTCTCTCAGAATGGATCCACATCTTACCTAATGTGAATTGTGATGGCCATGCAGCAAGTTAAGCAATACGGATTGCTCATTTTCTGTACGTTGTGTCTCCCCTTCCCCTTTTAAGTGTCTTTCTCTGTTGTATACAGTAAAGACTTTCCCATACCACAGAACTGACCATGAATACTAGCCTGACTGCCTCTTGGTTGTGCCACCCTAGCCATCAACCAGTCTGGAATTTAAATTTATACCCAAATTGCAATGCTCTAAGAGGCAGACACACCAAACATCAGAGACAGGTAGCTCCGCTCATAGGGAATAAAAACAATAAAAATGATTCAGTGTGTCATCTTTGCTCAGATTTGGAATGTTGATCAGTTTAAGGTTATCAGGGACTTGCCCATTTTCAGTCTTTTTTAAATTCTAATCTTTTTTAAAAAAGAGTTTTGCTAATTTTTAAATTAAAAAAAAAATTTTATGCAGTGCTGAGGATTGAATCCAGTGACTCACACGTGCTGGGTGAGTGCTCTGCTGCTGAGCCACGACCCCAGTCCCTTATTCTAATCTTGACTGTAGATGAGAGTACTATCTATGAGCTGCAAGGAGAGAGCTGAGTATGGGCCCTCGGCATGGACACCAAGCAACGAAAGCCGACAGGACCACATTCACAGGCAGAGGGGCCCGTCATGTTGGGTACTGCAGATGTCAGCTTTGAGATGTTTGATAGGGTTTAGGCACGTCTGAGGTCCGATTTGGCAGGCATGGCTAGAGAAGAAAACTCTGGTGGTCCTGGCCAACTTTTGAGGCATCTTCTTTCTGAAGTTAGATGGTCACTTGCTTGGAGGTTCTGGGTCGTCCTCTACAGCTGCTGGTACAAATCATACGTAGCAGCCACAGATCTTAGAATCTCCAACTCAGCTCTCCACTTCTGAGATTGAAGGAGACACAATGCCACAGGGTTTGAACTCTGGCACGGTATTGAAGGAGCCAGAGGATTCAATGCAGAAGAGTGAGGAAGTTAATTGTCTGAGGGGAGAATGTTTACCATCTGAGGAGGGGAAAAACATACGTTTTCTCTCCTCCCTCCTGTCGACTGCTCACAGTATGTGGAGCCTATCTGAAGATGCCCCAAGCAACCTGTTCTCTCCTTTCAGACTTATTGTGCAGTGGGGATCAGTGTGGTGACACATCACCTCCAGTTGATCTCCTCCTTCCTTGTTCCATATCCTTTTGTTTCATTCTCACCGTGAGAATCATGAGATTACACCTGTAAATAGCCATCTGCACTTAACCTTTGCCTCCAGTTCCATAGCCGAGGGAACCCAGGTAAAGACAGGAGTTCCTTCTTACACCTCTCTAGTATTCTTTCTTAGGCCCTTTCATCTTCAGAAAAGAAAAAGGGAGAAAAAAACGCCAAACTACAAATATTATATTCTTCGTATTAGTATTATATTGGAATTGCAAGTAACAACAATAAAATAGTAAAAATGGCAACATGCAGAAGGAAGTCTGTTTCTGTCCTGTGTAGAAGTGTGGAGTTGTGTGGTACCAGTTCGCACAGTACTTCTCCAGGATGTGCCTGGGGTACTGACTAGTACCAGCTCCTTCTGTATGCTCCTGGAGGGCAGGAATCTGGGCACAGCTCAGATGGGTTCTCTGCTTCAGAATTGCTCACAAAGTTACAGTCAAGGTGTTGACCAGGGTTGGGGTCTCATCTCAAAAGACTGGGGAATGATCCAGACCCAGGCTCACATGATTATCAGAAAGACTCAGTTTTTTTTTTTTTTTTTTTTTAAATTAGAGCCTTATAGTTATACGTAGTAGTTGGGTTCATTTTGACAAAAATCATAACATGCAAGAAATTTTTTAAAAAATTTATTCCATCTGCTGTTATTGTTTTAAATTTATTTTTTTGTGGTGCTGAGGATTGAATCCAGTGCCTCATGTGTGCTAGGTGAGCACTTTACCACTGAACCACAACCCCAGTCCCAAGGAATTTAATTTTAATCCCTATTCCCCTAAGTTTCCTCCCCTGTTCTTCCCATATTCTACCTCCTCTGCTCTACTGATATACCTTTTGCTCCTTTATTTTTGATTGATGCTTTCTACATATACATAAAGGTGAAATTCCCTCTGGTGACATTCATATAGGCATATAACATGATTTTCCAAAAGAACTAAGATCAGAATAGTATAGTGATATAGACACTTCAATGTGTTTGGCAGCACAATTCACAATAGCCAAACTATGGAACCACCAGACGCCATCAGCAGATGAATGGATTAAGAAAATGTGGTGTAGATACACAGTGGAGTTTTACTCAACCATAAAGAAGAATGAAATCACATCATTTGCTGGTAAATGGATGGAACTGTAGAACATCATAAGTGAAATAAGCCAGACTCATAAAGTCAGGGGTTGAAAGAAGGAGGGGGGGATTGGATATATAGGGAAGATCAGTGGATAAGGAGGGAGAAAATGAGAGAGAGAGAGGGGGAGAGGGGGGGGGGAGAGGGAGAAAGAGAGAGAGAAGGATGGGGAGGGAGGGAGAAAGAGAAATGGAGAAAGGGAGTGGGGAAGGATGGAAAGAGGAGGAAACTGGAATGAATTTAACATAATCATGTTATATGCAAGGATTCAGATTTTTCTGTGGCCAGTGAACTGAGGGTCTCCTTTCCTTGCTGGCTCTTCATCATTGGCTGACCTCAATCCCTTGCTGCAGTGTGGTAGTCTACCTCATTAATGCTTGCCAGCTGAGAAGGCAAGAGAGTGTGTTAGCAAAATCAAAGTTATAATCTTATATAATGTATCCATGAAATTGACATCCTGTCATCTTGGCTGCATACTCTTGGTTAGAAGTAAGTCACAGGCCTGTCTACACTCAGGGGAGCCTACAACACTGGTGTGAACACCAGGAGATGGGGATAATTGAGGTTTTTATTTTATTTTTATTTTATTTTATTTTTTTATTTCTTCTATTATTTATTTAGAAAAGTTTTACATATTAGCATAAAACAGAAGTCAACCTGGAATCAATCATTTGCAACCACACATTCCTGATATAATAGTAGCCATGAAGAAAAGCTCTAAAAAGTATTACACTTGAGTGCTATTAAAAAAGAAGTCTCTAGCCCTTCATCGCCTCACACTGAATGATAAGCTCTGGTCATTAATTATCTCTTGCTACAAAATCCTTGAAGGGGTTGGTGCTGTAGTTCAGGGGTAGAGCCCTTCTCTAGAATACATGAGGCCCTAGGTTCAATCCCTACCACAGGGGGGGGAAAAATCCTCAAGCATATCAAAGTCCATTATTAATTTTCACCCAAAGCCACAATCTGCTGGGCATGGTGTTGCACACCTGTAATGCAGTGGCTCAAGAGGCTGAGACAGGACAGAGTTCAACGCCAGCCTCAGCAATGGCAAGGAACTAAGCAACTCAGTGAGACGCTGTCTCCAAATAAAATATAAAACAGGGATGGGTCGTGGCTCAATGATTGAGTGCTTCTGAGTTCAATCTCTAGTACCCCTCCAACCCCAGAAACTCCACAATCCACACTGCCACCTTCAAAGACTGACACATTATTCTCTATATACAGATGAAAAGCCCCATTGCTAATGAAATAGAATATCAAGAAAATAATCTCTACTGGATGTTCATAAATTGCCACAGTATTTTTACTTAAAATGTTAAAAAAATGAAAGCATATACTAACAAAATTGAACCCAAATTAGGGAACTTTATGTAGCCATATAATGTCTCTCGGAATCTATTTATAGTGATGGCAAAAGGAGCAGGTGACTGGCCTGCAGGTTGTGCATGCATACAAACAGGTCCAACTAGAAGCATGCAAGAGCATGGCTCAGGGAGCATTAGAGCAAGCGAACAGTTTTCCCAGTCACTGTCAAGAAGTCGTCATCAGCCAAGGCACGCAGAGCTTCTTCAAACATATCTTTGGTAATTGCTATGTCAGATTGTCCCCGAATATCTTCAAAAAGTTGCTGATATTTTAGAGCTGGGGTTTTGCCCTTAGATAAAATAAGTTTTTTCAATGCTTCAGCTAATTCTTCTTTCCGTTTACGAGAGGTGGCACTCATTCCTGTAGTAAGAATAGATATGTCCACAATGCCAGTCCGGGGGTCAGTTGCAGACTGTTTCAGAACTTCTCGATGGAGACGTTTTGCCTCTTCTACATCAATTGCTTCAACTTTGCTTGAAAATCGTACTTTGGCATGGGCTTCTGCTAAGCGAATCAATGATTCCAGTTGTCGAGGGTATGCAGAAACCATGCCTCGACTACTCCCAATCTTCCTCATGTCTACATAAGCCTCAATGAGAGCCTGGCTAGCCTCCTCACTCAGTCGGGGCATGATAGTGCTGTGAGCATATGCAATGTAGTCCTTTAGCATCGCCATATCTAGGAATTCCTCCTCTGCCTGTTCCTCGCTCTGGTAGTATAGTGCAACCAGGTGGTGAGCCAGACGCCGATCATATGCCTCATCCTGAGGGTCCAGCATGAGGAAGATCAGATCAAACCTTGACAATAATGTATGAGGTAGTTGGATGTTCTCAATGGTTGTTTTTTTAGGATTCCACTGAGATTCAATGGGGTTTGCAGCTGCCAGGATAGAGGTACGTGCATTGAGTTGACAGATGATCCCAGCCTTTGCAATGGACAGAGTCTGCTGTTCCATGACTTCATGTAGCACTGATCTTGTATTTTCACTCATCTTGTCAAACTCATCAATACAGCAGATGCCATTGACACTCAGGACAAGGGAACCTGTCTACAGAACTAGCTGCCTGGTCTCAGGGTCTTTCATCACATATGCGGTGAGGCCAACTGCACTGGAGCCCTTCCCAGATGTGTACTGGCCTCTGGGGACCAAATTATACACGTATTGTAGCAATTGGGACTTGCTGGTACCAGGGTCACCACACAGCAGGATATTGATCTCAGTACGAAATTTGCCCCTTCCTGTGTGACTGAAATCCTTCCTTGTTCCACCGAAGAGCTGAAGCAAGATTCCCTTTTTTATATCTTCATGTTCATAAATGCTGGGAGCCAAGGCTGAAGCGAGTCTCTCAAAAATGTCTGGTTTCCTAGAAAGTTCCTCAAGCAATTCCACACGTTTTTCTGAAAAAAGTTTCTGTTCTGCTTCTTCATCAAGACCATGCAGGCGCTTTGCATCAGTTTTCCGATAATGGATGACGTCAATGTGGGTTTTGTAGACAGATTTCACATTACTCACTCTTGGGTTAACTCGAATAGGCACTGCTCGATAGATGCCTGTGACATTCACTCTGTCCCCAGGCTGAACCTTGTCCACAAGATCATTGTGAGCAAAAAGGACGACAGTGTGAGGTGTCTGCCCAGCAGGCATGTCTTCAGGAGACTCTTGAAGTTTGATCATCTGCTTATCAGAGAAAAGGGAGCGGTTGTGGATGAGTGCCATGCTGTGTGTAGTGTGACAGTGCCCGCAAGCACAGGGTTCGGCAATACGGCCACGGTCCATCTCCACCCGGGTTGTATGGGCACACACTTGGCACTGAAAGAAGGCCTCCTGCATTTCAGGAATCAGCTGGGATGTCCTGATGACCATGCCACTGATGGTGATGAGCTGATCAATCTCTTCTGGATTCAGGTTTCTCATGTTCTTTGTCTTCAATGCATTAAATGGTCTTACTTGAATCTGATGTTCTAAGATAGAGTCAGGGTAACGATCAAAGAAGATCTCATTGACAGCCATGTCAAAAGTAGGGATAACTTCCTGTGGATAGGAAATGAGTTGCCTATACAAATTCTTATCAAATGATTTTATGTGTTCACAGTTTACATTTAAAAATGGCTCCCCAATAACATTAATCTCTCCAAGTCGTTGCATATATAGAGGCTCAGTAATATCTATGCCAACATTTTCTTCTTCTTTAGCCATAGGGTCCATAAACTGTTGAAGAAATCTCTGAAAATTTTCCTTGCATGTTGCCACATTTACATCTGTTCCCCAGATGACAAGTTTTTGGCCCAAAGACTGCTCACTTGCTACCGCATCCTCTGCTGCTGCCCCATCAGACTGCAGATCCACCTGAAGACCCTTCCGTGCAGAGCCAAGGTCAGGCCTCTGCCTCACAGGTGTACCCCTAACCCCACTCCTTGGGGTTCCCTCCACCCGAGAGCTAGGAGTGCCATATGTCAGTGGTGAGCTAACATCAAAGTCCAGAGGAATAGTTGAAGAATGCCTCTGAGGAGGACTGGAAAACAATGTGTCCTGCGTTGCAGGGCTCTGCAAGTCTGCTCCGGCGAGGTGGGCATGGGCTGCAGCTCACCGGTGGAGGTGGAATCCTTGCCTCTCCGTCTCTGAGATGGAGATGACCTGGCTTCTTCATTCTGGGCTTGTGTCATATAAAACAAAGACGGCTATCAACTCTCATGTTTGATCTTCCAGGATTCACCTCTTGAGATGATTTGATTCATTACTGTGTATGCGCGGGGGTGGCCCGTCCGCGCCGGCTGCTGCGGCGGCTCGGGGTAGACGCTGGAGACGACTTGGTGCGGGGATACCTGGACAGTTGCTCTTCCAGACAGCACGAGCAGGGCCGAGGGTTCCCGCCGGCGGCACGGTGGTCACCGCCCCCCAATTGAGGGTTTTAGAGTCTGTGCACCACAGTAATTTGTTGTCCCAGAGTAGTAGTTGATGGGTTCGGAAGACTCTGTTTCACGTTGAAGCCTATAGGCTTTGGTCTTGGAGGATGAAAGCTCACTAGGAAATGTTCTCACAGCGATGTAGAGGTGTAGGAGAACAAGCTGAGCTATGCTTGTGCATTTTCAATCTCTGATTGCATCAAATTTTCTAATATACTGAATCTGAGGGAAGACACATGGCTAAGCCCTAAGTCAAAGGATAGAGAAATGCACCCCCTGCTTTAGTGGAAAGCATACAAAATATGCATATACATGGAAGGTAAAGAATTGGCTCCAATAATGAAATCTGCAAAAGTGTGAAAATAAGAAGAGGCAGTATTGTAGTTGAGTCTCCATTTCTGTGGGTTCTGCATCTGCAGATCCTACTAACTTTGGATCAGAAATATTTGAAAAAAAAAATTACATCTATTCTGATCATTATTAGATATGGAAAATGAAAAAACTCCAACACAGTAAGGCCTGAAAAAAGGGAGTGAAAAAGAAAGCCATACCTTGATAGCTTTCTCAGTGCATTCCTTACTAATGACAGACAGTCCCTAGAAGGAAGCCAAAGCATTGATTCTTCCCCAGATAAATCCTTTCCCAGTGACAACACAATGAGACCCTGAAGGGAAAGAGATAAACACAGAACACTGAACCCAGACCCTCCATTCTTTTCCAGGTAAAAATATTGCCCAGTAAAAACAAAATTTTAAATTCTCACAGACCTGTTCCCTGAGTGCCCAAACTGATACACTCACTAGACCACCCCTCAAAATAACCTATATAAACCCAGTCCCTTTCTTTGTTCAGTGGCTCATTTTCCACCAGGAAAGTGGGTTCACTGGTGCCATTTCATCCCTCCATCCCTTTCCTGAATAAATAGTTGAGATGATTTGTGAGGTTTGCATCCTGTCCGGTCTTTTAGTGCTAACAATCATATCAGCACCTTTTTATTATTCCCTGAACAATACAATATGACTACTACTTTAGATTATATGCAAGTACTATATCCGTTAGATAAGAGAATTAGGCATCATCAGGTTTTGGTACTCACAGGGTTTGTTTTAGTCAGCTTTTTCACTGCTGTGACCCAAAGACCTGACAATAACAATTTTAGAGGAGGAAAAGTTTGTTTATCTTTCATGGTGTTGGAGATCTCAGTCCATTGATGGCTGCTACTCCATTGCCCTGGACCAGAGATGAGGCAGAACATCATGTCAGAAGGGTGTGGCAGAGAGAAGCAGCTCAGAATTTGGCAACTAGGAAGGAGAGAGAGAGAGAGAGGACATTTCATTTGCCAGGGACAAAATATATACCCCAAAGGCATGCCCCAATGACCTACCTTCTCCATCCTCTACCATCCTTGCCTTCAGTTACCACCCAGTCAATCCATCTTGGGGATTAATTCACTGATTAGGTTAAGGCTCTCATAACCACCTCTAGACTTTATTACATTGTCTCACACATGAGCTTTTGGGGGGCAGCTCATATCTAAACCATCATATTCTGCTCCTGGTTTCCCAAAGCTCAAAATGCAAAATATATTTAGTCCATTTCCAAGAGTCCCCATAGTCTTACGAGTTCCAGAATTGCCCAAAAGTCCAAAGTCTCCTCTGAGTCTCAGGGAAGACTCTCAGTGTGAATCCCTGTAAAATTCAAAGGCAAGTGTTGTATATGCAGTATATAAAGGAACAGAGTAAACATGTTCATCCCAAAAGGGAAAAATTGGGGTACAGAAAGAAGTGATGGTACCAAAGCAAGACTGAAATCTACCTGGGCAAATAAGTCCTGTAAGCGCCACATCCTGTATCCAGGGCACATGGCCTCCTGCTGTTTTCTCCAAGGGGCTTGTGTAGCTCTGCTTCAGTGGTCTGGCTAGTGGCATTCTACATAGCCTTTCTGTCAGCTTCTCTGCTCAATTCCTGCAACTTTCCTCAGCTGTCATTTCATGGTACCGGCATTTCTTCATCTTGAGCGTCTCTACTGTAGTCTCAACTTCCTTCTCGTATCTCCCTGCATTGCCTTCTCAGGGGCTGCCCACAGGGACTCCAACCCTGCTGCACTTTGCCTGTCCTTCCAGGCCCTCCTTTGTAATCTTGGTAAAAATCTTCCTGACCCCCTAACTTCAGCATCCTGCATTCCTACAGAATTAGCACCACATGGTTGATGCCAGACTCTACCACCATCTTAAGTTGTAGCCAGTCCTCCAGGAACCCTGGCTGTAGCAGCCTCTGAATGCCTGGGTGGCTGATCATGGTGAAACAACTTCTTAGGTCCTCTGGTGGGGTATAGTGCCCCATGGTCTTTTCTCAAAAGAATTTTTACTTTTACACCCTTGAGCCTGAGATGGGTGTGGTTTTGCCAATTTCTGAGATGCCCTTAAACCATCTTTCCTGTTTTTCCTGAGTAAAATACTTAGCAGTATCTCTTTAGTGGCTGTATTCTTTTTAACAACCGCACCTTTCTTAGCCCTAGTTACTCTTTAAGTTTTATGGACAAACTTGAAGTTTTTGAAATCTTTCTGCTTTGCTTTCAAATCGATCCTGAATTTCACACAATAAACTTGGCTAAAAGCTGCTAGCAATACCCATGCTCCTGACTGAAGGCTGTGTGGCATTGAAAGTTCCTCATCCAAATTAGTCTGTCACCTTTAAATTGAGCCTCACAAAAAGTTTCAGGACATGGGCAAAATGTAGACAACTTTTCAGCCAGAATTTAACACTGAGGGCCTCTAGGTCAATTTCCCACAGAGTCCTCCTTTTTCTGTGAAACCTCATGAACCCAGTCTTTACTGTCCATGAACCTGGTGGCATCCTGATCTTCTGAACTCCCACCAGAATCGCCCATTAATGTACACTTAAAACATTCTAAAGCTTTTCCAGCTTGCATTGCTAAACTTTTTAAAATTCCTTCCACACATTTCAAAAGTCTCCAAAAGCTTCTGAATCACATTGTCATATTAGTCATAGCAGTGACCCCACTTCTCAGTACCTATTTCTGTTTTAGTCATCTGTTTCACTGCTGTGATCAAAAGACCTGACAAGAATAATTTTAGAGGAGGAAAAGTTTGTTGCTCACAGCTTCAGAGGTCTCAGTCCATAGACGGCCAACTCCATTGCTCTGGGCCAGAGGTGGGGCAAAACATCAAGGTGGAAGGGTGTGGCAGAGGAAGGCAGTTCAGGACATTTCACCGGGAAGTGTGTGGGGGGGGCGGTAACAGAAAGAGACAGAGACACACACTCTACTTGCCAGGGACAAAATATATACCCCAAAGGCTTGCCTCCAGTGACCTCTTCTCCAGCCATACCCTGCCTTCCTTCAGTTTCTCCCAGTTATTCCCTATCAGGGGATTAATTCACTGCTTGGGTTAAGGCTCTCATAACCCAATCATTTCACCTCTAAACATTCTTTTTTTTTTTTGGGGGGGGTGCTGGGGATCGAACCCAGGGCCTTGTGCTTGCAAGGCAAGCACTCTACCGACTGAGCTATATCCCCAGCCCCAACATTCTTAATTTGTCTCACACATGTACTTTTGGGGGACAACTCACATATAAACCATGGCAAGATTCTTTGAACCAAACCCTTGGGATACTGAAGGATGATCATATTTTGGTGGAAGGGGATTTGTGACTCAGGCCATACATTGCAAGTGAAGTCGTTTTGATTACATGAGTTTTTTTTTTTTTTGAGAGGGACTTATTTATTTGAATATGTTCATTTAATTGAGTATGTCCCTGTTTTGCTTGGGAAGTGGGGTTGGGTAATGGTGTACCACTTACATACTGGCATATACTAACATAGGGGTCAACACATTGTGGATGGAATCTGGTCCCTTCTTGCTTCTGTGGAACTTGCAAGCTAGGAGTTTTTATACCTTTAAATGGTTAGAAAACAATCAAAGGAATACTATTGGATGACACATGAAAATTTTATGAAATTCAGATTTCTGTGTCTGTAAATAGGTTTTGTTTGGATTCAGCCAAGCTCGTGTATTTGCATATTGTCTGTGGCTGTTTTCACATCACAGCTGCTGTATTGAGGAGCTGTGATGGAGATTGCGTGATCTGAAAAATTTCAAATCTTAGGTGTGTGTGTGTTTTGTGGTGGTGGGATTGAATCCAGGGCCTCATGCTAGGCAAGTGCTTTACCACTGATCCCCAGCCCATTATTGTGTTTTTTTGTTTTATTGTAAACAAATGGGATACGTGTTGTTTCTCTGTTTGTACATGGAGTCAAGGCATACCATTTGTGTAATCATAAATTTACATAGGGTAATGTTGTTTGATTCATTCTGTTATTTTTTTTCTTCCCCCCCACCCCTCCCACCCCTCTTTTCCCTCTATACAGTCCTTCCTTCCTCCATTCTTGCCCCCCTTCTTAACCCTAACCCTAAACCTAACCCTAATGCTAACCCTTCTCACCCCCCATTATATGTCATCATCCGCTTATCAGTGAGATCATTCGTCCTTTGGTTTTTTGAGATTGGCTTATCTCACTTAGCATGATATTCTCCAATTTCATCCATTTGCCTGCAAATGCCATAATTTTATCATTCTTTATGGCGGAGTAATATTCCATTGTATATATATACTACAGTTTCTTTATCCATTCATCAATTGAAGGACATCAAGGTTGGTTCCACAATCTGACTATGGTGAATTGAGCAGCAATGAACATTGATCTGGCTGTATCTCTGCAGTATGCTGATTTTAAGTCCTTTGGGATAGGCCAAGGAGTGGGATAGCTGGGTCAAATGGTGGGTCCATTCCAAACTGTCTGAGGAATCTCCATACTGCTTTCCAGAGTGGCTGCACTAATTTCCAACCCCACCAGCAATGTATGAGTGTTCCTTTTTCACCACATCCTCGCCAACACCTATTGTTGCTTGTATTCTTGATAATCACCATTCTAAATGGGGTGAGATGGAATCTTAGGGTAGTTTTGATTTGCATTTCTCTTATTACTAGAGATGTTGAACATTTTTTCACATATCTGTTGATTGCTTGTACATCTTCTGTGTTTTTTTATTTTTTAAATTTTTTCATTTGTTATCATTTGTTATACTTGATGGTAGACTGCATTCTAGCACATTGTACATGAATGGAGTATAACTTCTCATTTGGTTGTATATGATGTAGAATCACACTGGTTGTGTAGTCATATATGTACATAGGGTAATAATGTCTAATTCATTCTGTTATCTTTCCTACCCCTATGCCCTCTCCCCTCCCTTTACTACCCTCTGTCTATTCTAAAATACCTCTATTCTTCCCTTCACCCTTATTGTGAATTAGCATCCACATATCAAAGAAAACATTCGTTCGGCCTTTGGTTTTTTTGGGATTGGCTTATTTTACTTAGTATAAAGGACTCCAGTTCCATCCACTTACCTGCAAACTATCATTTCATTCTTCTTTAAGGTTGAGTAATATTCCATTGTGTATATATACCACAGTTTCTTTATTCATTCTTCTGTTAAAGAGCACCTAGATTGGTTCCATAGTTTAGCTATTATGAATTGAGGTGCTATAAACATTGATGTGGCTGCATTACCGTAGTATGCAGATTTTAAGTTCTTTGGGTATAAACCTAGGAGTGGGATGAGTGTGTCAAATGGTGGTTCCATTCCAAGTTTTCTGAGAACTCTCCATACTGCTTTCCAGAGTGGTTGCACCAATTTGCATTCCCACCAGCAATGTACAATTGTACCTTTCTCCCCACATCTTTGCCAGCATTTATTGTTGCTTGTATTCTTAATAATTGCCATTTTGACTGGGGTGAGATGGAATCTCAGTGTAGTTTTTATCTGCATTTCTCTAATTGCTAGAGACTTTGAGCATTTTTTCATATGTTTGTTGATTGATTTAGGTTTTTACAGCAAAAACTTATTGACTCCTCAACAGATCATTTTCTAAGAATTACTCTTATTTTAGAGATGCAGAAACAGGCCTAAATAACTACAGTGACTTCCCGATGTTATACATTATGTTAGTTGTAAAACTAATAAATGAACATATATTTCCTAATTTAAAAGTTTTTCATTTGTAATATACTGTCATGCAACATTTTTTCTAACGTCCACTTAGAAAAATGAATTTCAAATGCTATCGTCCAAAGGGTCGTACCATGTCACATACATTTATTGCTCCATTTATTTTCTTTAATATTGTGATCTTTTTTTGAGCAAACACATTAATTGTGGGTTAATTAAGGTTGATGTTTAAACTCAGAATGGACTGCTACTAATCAAATGCATGTACTTGATGGGGTTTAATTAGATCCTGAAAGACTCTTCTGATAAGCTCCACTCCATGCTAATGAGCCCCATGGATCTCCTTATTAAGTTCTAACTGTTCTTACCTTTCCCCTCTGCACTATTAAACCATGTTTAATTTGTTTACATGGTTCCCAGAGTCATAACAAGGCCCTTATTTTTACACCATGTAATCGGAGTTGGAAATATTCATTCTAATTCAGTACAGTACCTGCATAATGCATGTCACAGAAGATGCTTAGCTAGATGGTTGTTCAGCACTAAAAGGAAAAAAAAAAGTCATGTTGGCATCAATGGAGTGTGGGACTAATGTAATGCTAAAAATGATATTTACAAAAAAAGCAAACAAAGCTTTAAGTTAAAAATGTTTGCTTCAAAGTAGCAGAGGGATGGAAATTATGAAGTTTAAGGGGCACTACTCCTCTACATCTCTTTATCAGGTGATGGATAAATCTTTACTGGGGTTTCATTTACATACAACAAGTTTATAGATGTGGAGTGTATAATTTGAATGATGTTGGAAAAGTGTCGTACCCAGGCAACCATGGTCCTAATCATGATAGAGAGCACTTCCAGGGCTGCAGAACATTTGCTCATGTCTCTTTCCAAACAGTTCCTCAGATCAGAGGCAACCCCTTTCTGATTTTTATCACGAGAGGTGAGTCTTTCCTGTTCTTGAACCTCATCTAGACAAAACTGTATAGAATGCACTCCATTTAGTCTGTCTTCCTTTCCTCAACATGCTTAATATGCTTTCAGTTTCACCCTGATCTTTTATTGTAGTTGGATTTTTTTTTCTTAGTAGTCTTCTGTTGCATGAATATGCCACGTGTCCATTTTCCTATTGATGGTTTTAAATTTCGCCTCTTGGTTTTTGAATTTGGTAAATAAATTTGTTATGAGCATTCTTTATAGATCTTTTTGTGGGTATATATATATAGGGGTGAAATTGCTAGGTTATAGGATAGGTAAATATTTAGCATTATAGGAAGTTGCCCAATAGTTTCCCAAAGTGATTGTATAACCATCAGTCTTAAATGTTAACTGTTCAGTTGTACATGCAGTGGTATCTCATAGTGTTTTTTAAAATGTTTTTTTCTTTAGTTGCCAATGGACCTTTATTTACTTATATGTGGTGCTGAGAATTGAACCCAGTGCCTCACACGTGCTAGGCAAGTGCTCTTCCACTGAGCCACAACCCCAGCCCTCGTAGTGCTTTTAATTTGCCTTTTTCTGAGAAGTGAGGATGTTGAACACTTTTTCGTGTGCTTATCGGCCATTTGCACATCTTGCTTTTGTAAATGTGTTTAATTCTCTTTCTCTGCCTCCTTTTTTTACATTGGGCTTTTTACTTTTGATTTGTAAAATTCTTTCAATATGTTAAATATGAGGATTTGTTTTGTCAACTCTATATATTGCTAATATTTTCTCTCATTCAGTAGTTGGTTAACTTTTCTATGGTCTTAATGTTCTCTTTTGATGGATAAAAATCTTTCATTTTGATGAGGTAGAATTTATCAGTATTTTTCTTTTAGGGTACACAATTTTTGTGCCCTAAGAAATTGCCCCATGGTTATACAAATGTTTTCCTGTAATTTTCTCCAAAGTTTTATACTTTTAACTTTTGTATTAAGGCTTATACCAAATTTATATATAAGTAACAGTTCAATTTATTGTATGTTAGGAGGTAGAAGTTGAGATTCAGTTTCTTCAGTAGAGATACCCAATTATTTGAATATCATTTGTTGAAAAGATTTTCCTTTCCATATTGAATTACACCAGTGCCTTTGTGGAAAGTGAATTGATTATGTAAGTATGGCTCTACTTTCTAGTTCTCTGTTCCATTTCATTAATCTATTTGGTTAGCTAGAAGCTAGTATCACATGGTTTTGATTAGTGTAGATTTATGTTCTTGAAATTGGAAAGTGTGAGTCCTCTAATATTTTTTCTTCTTTTTCATAATCATTTTGGATATTCTGGGTCCTGCATATACACTTTAGATTTGTTGGAATATTTATAAGATTTCAGTAAATCTATAGATAAATTTGGGGAGAATTGACATAAATATTGAGTTTTCTGATTCATGAATATAGAATATCTTTCCATTAACTTAATTCTTCTTTAATTTCTCTCAGCTTTTTTTTTCTTTTTACAGTTTTCAGTATAAAGATCTTAACTTTTTTTGATTAAATTCATTTTATGTCTGTGGCACTACTGTGTCAGTTAGCAGATGTGTCAGGTCGCAAATGTTTTAATTTTTGGGTCACTCCACTCAGGATGATGGGTGATTGCTGATTACCTGGCTTTGGTAATGTTCCCACCCATTTTTTCAGAATTGACTGGAAATCTTGACTTCTCATCTTCACAAGACTGTATCCAGAAGTGGGTGGGAGAATGTAAAATTCTTGAGGTTCAATAGAATCTTCATTACCCAGAATATGGGGAGACTGCCCTTGGAGGCAAACAACAAATACTTACTACCAATTACTGAGCTCAAAACCACACATTATCTCATTTAATCCTTGTAGTACATTCATGTGATGTGTCCTGTTTTAATTTTACTAATATAGGCACATGGTTTTGTGCACTTATAAACTTTGTCTAAGATCTCTTCAAGCTGTACTACTAAGAATCATTTGTATATAAGTAATTAATGTGCCCAGTATAAATGTTTCTTGTTTTCTGTGGCCACCATAACACACTACTACAAATTTGGTTATTTAAAGTAACAAAACTATATTTGTTCACACTTCTGGAGACCAGGAGTCTTAAATGAAGGTGTTGGCAAGATGAGGGTCCCTCCAAGTCTCTAGAGAAGAATTCTTCCTTGCTTCTTCCAGTTCTGATCCCTGTGGGTGTTCCTTGACTCGATGCATAATTCCAGTTTCTGCCTTTGCCTTCATATGACAACCTCCTCTTTGGACTTTTATAAAGACACTTGTTATTGGATTTAGGGTGTATCCAGCTAATCCAGGATGATTTCATGTTAGTATTGTTAACCTAATTACATCTACAAATATTATTATCACTTTTTTCAAATATCACATCTATAGATTCCAGGGGTTAGGATATGAATGTCTGTGAGGACTCCCATTTAACTTACTACAGGTAGAAATAATATTATTATTCCTATTTTGTGGATGCATATTCCAGCCAGTTACAGAAACATGAGCAGAGGGTTCATGCCTTAGGACCAGGAAAAAGCTAAATTGCTTGGACACAGTGACATTGACATCTTGAGCATTGTTCTTTGCAAGTCGGAGAAAATCATACATTGCAAAGAGGACTTTTGTTAAAGAAAAAGTGTGGTGTTTGGTTTTTCCTTATAGCGTTCCTTGACAGCAATTCAGGTGGGCTTGAGATATGAGAACTAGTTGTACTTCTGTGGGGTCTCTGGGTAAAAGTTGGTTTGATTTTGGTTTAAAGAGCCCAGTTTCAGGAATAGTGTTGTTTTATTCAGCTTTTTTCACTGCTGTGACCAAAAGACCTCACAAGAACAATTTCAGAGGAGGAAAAGTTTATTTGGTGCTCTCAGTTTCAGAGGTCTCCACTCCATAGATGGCTGAGTCCATTGCTCTGGGCCCAAAGTGAGGCAGAACTTCATGGTGGAAGAAAGCAGCTCAGAACATGGCAACCAGGAAGCAGAGAGAGCTCTGTTCACCTGGGACAGCATATAAACCCTGAAGTCAGGGCCCCAGTGACCCACTTCTTCTAGCCACACCCTACCTACCTTCAGTGTCCACTTAGTCAATCCCTGTCAGTGGATTAATGAACTGATTAGGTCAAAATTCTCTATAATCATTTCACCTCTGAACATTATTGCATTTCTCACACATGAATTTTGGAGGAACATCTAATATATTAGCCATAACAAATGACTTTGAACTTTTCATCGTTCATCAGAGGATCAGTTTATAATTGCTTCACTGCTGGTCATTTTCTCAAGAGCTAAAAAGAATAGTGAGTTAGTATTCAGACTTGCTCAGACAAACATCGGATCCTTCTCTGCTGGAGAAGGACATCATTCAGAGACTTGGTTTATCACCTTCATTCTTAAAAAAAAAAAAAGATTATCCCCATTCATAGAAGCTCATTTGCTGTGTTAGTCACCAGGCATGACTTAGTTCCATACTGATGTGCTAGTCTAGTGTGATTCTGTGGTTTCATTTTCTTTTCAGGGTATAGTGTAATGCAGTTCTCTCTCATTCTCAATTTTATGAATTAATGAGCAGAAGAAGATGTAACAAGGTTATTAAGTCCTTTCCCAACCTTGAGATGGGCTTAACTCCTACTCTTCTTAACACATGAAGGTGATTCAGCTGTGATTACATAGGTAATTCAGGCAAAATACCTTTCCCCTTGCTCTCGCTATTTAGACCTGCCTTTGATTGCCTATTTAATGAAAGGCAGTAATTTTAACAATTCCGTTAAATTTAACACCCTATAAAACACACACGTCATTGACAGCATCAATGCTGCATGAGTATTTAACAACAGGAACTAATGCTTTATGGCACTTCACGGTTTACAGAGCTCTTTCTACTTATTATCCTATTTAAGCTTTGTGAGATGGATGGTATCATATCCATTTTAAAAACAAGGCAAGTGAGGATCAGAGTAGTTAAAATTTTAATATATATGCATATGGACAGTTACAGAACTGGTTAATGCTAGAATCAGAACTTGGACATATGTCCTTTTTTATACAGTATGAATTCTTCTAATTTAGACACAGTCGTTCAAGCAGTTGAAAGCAAGGAGCATGGGTCAATGATTTGTTCCAATTGTGGCATTTAAGATGGTTGGGATTTTAAGGGTCATCTAATCATATTTTTATTTCCACAATGGATGCTGGAGATATTCTCCTAATTGTTGAAAACTCTAGACTTAGAGATATCTGGTCTTGCAGTGACAAGTATTTCATCCTCTTTTACAAGGAGTAAGTAGGTTGGGATTCAGAGAAGGCATTGTGCTTCCCCAGGGTCTCAAAGCTGATGGTAGGGCAGGGACTTGGGTTCCATATCTCATATCACTTAGCCCTGTACTCAAATAGCATCTTAGCACTTAGAAAAAGTTCATGTACCAGTTTATTTTAGGTTTCAAATAGGTTTTCCTATATAGCAATTTTTAAAAATACTTATTAAAAGCAAAGGCAGTTTATAGATTCATGCATCAGCCATGGAATACTCTCTAAAAACATGAAATTGTGACAACTGTGATTCTCTCTGAACTGATCAAGCACTCCAAAAAAGGTGTATAAACATTGGCCATCATATCTAATCACACAGAGACTTGTCAAAATCTCTGATGTAAAAAAATAAAAAATAAAAAAATCTCTGATGTAGAAATGGAATGAACCGTATTTTCTGTCAAACACACAAGTAACCGGTCAATAGAAACACAAATAAATAATGAGAAACTTTATCAACTGGAAGTTATAAATATCTTTATTAGAAAATTCCTGGGTCAAAGAGAAATATTAAAATCACATTTACTGAATATTTAGAAAATATAGATGATGAAAAAGCCACTTCTAAGAAGAAATAGGATGTGACAGAAGTGGAAAATTTATAATCTTAAATATTTATATGAGTGTAGGAGAAAGAAAAAATGAATTAATAATATTAGTAAAAATTCCTTAACATGGTAAGTTTATGTTGTGTGTATTTTGTCACAAGTAATATTGAAAGTTTGAAAAAAAGAAAAAAGAAAAAATTGTTCATTGTAGGAATGTAAATAAGTCAAATATAACCCAATAAAAATAAAGAGGAATGTTATACCAATTCATTACCTATTAATTAATCATACAATTAGGAGAAAGAGAAAAGGAGGAGTGACATTACAAGATGGTAGAGCAGAAGTTCTCCAGCTCCTAACCTCTCAGTAACAATAATTTGACAACCATTAATGGACAAAAATGCTTTTGTAGGAACTCTGGGTTTTAGGCAGGTGTTTGACACTCTGATATAGACTAAGAACGAGGAGGACTGTTTTTGAGAAGGCGGGCCTGCACCCGGGTGGCAGATTTGCTGACCACAGTCTTAGCCTCAGACCTGAAAATGTCTTTATTTGCCTGTAGATTTGGTTCCAACCCCGTTTGATCTTGGTCCCACACTAGATTTGGGAAGTTTGGGTTATTTTCTAAATAAGCTTTCTGTTTGTCTTTCTTCTCCAAGAGTTCTATAATGCATGTAGTAGTTTGCTTGATAATATTCCATTAACCCCATATGCTTTGATTTTTTTCATTTTTTTCCTCCTAATTTTTTTCCTCCTCTGACTGAATAATTTCAAATGACTGGTCCCTGAGTTTGCCGATTCTCCTACTTGATTGAGTCTGCTATTGAAACTCTTAATTGCATTTTTTATTTCAGTCATTGTATTATTCAGCTCCAGAATTCTTTTCTGTTCCTTTTATGTTATCTCTGTTCAACTTCTCCTTTTGTTCTTGTGTCATTTTCCTGATTTCATTAAATCATCTTCCTGTGTTGTCTGGTAGTTCACGGACGTTGAGAACAATCATTTGAAATTCTCCGTTGGGCAGTTTGTGGAACTCCATTTCTTTGGGGTTGGCTACTGCAAGTGATTATGGTCTTTTGGTGGTATCATGTTTCACCGATTATCCATATTTTCCTTGTGTTGTTGTACTGGGTCTGTACATTTGAAGAAGTGGTTAGCAATTCTACACTTAATGGACTGGCTTCCACAAGGGAAGCCTTCCGCTCCACAGGAAGATGAGTGGATGTTCACTGTGTGTGTGTGTGTGCCAGAGTGCCTTTTGGTGCCAGAGCTAGTGGCATGGGGCTCCGAGTTGTGGGGTGTACAGTAGCTCCTGGAGGATGTGTTAGCTCAGAGAGCTCGAGACCATGATATTGGCTACTGTGTGGTTCTCGGCAGAAAAAACTGCAAGGGGTCCTTTATGGTTGCTGGAGCTACTGGAATTGAGAGTCCTCAGCTGCACCTCTGGGTCTGGCACCAAGTACTCCTGGGTCGGTTGGGGTCGGGGTGGTGGTACTCCCACCCTTGGAAGTGGGGACTGGCAACAGGGGTTAAGATGGCTGCATGTGTGTGGGTGGCTCCAGGGTCAGGGCTGGCGGTGGGGGCTGTTGCCTTTGGTCAGGACCAGTTATAGGTGTTTAGTGGCTCCATGGAGTCCTGGAACCAGGGTACTCTTAGCACATTGGCTGGGGAAGTTCCAGTGGGGGAAGATGGTAACTCAGGCAGACAAAATGTTCCAGGAAGACAACAATTGTGGGACCCACAGCGGCAAAAGATGCACAAGGTCTGTAGCGGCTTTGCTGGGTGGTGGCTTCCTCAACAGCAAAAGCTGCTAGTCTGCTTTGGTTACATAATGTGATCATTGCAGGATCCTTGGTGGTGAAAGCTGGGGAGGGTTGTCTGTTGTTTGCAAGGGCTGTTGACATCCTCAGTGGTAAAGGCCGCTGGGTCCTCCAAAGAGCAGGCCCCTGGGGGCTGCTGGGTCACCTGACATATGGCTGATATTGAGAGTCCGCAGTACCCTCTCTGTTCCTGGCCATCTTTAGACTTCTCAGCTGTGCCTGTCTCTGCAGTCCTCTGGATGGGATGGAACCCAAGCAGTTCTTTGGGCAGTGCTCTGAAGGATTAGGGAGGACAAACAATCATCCTCTTCTCCTTCTCCTCCACAAGGGGACTTCGTGGGCTGAGGAGCTACCTCTCACCACTGAGCTGTGCCAGTCTTGATTTTTTTCTCTACTGTATTGCTGCAGCATCTTGACTGGACTCCTGAGCTCTCAGAACTATTTTTGTTCGTGGATAGCTATCTTATTGTTTTTTTATGAGTGGAGAACAAAGGTTGGGCTGCTGGTGCTTTCTTCACCTTCGACCAGAATCAGCCTTTTTATTCTGGAAGAAAAAAAAAAATGCCCCACGGTTGCCGGAGAGGAGATATTTTAAATCTGAGAGCCAAAATAGCAGAGGCCTTGAAATCATATGCTTGTGCAAAAGTCAATACTATAGATTTCATTAATGAGATCTTTTTCCAAAGTGAGAAGCCAGTTTCCTTTGTGAGAACAAAGGATTTATTGTGCTTCTGTGGCAATATAGGATCTCTCACACTCTTAGTTAAGGAAGTTGATTCTAGGAAAATGGGGCATGACATTTGAAGATGGTTGGGAATGGGAAAGTACTTACAGAGATATTTAAGTGGTAGATTAAACCTAGAAGCACAATAAATTGAGAAGAGGTATTTCTCAAGGAGATCCTTCCTTTTAGACAATCTATATTTGAAATTATCAACCTGGGGAGGGAATTTCTTTAGTATGCATTTTTTCCCCTTCTGCCACATTACCTACTGCTATATCAATCATATAATATTGCATGTTATATATTTAGTAAATATTTACTGAACAAAAATGCTATGATAGTCACTGGGGATGACAGACAGCATGTTTGACATGGTAAACACACTTCATGTAAAGCTACCAATATGCCAAGTGCTACAGAGAGGAGTTACCTGGTTCAATGAAAGCTTCTACTCTATTCTTGGAGGTCATGAAGGGTTTTTAGGAGAAGGTGATGCTTAAGCTGAGATTTGGATAGGAGACACACCATCCCAAAGAAAGGGAAAGGTATTCATGATAGAGGCAATGACGTGTACAAAGGCCCTGTGGTGGGAGGGAGCTAGGGGAAGAAAAGGGATGGAGAGAAACCTGATGTGGCTGGAATGAAGAGCATGGGGGAAGGTAAGAAGTATGAGATGAGGTTTTGTGAAGAGGTAGAAATTAATGTCTTGCATCTATCCATGGAAGAATGTTAAACCTGATCACTATCTTTAGATCAAAGAGAAAACTCTGGCTTTATGGTATCAGATTTGTGCTTTGAAAATTTTCCCTTTTGCCATTAAGGAGAGTCAATAGAAGAGAATTAAGACACAGGGTGCAGTGTGGGTCAACTAGATGCTTTATGTCTGAAGGTATAAGGATCCCAAATAGCACCATGTGAGCAGGGCTAGGATTTCTGCCTTTATTAAAACTTTGGATTAAATAGCAAATTAACCCTTTAAAATTTACTCTTGTTATTTTTTTTTTGTAATGGACTCATCCTTCAGACAAAATATTCACCTTCATAACAAGTGATAAGTATTGAGCTTCCCTGGCCCAGGGAATGATAGGTTTGGTGGAAAGACTCTATCTGTGATGACTAAATTTAGTGTAGCCACTTGACTGAGTCATGGTGCCCAGGTATTTGTTCAGCTTTATTCTGATATTTCCATGAGTGTGTTTTTGCGTGAGACTTTGAGGAAAAGATTGCCCTTCATAGAGTGTGGGCCTCATCCATTCAGTTAAAGGCCTGAATATAAAAAAGAGCACACTCCTCTGAGCAAGAAGGAAGTCTGCAGTAGATGACCTTTGGACTTGAACTGCAATGTCAGCTTCTCCCTGCGTCTGCAGCCTCCTGGCCCATCCCTGCAGATTTTGAACTTGGCAGTCTCCATATTATGTATATCTCCCAAAAGCTCATGTATGAGACAATATAAGAATGATCAGAGGTGAAATGATCAGATTATGAGGACCTTAATCTAATCAGTGCATTAATCCACTTGAAAGGATTAATTGGGTGGTAACTGTACGCCGGTAGGTGTGGCTGGAGGAGGTGGGTCATTGGGAGTGTGCCTTTGGGTTAGATGGTAACCCTCATGATTTACTCCTATCTTCAATTTTAATCTAAGTGTGAAATGTGTAACACAGCCCAGGTGAAGATGAATAGAGGAAATAGACTTCTTTGGAATGCTCATAAGATTTATCACATTCCTAACCTGCAAAAAATAGGAGAGATCACTTATTAGCGGTGTTTCTGAAGTCCAGGTCATGGTATATCTGTGATAATCTGCTGAACTGGGTCCTCGAATTACGTGCCCTGGCCCATGCACGTAATCCTCGTGACTCCTGCGTCACAGGCAGGAGGATGGCAAGTTTAAGACCAACCTCAGCAACTTAGTGAGATCCTAAGCAGCTGCCCTATCTCAATAAAAAATAAGAAGTGCTGGGGATGTGGCTCAGTGGTTAAGTGCCCCCGGGTTCAATCCCCAGTACTGAAAAAAAAAAAAAAAAAAGATGAGCATTGAGGTCATGGGCCTGCTTCTTCCCACATTTGATTGACATTATCTGCTGCTTTCAGATATTTGTGGATGCCATCTTAAAAAAAACTCCTGTTTTAGGGACTATTGTTTATTAATGCAAATTTTATTGGTGGCGGTTATATCTATGATGGAAAGCATTCTGTTCATGGAATCCTGAAGATCTGGTTCGTTTCTAGTTTTGTCACAAACTACTTGACAAATTTTTAAAAATTAAAAATATATATATATATTATTTTTACAGACTGCATTTTGATTCATTGTACACAAATGGGGTACAACTTTTCATTTCTATGATTGTATATGAGTAGATTCACACCATTCATGTAATCATGCATGTACATAGGGTAGTGATATCTGCCTCATTCCACTATCTTTCATGCCCCCACCCCCTCCCCTATCTCATTTCCCTCTATGTAATCTAAAGTTCCTTCATTCTTCTCTTACCACCCCTCCCCGCACCCTCATTATGTATCATCATCCACTTATCAGGGGAAACATTCAGCCTTTGGTTATTTGGGATTGACTTATTTCACTTAGCATGATATTCTCCAATTCCATCCATTTATGTGAAAATGCCATAATTTTATTCTTTATGACTGAATAATATTCCATTATGTATATATACCACAGTTTCTTTATCTATTCATTTATCTATTCATCTAGGTTGGTTCCACAATCTAGCTATTGTGAATTGAGCTGCTGTAAACATTGATGTGACTGTGTTACTATAGTATGCTGATTTTAAGTCCTTTGGGTATAAACTGAGGAGTGGGATAACTGGATCAAAAGGTGGGTCTATTCCAAGTTTTCTGAGGATCCTCCACACTGCTTTCCAGAGTGTCTGCACCAATTTACAATTCCACCAGCAATGTAAAAGTGTGCCTTTTTCCCCACATCCACGCCAACATCTGTTATTGTTTGTGTCTTGATAATAGCCATTCTAATTGGAGTAAGATGAAATATTAGAGTTGTTTTAATTCGCATTTCTCTAATTACTAGAGATGTTGAACACTTTTTCATATATTTATTAGTCACCTGTATGTCTTTTTCTGTAAAGTGTCTGTCTAGTTCCTTGGCCCATTTATTGATTGGCTTCTTTTTATTTTTGGTGTAGAGTTTTGTAAGTTCTTTATAAATTTTGGAGATAAGTGTTCTATCTGAAGTGCGTGTGGAAAAGATTTTCTCCTACTCTGGTGGCTCTATTTTCACATTATTGATTGTATCCTTTGCTGAGAAAAAGCTATTCAGTTTGAATCCATCCCATTTATTGATTCTTGCTTTGATTTCTTATGCTTCTGGAGTCTTGTTAAGGAAGTCTGGTTCTAAGCCAACATGATGAAGATTCGGGCCTACTTTGTCTTCTATTTGGTGCAGGGTCTCTGGTCTAATTCCTAAGTCCTTGATCCATTTTGAGTTGAGTTTTGTGCAGGTTGAGTGATAGGGGTTTAATTTCATTTTACTACATATGGATTTCCAGTTTTCCCAGCACCTTTTGTTGAATAGGCTACCTTTTCTCCATTGTATGATTTTGGCTCCTTTGTCTAGTAGGAGGTAACTGTATTTATGTGAGTTCATCTCTATGTCTTCTAGTCTGTACCACTGTTCTATGTGTCTGTTTTTGTGCCAGTACTATTGCTCTGTAGTATAATTTAAGGTCTGGTATTGTGATAACTCCTGCTTCACTCTTTCTTCTCAGGATTGCTTTGGCTATTCAAGGTCTCTTTTAGTTGTAGACAGACACAATACCTTTATTTTATTTATTGATTTGTATGTGGTGCTGAGGATGGAACCCTGTGCTTCACACATGCTGGGCAAGTGCTCTACCACTGACCCACAATCTCAGCCCCTACATGACAGATTTTGAGCAAGTGAATCCTTTTTTTTTTTTTTTTTTTTTTAAACTACTGGGGATTGAACCCAGAAGCACTTAACCACTGAGCCATATCCCCATCCCTTTTTATTTTTTATTTAGAGACAGGGTATCACTGAGTTGCTTAGGACCTCTCTAAATTGCTGAGGCTGGCTTTGACCTTGAGATCCTCCTGCCTCAGCCTCCCAAGCTGCTGGAATTACAGGCATGCACCACCATGCCCAACCATGAATTCATCTTAATAAGTTTTAGCCAGGCATGGTAGTGCACATCCCAGCAGTTCGGGAGGCTGAGACAGGAGAATCGTGGGTTCAAAGCTAGCCTCAGCAATAGTGGAGTCACTAAGCAACTCTGTGAGACCCTTCTCTAAATAAAATACAAAATAGGGCTAGGAATGTGGCTCAGTGGTTGAGTGCCCCTGAGTTCAAATCCTGGTTCAGAAATTTTAATTTCTGCAGCTGTACAATGGGGATGACAGTGGTACTGAAGGCCATCATCACTATTAAATTAGGTCACGTATGTGCAGAACTTCGTAGGCTCTAAAGGTCTATCTGCATGTAAGATGATGATATCTGCTCATTAGGCAATCTTGTTGCTTGCTTTGGCAGAACTTGCTGGAAGACCTGGGGCACAGGAGAGATGAATTTTGTAGAGGGAAAGCATAAATGCTTACAGTCTTTGCTGCAGCAGGGAGTGCACAGGAAGTCATAGAAGTGGGGGCAGACACTAGGCAAAAGAGAAAACACCAAGGTACTGACAAGAGGATAGAATGATGTTAAAAAATAGCTTCGTTTTCCTGTTTTGCATACAACTGGCCATAGTTCAGATATTTGCAAGAGATGACATAGAAAAAGGAGCCTGGGTGGGATCAGAATGAGCAAAATCTGGGATTTCTGGTTCTATGGGGTAAAGATGGTAGGGTAGGTGTTGAGGTCTCCTTATGGCCAACACTTTGAAAGATAAATTGAGAAAAATCAGTCAGTAGATATTCCCTCTGAGGGAATTCTTTGTGTTTCTGAGGTTCAGAGAAAAGAGTTGTGAAAAGGAACAGTTGCTCCTGCTGGGCATTGTGGTGATCCTGTCCAGAGTTTTGCTGGGGCTTTTGAGGGCTTGTGGTGGTCACCAGCCTGAAAATAATAATGTTGGAACCACTTTAAAATCAAAAGGGGATTTCTGCTTTTCTAGAAGCTTGCAGGTAGGTGATCATGTTTGAGATGTGTAGGACTAGTTTCTACTATGATTACTTCACAAGTGAGAGATCTAGGGACTTGACAGGCCAGCCTGTGTACAATCACATGCTAGCTTGCTAGAGGTGTCCTGCTGACTTGTCATCTGGTGTCTTTTATGTTGTGCTGGGATGAAAGCTTGAGAGGTTATAAGGTAAAGTGTTAAGAGCAGAGACTCCAGCAATGACCCTGTCAAATACCAGCACTCTGCACTTGTAAGACTTTGCTGTCACCTGTAGCAGACACGTCTGCCAACCCCTCTGGGTTCTTCAGTGTCACCACCGCTGGAGAACCCTTGGGCCATATCTCCTTTGAGTTGTTTACAGACAGAATTCCAAAGAGCAGAAAACTTTCATGCTGTGAGCACTGGAGGAGAAGGAATTGCTGATAAGGGTTCCTGCTTCCAAAGAATTATTACAGGATTTATGTACCAGGATGCTGCCATGCCATGATGGCCTGACAGCAAGTTAGTCCATTTGCAGGGAGAAATTTGGTGATAGCAGGAACTTTATCCTGAAACATACATGTTCTGGCATCTTGTCAAGGGATGAATGCTGAACCAGTTACAAACGATTCTAGTTTTTCATCCACACTGCCAAGATTGAGTGATTGGGTGGAAAGCACATGGTCCTGGAGAAGGTGGAAGAGGGCACCAACATCAGGGAAGCCGTGAAGTGCTGCGGGTCCAGCAGTGGTAAGAGCAGCAGGCGGTCAGCATCACCAGCCTTCGACAACTCTGACGCCTTTGACTGGTGTTTATCTGGACCACCAGACCATTCCTTCTGTGGCTCCACCCCATCTGCTGGCAATATCCTATGGTAGTCTTTGTGCTCTTAGTGAAATTCTTTGAGATCCGTATTTTCTTTATTCCCTTCCGAGTCTAACTGGATTGCAGAGTTGAATTCATAATTATGAATAAAAAGTAATAAAGATAGAAAAATTTCAGGGCCCTGATTTATGAGATGTCTGATGATGGGCAAGCCACTTTGACTCTGGGTACTTCAATTTCCTTTTCTCTAAAGTGGGGATAATGAATTATATGTACCTCATAGAGTTACCTTGGGGTTTAAAGTCTGAATATACATATATCAAGTGTTTAGAAACTGCGCCTGACTTAACATAAGTGCCGTTTAGCTATAATTAAGAGAGTCCATGTTAGGAGAAATTGTGATTGTAGAAGACCCTCTGGTGAGAAGTTTTAGGACTGGAAATTGAGTGTGGGACCAGGAATTAATAAGCATAATGGCCCCTTTGCACTTAATAGGAATGGTAATCATGGCTTATCTCGTGTGCTTAACCTCACCTGTTAGATCTCAACTCAAATGTCACCTCTTCTAAGGGGTCATCCCTGCTTGTTGATGGCTTTCCTTCACTACCTGTCCACTCATGCTAGGTCCTTCATCCTGATTCTTTCCCTTGTAATAGCACAATCTATAATTCTCTTTATTTACTCATCTACTTATTCTTTGGATGCCTTCCTCACCACATTGTCAGCTTTATCAGGACAGGGACTTTCTCTGTCTTCTTCATTATGGACATCACAGTGCCTTGCATGATTCCAGATGTGCAGATGTCCTGTTACTGTGCTGGTGTGTGTGCTGTACACAACAGGAGCGTTCTGGGTTAGCTAGAAGTTCATATGATGGGGAACAGGATTAGATCCAAACTAAAATTAGGCATTCATTGCTATTGGTCATTACTCTGGGACCTGTCCCCTCTGCATGGGAAGATTTTATTAGCCTTCAAACTTATATGTTTCCTTCAAACTTCTTTGCCTTCAAACCTATATGTTATGGCTTAAATATGAGGTGTGCCCCCAAAGCTTATGTGTGAGACAGTGCAAGTTTAGAGGTAAAATGATTGGGTTATAAGAGTCTTAACCCAATCAGTTGAATGGATTGATGTACTAGGTGGCAATTGGGTGGCAATTGTAGGCAGGTAGGGTGTGGCTGTAGGAGGTAGGTCACTGGGGACATGCATTTTGGGTTTATAATTTGTCCCTGATGAGAGTAGCTCTCTCTCTGCTTCCTGGTTGCCATGTCCTGAGCTGCTTTTCTCCTCCACACGCATCCTCCATGATGTTCTGCCTCATCTCAGGTCCAGAGCAATGGCGCTGACCATCTATGGACTGAGACCTCTGAAACAATGAGCACAAAATAAACTTTTCTTTCTCTAAAATTTTCTTATCAGGTTTTTTGGTTACAGCAGAAAAAAAAAACTGACTAAAACACTATAATTAATTATTCCTATGCATTCTGCATTACATAGCAATAGCTAGCATCTACCTCCCAACTCACCATCTGAATAGAAGCTTTCCCTTTCTGCCACGGGCATGGATTCTTTTGGTGCCTTTATTATTTTTTTTTGATAGATGAAAGGAATGAATGCTGAAAGTTCCAGACAGAGATATTTATGACTGGCTTGTCCACTTCAAACTGTAAAGACCTGCATTATTTTCACATTCTAATTATAAACTGATTAAGGTAGAGCTTGCAAACATGATAGAGGGGGCATAGTGGATCATCAGAATGTGAGCTTGTTTAGCTAAAGAGAGATTGCACTGGCTTTTGTGATACAGAAAGAACAGGTGTAATAAATTGCAATGCTACCTTGAAATTAAAATTTTCATTCACAAATCAGTGGCACTGAGGAAAACCCACTGACAAGCCATTATGAGGTAATACAATTTGAAGACATTTAATCAGTATTGGAGGTTGGACTCAGTTTGCCATTTTAATTCAGGCTTGGGCCTCTCCAGATGCACTGTATGTGTCGTAGGCTCTGACAAAGGAGTTCTTGTAGTTGCGATGGCTGCATGCAAGTCCCTCCCTGGCCTTCACTTTCTGGCATGTTGTAGGTTTGCCTGATGAAATGGAATTACTTCTGCTTCAGAGAAAAGAGCAAAGCATCAACTTTGATTAAAGTTAGAAAAAATTATTTTGCCTGGGACTTTAACAGAAATATCATATACAGCTCCAAGTTGTTAGACTTCCTTTAAAAGGAAGTTAGATGGAATTGGAGCCTGAGGGAGGATGGAGTAGTAGTGAAATGGGGCGCCATAGGAATCAGGATGCCTAGCGTCCAAGCTCAACTGTGTCTTACCAGGTTTCTTAACCTGAGCCAGTTATGTTCCTGGTGTAAGGCTGAATGATTTCTAAATTTCTTTCTAGATATTTCTTTATAAGACCAAGTCAGATGTTCTGATCAATGCTCATATAAAACAGCCCTTATTCACAAACTGACCATACTCAAACTTCAGTGATAGTTGAATGCAAATATAGGGGAGGCAAAACCCCAAATCAACAACCAGGACCCAAACAGGAACAGCTGGGGTGAGGTTGGGGCTCAGATCCCACTGATGGACATCCACTCCCATCGCAAAAACAGGATTAACACAAAGACCATGGACACCACATCTATGAGGGGTCTCAGTGTAGATTATTCCCATCACTTTAGAATATACAGAGTTAAGTGAAGAAGAACAATCACAGAGGGTGTACCCCACATACCATGCTATGTATAACACAGTTGCTGGATCTAAAAAAGACCCCACTCTTGTGAGACCTACAGGGAAAGTGGGATCCTCAAGCTCTGACACAGTATATGCCATATCACAATACACTAATCATCACCATAGAACTACCAGGGAAACTATACTACAAAACCCACTTGGAAATACATTGACAAATTCACAGCAACCTTATATCCTAGAACACTTTGCTAAGAGAAGGCTATGCCCTAAAAAGGTCAACATGAGTGCAAGAGAATCCATTCCAACTGATGCATAAAACCCAACATGAGAATGTAAGAAATGTGAAAAAGCAAGGTAACATGACTTCTCCTAAAATTCATAATTCATTAGTAATGGACTCCATGTACATTGAAGTGAACAAAACACCTGAGAAATACGTTGAATGAATGATTACAAAAATATTCAATGAATCCCAAGTGAACACAGAAAACATCCAAATGAATTAAGGAAGTCAACATAGGATATGAATGAGAAATTCAGTAAGGAAATAGAGATATTGAAAAAGAACCATTTGAAAATGAAAGGCACAATAAATCAAATAAAATGTTCAGTTGGAAGTCTGTCTAATAGAGTAGACCATACAGAAAACAGAATCTTGGAGCTGGAAGACAAAATGACCAGCCTTGGATATTCAGAATGTATTAAAGAAAATAAATAACCATGACCAAAATATATAAGAACTCTGGGATGGCATGAAGAGATCAAATTTAAGGATCATTGGAACAAAAAGGGTTGTGAGATACAGGTTAATGGCATGAATAACCACTTCAGGGAAATATCAACAGAAAAATTTCCAATCCTTTGGAATGAGATGGACATGCAGATATAGGAGACGTTTAGAACCCCAAATAAGACCAAAAAAGAACCTTGCTCTCTGCTTCTTGTCCAACATAAGGTGGGCTTCTTTCCTTTGCTCCACCCTTTAGCCATGATATAATGCCTCTCCTTGGGCTCAGAGCAATGGAATTAGCTGACTATAGACTGAGACCTCTGAAACCAAAGACAATGAAGAACAACGGTTTAGAGATGGTCAGTTTGGAAAATGACCTGCAGGTGGCAGGATAAGGATAAAGATGGAATATTACTCTGCAATGAAGAATGATAAAATTTTGGCATTTGCAGGCAAATGGATGAAACTGGAGAATATCATGCTAAGTGAGATAAGCCAATCTCAAAAAACTAAAGGACGAATAATCTCGCTGATAAGCGGATGATGACACATAATGGGGGGTGGGAGGGGTTAGCGTTAGGGTTAGGGATAAGGAGGGTGGTAAGAATGGAGGAAAGAAGGACTGTATAGAGGGAAAAGAGGGGTGGGAGGGGTAGGAGGAAGGGAAAAAAATAATGAATCAAACATCATTGCCCTATGTAAATTTATGATTACGCAAATGGTATGCCTTGACTCCATGTACAAATAGAGAAACAACATGTATCCCATTTGTATAAAATAATAAAAAAATCTAAAAAAAATAGATGAATGATTAAAGAAAATGTATTAAATTTTACCAATGTATAATTGCTCAGCCATTAAAAAAAATAAAGTTCTGAGAAAAAGAAAGAAAAAGAAAGTTTTACATATGGTAAAGAGGAACTGAGACACATAATGGTTGGTTGGTTTGGAAAAATACTAGATTCAACATTTTCAAGATTGATAGGACTCGATAACTACCTTATGTGGGATGTAAGGAAGTACAGAATGTCAAATGTGGTATCAGGATTTTATTTTGGAAGAAAAATTAAGAGATTGAAGAGGGAAGAGATCATAATTTCATATTCGGATATAATGTTTTTAAAGATATTCTGAGTGGTGCTGGCTTGTGAGGAACAGAATATAAAATAGTATTAAAGGAAAGTTTATTTTGGAATGAAAGTTGAAAAAGAATAGAAAGCAATAAATGTCAAGTTATCTCAAGTATAGTGGTAAAGGGAAGTAAGAGAGTAATAGAGTAAGGATTTTTGTTGTTGTTGTTTCAATGTGATCTAGGTGTTATGTAAGACAGAATTCTAAGATGGCCCCAATGAGTCTTCTCTTGTATGATTCCTTCTTCTTTACATGTGAGTACAATGTGAATACCACCCGTCAATACAATCAATATCATCATTATGGTACATGGAACTGTATGGTAAATAGGTGATTACATTGGATGTGTCGACCTAACCCCATAAGAAGTCTCCTAAAAACATAGTTCCTTCAGCTGGATTCAAAAGAGAAAATCAGAGAGATGAGTTATTAGTGGCTTGGGAGAAATCAAACATCCATGTTGTCAACTCCTATGGGAGAGTCACATGGCCAGGAATGGGAGGCAGCCTTTAAGAACGGCCCCTGTTTTCAGCCAGCAAGAAAACTGGGATCTCTGTCCTGCAACCTTGAAGAACTAAATGTTGCCAGCAGCCTGCATAAGCTTGGAAGAGCAGCCTGAGCATCAGATGAGATGGCAGCCCTGGCCAGTAATTTGATTTCAGTCACATAAGATGCAGAGAACACAACCAAGTGGTATGAGATCACATGTCAAAATGCTTTCTGAAAATGCACATACAGTTCCCATTAACTATAATGGAACTTGTATGCCTCAGGAAGAGATCAGAACTCACGGTATAGCATCTTTCTTATGTGGGACTGAGAAACCCTGGTTTACCTTGTGACAAGTCCCTTAAGTTATTTGGGTACCTTGTTTATCATCAGGGAAGACCATTCACATCTTGGACATATAGAAGACCCTTTCCAGATGACCTCCTATCTTCCACTTGGCCCAAAACATGGGTCTTCATTTTCCCATGTACACAAATGTTTTTACAAGTGTTGTCGATTGTGCTTTGTGGAAGAATTTCAATACAGATGAAAAGCAATTACAGTACAGTACTTGTGAACATAGAAAAGACTGTGGCAAAATGAAAACAAAAACAAACCTCTCCAAGACACATTATAATTAAAATGCCTATTGTACAGAGCAAGGATAGATTTTTAAAAGCCTCAAGAGAAAAACGTCAAGTCACATTTAGAGACAAGCCAGTCAGAATTAATTCTGATTTCTTGGCATAAACTAAAAATCCAGGAGGGTTTGCAATTATGTGTTCCAAGCCCTGAAAGAAAAAAACTATAAACCAAGATTGCTATATTCATCATGCAATTCTTGAGAATCAAAGAAGAAATAAAAACTTTCCAAGATAAATAGAAATTAGAAGAGTGCATGACTACTAAGCTGGTGCTGCAGAAAGTACTTAAAGAAATGTTACATTCAGAAAAAAAACAAATTCCAGAGCTCACAAATGGACAATTCTTATTTGAAGAGTCTCAAAGTGAATGAGAAATGGGACCAAATTAAAGATTAGAAATAAAGCAAAATGTCAGGAATTAACAAAAATCTCTCTATAATATCACTGAATGTAACTGGTATCAACTCTCCAGTTAAGATATTGTTTGGCAGAATGGATTAAAAAACAAGCCTCAACTATATGTCCTGCAAAGACTCATCCTGTAGGCAAAGATGGCAACAGGCTGAAAGTGAAAGGATGGAAATTGATACACCATGTAGATGAAGTCTGAAAAACAAAAACAAAAACAGGAGTAGCAAGTAACTCGCATATCCAACAAAGCAGACTTCAATCCAAAATTAATTAGAAGAAACAAAGGTCACTTTGTACTGCTAAACAATCCAACAAGTAGATGTAACAATAGTAAATACTTATGCCCCAAATGTTGGTGCACCTACTTACATAAAATATACTAAAGACTCAGGCTCAAGTACAATAATGGGTGATTCCAACACACTTCTCTCACCAGTAGGTAGATTATCTAGACATAAACTCAGTAAAGACTATTCAGACCTAAAAAATATTATGAATCAAGTAGACTTAACAGATACCTGTAAAATACTTTGTCCAGCAATAGCCAGATATATAAATACATGGAGATTGAAAAATATAATTTTGAATATTGAATGGGTGATATAAGAAATCAGGGAAGAAATTTTATAAGATCTTAGAACTGAAGAAGAGTAGTGATACAACATAACAGAACATGTAGGACCTGATGAAAGTGTTTTCAAAGGAAAAGTTTATGACTATGAGTGCCTAGGTAAAACAGTCAGATCTCAAATAAATAACCTAATCATGCATGCCAAGATTTTAGAAAAGCAAGAACAAGCCAATTGTAGACCAGTGTGGGGAAAGAAATAATACATATTAGCTGAAATAAATGAAATAGTGAGTAAAAGGACAATATAAAGGATCAGAGAAACAAAGTATTGGTTCTTTGAAAAGATAGACAAGATTGATGAATGCTTGACCAAACCCAAAAAGACCAAAATTAATAAAATTAGAGACACAAAAGGGAATATTACAACAGACATCACTGAAATTCAAGGATCATTAGGGACTATTTTAAAAACTTATAGTTCAGTAAAATAGAAAATCTAGAAGAAATGAATAAATTTCTCAGTACATATGATCTACCAAAATTGAACTGAGAGGATATAGGAAACCAAAACATACCAATAAGAAGCAGTTAAATTGAAGCAGTAATAGAAACTTCCCAAATAAAAAGCCCAGGACCAGATGGATTTAAATCTGAATTTTACCCAACCTTTAAAGAAGAACTAACACCAATGTTTCTCAGAGCATTCCATGAGGAGAAAGAGAAGGAACACTTCCAAACTCTTTGAATCTAGTATCACCCTCACACTAAAACTGGGTAAGGACATAGCAAGGAAAGATAATTAGAGACCAATATCCTTGATGGACATAGATGTAAAAATCCTTAATAAAATAATTGCAAACTGAATTCAATAGCACATTAAACTATTATACACCATGATCAAGTTGATTTCATTCCCAAGGGTTCAAGACAACATATGCAAATCAATAAATTTAATACACTACATAAGTAGAATCAAGGGAAAAAATGACATGATCATTTCAATGAATGCAAAAAATGTCTTCGAATGTCATTTTAAAAACTCTGAAAAAAGTAGGCATAGAAAGAACTTACATCAACATCATAAAGGCAAGGCATGACAAACCCAGAGCCAGCCACTGAATGGGGAAAACCTGAAAGCATTTCCTCTATAATCAGGTGCAGGACAAAGAGATGTCCATTCACACCACTCCTATTCAATATATTACTAGAAAGTTAGCTGAAATAATTAGGTGAAAGAAAGAAAAGTGATAAAAACAGGAAATAAAGTCAAATTATCACTGTTTGCAGATGATATGATTCTATACTTAGAAGATCCTAAATGCTCCACTAGACAACTTCTAAGTCTGATAAAAAAATTTTTTTTATAGAAAAATAGTAGGAGATAAAAATCAACACACAAAAATCAGTAGGTTTTCTATGCACTAATAATGAACCCCAGTCAGAATGGTAGTCATCAGGAATACAAATAACAATGAATGCTGGTGAGCATGTGGGAGAAAATTTTACATAATGTTGGTACAGTGTAAATTAGTACAGCCATCATGGAAATAAATATGATATTCCTCAAAAAACTAAAAATAGAACTACCATATGATCCAGCTGTACAACTCCTTGTTATTTATCCAAAAGAATTAAAGTCAGCATACTTAAGAGATAACATGCATACACATATTTATCACAGCACAGTTCACAGCAGCCAACTTAGGGAATCAGCCTACGTGTCCATCAATAGATGAACAGATAAAGAAAATGTGGTATACAAACATAATGGAGTGTAGTCAGTCATAAATAAGAATGAAATTATGTCATTTGTGGGAAAATGGATGGAGCTGGAGATCATCATGTTAAAAGAAATAAGCTAGACCCAGAAAGACAAGTGTTTTCTCATACGTGGAAGTCGGGGGGAAAATCATGAATGTAGAAAGGAGACCGTTAGTATAAAGGAAGGAAGTCAGCAGGAGTGGGAAGAGGTGGGAAGTGGAGATATGGGGGAGTGGAACCGATCAAATGATGTCATACGCAAGTATGAATATATCACAATGAAAACCACAATATGTACCAATATAAAGAAAAGGATGAATGACAATTTCCAGGTAGCTTAGAAATTTTTCATGAGTTATTACTGAATAAGCAATTACACAAAGAAGTAGGTGTAATGTGACCCTACTTTAATAAAACAAATGTAGATTAAAAAAAGGGTAGGGCATGATTTGGGAGAAGGAACAGAGGTCAGATGATGTAGTCCACTGTAAATACCTCGGTTTTGACTCTGAATGAATATTTAAGCAATGGCGACTCTTATTTTACTACTATAATTTTGTGGCATGTGTGTAGCAAATTCTTAGTAGACTGTTGGCCTCAAAATGTAAATTAATCTGTTTTGGTTTGATCTTCAAGAACCTCTACTTTAAGGCCAGTCAACTATCTGTATGGTGCATTTATGAACATTGCTCTAAGAGTCTCCCCTAATTCAGTTGTGTTAGTCAGCTTTCTGTTACTGTAAGAAAATACCACAGGAAGTCAAGTTATAAGGAGGAAAGATTTATTTTGACTCACCATTTCAGTCCATGCTTACTTGGCCCTGTTGCTTTTGGGCTTATGGTGAGATAATACATCATGGTGGGAACATGTGGCAGAGGAACGGCTCTCCTCATGGCAGGAAGCAAAAAGAAGTTTTCCAATAGCTTCTTAAAGGTCACACGACCGTTGACCTAACTTCCTCCCACTAGGCCCCACCTGTAAAGGTTCTACCAGCTCCCAGTAACACTACAAGCTGGAGACAGACCTTTCTAGCTAGGAGGTGGGGAAATTTACAAGA
Organism: Sciurus carolinensis; assembly: GCF_902686445.1. Taxonomy (NCBI): domain Eukaryota; kingdom Metazoa; phylum Chordata; class Mammalia; order Rodentia; family Sciuridae; genus Sciurus; species Sciurus carolinensis. The sequence goes on along the minus strand of NC_062231.1, from coordinate 19,352,438 downwards.
AAAGTACTGGATAATGAGGAACTTTTGTTCTTTTATGTGACACTGCAAATTCTCATTCACTATTGCAAAATATGAATTTTCCTTGAGAGACCTTCTGATAAAAATAACACATTGAGGCTCTTCCTCATAAATCAGTGAGATAGATGAGTTAGGTGTTTTCCCCATTTCACAGGAAATTGGACCACCAAGCCATAACTGATCACCTAAATAACAAATTATCTGTGTTTCACTAGTGTAACTTCTCCAAAATAGGACCTTGTGAGAGTAAAAGAAGGTGCTTTGGATAATTATTTCCAGACAACAGATATCTAGCTGGACTGTCCCTGGCAAATGGAGATATATGATCATCCTAGATTTATTTGAGACTTTGTGACTGATGCTTGGGTGGGGCAGAACTGGAACCCAGGGGTTCTTTTCCAAAACCATTTTCTTTGATCCAAAATAAGGATGCATTAGACACAGTGTAGAACTGCAACAATAATTGTAGCTACCAGTGTTTATGTGTTTACCACGAGCTTAGTCATGTGTTACATGGTTTTCGCATGCCATCTTTGTTTCAGTTACATACTTCAAAACAATACTATCTCCTAATACTTCAAAGCAGTACTATCTTCCTTATTTTATAGATCATGAGCCCAAGGATGAGAGATAATAGGTGACTTGTTCAGGTCACAGAACTAGCAAGGAACATCTGCTTGGTACTCAAGCTCAACTCTGTGTAGTTCAACGTTCAAGTTCAATAAGTTTATTCATTAGAAATATTTGTGTTAAATGTTTGATTCTTCTAGAAGAGATTCATTAGCACTCATTTTATGTTTGCAGTGGGGTTTAAGTTAAACTACTGATGAATTTGTCAGATGTGACCCCATTCTAAGTTGAGGAACATTTGAATTATGCTGAGATCTAATCACTGTAGATGTTTTTGGTGAGCATGTATTCCTAGTATATGTTGGTGGGATTCAGTGTGATATTTCAATACGTGCTTGCAGCCTGCACTGATAAAATCCAACCTCTCTTTGTGCACCCTGCCCTCACCCATCTCAAACTTCTGTATTCACTTTTCTACATTCAGACTATTTTTTTTAAATTTCCACATATGAGAGAGGATATGCAGTACTTCTTTCTTATTTCTAGCTTATTTCACTTCATGTGATGTTCTGCAGTTCCATCCATTTTGATGTGAATGACAGGCTATTATTTTTCTTTGTGGCTTAATAATATTCCATTGTATGTGTGTGTGTTCTTTGTCCATTCACCTAGGCTGATTTCACATCTTAGCTATTGTGAATGGTACCACAATTAACATGGGCATGCAGGTGTTTTTTTGGTATGCTGCTTTTATTTCCTTTGGACGTGCTGAGAATTAGGATAGTTGGATCACACAGGAGTGCTATATTTAGTTTTTTGAGGAACCTCCATACTCTTCTGTATAGTATACTAATTTACTTTTCCCACTAGGAGAATTCCTTTTGCTCCAGGCCAGAAGTTGGTATTCTTTTTGGTAATAGCCATTTTAACTAGTGTGAGATGATAGCTCATTGTAATTTTGTTGGGCATTTCCCAGATGAGTAATGATAGTGGGCAATTTTTTTCTTTGAAGAAGTGTCTTTTCCTATAATTTTTGAGGAAGGATATTGGGGAAGATACTGAGATTGAAATTTGGGTGAGTTCCAGCAAGATAGCAAGATGGGGGAAGTGCCACCTTTTGATTTGTGTAGAGGTCTGGAAAATAAAGCACGCTGTGTTTTATTTTCTCTGCTCCAGAGGGAAACACCAGGTAGAGTGTGTCATAGGAGAGAGCTGGACGGGGTGGAGGAACCCTTGTGGCTGCTCTCAGGCAGGCACTGGAACTGCAAAGTAAGGATTTCCCTTTGATGAACTCAAACTGCTTAGAAAGGGAAAGAATTCACCTGTGAGTGGGCTTGGCAGTGCTAATCAGCAGCACAGGGAAGCGAGCTCTGCCGCTCTCCATGCCAAGCGCTCTTCAAGTCACACGCTATGCGCAGGGGCTGGGGCTTCCCATCCAGACTGGGAAGGTGAAAGGAACATTTCCAAGAACAAGAGCATAAAGGATAGTTGCCAGTTTTCTCTTTAGAGTTTATCAACTTGAGAGTTGCTTTATAAATAATGATTTGCTATGTTTCATCAAAATTTGATGCACGTATGAAGTATATGTTTGAATATACATTTGAATACATGTGGTAGATAGACATATAGCTGTGCATATACACATGTATGCATTTTTGAAAAATTGTATTGTCAAAGTTTATGGACTTAATGGAGAGAACCATCATTGCAATCACATGTCCCAAGTAAGAATTGAGCTTTGACGTCATGTCTGTGGTAGATTACCACTACCTGGCAACAGAACGCCTAAGTAATAGGATTACTTGTGAAGACAAAGAAAACCTAATTTCAGAACTAAAACTGAACGCTCCAAGGAAGGGATCCAAAGTCTGGGTGTTGATGATCCCTAAGGAAAATGAAACGATTGCTGTCCTCTTGCTGTGCAGAACCCAGTGGTCTTCCACATCCTTTGGACCACATGCACACACTTTGGGCAGATCACAGTTTTGGCAACATTGCATCTCTCTTCCTATCTTTTTCTCTCTCCTCATTATACCTTTTCTCCCATTATTTTCCACTGCATTTTTCACAGCACGTAAGAAAAATAGAATTTTCACGACTTTTGAATTAGGTACTAGCTTTTTTTTTTTTTAATCTCTCACAGATGACTGAAAATTCTGATATAATACAGACCAAGGTCTGGAATCTTTACTGCATCTCAATTCCCAGCAATTCTGATTGCCTGCTAACTCCTAAAAAATTGGTTTAGAACTTGCAGTGTTCTAGAATAGGATGTTTAATTCCAGATATATTCCCTGCTCCATAAAAGCCAGCAACAACAGTGTACGTACGTACTCAAGCTAAAATGTGAGAGCAATAACCTCACCACATCAATAATTGAAGACCGGCACGGCTGTAGCTGCTTATGTTCCCGAGGACTTAGTTTTTCTGTGTTTCCATTGGTTTTGTCATTTTTGTTTTGTGCTTCCAAGCCTTCTGAAATGCTTATGTAATGCAGTAGTGGAGGCATAGGCAGAGTGCACTGTTGGGGCTGGTCAGGGGGAAGATCAGCAGTGTCTCAGGAAGACTGGGAATATTATCAAGGCTGAGGTGCTGTGGGAAAATCAGGGTGTCAGGGTAGAAACTTGGCTTTAGAGTGAGGTCGGCACATCAGGTGGCAGCAGGATTAGAAGCAAGACAGGTTTTATGATGATAAAAACTGTCATGGGTTCAAGCAGAGATTTAAAAACTCCCCTGGTCAGGGAAGGAGTGGACTTATCTCGGCAGCAGCCTTCTGGTGATGGACATCCGTGGGAAGGTCTGCCATGCTAGCATAGGAGCCGGGTAGAGGCTCCCCACAGAGGAGCATGTGGGGCATGGTGGGTATCGCCAGGCAGCATGTCAGGTTCAGAGTAGTCAGTGAATTGGGGGATTTGGAGTCAAGGTCATTGTGTCAAGAGTCCCCAAGATCACCCCCATGTTTGTTGATTTGCAAGGAGGACTCACAGGACTCAGCATAACGTATTCTCACAACTAAGATTCACTAAAATGAAAGGGTGAAGAGCAAACAGAGCGTTAGGAAAAGGAACCTGGGGCATCGTCTGGAGGAGACCAGGCACAAGCTTCCCAGAGTCCTCTCTAGTGGTCACACAGGACCAGCTCTGAACTGTGGTAGCCCATTAGCGACTGGGAGCCCACGGTTTTTATGGGAGCTGGTCATGGGTGGCCTGGAGCATACCAGAATTTCAGGCTCTCAGAAGGGCAGGTTGTGTCCAGCACGACCTGCTTTGTTAGTGCACATAGTTTATGGTTAGGCACACTCAGCCAGGCTTGTCAGGTAGGGAGCGGTAGAAAACCTCCAGAAATCTGGGTTCCCAGCAGAGACGACTTTGCAAACAGATTTTTTTGAGGAAGACAGTTTCACAACTGCTGTATTAAACTCTTTCTACCTACTCACTCAAGCCATAATTCTATCAAAAAACGAGATGTCTGCTCCTTGCATGAAGAGTGAGTCTTAGAGAGATGGGAGGTTCTCATTTGGGGTGTCTGCAGAGAATGCACTGAGATGATCTCTGCTCCAGGTTCTCTGGTGGGGTGAGAACTCTAGGAATCCTGGGGATGGTGAGTACAGATTTCATGTCTTCGTAGAATACAAGGTGATGGTGTTCATTTTAATGGTCATTGATGACCCTCCAGGAAGACTGTCACTAGTCATGTTCTCATGGGCTGTAGAGGGGCGTGTTCCAGTGTCATTGGAGCCCATTGAGCTCTGCCATCACTTTTACCTCCATCTTTGCTTTACAGTACTTAAAGGCAGGATCCTTATCAGATTCGTTCTTTTTATTTTAAATTTATTTTTATTGTAAACGAATGGGATACATCTTGTTTCTCGGTTTGTATATGAAGTAGAGACATACTATTCGTGTAATCATACATTTACATAGGGTAATGGTGTTTGATTCGTTCTGTTATTTTTTCCTTCCCCCCACCCCTCCCACCCCTCTTTTCCCTCTATACAGTCCCTCCTTCCTCCATTCTCGCCTCCCTCCCACCCCCCATTAAGTGTCATCATCCGCTTATCAGCGAGATCATTCGTCCTTTGGTTTTTTGAGGTTGGCTTATCTCGCTTAGCATGATATTCTCCAGTTTCATCCATTTGCCTGCAAATGTCATAATTTATCATTCTTTATGGCTAAGTAATATTCCATTGTATATATATATACCACAGTTTCTTTATCCATTCATCAATTGAAGGACATCTAGGTTGGTTCCACAATCTGGCTATTGTGAATTGAGCAGCAATGAACATTGATGTAGCTGTATCTCTGTAGTATGCTGATTTTAAGTCCTTTGGGTATAGGCCAAGGAGTGGGATAGCTGGGTCAAATGGTGGTTCCATTTCAAGTTTTCTAAGGAATCTCCACACTGCTTTCCAAGTGGCTGCACTAATTTGCAACCCTGCCAACAATGTATGCGTGTACCTTTTTTCCCACATCCTCTCCAACACTGTTGTTGCTTGTATTCTTGATAATCGCCATTGTAATTGGGGTGAGATGGAATCTTAGGGTAGTTTTGATTTGCATTTCTCTTATTACTAGAGATGTTGAACATTTTTTCATATGCTTGTTGATTGCTTATAGATCTTCTTCTGTGAAGTGTCTGTTCATTTCCTTAGCCCATTTGTTGATTGGGTTATTTGTATTCTTGGTGTAGAGTTTTTTGAGTTCTTTATAGATTCTGGAAATTCAGATTCATTCTTGAAACGGGACAGACAGATGTGAGTGGTGGGAACAAGAGGTTAAGGGAATAATTCTATAAACCGGGCCTGCTGTGCTGACCATCACATGCTTTATTTCTAAGAAGGAGTTCACCTGCAGCCCTGCCTGACTTAAGTCAACAGAGTATGTCACATTCCTCAGCAAACTACCTGCTATTTGCAGGAGAAATGCAGGCCCCAAATAATGTCAATTAGAGGAACCCAAGTTACCCTGAAGGGGAGACTTTTGTGATCCTTTTCATAGACCAGATCCCTTAACTCTGGGACGTAAGGATAGTTCCTCCTAACCATAAAATCTGTAAGAATTTATGGTTAAGAATCCAATTAGAATTGATCAGCATGAGCCTAATTGACTTAGAGTTGCCATGGCAGTGGGGACTTGAGTCATCTGCTGTCAGTCAGAAGTCAAGGGGTAGGACTGGATTGTAGCTCAGTGGTAGAGTGCTTGCCTAGCACATGTGAGGCACTGGGTTCGATCCTCAGCACCACATATACCTGAGTAAAATAAAGGTATTGTGTTCATCTATAACTAAAAAAAAAAAAAGTCAAGAGCTGGACCTGGGTGGGACTCTCTGGAAACTTCCTGGTTCCCCCAGTAAAACTAGAGGACAGGAGAGACACATTGTCCCTCTCCTCTCGGAGAGAATCCTCTCTTTTCCTTCAGAGTGTCCCCTTTCCCTTTTCCTATCCCTTCAATAAACTCATTCCTGTTTCTCTGAGTGACATGTCTGAAATCTTTCTGATTTGATTGGAAGAATTGGGGTTTAAAGGGGCGCAGTCTTCAGTCTGCATGCTGCCTGTTTCCTGGAAGGCCCCAGCTCTGTAACAAAACCTCTAAGAGTTCTAGAAGAGGAACTTGCACATAGTGAATAGTAAGGGTTCAATAAGTGTTTACTATGTCACATATAAACATTGTCAACATGTCAACCGTGGGGTCGTCCTTAAAGTCACTGGTTTATGGCAAAGACCTGGATCTCCTTACCATTGTAAGACCTTGAAGGAGGGAAAACTCCCAGCTAAGGCTGACAGGAAAACATAAGCAAGGGAAGCTAAAAATACACAGCAGTGTGGGATTCCTCAATTCAGACAGGCTGTGACAGCGCCAAGTGTCATGCCGCTCTGAGTGGTGAGGAAGAGGCATAAATTTAGAAGGTTTAATGAGGGGGGATTCTATATCTGCTCAAAAAGCCTAAGCAACCAAATGGAATGAAATTTTCCTAGACAGGAGCGTGATATCCCCTCCTTAAGTCCCTGAGCAATGTGGCGTGCTTTCTTTCTGCTTGAGTAGAAGCTGTTCGCTGGTCCCTAAGAGCGTGTGACCCAGTGAGCAGGAAGCACAGTCTCTGACCGTAAACCCAGAGTGGCTGCTGGGAATGCCTCATCCTAGGGACTCCTTTTTTTCCGGACAGAGTCCTCATTGTGTGATATTAACAGTGGAATCAGCCTTTGAGTCGTTACTGGCTTTCAAAACCTTTCAGCTGCAGAAACCTTGCGTCCTTGTATGCAAAAGTGCAAGATACAGTGGGCTGGGGTTGTGGCTCAGTGGTAGAGCGTTGCCAAGCATGTGTGCGGCACTGGGTTCAATTCTCAGCACCACATAAAAATACATAAATAAAATAAAGGCATTAAAAAAAAAGAAGTGCAAGATATAGGCAGAGAAAGCAGAGCTTCTATGGTGGAAGGTAAGGGAACTGCTGGTTTTCCTCATCTCCAAAGGCCCAGCTATTGCTGTGGGAACCCGGGTGCTCCTGATGAGCAGGGCTGCTGTGTGGGGTGGTGTCGATTCTGCAGAGAAGGTTGAAAAAATAGAAATAATCTAATATTCTCATTTATGGATAAGAACAGTGAGGCCCAAGGTGAAGTGACTTCACCTTAATATGTCAGTAACAGACATAGGGTTGGGGAGTAGCGACTCCCAATTTTTTGCTATGTTAGAAACTTCCTGGTCCCTAGAGTTTTGCTAGCCCACCCCCACGGATATGCAGCCTTAGAGTAGAAACCGTGGGTCAGAGTGCACATCTGATTCAGAGAAGAAACAAAAGAGGAAATGTCCTGGTAGCTAAGGTGTGCTTCCAGAAGTGCCAGCTTCATTGTGTAATCAGCCAATCTTTAATCCTTGTTTTAAGCATTGATAGAGGAAGAAAAGCTGAGGAACTCTCACCCCCAGAGTGGTGGCTTTCCAGTGGATACTAGGAATAAAAGACTACGATCGTGACTTGAGCTACAGCTTTGACTGCAACTACAATTTTGTCGATGACTTTGCTTATGACTACTACTGGCTACCAGGTACAGAGTTAGATATTATTTTGGATTGCTCACCAAAGTGTAGGCTCCAACAGAGCAGGATTTGCCTCCAAATGTATATATCGAAGACGTAACTCCCAGTGTCTCAGTGACTGTCTTTGGAAACTGGGCCTTTAAAGAAGCAGTTATGGTAAATTGAGTCATATAGATGGAACCTAGTTCAGTGTTACTGGTGTTCCTACATGAAGAGAAGATTAGACACAGACAGGTACAGACATGTAAAGACATAGAAGAGGCATGGCAAGGGAGAGACTACAGAAGAAACCAACCCTGCTGACTCCCTGTTCTGGAACTTCTAGCCTCCAGAACTGCGAGAACATACATTACTGTTGTTTTAGCCACCAAGTCTGGGATGTTCATTTATAGCAGTCCTAGGAAATTAATGCAGGGTTTAAATACAGAATCCATAGCTAGGTGTGGTGTGTCTGAGTTTGCAACTCTAACTACTGTTCAAAATTTTATATGCTCATAAAAGGAAAGATGAGGGATAAAGACCTACTTGTTCAAGTGATCTTGAACAGTTACTAATTCAAGGTTACCTTTAATAAGACACAGAACTTACTCTGTTTTGCAGCACAAATTTTGAACTGGCTATAATCCATAAATTGCTTCCTCTTGCTCAGCTCCCAAACATTTGTTGTTAGATTGTTTGGAAGTTGTGTAACGTCCTCATTTGAAATTTCACCAAGCAGTTGAAGAAGTGAGAAGTACAGGTAGCAACAAAACTATAAAACCAATTAACACTTCAGATTATAACTAGGAAGGGTGGACAGAAGGGTGGATAGTGAGGATTTTGCTGCTGTCATTGTTTTCCTGCCAGAAGCAGATGCTTCCTTCTGTATCCAACTCCCCAAAGTAAAAAGTAACCTTAACATACTCACATACATTACAAAACCAGCATTAGATGGAAGACTGCCATCTTGGTGTAGATGGTAAGGCACATTGGCGTGGCTTATCTCTAGCAGGCATTTTGCTGGAACTCTTGAACCTGCTTTTAAGGCTGGAAGAAGAATTGAGGGGGGGTAGTCAGGAATGGGGCATGGCACAGGCAGTAAAAACTTGTCATAAGTTGTAGATTCTCAGAGCATCTAAACTTCAGATGTCACCAGTCTTTTGATACTGAAAGCTTATTTGAAATGTTTCAGACATATGGCTCTGACCTCGAGGAGATCTGCCTATCTGACTTAGGATACATCACTTAAACTTTCTAAGCCTCAATTTTATCATCTGGAAAGTGGGTATTACCCCAGTTAACACCTCACAAGGGTTTTATGAGGAATAAAAGATCTGAGCTTAGTACATGAAGTTAAGAACTTAGGCTAGGTGGTGGGTGGTGCACGCCTGTAATCCCAGCCACTTGGGAGGCTAAGGTGGGAGGATCTCAAGTTCAAGGACAGCCTCAGAAACTTAGCAAGACTTTGTCTCAAAAATAAACAAACAAACAAAACAAGGACTGAGGTTGTGGCTCAGTGGTGGAGCACCCCTAGGGTTTCAATCCCCAGTACCAACCAACCAATCAACAAAAAATCCTTAAGAAAAGCTAGTGGTTTTATGACTGTTAAATTGACTTCAACGAATGCTCAGATATTTGCAGCAGAGAGAATTGACTAGGTCCACCTACCTGGCTCAGAAAAAATCCCAGTAAACCGGGAGTGAGATGACTTTGAGTCTCAGATTTGTTATTTCCCAGTCTCATATCCTTTGACAAGTCTCAGTTTGTTCATTAAAAAACAAACAAGGGTGCTGGTCAGCATGTCTCATAGGACAGCCATGAGGATGAAGTGAGAGAAAATACAAGGGATGCATTGCACACTGTAAAGTGCTGGACCAATTAATGCTATCACTGTCACACCCTGGGGCTTTGTAGAAAAAAAAATACTTGTAATAACCTTCCACAGAAGCTCAGTTATGGCCAAGTCTGTCCAAAATTGGAGCTAGGAAAACTGTGAATGTTAATGTCCTGTGAATGTTAATGATCCCCAAGTGTGTTCAATGAAAACCAGTGTCCTGTGACAGATTAAAGGCATTCCTGGGGGAAAATGGGTTTTGGTCAAATGAATTGGGAAAGCACATTGTTCTTGTTACCCTATTAGAGCTCAACAGGGCCTAAAGTACAACCATCCCTTGGTATCTATCCATGAGTGTTGGCCCCAGGATTCCCTGCTAATGCCAAACCTGCAGATGATCAGGTCCCTTATATAAAATGGCATAGTATTGTACAGACCTGTGCACACCCTCCTGCTACTCTAAAAGCCCTCTAGATGACTTGTAATGCCTAATACAAGGCCAGTGCTATGTAAAAAGTTGTTAAGGTATTGTTGCTCTCGGGAGTAATGATGAGAAAAATGTCTCTTGGTTCAGTACAGATGCAACTCTTTTCCCTGCCTAGTTTTGATCTGCAGTTGGTTGAATCAGTGAATGCTGAACATGTGGATATGGAAGGTGGACTGTGCATTAAAATCCTAAGAGGTTCTCTACTTAAGAAATCCGTTGGACTTGGTTTTATCCATGTTCCTCAGATGTATTTGATCTCAGAACTTCCTTTATGGAATTCACCTTAACCTCTTGCAGCACACCAGTTTGGAAACTCTTTCACTGTTTGAAGAGACTGTAGTCTCTGGAGTCTTCCCTTCTGTCTAAATCCATTCCTTTATCTCTGTGGTTCTTTTTCGCCATCTGCACCGTTCTTTTCGCATACACTCTATTTGCCTTTGTCTGATTATTATGTGAGCACCTAGTTTTAGGAGTGGCTTGGCAGATGAGGTAAGAGAGTTAGACTCAGGTTGCTTTGTAGGAAGAGGAGCTTGGAAGAGGGGTGGGATCACATAGGCCGCTAGTGGTCCCTCTTTCTCTGTTCTCAGCATACAAACTTCCCACAAATCCTGTGGGCCGAGCTTCTGTATGCATGGGGTCATGGCATGGTTGGACCCCAAAAGCATTTATGGGTCAGGAAAGCAGTCCTACTATTCCTCTGTCAGGAAATGAATGGCCCCAAGGGGGCAGTGTGGTCACAGGAAAGGAAGCTTTCCTTCCCAGGATTTTCTGGATGCTAAGCCTGTCCAGATGCTACTCTGAGGAAGCACTGCACTCTTTCGATTTATTTTTATTTTTATGCTTTAGGAAATAGCCAAAATGTCAACCGGAGTTTTAAAGGCAAACACTAAGGACAGGTAGGAGTCCCAGAGGAAAGGCTCAGCAGGGCCTCAGAGAGGCTGGAGGCTCTAAGCCGTCCAAGCCCTGGTGGTGGCAGTGTGTCTGCCCATTGCTGTCTTTGTGCTTCTGATTCAGGGTTTCAGTCATTAAGGGACGTTATTCCTGTTTACCTTGGCTGGAGCAAACTTGTAAAAGCTGACACACAGACTTAAAGTTCCTGGCTTCTGGGTATTAGAATTTGATCAAAATTGGAATGAAAAGGGAAAGTTGACCTTTTATTTTAATAAGTAATGAACTGTTGCATATCATGATACAATCAATACATACAGTCATCCTCGTGTTTAAGAGCAAAGGTTTATCCAGGGCTGAGTCACAATCCTTGCATCTGCCACCTACCAGCAGGGTAAACATGGCCAAGTAATTTCAGATGCTGAGGCGCATAGGTGACCCATTGGAAATGAACATTCGCAGCTCCTCTCATCCCATATCTGTTAAATCAGAGACGTGGAGAGGGGACCTCAGCAATCTGTGTGTTAATAAGCCCTCTGGGTGACTCGGAGCAATGCTAATACTTGAGAAATGCTGCTGTACAGGAACTGGCTTATAGATGCTCCAAAATAATAGTATTTATTATTCAGGTTATTGTTTTGAATTATTGTTGGAAGTGAAAATGTGCAGTCTTCTAAGAGACTTTTTGGAAGATCAAGGCGAATGAGAGATAGTAATCAGTGTGATTACTGATGATAAGAAGAGATTTGGACTTATAGGATGAATAGTGTTGAAAGCGCAGATGGATGGGAGGAGGACCTACTGGTGAGGGAAATAACTACGGCAATAGCTATGGAGCAGAGAGAATGATCAAGAAGTATTGAGATGTGGCTATTTAATACAACATTTATTTAACATTTCTGAGTCTCTGTGACACTGTCAAGCATTCTCTTTGATTATTATAATAATTTTTATTTTTAAGTTGTTGACAGACCTTTATTTTATTTATTTATATGTGGTGCTGAGGATGGAACCCAGTGCCTCACACATGCTAGGCAAGTGCTCTGCCACTGAGCCACAACCCCAGCCCCTCTCTGATTATTATTGCATTTGCTCCTCTGCATTTCCAAGTCTTCCGTGCACTAGTTAGTGAGCCCATACAACTATCACAGATCAAAGAAATGTGGGCAGAATGGATGTATATCGCTTCAGGGCTCAGATGTTGAGAGAACTGTCCATAATTCCACAGTCTCTGTTCCCCTGCAGTGGTGATGTGGTGGGCAGCTCTGTTCTAGATGTACCATTGCAAAATCAGGGATCCTTTGTTGGTCTGATTCTCTGAGTGAATTTGTGGATAGAGCTTCCTGGACATCTCTGATGGATCAGTAACTTAAGCAGTAAATATACCTTTGCCATATTAGAAGCTGTGATTTGGGGTTTATTTGATACTGCAGCAAAGCCTTGTTTATGCTGACTAATATAGTTTGTAAATGGGAACTAAGTTAGATTTGTAGGATAGAGAGAAGCCTGAATTTTGACCTAAGGATTTTCCAATGTGATTTGTTGGCACACTGAACCATTGAAAGTTACTTTGCAAGAAGCGAATACGTTTTTGTGTCTTTTAGGAACTGAGTTAAAGGTAGACAAGAGAATTTATATGTATTTTTTTTTTTTTAAAGATAACCCTGTTTTAAAGTGTTCTTTCTCATTATCCCTCTGAAACCAAACCATCTTAAAATCTTGGAAAATCCAACATTTGGGGGTTAATTCTATATTTTACTGACTTTGTCATAGAATTATTTTACACACATGCATGTGCACATGCGCACACACACAAACACGACATACTCAGGCATGCACCTGAACAAACAAATCAATGAAAGGTCTTTTATATGCTAGTGTGTCCTAATTTTCAATCTGGAAAAACATGATTACCTTAGACATCTTCTTCTAGCTGTCTGGAGGAATGCCTTCAGAATTCAGTTCCATGAATGCACTTGATCTCAAAGAACGCATCCAGCCCCTTCCCTCTGCCTTTGGCAGATAAGATGTGACAGTGTTGCTGTTAGCCTGACCTCCGGTATGTGTATTAGACCTCTTTTAGTTTCCTCCCTCCCTAGAGAATATGTGGGGAGGTTTAGATTCTTGGAGGGGCTTGGAACTCAGCTATGGTGGGCAGGATCCCTAAGCCTGCTGAGTGGTTCTTTGCTATTTATTTTTAATGTCAAATTATAGCAAGAACTACAGGGGCCTCCAGGGAACATCTCTGAACAGAACATCTTGGTGAATCTTTCAGCTGGGTAAAAGTTCAAGAGTCAGTGACCGAGGGCAAGTGAAAGAGAGTGGGAGAAGGGGATATTATTTAAACACACACACACACACACACACACACACACACACACACACAGATGTAAGCATGAATTTATATGAGAATCTATAACCAGAAAAAATTTTCATTTTAACAATGAATATATTCACAAAGAAATCCAGTTGTAGAATTAATAGTGGTTATTTACTTGACTTGCATGAGGCCAGAGTTCATGGAGATGCACAGTGCTAACAGGCAGTTGTATTATTGAACAAATGTGCTACAGGAGTGTCCAGGGAGGAGGCATTTTGTCTAGTCTCTGTGAATTCTTGACCACGTAGCCCTGGAAGGTCAAAGACGAGAGGTGAGTGTGTTGGGGCCGTGTGGCAGAGGGTCCCATAAGATGTGGTATCAGCTCTTGGGCTCAGAGATCTTATGCATGCCACTGAACACGAGTGGGCTTCAGTTCTCTCACTGAGAGACGAGGGTTCAGACTTCCTCAGTGATGGAGGTCCAGTAGGGCAATAAATAGTGGTCGCCATGTTTTCACATAAGCAAACAAATAAACCAACTAGGTTTTGTTGATTTAATGCCATAAAACATAGGTTGAAGAGATAGAAAATGACTGGCAGATAGGGAGGAAATTTAGTTTGGACTTGAATGACAGGAGGACACAGGGATGGGATGTTCTGGAGGCAGAGGGAGCAGCATCATAAAGTCCCTAAGTCACAAATGAACTGGGACTGTGATGACCAGAGGAAGCCAACAGGCAGGGCAGAGGTAGGAGATTTGGAAGAGAAAAGGGAAAGCAGCTAAAGACACAGGACCACGCAGAGCATGGTGGCTGTTGGGATTTTGTCCTGAGGGCGGTGGGAACCTGTTTCAAGGCTGATGGGATTTGCATTTTTAAAAGCCCATCGTGGCCACTGTGTCAGAGATACATTATTGAGCATCCAGGAGTCGCATCAGAGAGACACTTTAGGAGGCTCTCACAGTGTCTCTCCAGAGTGAGTTTGGATCAGGGTGGGCAAAGGAATTTTAAAAACATGCATCTTGGGCTGGGGAGATAGCTCAGTTGGTAAAGTGCTTGCCTTGCAAGCATGAGGCCGTGGGTTCGATTCCCAGCAACACACGCACAAAACAAAACCAAAAAAAAAACAACCAAAAAAAACATGCATCTTCATGTCTGGGTTAAACAATACAAAAAGCAAACTCCTTCCCCCAGATGAAAATTGACAGGGATCGAGAGTGTTCCCTATCAAGAGGCAGATGCACGTGATGAATCAGAGATGAAATATAAAGTCACCAAAGTTCCTGCCTAGGCATGATCTCATCCACTCTGGTGTGAGGATCCTTAGCACTTTGGTGACAGCCGTGACGTAGCCAGGAAACAGGAATCACTTGAATATGTTATTTGGAAGGTGTTTCAGGCAGACAGTTGGATACAAGGTGATGGAGGGGCTCAGATGCTGGGGGCGACATTGAGGCAACAGGGGATGGAGCAGTAGGAAGCCCCACAACCACAAGGCTGGAGGGATGAAGAGGGGAAAGGGTATAATCAGAGCTCAAGGACCTGGGTCACCTGAGGGAGTTGGGATGGTGGTGTTCCTGCCCAAAGTGAACTAGGGACGTGAAGGAAGCGTGGTTACTGCCAGACGTGCTGGAGAATCACCCTGGCTGCTGCTGCTTTCTGCCTTGCTTTTTTTTTTTTTTTTTAACCGGTATTTCCTGTTGGCCAAAACCAGTAAGAAGCAAGCTGAGGTGGGAGCCTAGAGAGCCCGGCCCTCAGGCCTTGCTGGGGTGCAGAACAGAGCAGGGGAAAGGGCCAGCCTGGACCTGGGGTAAACAGGCCCAGGGAGAGCCCTGCGCCACCTTCTGCCTCTCAGTTTAAAAAGTAGCCTGCAGTCGGGCATGATGGCACGCACCTTTAATCCCAGCAGCTCCGGAGGCTGAGGCAGGAGGATAGAAAGTTCAAAGCCAGCTTCAGCCACTTAGCGAGGCCCTAAGCAAGTCGGTGAGACCCTGTCTCTAAAATATTAAAAAGGACTGGGGATGTGACTCAGAGGTTAAGTGCCCCTGGGCACAATCTCTGGTTACCCCCATCCCACTCACTCGGGATTGAGGAACAATGGAACAGTGGCGTCAGTGTTGATTTTTAAGATGGGAGGACCTTTTTTCTATTTATTTTTCGTCAATGGCTTTTTTATTTTATTTATTTACATGTGGTGCTGAGTATGGAACCCCAGGGACTCACACGTGCACACAAGTGCTCTACCACTGAGCCGCAACCCCAGCCCTGGCAGGAGCTCCTGAGCATCCTTTCTTTTTATGTGGTGCCTACTACAGAATTCATGTCAGGCAGTCTTTGGGGGTTTCAAAGTGGGGCAGGTGGTCTCTGCCTCCGCAGCAGGGAGTTCCAGTTGACCCTGAGCTAAGCTCCGCCACTGCTCAGGTTTGGGCGAGTCTGGCAGTGGCAGGGGAGCCCCTCAGAGATGTGTTTTCAGGAAGGAACAAGGAGCTTAACGGAGGAGCGACGATGTGGAGGGAGGAGTCGAGGTAGAAGGACCCAGCCTCGGTTGTTGGAAGGTGAGTCGGCCTTGAGTCGGCTTCTCAGACCAGGACCAGCTTCTCTGCGTCTGTCTCTCACTGTTTCCTTTCTTTTTTTTTTTTTTTTTGATTAGTATCAGCTCTGACTTGATAAAGCTGTTCCACTAAACTTTGCGACATGGTCCGCTGTGAGCCTTCCTGCTTTGGGAACTTCGCACAGAGAGTGTCCTGAAGGCAGCGACACTTTCCCCTTCTGCATGGAAAGCAGCCTGCTCCTAGGCAGGGCAGACCCTCGAGATCAAATACCGTCTTCTGGCCTCAAGAATGCTCAACATCAGTGGCAGCAATGATGGCGGCTGGAAGGACCAGCGCAGGCCACTGAGGTGGCACTAGGGTCAGCAGTCAAGGAGACAACGTGGACACCCTTGGGGTCACTGTGTGTCCAGATATCTTGAAACAATAGATGGGAGCACAAACACACACAACTGAGGTTGTGTTCTTAGAATTTGAAGGGCCATGAAAATCTATGTGATCTGTCTGAGTCCTTCTCTGTGCTTTTGTGCTTCGATGAGCAAGTATAGATTTTATGTAATCCGTTCTCATGTAAGTATAAGGACTGTATGTATACACCTCACCTTTCTATCCGTCTGTCTACTCATTCACCCACACTTGTGTCCACCCATCTGTCCATCTGTCCACTCGTCCATCCATCCTCCTACCCATCTTTCCATCTGTCCGCTCGTCCATCCATCCTCCTACCCATCTGTCCTTCCATCCATTGATCCATCCAGCCAGCCACCCACTCACCTGCTGACTTACCCTCCCTCCCTCCCTTTCTTTCTTTCTTTCTGTCCGTCCTTCCATCCAACCATCCCATTCAATTAATTAATCCCATTGAACAAATACACATTGAGAGGTTCTGGGAGTACAGCGGTGAACAAGACAAGGTGAATGTTTTCATGGAGTTTATGTGTGTGTGTGTGTGTGTGTGTGTGTGTGTGTGTGTGTGTGTGTGTGTCCCTGTGTCTCTGTGTATAATAAACTATAAAAAAGTGACAGAAAAGCAGACACCTATAATCATGAGACACACACTGTGCCGAGAAACCCTGGACGAGGACTTCCTAATCAGGAGGTCAGAGAAGTCTTTGGAGGAGGTGACTCTCCGTGATATCTGAAGGAGGAAGAACTGACAAGGGGATGAGAGAATGGAAAAACATTTTAACCAAGGGAGATCATGTGCAAATGGCCGGCAGCAGGACAGATCTGATTGTGCATGAAGAACTAAGAGCAGAGGGCTGGAATGCAGAGAGGAGGAGGAGGAGCCTGGGAACACATGGGTTCTGGACAGTAAGCGGGGGACCAAACACACAGGGTCTTGCAAACCATGCTAAGTGTTTTATCTGCCCTCACCGTTCTTGACCTGGTTTCCAGCATTTGATCACTTACACTTAGCCCATTTCATTTCTGTTAACAAAAGTTTTCATCATCTTGGGCTAGAATCACTTTTCTTTCATCTTTCAGCTCTAGGCTCTGTTGCCTGGAGCCCCACAGAGGAAACTTACTGCTTATTTTATTCTTTCTTTAGCCCATATTCCTTCTGACTGTCCTGCTTTCTAAGTTTAACCCATCCTCATGAGAGTTTTTTCTATTCACGTTGCCTTCTTGTGAACATACTTCAGTTCGTCAGCATCTTTCCTCAAAGGCCAGGATTCAGAGCCCAACACTGATGTTTGGCCAAGGTAGAGAAGGACTTTCACCTCCCTCATGTAGGATGCTTAGCCTCTATTGATGTGTCTTCAAGATCAAAGACCTTTGAATGCCACCTCTCACTGCTGATTCAAAATAAGCTTTCAGTCAATGAAAACCTTTAAATCCATTTCTTGTAAGCTGCTATTACACCAGGTGGTTCTCATCCAATATGTATGTAGGCATTTATTTTTAATTTATACCTTGTCTATTTCTAAAAATGACTGTCAGCCCAGAAACAGAACACAGGTTCACATCTACTCAGTTAAAATGAAGATCCAAGGCAGAGCAGAAACATTCCTTTTCACAGTAGATTTTCTGAGTGTCAGCGAAGGCCTCTCACTGTACCCTATTCAATTTCATCTTATTGATTTAGGTGTCTTGGTGCTGTTTTACCAAATCGCTTTGTCATCTTTGAGTTGTCAAAGAACTCAATGTGCCATCTGCCAAATTGCTGTCCACCACCACCCTGGTCTTAAGCTCCTTTGGGATCCCATTTCTCTACCTATCTGCTTTTATTCTGGAATTTCCTGTTATGAGTAACAGAAAACTCCTCTCAGGCCTGCTTGAGCAAAAGAGATTTATTTTTTTGGTTCAAATAGCCGGGAGAGATCAGTGGTAGAACCGACTTTATTCCAAGGCACAAATGTCGTTGCAACCAACGACCTCAAACCCCAGTGGCTTGGGGCAGGGAAGCTCCATTCATTGCATTAGCTACCTGGGCTCCTATAGTGACACAGCACTGTGGCCATTCTACCTTGGGTGATGCATGGTGAGAGGGAAAACCAGGAAGCATCTTTCCATTTGATTGTATTTACAGCTCCCTGGGGAAATGCAGCTGTTCCCTCAGAACCACCAGGGGAAGCACCTTGATGAGCCTCGGGCAGAGAGAGATGAGGGACAGGTGGGAAAGTGCCAGACTGTGGTTTCTGTTGGGAGGACAGGGTGGAGCAGGGCAAGCAAGCTTAGGATTGGGTAAGTTGAGTAATTCAGCAGGTTTGGGGCCTAGGGACTACCTTTGGTCCTAGTGCTTGGTCCTAGGGCACTTAGGGCACAAGTACAAAGTGGACTGAAGTATAAGATCCTGTTAAGGAGATGGTTGGAATTAATTGGTTGTTCAAGAAGGGAGTCTTACCGGGATCTCAGAACTAGGTCACTGAAGCATTTTTAGAAAAACTGTATTACACTCAGGGACTTGGGCTGCCAGGGAATCCACCATTTATTGATAAATTATTAATAATTAATATCCTCCTCTCAACATGAAACCTCAGGACTGAAGTCAATGAGGTGGCAAACTGTGTACAAGCTCTCAAGTATTCTGCTGAAAGTGACTCATGATACTTCCTATAACAGTTAATTACCCCCCTCCCCAAATCACATGGTCCTACCTATCTTCAGGAAGGTGTGTTTCTGGAGGGAGAAAACCAAAACCACAGGAGGCAAAGCCAGAAGACTTCCCCCAAACAAGTCATAATTGTGTGCTCCTTTTTCTTGCACCTCTGTGGTCCTTGATTTTCTTTCTTCTGAGACCCAGACCCCCTCTGAGTCAATTCCACTGTAGTTGCCCTCTTGATTTTCTCCATTAAGCACTTATTTTCCTTCCTGTGTGCTTCAATAGTAGGTAATTTATACCATATTGGAAACTTATTTTTCTTTAGTTCTAAAGTTAGCTCAGTTTCACTTATCTGTTGTGGTGTAGCAAATCACCTAAAATCATCCTAAAAATGGAGCGACTGAGGGAAACAATACTCACTTTCTTTGTTCATGGATTTGTGATTTGATGGGGGGTCACCAAGGCAGTCTGACTCTCCTCCCCATGGTATACTTGTGATGGCTCATCTGAACCATCATCATGAGCTGAAGGATTTAGATGGCTCTCACATGGTTGGTAAGTTCTCCACAGGTAAGTTTGGACTTCCTCCCAGCATGGCAGCTGAATTCCAAGAGGGAGCATCAAAAAGAATAGGTGGTTGTATCAGCTTTTAAGATTGAGCCTTAGAAGTCTCATGGTCTCACATCAGTCATGGGTGCAAGTCCATACTGATTCAAAGCAAGAGGATATAGACTCCCTTTCTTGTTGGGTAGAATGTTAAAGTCACACTATAGGAAGAGTATATGATGAGAAGTTCTGTTGCCGTCATTTTTAGAATGTGAACTTTAGCACAGTCGTTTACCACTTCAAATTTGTTTTAGAATTAGGCAGGATGATAGTTGAGTGGATGCTTTTTCTTCTTGTGCTCCTTGAGAACAGGAGCTGTAATTTATCTAAATTCGTATGTCTGCCTCAGAGCGCAGAGGGAGATACTCAGGTGAAGTCTATTTACTATAGCCACTGCTTTATCCCTTCTTCTTTACCAACTAATTCCTAATTCATTAAGAAGCCAGGGTGCTCAGGTAGGGTGGGCCTGGACCTAGGGAATGAATCTTGATGGTTCAAAGCATTTGCGGTGCTGGGGATTGAACCCAGGGCCTTGTGCTTGTGAGGCGAGCACTCTACCAACTGAGCTATCTCCCTAGCCCTCCAAGCATTTTTATGCCTTACTGGTTTAGCAATGGCCATGGGATCTCATTCTTCCCAAAGAGCTGTAAGAGAAAGTCTGTTGAGAGGAGTTGTGAAACAGAATTTCCATTCCAAAAAAGAAGAGCATGGAGAAATTCCACCTTCTTTCCTCCCTTTGCCCATTGTTGGCTGAGGACCTTGTGTCTGATGCTATGACCACCATCTTGAAATGAAATCATGATGGTATCTCCATGGGCATCTCAAAAAAACCAACCAATGTTTCTGGCACTGTTTAACTCGTAGATTATCCAACCTCTGGACCTGCCTCTCTCCGGCCTCTTGTTATGGGAAGTAATTAATTCCTATTATTTAAAGCCAATTTTAATTGGCTCTTTCTGTTGTTATTTGCAGCTGAAAGCATGCTCACTGAAACAGCTCAATTAATGTTCCTAGAATTGAGTTGAATTCCCTTAACTGATTTGGCTAACTCACTTTGTAGTCTGGGCCGTGCACAAGAACAAGTGCAAAGAATTATAAAATTTCATTTCTGTATAGGCTGCTACTGCATTTCTTCTGTGAACCTCAGGGATTTCGAAGTTGAATTGCCTCCTGAAATGTCTCCACACTCGAGTCCTTGGCCCACATAGATCTAAAATGGTAACTTTCCTTAGGAAATTTCTTTCTTGGCCCAAGTCTTTAAAACACAAAAGGCCTCTGGGTGTGCTGGCTTCTTGGCATTCCCAAGTCTTGCAGCTGAGACATAATGACTAACTACAGGCAATTAGAGTGAAGTTGGTTCCGAGCACTTGGAATAGATGAAGAATGCAGCTGGGTGGAGGCAGGTCTTTCTGGCACTGACCGAGGAGGCTTTGCCAAAACACCTGTAAATGTCTTCAAGGTTGCTCCAACACAACCTCCCCGTTTTAGGGAACATGCCTCCATCTTTGTAGCACAATACCTAGACTGTTGTATTTATTTGACTTTTTTTATTCTTCACAGAACTTATTAATAGCATATATATTTTTTTTATCTCTTCCTCCAGGCAGATTCTAAATAAGGCTTTGGGGCTTTAGACAGACCATTCTACGATGGATTAAGGGTGGTAGGTGAAGGATCGCTGTGGTTTGAATGTCTCCTCTAAAACTCATGGGAAATGTAATTGCCGACATGATCCTAAGAGGTGAGACCTTTAAGAGGTGATGGAGCTGAGGGGACTCTGCTTTCATGAATGGATCCATGTCATTAGAGTGGGGGTGGGTGAACTTTTGGGAGAATGAGTTTGTTGTAAGTTCAGGCCCTTCATGCCCTCCCTCTGTCTCTTGCTCGCTTGCCCTTCCTCCAGGTGAAGCCCTAGTCAGACGCTGGCACTACGTTCTCCAACTATTCGCCTCTAGAATCTCGAACCAATTAAACTTCTGTTGCTTATAAATTACTTGGTGTGTGATGTTCTGTTACAGCAGCAGAAAATGGACCAAAGCAAGTATGGAGCCAGATGGGCGGGGTTTCCACCCTTTGTTCGAGACAGCCCATATCTTGTCCTTCCCCTTTTCTTCTTCCCTTCTCTTCATCAGCCTCGGGGGACACATGTGATTCTGTCCTCTTGGATCATAGGGCCCCTCTGCCATCACCAGAGACAAGTGGCTTAGGGCAGACACAGGGCCATGTGCCCCGCTAAGCACCTGAGTTCTGTGAGACAGCTGGGTTTGGATTCTGGAAGGGAGGGAGAAAGGTCCTGTGGCAGCAGGGGTGACAAGGACAATGACAGCCTGGCCTGGCTGCTGACATGTTTTCCATCCCATGAAGAGTGTGAACCTGAAGGTCAGTCATGCAGAGGAGGGCAGAGGCAGGCGGGGAGAGGCAGGTGATACATTGGCTGTGTGTTTTCTTCAGCTCTTTTGCTGCTGTGACTAATGATCTGAGCAGCATAATTATAGAGGAGGAAAAGTTTATTTGAGGGCTCACGGTTTCAGAGGTCTTAGTCCACAGAAGGCCGGCTCCATTCCTTGGGGCTGAAGTTGAGACAGAACATCATGGTGGAGAAACGTGGCAGAGGAATGCAGCTCACATCATTAGGAAGCAGAGGGAGAGAGAGAAAGAGTCTCCACTCTCCAGATACCAAATACCTACCCCAAAGCCACGCGCAAATTCCCACCTCCTCCAGCCACACCTTACCACTTTAGTTAACCCCAGCAGGGATCAATTCACTGGTTGGGTTAAGACTCTCACAACCCAATCATTCCTCCTCTGAACCTTCCTGCATTGTCTCACAGGTGAGCTTTGGGGGACGCCTCACATCCAAACCTTAACAGCTGTGTCATGTGGGTGCCTTGAACCAGCCCGACTCCTTGGTGATGAGAGCAGCGGTCCCCACCGGTTCCCACCTCTCCGTCCATTCCACTTTGTGGATTCCTTGAGTTTGTCTGCACCGTATTAATGCTGTCAGCCTCTCCAAGATTTCCTGCCAGCAGAGCACACTCAGAAGGTCTTCAGGGTGTGCGCCCCGTGCTGAGGTGTCTGTTGTTTCAACACCGTGAGATCGTATTTCAAAGACCAGATCATCCCTCTGTGCTGGGAGAGAGTGATGCAGCACTGATGCAGTTTGATAGAGAAGACGAAAAAGAAAAATTTCTGGAGCCTGAGGTGTATGTAGTCAGGCTTTTTGCTAAGCCTGAAGTAGGGTTTTAGGGGGTTAGGGAGGGATTTCCCCCAAGACCATTAACTGCTTTATGGGTGAGAAAGATGAAGGGATCATTAGGAAAGGTAAGGGGTCATTGGTTGGATTGAGTTGAATCCATGATGCAGCCATGATGCAGAAGCAGGGAGAAAGACCCAAGCATAGGGTGCGTGGTTTTTCAGCGAGGTGGGATGTTTAGCTCTAAAACTGGAAAGTCATGGGAAACCTTGGATAGTTGGTTACCTTGCTTGAGGACTTCTTAACGCATCTGATTCATCAGCAGAGTGGTCAGACACCTTCTATGTGCTGATTGTCTCCGTTTTGAGGAATCCACAGATGAACAAGACACAGTTATTGCTCTGAAAGATCTTCAAAGTCAGGAAGAGGAGGCTGAGGCCGGAGGATCACAGAGCCAGCCTCAGCAACAGCGAGGTGCTAAGCAACTCAGTGAGACCCTGTCTCTAAATAAAACACAAAATAGGGCTGCAGATGGGGCTCAGTGGTGGAGTGCCCCTGAGTTCAATCCCCAGTACCCACTGCCCCTGCCCCAAAATAAAGTCAGGAAGAAGAATCCGAGTAACTGCAATCTCTTATCAGAATCCCGTGACTCCAGGAGAGCTCATCACAGTTTGTTCCAGACATTTGAGCATGGGGGTGATGTGGTTGAACAAGAAAAACACAAAGAGGTTAAAATGGAAGCAAAAAGTTTTATTGGCAATGGCAGGGCATTGTAGTGGGCATACACATGCCATGGTAAACTGTGGGTATGTTCTAAGAAGCTCAGGCAAGGGAAGGTTTTCAAAGGCAGAACGAAGATTAATTATTGTTTCTGTTAATCTTCAATTACAACAATAACAAGGGTAATAATAAGGGTACTGTTAGTCTTGACTTCAACAGGCAGTTGTTGGAAGGATATTCTTATAGACTTGTTTTTGGAGGGGGAGGGAGGGTTGACACAAATGGCTCCCATCTTGATTCTTCACAATGTGAAATCTTAACCAGGGATTTGGGTTTTAAGTTTTCCCATGCATGTGAGCATGCTGACAAATTATTTTGGATTAGGACAAAGTGCAGTTCTTTTGATTAGGAGTTTAGTGTGGTTAACCGTCTGAAATGGATATTGTCGGTGCCCTTCCCGGTTTCCATTTACCCAGCTGACACATGGGTCTCCCAGATGCTGGGAGTCTCGGTAGCTAATAGTTTGCTTTGGTCAACTTTCCATTACGAAGAGATAATCCCTGAGATAATAACGCTAAAAGGAGGAAAGGTTTATTTTGGCTCATGGTTTCAGAGGATTCAGTCTGTGGTTGTATGGTCCTGTTTTTTGGGGGCTTGACCTGTTAACCTCATGGTGGACAGGATGTGAAGACACAGGCAGAAAGTGACCTGACTTCCTCCCACCAAGCCCCTCCTCCTAAAGGTTCCACCTCCTCCCAGGACCTCCATGGGCCTTCAGCACGTGGGCCTTTGGGGGGATTTCACGGTCTGAACTGCAACATGACTCATTGCCGCCTCTTTCTCTACAGAACTGCCCCTGGTCCACGGCAGCAATCTCAGTAGGATTGACATTAGGGAGATTAGGATGGAGCCTAAAGAGAAAAGCCTGGGAGAAGCCCACATGTGTTAGGAGGGATCCCCCATGATGCTGTTCACAGTCCGGAGCTTTCCGTGAGGTCAGGAGCCACCTGGGTGCTCTGCCTCTTCTGCCCTCTCCTCTTTGTGTTATGTTGTTACAGCTTTCTCCTGGGCATTCTCCTGATAGGGGCTGAGTTGAATCCCTCATAGATTCACGTGTGGAAGCTGTAACGCCTTGTACCTCAACAAAATGAGACTATTTGAAGACAGCTGGGGAGTGGTGTCATGAAAATTGAAGGGAGGTCAGTAGAGGAAAGTGACTGGGGGTGGAGCAGGAGGGGAGAGAAAGGAGAAAAATGGGAGAGTGATATCGGCCACATTATGTTATCCTGTGTGCACTATGAATACGTAACAACAAATCCCACCTTTATGTACAGCTGGGTGTACCAATAAAAATATAGAACAACAACAACAATAAAAAAATCGCTCCATAAAATATGGAAAAAATGAGCAAAAATATTGTGACTATTTGGAGATAGGTCCTTTAAGGAGGGGACTGAATTAAAGTGAGGCCTTTAGAATGGCCCCTCATCCCAGTCGACTGGTGTCATTATAACAAGAGGAAATTCGGACACACAGACACTAGGGATGCAGGTGCACAGATAAAGGCCATGGGAGGACACGGGAAGTCTATCACCATCTGCAGGCTAAGCGGAGGGGCCCTGAAAGAAGCCAGCCCTGCCCACACCTTGATCTTGGACTTTAGGCCCCAGAACTGTGAGAAAATAAACTTGTGTTGTTTAAGTCACTCACCTGTGGAATTTTAGTAACAGCCCTGGCAGACTCAGAGAACTCCAACCAAAAAACCACTTGCATGAGGATCCTTATCTCAGGGTCTGCTTCTGGGGAAACTGACCAAAGATATCGTTCTGGAACAACTTGGAAATTTGAGAGAAGAAAATTCAGCAGTTAGGCATTTCTACTAACCCTTAAGGCTTTGTGCGATCTGAGATCTAAGAAAGGTCAGAAGTTAGAGTTTTCATTTCATTTAGTCACATGGTGTTTTCTCTGTAAGAAACACACATGTATGTTTGTAAGTATATAAGCATACTTTTATATTTAGGAAATGAGTACATGTATAATATACTTATATATATATATACACAAGTATATATAATTATGTATTTATATATTCAAGTGTATATATACAGATATATATATACAGTATAATTATATACTTATATATACATATACATGTAAGTATATAAGTGTATATATGTGTGTATGTGTGTGTATATATATGTATATATATATATTTACAAGGTAAGTATATCTACATGCACACACACACACTTCCTTAACCTTTTGTTGAAATGTAAGAATTTGAAAATATGAGCAAACTGAACTACTTATAAAGTTGGGTAGCCGCCCTTGTGGTACATGGTATTAGAAGGTGGCCAGGGGATCCCCTGACAACTCAGTTCTTTAGTTTGTTTTTCCAGCATAGCGTCAAAAGAGTTCTGAGGAATATAAGGATCAACACCAAAGTAGTTATAATGAGGATGACAATATCAGCAGTGGTCAGAGGAGAAAAGTGTATTATAAAAATTGAGAATGAATTTTAGAAAAGATTTGGCTTTCTAATGCTTCTCTAAATATTAGCTTTTGCACCTGAAAAATGGCAATATATACACATTAGGTGTGTATAAATATGTGTGTGTGTATATACATATCTCTCTCTGTGTGTGTATGTGTGTATGGTTGTTGTTCTGGGGCTGGAACCCAGGACCTTACACATGCTAGGCAAGTGCTCTACTACTGAACTATACTCCCAGCCCTTTTTCTTTTTTTTTTTTTAATTTTAATTAATTTATTTTTATTGTAAACAGATGGGATACATGTTGTTTCTGTTTGTACATGGAGTAAAGGCATACCATTTGCATAATCATACATTTACATAGGGTAATGATGTTGATTCATTCTGTTATTTTTTACATCCCCCCACCCCTCCCACCCCTCTTTTCCCTCTATACAGTCCCTCCTTCCTCCATTCTTGCCCCCCTCTCACCCCTCATTAAGTGTCATCGTCCGCTTATCAGCGAGATCATTCGTCCTTTGGTTTTTTGAGATTGATTATCTCATGTAGCATGATATTCTCCAATTTCATCCATTTGCCTGCAAATGCCATAATTTTATTATTCTTTATAGCTGAGTAATATTCCATTGAATATATATACCACAGTTTCTTTATCCATTCATCAAATGAAGGACATCTAGGTTGGTTCCACAGTCTGGCCATTGTGAATTGAGCAGCTATGAACATTGATGTGGCTGTATCTCTGTAGTATGCTGATTTTAAGTTCTTTGGGTATAGGCCGAGGAGTGGGATAGCTGGGTCAAATGGTGGGTCCATTCCAAGTTTTCTAAGGAATCTCCACACTGCTTTCCAGAGTGGCTGCACTAATTTGCAGCCCCACCAGCAATGTATGAGTGTACCTTTTTCCCCACATCCTCTCCAACACCTATTGTTGCTTGTATTCTTGATAATCGCCATAGACAGGTAGATCGATGGTACAGAATAGAGGACATGGACACAAACCCAAATAAATACAATTTTCTCATACTAGACAAAGGTGCCAAAAATATGCAATGGAGAAAGATAGCCTCTTCAACAAATGGTGCTGGGAAAACTGGAAATCCATATGCAACAGAATGAAACTAAATCCCTATCTCTCTCCCTGCACAAAAATCAACTCACAATGGATCAAGGACCTTGGAATCAGACCAGAGACCATGTATCTTATAGAAGAAAAAGTAGGTCCAAATCTTCAACTTGTTGGCTTAGGATCAGACTTCCTTAACAGGACTCCCATAGCACAAGAAATAAAAGCAAGAAGCAATAACTGGGATAGATTCAAACTAAACAGCTTTCTCTCAGCAAAGGAAACTATCAGCAATGCGAAGAGAGAGCCTACAGAGTGGGAGAATATCTTTGCCACTCATACTTCAGATAGAGCACTAATTTCCAGAATAAATAAAGAACTCAAAAAACTCTACACAAAGAATACAAATAACCCAATCAACAAATGGGCTAAGGATATGAACAGACGCTTCACAGAAGATCTACAAGCAATCAACAAACATATGAAAAAATGTTCACCATCTTTAGTAATAAGAGAAATGCAAGTCAAAACTACACTAAGATTCCATAGCACTTTTGGTAGTATGACCATTTTGACAATATTAATTCTGCCTATCCAAGAACATGGGAGATCTTTCCATCTTCTAAGGTCTTCCTCAATTTCTTTCTTCAATGTTTTGAAGTTTTCATTGTAGAGATCTTTTACCTCTTTGGGTTAGATTGATTCCCAAGTATTTTATTTTTTTTTGAGGCTATTGCAAATGGAGTTGTTTTCCTCATTTCCCTTTCTGCCGTTTCATTGCTTGCGTATAAAAATGCTTTAGATTTATGCGTGTTGATTTTATAGCCTGCTATTTTGCTGGATTCATTGATAAGGTCTAGAAGTTTTCTGGAGGATTTTTTTGGATCCTCTAAATAGACTCATGTCATCAGCAAATAGTGACAGCTTAAGTTCCTCTGTTCCTATTTGTTTCCCTTTAATTTCTTTAGTCTGTCTAATTGCTCTGGCTAGAGTTTCGAGGGCAGTGTTGAATAGAAGTGGTGAAAGAGGACATCCCTGTCTTGTTCCCGTTTTTAACGGGAATGGTTTCAGTTTTTCTCCATTAAGAATGATGCTGGCCATGGGTTTAGCATAAATAGCCTTTACAATGTTCAGGTGTGTTCCTACTATCCCTATTTTTTCTAGTGTTTTGAGCATGAAGGGGTGTCGTATTTTGTTGAACGCTTTTTCTGTGTCAATTGATACAACCATATGATTCTTATTCTTAAGTCTATTGACATGATGGATTATGTTTATTGATTTACGGATGTTGAACCATCCTTGCATTCCAGGGATGAACCCCACTTGATCATGGTGCACAATTTTCTTAATATGTTTTTGGATACGGTTTGCCAATATTTTGTTAAGGATCTTTGCATCTATATTCATCAAGGATATTGGTCTAAAATTTTCTTTCCTTGATGTGTCTTTGCCTAGTTTGGGTATGAGGGTGATATTAGCTTCATAGAATGAGTTTGGTAGGGTACCCTCCTTTTCTGTTTCCTGGAATACTTTGAGAAATATTGGAATGAGTTCTTCTTTGAAGGTCTTGTAGAACTCGGCTGAGAATCCGTCTGGTCCTGGACTTTTCTTGGATTGTAGGTTTTTAATGACTTCTTCTATTTCATTGCCTGATATTGATCTGTTAAATTGTGTATGTCCTCCTGGTTCAGTTTGGGAGGAGCATATGTCTCTAGAAATTTGTCAGTGTCTTCGGTAGTTTCTATTTTGTTGGAATACAGATTTTCAAAGTAGCTTCTCATTATGTTCTGTATCTCAGTGGTGTCTGTTGTGATATTTCCTTTTCATCATGAATTTTAGTAATTTGAGTCTTCTCTCTCCTTCTCTTTGTTAGTGTGGCTAAGGGTTTGTCTATTTTGTTTATTTTCTCAAAGAACCAACTTTTAGTTTTGTCAATTTTTTGAATTGTTTTTTTTTTTTTGTTTCAATTTCATTGATTTCAGTTCTGATTTTAATTATGTCCTGTCTTCTACTACTTTTGCTGTTATTCTGTTCTTCTTTTTCTAGGGCTTTGAGCTGTAATGTTAGGTCATTTAGTTGTTAACTTTTTGTTCTTTTCTGGAATGCGCTCCATGCAATGAATTTTCCTCTTAGTACCGCTTTCATAGTGTCCCAGAGATTTTGATATGTTGTATTGTCATTCTCATTGACCTCTAAGAATTTTTTTATCTCCTCCCTGATGTTTTCTGTTATCCATGATTCATTCAATAGCATATTATTTGGTCTCCAGGTGTTGGAGTAATTTCTGTTTTTTATTTTGTCATTGATTTCTACTCTCAGTCCATTATGATCTGATAGAACACAGGCAGTATCTCTATTTTTTTGCATTTCCTAAGGGCTGCTTTGTGGCATAACATGTGGTCTATTTTTGAGAAGGTTCCATGTGCTGCTGAGAAGAAAGTGAATCTGCTCGTTGATGGATGGAATATTCTATATATGTCTATTAAGTCTAGGTTATTGATTGTGTTATTGAGTTCTATGGTTTCTTTGGTTGGTTTTTGTTTGGAAGATCTACCTAGTGGTGACAGCAGTGCGTTAAAGTCACCCAGAATTATAGTGTTGTGGTCTGTGTGATTCCTGAAATTGAGAAGGATTTGTTTGATGTACAGGGATGCACCATTGTTTGGGGCATAAATATTTACTATCATTATTTCTTCCTGATTTATGGTTCCCTTAAGCAGTATGAAATGTCCTTCTTTATCCCTTCTGACTAACTTTGGCTTGAAGTCCACTTTATCTGACATAAGGATGGAAACTCCCGCTTTTTTACTGAGTCCATGTGCATGGTAGGTTTTTTCCCATCCTTTCACCTTTAGTCTGTGGATGTCTTTTTCTATGAGATGAGTCTCTTGCAGGCAGCATATTGTTGGGTCTTTTTTTTAAATTCATTCTGCCAGTCTGTGTCTTTTGACACGTTCAGGGGTATTATTGAGATATGATTTGTATTCCCAGTCATTTGGCTTATTTTTGGTTTTTATGTTGGCTTGATTTCTCCTTTGAGTGTTTTTTCTCTAAGGTAGTTCCTCCCTTTGCTGACCTACATTGTTGTTTTTCATTTCCTCCTCATGGAATATTTTGTTGAGAACATTCTGTAGTGCAGGCTTTCTATTTGTAAATTCTTTTAACTTTGTTTATCATGGAAGGATTTTATTTCATCTTCAAATCTGAAGGTTAGTTTTGCTGGGTATAGGATTCTTGGTTGGCAACCATGTTCTTTCAGAGTTTGAAATATGTTGTTCCAAGCCCTTCTAGCTTTTAGAGTCTGGGTTGAGAAGTTGGCTGTTATCCGTATTGGTCTCCCCCTATATGTAATCTGATGCTTTTCTCTCGTGGCCTTCAAAATCCTATCTTTATTTTGAATGTTAGGCATTTTCATTATAATGTGCCTTGGTGTGGACCTGTTGTGATTTTGTTCATTTGGTGTTCTGTAAGCCTCTTGCATTTGATTTTCCACTTCATTCTTTAGGTTTGGGAAATTTTCTGATATTATTTCATTGAATAGGTTGTTCATTCCTTTGGTTTGTATCTCTGTGCCTTCCTCAATTCCAATAATTCTTAAATTTGGTCTTTTCATGATGTCCTATAGTTCTTGGAGATTCTGTTCATGATTCCTTACCATCTTCTCTGTTAGGGCAACTTTATTTTCAAGATTAAATATTTTGTCTTCATTGTCTGAAGTTCTGTCTTCCAAGTGGTCTAGTCTTTTGGTGATGCTTTCCATTGAGTTTTTTATTTGGTTTATTGTTTCCTTCATTTCAAGGATTTCCATTTGGTTTTTTTTTGAGAATCTCTCTTTGTTGAAATGATCTTTTGCTTCCTGCACTTGCTCTTTCAGCTTATTGGTATTATCATTCATTGCCTGTATTTACTCTCTTATCTCATCCTTTGCTTCACGAATCATCTTAATCATGTATAATGTGAAGTCCTTTTCTGACATTTCTTCTAACATACTGTCATTGGGTTCTATTAATATAGAATCTAGATTTGTTTGGATCATTTTCTTCCCTTGTTTTTTCATGTTATTCATGTATCTTCCCCTCTAGCAGTGCAGATCTGGGGTATTGCAGATTTCCTCCTATAGGCTTATAGTGGCCCTATAGGTTTCCAAAACCCTTTCTTTAAGGGGAGATCAATATTAGCAGTGCCCAATTCAGACACTATGCAATCCTAGACCAAATAGCCCCTATGGGGACAATAACAAAATTGTCAAAATAAACAGAATAAGTTCAAATATTATCTTCAGTAAAACAAACAGATTTGCAATAAGGTCTGCAGTTTCAAATGGAGGACAAAGAGGATGCAGAGGGATATAGAATGTAGCTGTTAATGGGATAAGAAAAGAATATACAGAAGTTCTAGATAATAGAAAGGGTGAGAGTGTAATCAAAAGAAATTGGATGTTTGCATGCAAAAAAGGGAGAAAGAGACTCTGAGGGAACAGGTAAATAAAAGGAAAAGAGAGCAAGAAAATTAAAGAAATAAAAACTTAAAATTTTTCAATAAGGAGAAAAAAGAAAATCTACAGTATAACACTCATATAGTAATGAAACCTCCCAGAGTTCAGTAGCCTGATGCATGAGAGGTACCTGACAATGAGCTTCAAGCCTCCAGCAGGTGTCTCAGGATGGGATTTGCCCCACCCAAAGATCGGAGCTACGGCTTCCAGGATTATCCAAGATGGCCGCTCTGGCTTCGAAATGTGTTGGCAAATGGGTAGTTAGAGCTCAGGGTGTGGATGTGGTCGGCTGGAGGTCCTGGAGGCCGGGTGTGGTTGGTCAGGCAGGGGTCCTGGAGGTCGGGTGTGTTTGGTGTGGCTGCAGGATCCTAGAGGCCGGGTGCAATCAGTCGGTCTGGGGTCCTGGTGATAGGACGCAGTCTGTTGGTCTGGGGGTCCTGGTGGCAGGGAGCAGTCAGTCGATGTGAGGGCCCCAGAGGCAGGGAGCGATCAGTCGGGCTGAGGGATCCTTGAGACGGGGCTCAGTCAGTCCGGCCAGGGGTTCTATGGGGCCTGGCTGTTGTCTCAAAATCCCAGCCCTTTTAAAATATTTTATTTTGAGACAGGGTGTCACTGAGTTGCTCAGGTTGGCCTTGAACTTGTGATCCTCCTACTTCAGCCTGCCAGATAGCTGGGATTATAGGAGTGTGTCACCGTATCTGGCTGCAAATGGCAATATTAATTGTGAAGAATAACTGTTCTCGAGAGGAATTAAGGAAATAACACATGTCAAGTATTATCACAGACCCTGACCTGTAAATGGTCAATAATTGTCAGCTATGACACAAATACTGGGAGAGAATTCTTATAAACAAAGAGGGTCCCAGGGAGCAGTATGTAGGAGTTGCTTGCAGGAGTCCATATCCTGTCCTTTTTGACAACATGGATGAATCTGGATGATATTATGTTACATGAAATAAACCAGGTGCAGAAAGCAGGTGCCACATTATCTCACTCTGATGTGGAACTAAAAAGGTTGATCTCATATAAATAGATCATAAAGGTAGTTAGTTACCAGAGGCTGAGTGGTTTGGGGGAAGTAAGAACTGAGGACCTGTTGGTTGGCCAAAGGATACATAATTACAAACAGAAAGAATACATCTTAAGAAGCTGTTTTATAGTAGAATGGATATAGTTAATGAAGCTGTGTTATATTCTTGGAAAACAGAGTGGATGTTATGAACTCTTACAAAAATGGAAGCCATATGAGGTAAGGAATTTGTTAATTAGCTAGATTTAACCATTCTACAGTTTGCATATACCTAAAAGTATCATGTTGTGTTTGGTAGGAAAAAAATACAATATTATTTCTTAATTTAAAAAAGTTCTTTGGGTTCTCTAAAGGCAGTGAACTTTGTTTTATCCCATCCTTGTTTCTCAGTGACAGTCAGCTTCAAGTCCACTGCCCCGTGGGTGGAGAGTCTCTTTGTACATCAGTTTCCTTATCCTCAACCTCAGCCAATTTCCTAATCTGCAAAACAAGTAGAGGAGACGATAGTAGTTCATTTCCAAATTCCCTCCTAACACCTTTCTTTTAATAAATTCTGACTGAAACTGAACTGACTTCCCCACTGGATTATGAATTCCTCAAGACCTTAGAATGTTGGTGTGTGGCTGTCCATCAGCTGCCTGATGGGATCGGCTGCACACAGTAAGTTTCTGACACAGGCTTGGCCTCGGCAGGAACAGTACGTCCAGGTATATATTACACATAGGATCCATTCTAAGAGGATGCGGTCTAAATCAGTGAGTCAGACCAGTTTACATCAGAGAGCCCCACACCTAACCTGCTCCCAAAGTAGCTGTGAGATTTCAATCACTTTGAAACAATTTCCTTATGGCTCTGTGAATGAGTCAGGGTCCCTGAGGCCTGATGCACAACATCGCAATCAGAGCTGGTTGTGAGTCACATCCTCTGTGAATGAGGTTGGAGACAGAGTAGGGATCAGACCTGGGTTAAGCAAGAAGCTGGTTCCATGGTACAGCTTTCTGTCACCTTGGGTGGGAACGAGCAGTCTCACTTAATACTTTGGCTAATGTTCCTTTTTATAGTGAGCTTTTTCGTCACTGGCACCAAAACCTGACAAGACCCATTAGAGAGGAGGAAAAGTTAATTTAGGGCTCAGTTTCAGAGGTCTCAGTCCTTAGATAGCTGACTCCATTGCTCTGGGCCCAAGATGAGGCAGAACATCATGGTGGGAGGGAGTGGAGGAGGAAAGCAGCTCAGGACACGGCAATCAGGAAGCAGAGACTCAGTTCCAAAAGCATGTCCCAGCAACCCACCTCCTCTAGCCACACCCTGCTCGCCTACAGTTAATCCGTATCAGGATTAATGCACTGATTAGGTTAAGGCTCTCCTAACCCAATTATTTTACCTCTAAACTTTCTTGCATTGTCTCTCACTTGAGCTTTTGGGGGACACCTCCGATCTAAACTATAACAGGACCTTTTGTTCCCCTTCACTCTTTAAGAGGATTCAGTCTGATGAAGCTTCCGCCATGGAAATGTTAACATTTGCCTCCGATTATTGCAGAAGGTTCGAAAATAAGATTTTTACAAGGAATGTTAACTCTTTCATCTTTTATTCTTTCATCCCAGCTGGCATCATGACATTCCCTGGTTCAAGAACCAGGTGACTCACATGACTGACAGTATTAAGCCCAAACTTTCCAGATCCTTAGCAAACTAACTCCCTACCTCTTCAGCCCATCCCTTCCAGGACTCTCAAATGTATGTATATGTATGTATGTATGTGTATAGATATATAATATATACATGTATATATATACACACTTTTTTTTTGGTACTGGGAATTGATCCTAGGGGTGCTTAACCTCTGAGCCATATCCCCAGACCTTTTGATTTTTTATTTAGAGACAGGGTCTTGCTAAGTTGCTTGGTGCCTCCCTAAGTTGCTAAGGCTGGCTTTGAACTCGCCATTCTCCTGCCTCAGCCTCCCGAGCCACAGGGATTACAGGTGTGCACCACTGTACCTGGCTCAAATGTACATTCTCTGCAGAAATTAAAGTGCATTCTCCTTCTCTCTTCTACCTGCCTTTCTACCTACCTGCTGCCTTCTTTTCTTCTTTCTTTCTTACTTTTCTTGCTGGTAACCTGCCCTGCTGGTAAAATTTACACCTCTCATGCCTCCAAGAATGCTTGCTTTCTGCTGTTAACCTGAACTGCAATTCACTCTCCATTTCACTTATCCAAAGCCTTTGGACAGCATGCCAACGGTGGTGGCCATTGGAACTTTGGTGGATCTGAGCAGCGCTGTGTGTTGCCTGGGTCAGGTCTTGTCAGCTGGTGAGGACAAAGATGAGGTCCTGTTCTCATGGAGCTTTTACTACCATGGAAGGAGAACAGAAAAAATGAACAGGAGGCCAGAAAACATCAGATAGCCTTGGCGACTCCAGAACCTTGGCATCCAAGTGACTTCGAAGGTGGACATTTGGCAGTAAAATCAGTTAGAAGAAACCAACATTTCTTTAATCTGATTTTGCATGTTAAGGGTTAATGTTAAAAATCTATAAGATGTTGGCAGAGCCTGGAGGATGGGGGAAATCATAGTTTTGTGAGAACAGAACTTCAGCTTTGCAAGTGGAAGCGTTCTGGGGATGGATGGTGGTGATGTTTGCATGACATTGTGAATGTGCTTAATGTCACTGAACTGTACCCTTCCAGAAGGTTGACATAAATTTCATGCTATGTGAATTTTACCAAGAAATTTTTTTAAAAAACTTCAAAAATCGATAAAACGATTTTGAGAAAATAAATGAGAAAATAAAGCAGGTGTGAGTTACACTGTGGCTGATGAATCTGTGGTCCATGGAAACCTCTCTGGGCTGATGGTGTTGATTGAGATGGATGTCAAGAGAGCACAGGCCTGCGCTGAACTGGAAGCAGGACTGCCGATCCCATGGCAGTGCAAAGGCCCTGAGGCATGAGGGAATAAGCTTGGAATATTCTAGACACTGAAAGAAAGAGCCTTGGTGGCTGAATCACACAGAGGGGGGACAGGTGGGTAGGAGATGGGGCTGGGGAGGTGGGCAGACTTCCTGGAGCCCAGCCATGCCCAGGTGTTTACACGCTGTGTGTGGCTACTTGGATGCTGCAGGAGTTGAGTAGTGACACATCATGGTCACTAAAACCCCAAGTATTTACTAGATGGCCTTTCACCAAAAAGATCTGTCGAGCTCTGCTTTAGAGGGTTGCAGGCAGGGAAGTAGCACAATCTGTTGGGAAGTCTAGGAAGATCACAGTGGCGGCCCCTGGAGCTGTCTCCCGGGTTGGTCTGAGTTCCAGCTGGACTGAGGGCAGGGTGTCTCCTTTGTCTCCCACAGTGATTCCCTGCACAGAACTGGACATGGAGAAGGCTGAGGCAAACCGAGGCTGGGGGATTAGCCTAACATCCCAGAGCTGCAGGTAACAGAGCATAGACTGGGTTCCCCACCCAGTTGACTTCAAAGATACTCAGTTAGCTGCTGTTGGCAGAGAAACATGAAATGCCTCTGTGCTCTGAAATTCAGGAGCAAAAACAAGGTGAATCAGTGAACTATTATTGGCATAAAGAAAGTATGCATTATTTTTAAGCTATTTGGTAAAAAAAAAAAAAAATGGCCAGGTGTAGAGGTGACCTTCAAAAATGATGATCCCATTCTCCAGTCCCTGGGAAAGTAACTTGTAGCTGAACAAGATAGATAGCAAGGAGTGATGCTTGATTGACCTGCAACTGTAGTCAGAAATCTCCGTTTCTTCCAGCCAGCTGCAGATTATGTCGAGTAACTTAAATAACCAAAAGAACTGTGTTCAAATAGTCTCCCTGCCAAATTTAACACCTCAGATACTCAAAATGTTCCAGGGAAGGAAGCTCAGACTACCAAAGTGAAGAATCCAAAGGGATGCTAGGAATGTGAACCAGGAGGGAGATGGTACCAGTCCTCATCCAGCAGGGAACGTTCACAACGGGAGTTTCCAAAGTAGTGAGTTTTGGCGAGCAGTGGCGAAATCATGAGTCACAAAATAATGACATTGTGAGCTGTAAACAGTTTTAATTTATACAGGTGACATTTAAAATGCTAATCAGACCTTAAGATAATTGCTGGAAGTTAGGCAGCCTGTGCTGGGAGCTCTTCCAGTTTCTATGGAAATAATTCAAAGCACAACCAGATCCATGAAGGTGTCCCTGGCTTGGTGGACTTGGGTTTCTGCACAGCCAAGGGGTTTGAGTGACGGTTACTCACGGCGACATGGGGTGGTAATTGAAATCTAGAGACTCCAGTCTGTGAGCAGAGAGTGAGCACTCATCCCAGGCAGGGGAGTTTTCAGTTTAGCTTCTGTGCTCTGGTCTCCTCCTTGCAAGTGAGGAATGCATCAATACTAAGAAAATTAGCTGTCTTTCACCATGTCTGGTTTTGTGTGTTGATTGCAGGCTACTTAAAAAAAAAAAAGAAATTAGAAAGAAGTTACTTTCCTCGCTCTTGACAATATACTCCATGGTCTTTCAGCATTGTGTTCGTTCAACAGTTAACAAAATTTCAAGTGCCTGCCTTGTGCTGGACACTGATCTGGGCACCAGATTATGGGAACGAAGAAAGCCAGTCAGGTCTGTAGTCCCAGGAGCTTATCCACGCAGGGAAGAATGAACACATACAGTTGATACATATATACGTAAGATAACACCGCAACTCTGATGAGTACTATAACTAAATTAAAACAGGACTGTGGGACAGAGTGGGTGACTAAAGATCTTCATCCGCTCAAAGCAGAGGGGTAAGAGTGTTCGAGGTAGAGGGAGCAGTAAGTGCAAATGTCCTGAGGTACGGATGAGTTGATGTTTTCCAGATGAGGAAAAAAGCTCATCTTGAGGAGAAGAACAGTCTGAAATGAAGTGGGAGGTAGGCAGAGACAAGTATGACTTTCCAGGCAAGGTCTCTCTAGACAGCCTGTGCATTTCCCTTTGGAGAGTCCCTCTGTGACCCCTATCGGGTATGCTGTGAATGGGGGGCCTCTGTTGCGGGGAGACATGATGCTGTCTAAAGTCCCTTCCCTCTGTGGATGGCAGTCACTTTTAAATGGTTCCTTGAAGGATGTGACCCTGGCATGTGAACTTAGTTCACTGAACCCGTGAAAAGGGGCGGCAGTAACATAACTGTAGTCAAAAGGCGTAATCCAAATAAAATAGAGGGTGAGATCTGAAGAAAATATTAAGGTCAAAAGAAAAGAATGCTGATGTCTGTCGGCTGGTCATTTGAGCATCTGCAGATCTGTCCTGCTCATGTTGACAGCTCTCTTCACAAGTGGATCTTTGGTCACCTACATGGCGTGATTTTAGGGGCCCTGAAATACCTTCTAATTTCTTCTTAAAGTGTCTGCCATCACCTGCTTCTTTATGCTCAGAATTGTGTATCTTTGCCTTAATCCTTACTGTCACAGAGCTCGTCACTGAGTTCATTGCCTGTAGGACAGTCTTACTACAGATACCGACCGAGTAAACGCTTGTGGAATACATTAAGTTTTATTTATTTATTTTTTAAAATTTCTTCTATTTAGTTACACATGGCAACTTTTATCTCTTGACTTTAATTCTTCTTCCTGATCTCTCCCGGGAATCTTCAAGTCTTAAAGCCAATGTTCCAGTCTCCCGTGATGGCCGTTCCTCAAGGTCCTCGTCATCTGTCATGGTTCCAAGCTTTCTACCCCCATGTGGCTCTTCCGTTTCTCTTAAAATACGGTGACCCCCTGCCAGCCCCCGTATCCTCTCCAACAGTTATTATTATTTGGATTCCTTTTTTTCTTTTTCTTTTCTTTTTTTTTTAGCAGGGACTGAACCCAAGGGTGCTTAACCAGGGAGGCACATCCCCAGCCCCTTTTTATATATTATTTAGAGACAGGGTCTCGCTGAATGGCTTAGGGCCTTGCTAAGTGGCTGAGGCTGGTTTTGAACTCTCGTTCCTCCTGTCTCAGCCTCCTGAGCTGCTGGGATTCCAGGTGTGCAGCACTGCGTCCGGCTATTATTTGAATTCTTGACTGCCATTCTGACTGGTGTGAGGTGAAATCTTAGTGTAGTTTTATGGGTGTTTCCCTGATTGCTAATGATGTGGAACGTTTTTTCTTATATTTGTTGGCCATTCATAGTTCTTTAGAGAAGTGTCTGTTTTGACCAAAACTCCCCCTCAACAAAAACAAACCACACAGGGTGCCTCTCCTAGCTCTGTGCACACTGTCTGACCTCGCAAGTCTTCAGCGGCCAATGAGACCAGGACGAGTATAAACATTCATTACCTTCATTAATCACGTGTGGCAACACGTGAGTTGTTTCGTGGAAACATTTATACAAAGGAGTCATGATTTTTGTGGCCTGCTCATGAGAGGACAGACAGTTCCATGCTCCTGGGAGCCACATGTCCCAGGAAGCAGTGATTCCTTGTTTCAAACATACATCCCATGTGGAGGCCCTGGTGGTCAGAGGATAAACTTGAGCCATAGAAGGTTGTAGAAGTCACGCTGAGCTGATTCCTTTGGTCCATGTGACTGAGAACCACCAGAAGCTCCCCAGAGCATTTATCCAGTGAACTAATGGATCTGGTGAACAAATTATCTGCTCTTAACTTTGGCCTGTGCACAGTAAGTGCAGGTGGCTCACCTGCAAACTCCCAGACCTGTACCTCCAGGTCATTAGGCTTCACCCCAGATTTGGTTTCATCTTTTAAAAGCAAAATTGGAATCTTGTCATTTGTTCAGAGGACACACGCACACACACACAGCTTGCCCGCTTACTAAGAGCTAGCACTCACCCTACTAGGGATCAAGTGATGAGGTTCTGGCCAGTCCTTCCTTTTCACATCCATCCTGTCCTCCCTGAAGTGCCCAGAGAACACCGCAGTGCAGCTGAACTGGCTTTCCCAGTCCAGTAACCCCCTTCTGTACTGATTGTCCTTCAGAAGCACCCGACTCTTTAGTCAACCTTTTTTCAAATCTCAGGAGATGGCCTCAGATATCAGTTTAAGTTAGTTTGCCAACTACCTGCCCTCAAGTCAGTAGTTACTGTTTGATAGTATTTGTTCAGCCTGGTGTTGGCCTACATAGTGTTAAAAATTTTTTTTATCATGTTAGTTGCCAAGAAATAATATCAACTTTCATTGAAAAATGAACATCTGGGCTCTCAGTTGGTTTTTTTTGTTTTTTGTTTTTTTTTAAATTGGGCAATCAGGGAAACCCCCCCAAAACAAAACAAAACAAAACAAAACAAAAAAAAAAAACTACACTGAGATTTCATCTCACACCAGTCAGAATGGCAGTCAAGAATCCAAATAAAAGCTGGGCGCAGTGCTGCAGAAATTAGCCAGAGCTGAGTAGTTGCTCTCTATTCAAAGGAGGTAAGACCTCCTCAGTGTGCTGTAGTCCCCACCACTCCCTACTGTCACCCCGCTTCATCTTACTAATTTACCTACCTAGCTCCTACAGGTCTGAAATCCTTTGAAATAATTTTAATAGCTGTCATTCTTCTTCCCTAAAGAGTTTACACCATCGACTTTGATGTCTGCTATTAAGGGGATTTCTTGCAGATCAGAGAGATATCCCCTTTTAAAAATCCTGTTAAACTCTAGCGGCAGAATTTTTTTCTTTTACATTTGTGCATAAAGCAGATTCTTTTTTTTTTTTTTTTAATGAGAATAGTCCCATTATTTGTATTTTAATTTCCTATTATTTAAAATTTCTTTACCAGGTTACTTACCTGTTCTAAAGCTAAGGTAAGCTTCCTGCCATGAACTCCAGTTTTCTTTTGTGTTCATTACCCAGAAACAGCTCTCACGTGGCTGAGGTGCCCTTGCTGTCTTTAGGGTGCACTATCAGCTAGTTTTCTTTGGTAAACCGCGTTTGCCCTCTGTTTTCCCAGGTTTCTAAGCAGTCTTTTCCCTTTTCCATAACCTGGATGGTATTTGGATGTATGATACTATATCAGTTAAACAATATGGAGTATGTTGCCAAACTGAAGATGAGACTCTAGACTCTTCTCAAGTTCTTTAGAAAATTTTTGTTGCAATTTTTTCCCCTAAGGGGTTCAAGTGTGGAGCATTTTTCTTGCAGGGTAGAGATTATTCTTTTTTAACATTTTTTTAGTTGTTGATGGATCTTTATTTATTTTTATGTGGTGCTGAGAATTGAACCCAGTGCCTCACACATGCTAGGCAAGCCCTCTACCACTGAGCCACCACCCCAGTCCCTAGAGATTATTTTTGCCATATATATGTCTCCCAACACTTTCTTTTCTGGTTTATTATGTTTGGGGGGCTTTGGAGTAAGAACCTTAGGTTCAAGGCACACCTGTGTTTTTTTTTTAAAGCACTTTTTAAAAAACTTTGTTTATTTGCTGCTGAAAATTGAACCTAATGCCTCACACAAGCTAGGCAAGCGCTCTACCACTGAGCCACAACCCCAGCCCCAGTACCTGTGGCTTTTTAATAAGCCATGAGACTATAGGCAATTTCCTTAACCTTTTTGAGCTGTGGTTTCTGCAGCTAGAAAATGGGGACAAAGTACCTGCCTTTAGGTTTGTTGCCTTTAGGTTTAAATGCTTTGATGAATGTGAAGCAGTTAGCCACAGTATGACTTGGAACATACTGTTTGCTCAGTAAATATTAGCAGTAGATGTGTTTGCATATCCCTTTATGAATTTCAAAGTGTTTTCACACATGTATCATGCCCACAAAAGCCAGGTGAGAGAAACAGAGGCTCAGACTCAGTGTCTGAAAAGGGAGGTGAGAGTGGAGAGGCTGTACTCCTTGTTGGGGCCCTAAGCCTGCATCTGCTGCCGGGTCCTGTGTGAAGATGCTGAGCTTTTGATAGGGATGGACACTTCCTCATCCCAGGCTGAAGCTGCTTGCTGCGATTCTCCTACCCATGGAGAAAGGTCCTTGTGAGGATCGGGGGTGATCTATGCAGGAGCAGACTTTCAGGAGTGGCCAGCATGGCTATACTGTTTGGGGCTGAGACAATTCCTGGGATTGGTACCATTTCAGGCAAACCAGGCTACTTGGTCACCTCAGACTTCCTAGCAGGCTACTGAAAAACTAGAGGAAGAAAAAAATATTTCAGGGGCACTCAGTCACTTTTCTCTGTTTGAATGAAGCTGCTATTGCTTTTTAGCATTGAGTTTGGCTCCAGAATGAGGAGTGCATGAAGTCTGAAAAGAAACTCACAAATTGATAGGCTAAAAACTTCTAGATTGGTGCCATATATTGGGTCTCAGGGCAGTTGGGTAGCCAGGACAGTGACCACTAGCTGCACATTGCTTTCAAACATTTAGGTGTGAAGTGCACCCTGACTTTTAATACAAAAAGAAAAAAAAGTTAAATATCTCATTATATCTCCTCCTCAGCAGCTGCCCCAACCTTGCTGAACCCCCTTAGGCCACACAGCAGGCTAGGACTGCTCCACTGAACTTTCCTTCCCTCCCTCTGTCCCTTGAGGTCAGACCTGCATCACAGATGGATAGGTCCCAAGTCCTTTCCAGGCCCCACATGTTCTTACCCTACCCAGAGCCTTCCCTGTCTCTTCCCACCTTGGTGCCTGCTTTTTGGAGGACTTGGACTAACACCCAGAGATTTATTTCTGTGTCTTTTGTTTTTCTCTTCTTTTGCTCGCCTAATTTAAATTTTATTTTTAAACAGTATCACTCTTCCTTTAGACATCTCGGTAGATTTTTTTCTGTTCCATCTTTCCATTGCTTTCATGTTCCTATCTATGACTTCCATGTCTTCTCTCTCTCTCGCTTACTCTCTCTTTTTTTGGGAGGCAGGTACTAGTGATTGAACCTAGGGGTACTTAACCACTGAGCCACATCCCCAGTCCTTTTTTGTATTTTATTTAGAGGCAGGGTCTTGCTGAGTTGCTTAGGGCCTCACTAAGTTGCTGAGACTGGCTTTGATCTTGTGATCCTCCTGCCTCAGCCTCCCTAGCTGCTGGGATTATAAGCATGTACCATTGCACCTGACCATGTCTTCTATTTGACTAATGGGATTCCTGGTATCTGGTGTTTGATTTTACCAACTATGTGGTTGGTATGGGGAGGTGGGATCTCCTGGACAGGGTCTCTCCTGAGGGTCTCACTTTCCAACCCGTGAAGTGCTGCCTCTCAGGGCACGAAGTGCATGCGTTGGTAATTGAAAGGCGATCATGAGTTCTGAAGTTCCAAGTTGCTGTTTTGATTTCTATACTCCAGGACTCTTATTTTTGAAATAACTGCTAAGGGCTGAGCCAGCTCTGGGTCAGGCGATTCACCCATTTTCTTTCACTCAGTCTTCAGAGCCACCTTGAGACATGGGAGGTGGTCTTACTTCACAGACAAGAAGAGCAGGGCTCAGCAACCTTGCATGAGTCCAGGAATGCAGATTGTGTTTACACTGAGGAGCACAGAGTGCTTTTTCATTTGTCCCATGTCTCCTGAGATGTATGGTGAAACTATTGTCCCAGTGGTATCATGTGGAAACTGAGGCCAGGGGCAGCAAGTGACTGCAAGGCAGCCCTAGAGTGGGCCAAGCAGTTGCATGGAAAAAGAACTGGTGTTGGAGCTTATTTTAGCATTTTAGTTGTATTTTGGTCTGGTTTGGGGAATATGAAAGACCTGAGGTGAGTTGAAAGATGATTTCATCCAGCTAAAAAAGGCTCTGTGTGTGTGTGTGTGTCTCCCCGATCGAAGCCAATTCTCTGTTCTCTGCACACTAGGATTTAAAAAATGCATGATGAACCATACTCATCCAGGACTGATGTTTTATTCGGTTTCATGTGGTCTTTCTGATGCCTGCTCTATCATTAGAGGCTCTTTCCGAAGGCACCATGTGAGAAATGACTCAATGTCCAGAAAAAGGGTGCCACGTTTCTTTTTTTAATCCACCGCAAGCAGCCTCATTTGGACGGATTTGGTTCCTACCATCCTTTTCTGACTCTCATCTGCTTCCTGAGCCTGGTCAGCCACCCAGTTAGGAAGCTGTCAGAAGAGGGTCTTCTCTGCTTGTTTTGAACTTGGTCCGTTTTGTTTGGGTTGGCGCAGCAGGTGGATCAGGTCTGGTTCCTGTGCTCAGGGACCTTGTAGGTCAGACACTCAAACTTTTTTATGGAAACTAGTCCAGAACAGAATTAGAGGAAGGGGCTGTAGGTAAGGCAGGAGGCTTCCAGGAGCTTAGCATGACCTCAGTGACTGAAAAATGGCATAGTACTATTTCATTCTCCTCTGCCTGGACGAGGTGAAGTGATTGTGTGTGTGTGTGTGTGTGTGTGTGTGTGTGTGTGTGTGTGTAGGAGAGAGAGTCTGCTTTTAACCTAGAGAAATTCGTCTTAAGAAATGATGTGTTCATGCATTTATTCACTTCCTTGATGAGGTGTTTTGTGAGTGCCCATTATCTGCCAGCACTGGACTAGGTGCTGAGGATACAGTGAACAAGACAGGGCATGCCCCTGTCTCCTGAGCCTTACCATCCATAGATTTAAAGTCCTTACAGTCTTAGTTTTGTGTAAGATGCATGGATATGAGTACATAAGCCCCATCTAGAGCTTGTCCCTTCTAGAATGGTCCTGAAATCTACTGAGAATAATATTGAGTGCTCTGAACCTTATTTGAAGTGCGTAGGCTGTTTTGTTTTGGTACCTTTCCTCCTTTGTTCCTGGCAACAGACCCAACTCCGGGTGTAGTTAGCATCTCAGATGCTCAGCCATGGTAACTGGTGTAAAGCAGAGGGGTATGGCCAAGCCTTGCTA
This sequence comes from Sciurus carolinensis, assembly GCF_902686445.1. Classification (NCBI taxonomy): domain Eukaryota; kingdom Metazoa; phylum Chordata; class Mammalia; order Rodentia; family Sciuridae; genus Sciurus; species Sciurus carolinensis. The sequence goes on along the minus strand of NC_062231.1, from coordinate 19,308,346 downwards.
TAGGGAGAATGAGTTCTGAGAGATGAAGAGCTGACAGGGAGAGAGGGAGGAAGAGGGGAAGGAACCAGAGGGAGGGAAGGGGTCAGAGAGGGCAGCAGGTGGGCAGAAAGGAGGAGGGAGGTGGCAGAGGCTGTGGGGAAGAGGCATGAGGGACTGACGGTGGCTTGTGGTGTGCTGGAGGGTGCCTGGCACAGACTGGGTTAGGGAAAGCCTTTGGGAGGAGTGCTGGGATTTGAGGGATGACAAGGAGATTGTCTCTTGTTGATCACCATTTTCCAAGTAAAGGACGGGTGTCTGAAGGTAAGGTGGGGGCTGTGGGCCCTTGCCTGTAACTCCCAGAAGAGCAAGTGGGCTGTCGCACAGGAGGGGGTCAAAGAGGCAGCAGGAAGGGCTTGGGGCCGGCTCAGAAGTGTAGAGCTTGTCCTGATGGCAGGGCTGGCTCTGGGCGTTTGCTCTTCCCTGCGCTAAGTGTAGCCCAGGCCCTGTGGACAGCCAGGACTGATGGAAGAGCCCCGAGCTCTGCCAGGCCTCCGGCTTACAGTCCCAAGAGCTAGCTCAGGGCCACGTTTCTGACACACAAAACCAACCACAGTCCCCAGGGACTCCACCTCCAAGCCATAGACCTCCTCCTCCTCCCCAGCCCCACACCTGCTGTGGCTCTCTGGACCATGTGTGATTTTTTTTTTTTAAACTTTGCTTTCTTTTCTTTGCCTCCCTGCTCCAAGTTCAAGAAAAGACTTGGAGCTCTTGCAGTGTGCAGTATAGATTGCATGTCTAATTTATTCAACTTGCCGAGAAATACTTGAGATAATTATAGTGGGAAATTCCATTTTCCTAAAAAAAAAAAACAACAGATGCCAAGAAGATTATTGTGCCAGGTTCTTCACGGAATTCTGTCCCTCACAGAAATCAAAGACTACTTGATATACCTCCTGGTGTGAGTCTGAGTCTCAGAGCCCCATCTTTCTCAGCGTTTCCAGAGATTCCAGACAGTGGGTTGAAGCAGGTTTTGCAGAAATCCATGTAGGAACCCTAACCCACTCAGACATGTGAGGTCATTTCACATTTCACATTTCTCTTCTAAGGATTTACAAGTCTATGAATGACCACTTTTATTTTAGACACAAGTTAATGACTGGAATTTCCCATTGGAAATGTGAGTGAATTAGGACCCATTGATAATAAAGGGCACAGAACAGCCAGGGACAACTCAATGAATTTTTCACTCACTGACTCAAATATGTCACCAAACCTCAGGTGAAGAGTCAGAATGCTACAGAGAGCACCCTAGAAGCACCTGGGTCCCTTCCTCCCTCAGCCCTTCTCCGAGGAGGACCACGACCACCGATCAGTTTTGCCACATTTGATATTCTGTTTGTGAAATTTCTGCACGTTGAGAGTGGCTGAAGTTCATTTATGCTCAGCACTGTCTCATATTTCATCGGATGGGTATATTATAATTTATTTACCCACACCACAGAGAATGACCATTTGGAATGTTTCTGGTTTGTGCCTCTTAGGAAGAGCGCTTCTGTGAACAAGAATGTTCACAGCTGATGTGATTTTGCTCATTTAATCTCAAAGTTACTGTATTAGGATCCTCCAGAGAAGAGACTCAGCACTGTTTGTGTGTGTTGTGTGCTTTTAAGAAATTCACTTACTGTGATTGTGAAGGTACACATCCAAAGTCTGCAGGCTTCGGACGGCAGCCTGGAGCCCAGGAAAGAGTCCCAGTCCCAATTCAGAGATTCCCCTGCTGCAGAATTCCTTCTTCCCCAGGGGAGGTCATTCTTTGTTCTGTCCAGACCTTCAGCTGGTTGGCTGAGACAAACACCTATTAGGGCCACCTGCTTTTCCCAAAGTCTACTGATTTATGTGTCACTCTACTCCAAAAAATACTTTTTACAGAAACACCCAAAATAATATTTGATCAAATATCGGTGTCCCAGTCAAAGTGACACGTGCAATCAGGCATCAGGGCCCCTTACTGCCCTCTCCTATGAGGGTTCTGGTTTGGGAGGTGAGTGGGTAACAGAGGGGGAAGGTGTGCTTTGGAATATGGTGTGTTAATAAGGACTTGCAGGCATTCGGCCAATAGAGAGAGAACCATCACTGAAAAGATGGCATATTGCTGTTCCCAGGAGGAGGGGCATCCACATCACCCTGTGGAGAGCCATCCTGGAAGCACCAGGGAGGTCAGGAGGCAGAGGGGGAAACCGTGAGAAAGATACTTTGTTGTGGTTTCCACAGGAAGGAATGGGGGAGGGGGGGTAAGGAGGCTTAGAATTGGCTAGTGTGGGTGACTTAAGTGTGCCTTGAGGACCTGGGGCTGGCTCCAGTTGTCTGATTCCTGGACTAGAGTGAGGAGAACAGGTGGACAGAGTTGCCTGGAGACCAAGAGCTGATAAAGGTGATGGTTGGGGTGTGGGCTCTGGACAGGTGGGTTTACATCTGCAGAGCATACTCTGAGGCTGGATGTTTGCTATCTCTAGGGACTGGTCAGCTCAGGGACTCTGGGAGATGTGGTCAAAGCTTCAGAAAACAGAAGGAAGACAATGTAGAGGCAGGGTGAGGAGGTTGGAAGGATTTTGGAATAGGATGCAGGAGACCTAGAGAGCTTTGCCAATCAGCGATTCTTACCACATCTTGCAATAAGGATGTCCACTTTACTGACGAAGAAACTGAGTCTTGGAGAAGCTAATCAGGTCACTGGTGGTGAGGAGCAGAGCTGAGGCTTAAATATGCATCTCTCTGAGTGCCGTTCTTGATCTTGATGCCTTCCCCCCCATCTCAGGATTGCTCAGAACATCGTTCCTTCCTTTCTATCTCACAGGTTTATCAGGAGATCCTGAGTTTATGTAAGTGAATATGCTCTGTAGTGAAGAGTGAGACAGAAAGTAAAATTTTTATGACCTCATATTGCAGAAATGCTACTGTGATTCAACCTTGAAACACATAAATTCATTTTATAGAATCTTAGGACTGGGAGGAGTGTTTGCGATCCTTTGGTCTCTGTCTCTATTCTCAAACAGGTGCAATCTGGAGCTATTCATATTTTCCTGGAAGGCAGTCAGCTCTCCCTTGATGGCCTTGCATATTATTACCATGAAGAGAAAAAGATCAATGGGTGATTATTTCACACTGACTTTGCCTAGTAAGTTACTTCTTCAATGTACCCAGCAGTACCTGATGTTGGGAGTGTTACTGAGGAAGCTTCTAATGTTCTGATTTACCCAAAAGATGTGGTTTGAGAAGTGGGTCAATGTATCTTATACAGTGTGTTTAGTAATAGTTTCTCAAAAATCAGAGTTTCTTTCTTTCCTTCTTTCTTTCTTTCTTTCTTTCTTTCTTTCTTTCTTTCTTTCTTTCTTTCTTCCTTTCTTCCTTTCTTCCTTTCTTCCTTTCTTCCTTTCTTCCTTTCTTCCTTTCTTCCTTCCTTTCTTTCTTTCTTTCTTTCTTTCTTTCTTTCTTTCTTTCTTTCTTTCTTTCTTTCTTTTTTTTTTTTTTTGTACCAGAGATTGAACCCAGGGGCGTCACATCCCCAGCTCTTTTTATGTCTTATTTTAAGACAGGGCCTCACTCAGTTGCTTAGGGCCTCGTTAAGTTGCTGAGGCTGTCTTTGAGCTTGTGATCCTCCTACCTCAGCCTCCTGAACGACTGGGATTACAAGAGAGTGCCACCACTTCCAGCAGCATTTAGAGTCTCTCAGAATTCAAGTGGGCAGTGGTGGAAAGAGCCCTGTGCTGGGAGTGAAGTGCTAACACCAGCGCGCTTCAGCTGCAAGCTAACTGTGCCATCTCAGATGGGGACTCGGTCATTCTGAGCATCCATCTTTCCACCCATGGAACCCAACAACTGGGCCAGATGGTGTTTCAGGTTCCTTTCAGCATGCTCGGGTGACATTCTATCCTCTAGAATTTGGATGGCTAATGTCATTTTGATAAAAGGGCAGGGTACTTATAAGTAGCAAGGAATTTGGTTGCCTTTGATGTCTGGTAGTTAATAAAATGGAGAAAGATTTGCATGAATAGCAGCATTCATCTCTCATTCTCCTGCCAGTTCTCTGCTGATCCCGCTGCCTTGGTGAGCCCCAGGGACCATAAATTAAAACAAACTGCTTCTTCCCGGGATCAGTGCTCTGTAAATCAGCATTGGTGGAGAGTGGCTCTGTCAGAAGGGTGTTCTGTGGGACACTCTAACTGTTGGAGAGACGACATGTTATCTGGCAACTGCAACATAATATGACTTTATGTCTTGGCAGTTCTTTTCTTAATAATCCAAAGCTGTCAAGGAAGCATAGCTCACATGACTTGGGCACTTGCCCTGCCTTCTCTGCTTGGTAGAAGTGTGTTTATTGCTTTCCTTCCTCTCCACTGAGCCCCGCTTTCTGTGTGAGGCACAGTTAGATCAACTCACTCATTCCCAGATAATTGCATCATTAAACATCCCCCCCCAATATTTTTTAATCAAGGAGATAGTTTTGTCTAGAATTAAATCGTGTATTAGTGCTCGATTTGGTAGTGACATCCTATGTCCATATGGTGCTCCAATATGGACTGACCATCTTTGCTGGGTGGATGGTTATTTTCAGCATTGGAGCTAAATCAGACAGGCCCCTACACTTTCCAGTAATGATTTTTTTTTTTTTTTTTTGGTTTTAATTATCTAGTTAAAAATATGGAAGTCATCTCAGTGTCACTTGGAATATCCACTTTGGAAAAAAATAATGACAATCCTGTGCCATCTTTTGTGCTGAGCTTGAGGAGTTACTGGTGTTCAGACACTTGTCTCATTAAAACCAAAGCGGGGCTTGGCACAGGGCTCAGTAGTAGAATGCTTGCCCAGCATGCTCAAAGCCCTGGGTTCCATCTCCAGTGCTAGAACACAGCAAAACAAACCAAAACACCCCACAAGACAAAACTGAAGTGGGTGCTGATGTTTCCATTTGACTCTTGTCCTTGGCCCTCACCAACATATCAGTGATAAGCTCACAAGAGAACTCGAAGAAAGATAATGAGATCTCCACTTTGCCTTTTCAACCCACTGAGACTCAGTCAATAATTGCAGTGGCCCATGAGTAATCGGTGGCAATGAAGTCATTTTAATGAGAATGAGCCACCCCTGACAATAACAAGGGTGACAGTCATCATCACCCTCTCTGTGGGGAGAGTGTGCAGGGTTAGGCAGTTCATTACAGAAGTGGAGACTTGCTGAGAGAGAGCTCTCAACTCAGAAGGTAAGCTCTGTTGATTATGTACATGCTGCTTCCAAGCCCAGTCTTCTCCTCAGGATATCTTGGCTCGGTTGAAGGCCATATTATGCCAAGAAATCTGGGCTCAGAGGATTTAGCCATGAGGCATTTCACAAGTAACCAGGTCCCTGGGATGTTCCACCCACTAAGAATGGCTCTAGCTGGGAAATGAGGTGAGCCGTCCTAAACTGAGAGAGATGCTGGATGGTGATCCGTGACCTTCCCAGAGACTTTATTTGAGCTGCAGAATTTGAACTGTTGAGATCATTTTAAACAGAAAGACATAATATATCCTGCCTGGGGTTGGGAAGGGGAAAGCAGTGTTTATAAAAGAAGCTTTGTAGGTGGTTAGCTTTGATGTGTGTTTGGAAGTGACTTGATTTTGATGTAGGGGGCATAACTGGCATGACATGTGCTTCAACACAGACGCTTCTGGGTCTAACTTCTATTAGCGGGACTACCTCCTGCGACTGCCTGTGAACACCTGTCACTCTCTGCCTGAGGGGTGGTGGTGGCTGTGGGTGGATCTGCTCAGCCTGTGCAGGTGGGCACGTTGGAAGTGCTGCTGCGTGCCCTCGAAGCAGTGGACCAGCAGCTGGAGTGCTGGTGAACACAGGCTTAAGCGGCCTTGCTCCTTGGTTAGGGTAAGGCTGAGGCACGTTTTCTGCCATCTCCCAGAGCTCCCTGGTGAACTTGACCTCCCGCCGGCCACAGCACTGATTTGCTCAGTAATGCACCTTTAATTGACTCCTCTTCCATTCCCATCTCCTTCCTCTACTCCATTATCAGTGTTTCCCAAATGCACACATTTATTTGAGCACTTGCCTCAGGTCTGCTTCTGGGGGAAACTCAACCCGTTTTAAAGGGTGAGATTGCAATGAAACAAAGCAGTTTCATATTGCTGTGACATAATGGAGCAGTTCCTGCCCACCTCTCTGAAGTCTCAGAGGACAGTAATTTCATATGATGGTATATTTCTCTTTGCCTCATGGGGAGAGTTGAGGGCAGAGAGAATTTTTCTCCAATTCCTTGCTGAGTGCAGAGTGAAATGATAATGGATTTATTTAGACTAGTGCTAGGTTAGGCCGCAATAACAAGTAAATTACATCACTGTTTAATGGTGGTTAGTGGATCTCCTTGGGGACACTGGGAATTTGGCCTCTTTATCTAGGGGGAAACTGAGATAACAGGCAGTGTGAGGAGAGGAATTGTGGGTTGTGGCCATCAGGGTTCTCCACTGAGTGGGGCTGAGATCTGAGGGCAGATATGGATGAACACGTCTGTGGAGAAGCATAAAATACAAATCTATCTCTAGGCAAGATTTGTGTAAATATGTGTTCAAAGTGATGTAGAATGGAAATTCCTTCTCAGAATGTACGTCATTCGATTGCTGGTATGTCAAATGTTGCTGTTAGGTTGCCCCCACTCAGTAACTTTTATAAAAGTCTACATGACAACTGGTCAGTTAGTCGAGTTAGTTGGTCTATCCAAAATGGTACCCGACCCATTGCAAAAATAGTCCAACCAGTCATTTATTAATATGCATCTTATCTGAAAAGACAAATGGGGCCAGACCATCTTTTCTTTTCAACTGGAAATGCTGGCCAAGGGGGGCCTCGTTAAAACTGGAACTTGTTGGTAAGTTGTGTAGACTTATAGAATTGTTGATCTAGGGTCTTCCTTTTAAAAAAATTTTAGAGCATTATATAATATTTGGGTTCATCTGAACGAATTGATTCATGCATGGAATTTGATTTCAGTTCATGTTCTCCCCTTTTTCCTCCCTTCCCCCATTCTCTTTCCTCTACTGATCTTCCTTTTGCTTGCTTGCTTGCTTATTTGTCTATTTTCTGGTACCAGGGATTGAACACAGGGGTACTTAACCACTGAGCAACATCCCCAGCCCCTTTAATTGCTTATTTTTAGACAGGGTCTCACTAAGTTGCTTAGGGCTTTGCTAATTTGCTGAGCTGACCTCAAACTTGCAATCCTCCTGCTTCAGCCTCCTGAGCATGGGCATTCCAGGTGTGTACCACCATGCTCAGAGTATTTATTTTTGATTAGTTCTTTCAACTTATACATAAAGGTAAAATTCCCTGTGGTGTATTTATATATGCAGATAACATGATTTTAAAAAATTCATTCCTTATTTCCTCCCTTTTCCCATCTCTCAATTCTCTCTGTCTGTCTCCTTCTTCAACTCTACTGATCTATCCTGTTTCTTCACCATATCCAATCTTCACCCCTCCTTCTTTGCTTTATTTTGCTCTAGTTTCCACCTATATAGAGTCTTTTTTTTTTTTTTTAAACCAAGGAACACAGGATTCAAAGGAATGAAAAATGTACATTCGGGGAGGCAGCCACAGAAAATTTATGAATTTTTTTTTTTCAAATTGCTTCATTCTCGGATAGGCAGAAAGCCTGAGCATAGTATTTTGAGTGTGAAAAACAGCCTGTGAGCTTCAGCTGAGAAGTGCCATTTAGGTTTCAGTGAGCAGTCTTCCAACTTCTCTTATTCAGTCCCCTCCTGTCCAGACCTGGAATGATGATAGGGCCACATTTGAGATCCTGTGTGAGGCTTAAATGATGGAAGGCAAAGCAGGTGCTGAGGTACTGATGTACCAGCAACAGTAATAATGACACCTGTTATTATTTATCCCCTGATGTGTAAAATCAGGCTTCATTTATTTATCCATTATTTCAACCAGTATGTGTAGAACATCTACTGAGTGTTAGACATTTTTCTGGATACTGGGAACAAAATGTTGAGTAAATTCAAAGCATAATTCTTGGTCTTTGAAAGAGCTCCTGTCCGGTCAAAGAGAAAGAGCAAGGGTGACAAACCTTTTCTTTAAGGGTCAGTTGGTAAGCATTTTAGGCTCTGTGGGTAACTGTTGTACCCACCCAATTCTGCCACTATAGCAGAAAAGTAGCCTTAGATGATGCATAAATGAATGGACATGGCTGTGTTCCAATAAAACTTTATTTGCACAGAGGGCCAGATTAGTCTTGCAGCCATAGTTTGTTGACCATCGAGACAGCTAGTAATACACACATTAAAAACTAGTGTTGGACTGGGATTGTGGCTCAGTGGTGGAGCACTTGCCTAGCACATGTGAGACACTGGGTTCGATCCTCAGCACCACATAAAAACAAATGAATAAAATAAAGGCATTGTGTCCATCTACAGCTAAAAATATATAAAACTAGTGTTTATTGAGGTAGTAATACAGACATTAAAAGCTAGTGTTTATTGAGCATGTACCATGTATTTGTTCATTTATTTATATAACAAACACTTTCCCAGTAGTCACTAAGAGCCAAGCAATGTTCAAACCACTTCACAAATATTAAGTCATTCAGCATGTTCTCATGACAACTCCAGAAGGTTGGTACCAACCCTATTTTACAAGATGGAGTTGGCACTAGTATTATTCACATTTTATAGAGAAGAAAGTTAGGTCTCCAGGAGGTTGACTAAGCTATAGGCAGAGCTGGGATTTGCCAGTTACACCCCGCTGCCTCCCCCATACCTTTCCCTAAGAAATCTGGTAAGTGCCTTAGGGAGGTAGCAACAGTGTGCACCCCCAGGTTGTTGTGATCCTCCAAAGAGATACAAGTGCTGGGTAAATTGTAGCAGGTTATGGGAATATTAGGGTTTTTGTTTTCCTCTGGAGCAGCTGTCCTCTGCCACTTTGAGCTAAGAAATTCAGCTTTGGTTTCTGCAGTGCAGAGTTTGGTTTCTGCAGCCTGGGATGGTTTGTCTGTGGGTCTTGGAAAGGAGGATTGAGCCACCAGTCTGAGGTCACATGTCACCTCTCTCTTTAAACATCTTTGAGCTTGAAGAAAATGTTAACATGGTCCTTACCACATGCAAGGTCTGGCGCTAAGTCCTTCAATGTACATCGTGCCGTTTAATCAGAACAGATCAGGAATCTGAAGCTCAGGAAGAGTAGAGAGACTTGCCCTACATCCCTCAGTTGAAAGAGGCAGAGCCAGGATTTGAACCTCACTTCTCTTGTTCTAGCTGCCTGTGTTCCTGACTGTGGGAGCCAGGAGCAGGGTGTGGACACACCCTGTCCCTCATCTTGCACTTGATTTCCTTCATCTGATCAGGCTAGAGGATTAGTGAGAGGCACTCATTAAACTGAGCATAGATGGCAAAGAAGACAGTGTCTGCTTTATTCAGAGCTGTCTATGAAACCGGATTTAAAAAACAACAGTGTGCCCATCCTGATCATTAAGGCTCCCGGAAAATAATGACTTGGCCCGAAGGTAACATTACCTGGAATGCCAGCTTAGTGTCTCTTTCAAAACAGTGATAATTTTTATGGCCTGCCATAAATGATCACTTAAGTAGCTTGAATGACAACAGGGCCTTGTGCCCCTGTGCTTGTGGGGTTTGTACTAGAAAGCTGCACTTGCCGTTGAAGAGAAATGCCCATCTGTGCCTCAAATTTCCATTAACTCTTCCCAGGTTTTGACAAATTGTAGACTGTCCTGGGCAGAGGTGGGGGAAACACAGGAGGTATTTATGCAAGTGGAAAAGAGGGGAGGTGGGGTCCAAGATGGCTTTGGAAACCACTTGAGAAGCTTTTTTTTTTTTTGTGTGTGTGCCAGGGATTGAACCCAGGGGCACTTAACCATTGAGCCACATCCCCAGCCTCTTTTATTTTTTATATGGAGACAGGATCTCACTGAGTTGCTTAAGTTGCTGAGGCTGGCTTCAAACTTTGATCCTCCTGCCTCAGCCTCCAGAGTCACTGGGATGACAGGTGTGCACCACTGTACCTGGGACTTGACAGGCTCTTGAAGGTCGAAATGTGTCACTCAAAGATAGTGCACGCTGAAGTCCTAACTTCCGGTACCTGTGAATGGCTTCTTGGACTAGGATCTTTGCAGATGTTAACTCTCACGCGCACTGAGATGAGGGCATACTGAAGTCAGGCAGGCATTGTGACTGGTGTCCTGTGAAAAGAGGAGAGACACACAAAGGGAATGCCAAGTGCAGGTGACGAGCAGAGCAGAAGTAATGTAGCTGTAAACCAGGGATCCATGGCTGTGACCAGGAGCTGGGGGGTCAAAGGAGGATTCTGCTTTATAGATTTCAGAGGAAGGAGGACCTGCTGACACCTTGATTATAGATTTCTGGCCCCTGGAACTGAGAGCAAGCTTCTGCTGGATGGGTCTGTGGTACCTTGTGGCAGCATCCCCTGGGACTGAATAGGGAGGAGTGATTTCCTGCGGGTGGGTGGGGCAGCAGGTTGTGTGTGTTTAGGGAGAGGAGTGGAAACACCTAGTAGCTGTCTTCATTCATTTCTTGTTTACTATCCAAACAGAAGGCGGTGTTGTATGTTAATTAATCGTTAATTAATCATAAGGCTCAGGCATCAGAAGGAATTTCAGCTCTGACACTTGGACCCTCATAAGCTCTGACATGTGTCAAGCAATGCAACATTCCAGGTCCTGTGCCAGAGATGTCTTTTATTAACTACCATGAATACCCAGGACTCAGTTTTCTGAACAGTTAAGTGGGTAGAATCAAAATTGTAATTATAAAATTTCATGAGGATACTAATTAAAAGAATTCAGGCAACATATACAAAGAATTGAATTCAGTAATTTTTCTTTAAAACTCTATCATTAAATAACTATAGACTTGTAAGGAATTAAAGACCAGGCGTGGTGGTCCGTGCCTGAATTCCCAGTGACCTGGGAGGCTGTGGCAGGAGGATTCCAAGTTCAAAGCCAGCCTTAGTAACTTAGCGAGGTCCTAAGCAACTTACTGAGACCCTGCCTCAAAATAAAAAATAAGAAAGGACTAGGGATGTGGCTCAGTGGTTAAGTGTCTCTGGGTTTAATCCCAGTACCCACCCCGTGCCAAAAAAAGAAAAAAAAAGACAGTGAGAACCTAAATATACTTGGTCCATCTTCCTCCAATCTAACATCTTTTCCCCTCCATAATTTAATTGCTGCTTATTATTTTCCATTTAAAATCCAACTTTTGGACTGATGTTGTGGCTCAGTGGTAGAGCACTTGCCTAGCATGTGTGAGGCACTGAGTTTGATTCTCAGCATCATACAAAATAAATAAAGAAATTGTGTTCATCTACAAGTAAAAATATTTAAAAGCAAAATAAAATAAAATCCAGCTTTTTCTTGCAACCTCATATAGCACACAATTATTTCCTACATAGCAGAAAAAAAAGAGTCAAGATTTTTAATTTTTGTTTGTAATTTTAAAAGAATAACAATGAAGAAAATAAAAGGGGCAGGAATATGTCAATAGAAATTTATAAAGACCTGCCCTTGCAAGGAGAATAGATGGCTTAGTGAGGAACCAGTTGGTCTATCAATAAGTGTCTACAGAATGCTTACTCTTTGCACAGAACTAGGAAAAGGGCATTGTTGATGTTTTTCTTTTACTTTAGATTCAAGGGGAAGTTAAGCATGTGGATAGGTGAAGAGGTTTGAGGACCTTTCTTCTTTATTTATTTATTTTTTTGCGGTGCTGGGGAATTGAACCCAGGGCTTTGTGCTTGCAAGGCGAGCACTCTACCAACTGAGCTATCTCCCCAGCCCCTTGAGGACCTTTCTTAATAACAGTTTAAAGAATAGTCCAAGGTGTGGAGTCATGCCTTGTTCACATGTGTAAGGTATCAAAAGACAAGCCCGTCGGTGGGAGTCAGGCTCAAGGATGAACAGGCTGCAGCATGGGGCTCCACTCTGTCCTGGAGCAATTCTGATCTCCCTACTCCTAGGTCAGAGGTGAAAAATAGGAAGTTGCTAAGGTAATGAATTCAGCAAGGTGAATGAAATAAGCCCGTAAGCATGTAGTGATATCTATTAAGGATAGAACCTTTGGAACGTATCAAGAGAAGCAGGTTAGGAAGAAGAAGAGGTGTGACTCTTCATTCCAAGGAGTGAAAGCTAAAATTTGAAAGTTGTAAGAGGTAGTAAAAATATAATTGCTTGAGCAAACGAGCATCCAGAAACAGCAGCGACAGAAAATGAGGATCACAGTGGCTTTGGTCCTGCTAGGAATGGCTATTTTTGTTCAGAAATCACATTTCAAGTACAGGTCGGGCATCCCTGATCTGAAACCTTGCAGGCTGAAATGCTCCAGAGTCTAGAACTTTTTGAGCATCAACCTAATGCCCTAGGTGGAGAATTCTACACTGGATTTCATAAGGTCTTAGTCAAAACACAGGTGCACTATGCACATTGTATAAAATTGCATTTAGCATGTGGGTATAAGGTGTCTGTGAAACACAAATGAATTTTGTCTTTAGACTTGGGTCCCAGCCCCCAGATATTTTATAATGTTTATGCAAATATTCCAAAATCTGAAAATATCCAAAATATGAAACACTTGCTAGTTTTACTAATTTTTGATGAGGATATTTGCTCTAGATAGAGTGTCCTTTTAATGCTTCCACTACTTCTTCTGTTATAAAGGACCCATCCTGTCTGTGAGTTCTGGGGCAGCACGGCACCTGCCCTTCAGCTTCATTTCTGTTCTAGGCAGTGGGCATGGTCCAGGCTGTGTTGGTCTGTTTCTTTCTCTTTGGGGAGCAAGTGCATCATGTAGACAACGTTGGGGACTGTGTGCTCTCGGGGGACAGGAGTGGGGAGAGCTCCTCCAGCGACCAGTCCTCACCTGCCGCCAAGGTGTGGACCCCTCCAGGTCTCAGGGCTCTAGGCTGCCTGCGGCCATGGTAACATCTTGCATAGCTAGCACAATTTCAAACCAGAAGAGTGACATTGGTACCATCTGTGGAATCTACTCAGCCTCAGGTTTTATACGCTTGTGCCTGGGAGTATATATGCGGGTTCACTTTTCTGAAGTCTCATCCCACGTACAGACCCTCGGACCCACCCCCACAGTTAAGACCTCACCACCTAAGAAGTCCCCTGGACTGTAGTTTTGGGGGCTGCACCCCAGTGCCCATCCCTAATACCTGACTACGGTCATTCTGTTCTCCATGTCTGTAATTATGTCAGTTTGAGGACGTTACATAAATGGAGCCATGGTGGATGTAGCCTGTTGAGAATGGCTTTTTTCACTTGGCATAATGGCACTTATTTCCTGAGCTTTTCTCTGTGCCAGGTTCCACACCAGAAGTGGTCTAGACGTGTCCAACTCCTCCCTTTGGCTCGAGCTAATTATCCTGTGAGGTGGTTTGGCTTTGCTGTCGAGGAGAAGGTGTCCCTACATTAAAAAAAAAAAAAAAAAAAAAGTCAACACATCATCATTTCTATGGTGGTGGAGTTTGCATCTTTTCATACTGGTTTATGTTTCCCAGCCCATTTTCTTCCTCAAGTCAAACATTTTCAGGATTATTATTAAGGAGTCTGTGGAGAGGAAGTGGCAATATTTTAATTAAACATCTCCGCAAACACCACATTACGCTTTCCCGCGGTGCCAGCCTGGGAGTCTTAATTGAGACCTGCTGCAGATTAGCTGCTTTTGTGTGTCCACCCACCACTGTCACAGCTGCTTTCTTTGCTATATTTATGGAACAAAGGTTAACTCCCTGTGACTTTATCTACCAACAAGTAGGTGGGAAAAAAAAAAAAATCAGGGACTACATGTTGGTGTTATCTTTCGGAAAATGTACCAGGAAGTACATTCATTCTGTGGAAGTACAAGGTAAAGTGTAGAAAAGCTTGTTTTACAAAAAAATTGAGATGCTGATAAGCTGATTTCCAGCCTCATTGCTATTACACTAAACCTCAGATCATGGCCCAGTCGCTGAGCTCCTTTGGATCTTTTTTGGTGAAAGGAAAATTTTGTATTATTTGACTGTTAAGGTCTTTTATAGATGGCGAAAAAAAACAACTAAAACTAAAACCAAACTAGCTCTGTTTCTGTTGTGTGATTCTAGTTTAGATGATCATCGCATTGGAGAACACCAAAACCAAGGCTACTTTAAAGGCCATCAGAGGCCCTTAGTGCCCCATCACCTGCACTCCAGGCCCACCTGCATCGGTACCGTCACACCTGGTCTTATGTGTGATCTGGGGAGGGGCGTCCACTGCTGCAGAGCCCACCTTGCTTCTCAGTACTCTGCCATCCAGCCCTTGTGTCGTCCCTGCCCGTCAATTCTCTTCCTCTCCTGCAATCCATTTTCTCTCTCTATGGGCCGGTTGTGTATGAATGAGCTCTATTTCTTTCTCACCTGAAAGAGATTTAAAAAAAAAAAATAGCACCCTCCTCTGATGGCACGTTCTTCCCCAGTTGTCACCCTACCCCTCTTTTTCTCATCGCAGCAATAAGCTTTGAGGGTCATGCATACTTGGTGTCTCCTCTTCCTTCCCTCCCACTCTTTCTGCAGCCTAACTTGGTTTTCGTCAAGTCAGTGACTCTCTGATCTTGTCTTCAACAAGCTTCACGTGGCCAAGTCCCAGGGGCTCCTTTCTGTCTGCCTCTCAGAGTCTTCTCAGCATCACTAGTCTCCTTCCTTCTGAAATTTCTCCTGTGTCGGCCTCTGTGATGCCACATTCCTGGGACTCACTGTTCTGGACTGACTTCCTCTCTTCTGAATGACAAGGCTCCTCTGGGTTTAGTCCTGAGCTTTTTTTTTTTTTTTTTTTTTTACTTTAAACACTAATGCTTATTGATGATTCACACACCTTTGTCTTTGATCCAGTCCTCTACTCCGAGATCTAGATTTTATACTAAGTATTCTACATGGCATATCAATTTGAATGTTATCTAGAAATTGCAAAAAAAGTTTTTTTTTTTTCTTTCCAAACCTTTTTATTTTGGTGTGTGTGTGTGTGTCCCTACCTGGTTTCTCAAACCAATATGCTAGACCCTAGGTCAGAACAGAACTTTCCCTTTTCTCTCAATGACTGCACCAGATCTAGTCAAATTTTGGCACATTTTTCCATTTGATCACCTCTGTGCCCACCTCTTGGGTCAGCGTCACCACCGTATTCTACCTGACTACTGTAAAGCATCCTCATGGATCTCTAGGCTTCTGCCTACATCTCATTTTCTATGCCACAGCCAAAGTTCTGGAAAAAAAAAAAAAAAAGAAACCAGCCCAAACGAAATCAAATCAGATTATATGATCGTGCCCCTTGCCAGCTTAAACTTTCCAACTTCCTTTCTTTGCAGTTTGGAAGATTTGACGACTCTCTACCAGGACAGCAGCTTCCTTCTGGCTCCCTTCTGCCTTTCCAGGTTCTCTTCCCTCAGGCTTGTCCTTGCTCATCAGGTCCCCGTTGCTGCCCTTCTTTCTAGACCAGCCCCTTTGTACTTCTGGGCCTTTGTGCTTGTAAAACCTCTACCTGATGTGCCCATTCCTGTATTTAGTCACAATGCTCCTGAGAGAGATCTTCCTTACTACCTTCCCTACTGGGACCTGTGGCTGGCTTCTGATTTAAGAATCTGGTTCCCCTGTGTGCCCCCTGCCCTGAGGTTCTACCTCCAGGTGTGGCCCCCGCAGTCCTGCTTCTCAAACATGACTTCCTCGTGGCTCCTCGGGCTGGCTGTCTATCTGGAAAGCAGTCTGATAAATGAATCCCATCTGGGACTGAAATGATGGATAATGTTTGAAACTGCGACCACACTGGCATTTTAACAGGAGTCTTGCGGAGAGGAGCGACTTGAAAGCTATGGGTGATTTCTCCCTTGGTGGAAATCCCAGCCCAGTGGCAGGTTGGAAAAGGGAGGGGTGGGGATATTTGTGAGGCCAAGGTGGCTTCTCAGAACCTACATATCATCTATTCAACATGTGGTTGCTGTCTCAGCTTTTGTACAGAATGGGCCCTGTACACTCACAAAAGGCACTCGGGAAGTAATTTATGAATGATTAGGGTCCTTCCACTGAATAATGGAAGGCATCTGCCAGGTGCACATCTGTTCTTCATCTGTTCCAGGGGAGTTGAAGTCTGAGGGGTCTGCCACAACTCCAGATAAAGGACTGATGCAGCTGTTTACTAGAAGGCAGCCAACCCCGAATGCTCAGTTACCCAGAACTGCATGGCATGCTGCATTCCCCAGCAAGAAAAGACCAAGAAGAGTTGCCATCAATTCCTGTTAGAAATCAACTTTAAAAAACCCACGGTATAACCTCAAGTCATGCCCGATCACGAGTGTATAAATGCATGTTTACAACTTTTTATTTTGTAATACTTTTAGATTTATAGAAATCTTGCAGAGATACTACAGAGAGTTCCTGCATTCTCTTCCCTAAGCTTTCCTCATGTGATAATGTACGTGTATGGAGTCATACACATGCATTGCAGAGTTAGGAGAAAATCCTTCATTTATCGAGTGTTTTTTTGAGAACCTACTGTGTGCTGGGTGCTGTGCTAGACACAAGGGATGGAACAATGAATTGGACAGACCTGGCCCCTTCCTTCATGGGTCATGTAGTCCACCTTAGTGGGTTGCAAAGTGTGGACCATCAGTGTCTCCAGGGAGCTTGTTAGAAATGCAGGTTCTCAGGCCCCACCCCAGCCTACTGAGCTAGAAACTGTAGGGGTGGAGCCCAGCAGTCTGTTTTCACAAGCCATCCAGGTGATTCAGACACATGGTTAAGTTTGAAAGCTAATGGTCTAGTGGGGAAAAGCAAATGTGAAATGGCTAATTTAAAATGGGATGTGATTTCATTCCAGCAGACAGGGCTAGAATAACAGTTGGGAGGAGCTCACCTATCTGAAGGGAGGAGAAGCCATACTGAGGAAGAGGTGTTTTAATTGCCATCTGAAGGTAAAAGAGGACTTGGTCATGTAGCGTGAAGGCCAAGGTGACTGCCTAGACCCAGAGTGAGACTTGTCATTGAAATCTTGGCCTCTCCAGCCATTGTAAGATTGTGAATCAGAAAAGACAAGCTTTTGTTTGTTCTAATCCAACTGAACTAGAAAATCCAACTAACTAGGGCTGCATTTGCCAAATATTTTAGTTAATGAATATTTTAAAAATCAAATCTGTGTTGCATTTAGAAGGGGCCATGATTAAAAAGAGCTTTGTAATAAGGGATGAGAGACTCACGCTTGTCCTGTTTATTCCTCTTAGCTTTCTTAGCCCATGGAGATAATTTAACTTTGCATTCTCCTTGTCCTTACCTGTATAATGAGAGGATGGGATTTTTCATCCATATCCCTTCTGCTTCTGTGATCCAGAATTAGCTATAAATATCATTGTGCCACTGTTTACTTTAAAAAAGTACATTTATATTCATTTAGTTCAATAGCTAATTCTGCACATTTCCTACTGGTAACTTTAAGAGAGCTTTCCTATTCTTTTCTCTGAAATTACTGCCATAAGTTTATCCCACAAGGATATATTATTTGCTCTAATGATCTGGTAATTATCAGGTAATGAAATGGCTAGCTGTAAGTGGATTATTAAGAGCAGTTGCTGTATAGAATATTTTCATCATGCAATTAAAAATGTTACTTATATTTCAGTAATGCATAAGAAGTTACATGCTGAGGAGAATGGAAGCAGAGCAGTATCTTTCCATCTTCTGCTGAAATTAGTCTTAAACCCATACATAGAAGGCCTAAGGAGCCTAATTCCATGGGCTGGAGTTTAAAGCCAAGCTTCCTCTTTGAGTACACAGTGTGCCCTGCTGTCATTAGGCAGAACTCTTCCCTCCAGGGGAGTTGCCAATGCTGCACCCAAGCTGGATTAGGTGGCTGCATTTCTAAACTGACCATCCTGATTAATCTTGCTCCTCTCCCTTCTCTCCTGGAGAGAAATTTCACCATGAGAGTACTAATGCTGATGGACAGAGAGTTTTTCCCACAAAGTCAGACACATGATGGGCTCTGAATAAGAATGAATACAGCTTTAACCAAAGGTATTCAGGTGGCTTTTGCTGCATCTTTACCTGTTTTGTAGACATCAGAACATTATGTGGAGTCCTCATGAAGAACTTTGTGCTGAGCACAGACATTTGCAATAATTAGTTTTGCCCTTTGAAATTATCACTTTTAATTTTGGCAGCTCCTGAACTGGCACACAACTGACTTCTTTGGATATGACATGTTTTAGAAATGTTTCACATGGCAAACGACAAGTTGACAGTCTTCCTTGATGGAAGTGGCCACCTTTTTTCCAGGTTCGGTTGTCCGTCATCTCTGACAATTGTCTTAGGTGCCTTCCTTTCTGTCTGCACATGTGTTATTTCCCATGCTCCACTGTGAGCTCCTGGAGGAAGGATCCACTTCTGATTCACTGTGGTACGACGACACTAGAGAGAACTTGACGGTGCCAGCTTTGACCCAGCACTTGGCATTTCATTTGTTCCTTCTCTTATGTCTATGAATATGGCCGTACTGTGTTGCCCAGTGATATCCTGGGGCCTGTCTGTGAGGTAGTTTTTTTCTCATTTTATAGATGAGGAAACTGAGGCACGCAGAGTTCAATAATTGCTTTAGGGACCCCAAGCTAGTTAGTGCCGGAACCAGCATTCAGACCCATTTCTTCCAGGTCAGGAGTCTGTGCTGTGAGTGGTTAAGTCCTCACTCACCCTAGCAAGGGTTCTCTAACATACAAATGAAGTAAATAGTTTTAGAATGCATGAAGGATTCTCCACCTAGGTTGTGTGGCAGTTGATGTGCTGTGGGGAAGGTTAAAATGCTTCAGGGGACTAAGGATGTGTAGAAAGTATGTAGACACACTTTTTCCCACATTTTTTTTTTATTGATGCATCACAGTGGTACATAGTGATGTGATTTGTTGTTACATATTCAAACATGCGCACAATATAACAATGTATTTGGCCAATGTCACTCCCCAGTACTTCCCCTACCCCTCTTGTTTTCCTCTACTGATCTCCCTTTGAGTTTTAGGAAATTCACTCCTACCTTTGTTTTCCTTTTTCCTCTCTAGTTTCCACATAGGAGAAAAAACATACCACCCTTAACCTTCTGAGTTCACTTATTCAGCATAATGTTCTCTGGTTCCATCCATTTTTTTTTTTTTTTTTGCAAATGTCATAATTTCACTCTTCTTCATGGCTGAATAAAACTCCATTGTGTATATATTCCACATTTCCTTTATCCAACCCTCTATTGATGGACACCAAAGCTGGTTCCCTAGTTTGGGTACTGTCAATTGTGCTGCTATAGGCATGGGTATGCAGGGATCACTGTAGTATGAGGACTTTAATTCTTTAGGATAAACACTGAGGAGTATTATAACTTGGGTTGTGTGGTGGTTCCATGCCTGGTCTTTTGAGGAACCTCCATACTGATTTCCACAGTGGTTGTACTAACTTAGAATCCTACCAAGAGCGTCTAAGTGTTCCTTTTTCTCCACATCCTCTCCAGCATTTATTATTATTTGGATTCCTGATGACTGCCATTCTGACTGGTGTGAGATGAAATCTCAGTGTGTTTTTTGTTGGCATTTCCCTGATTGTTAATGATGTGGAATGTTTTTTCATGTATTTGTTTGCTTTTTGAATTTCCTCTTTTGAGAATGTCTTTTTAACTCATTTGCCCATTTATTAATTGGGTTATTTGTTTGGTGTAAAGTTTTTTGAGTTCTTTATATATTCTAGGTATTAATCGTTTGTCAGAAGAGTAGATAGCAAAGATTTTCTACCATTCTGTAGGTTCTCTATAACACACACTTTGGAGGTAAAGGAGGTGAATTCTGAATCACTTGAGTAAACCAAAGGCATTACTGATTTGCTTGTTATTCCAGTCATGCTCAAAGCTAACCATCTCTAGAAGGAGTAGTATTGTGCTTCAACTTGTTTTCCATGTCATGTGGTTGATTGTACCATTACTTCCTTTTTGATATTAGACTTGATAATTGTTGTTAGCTGATTCTCAATAACTGCTTCTTTGCCCACAGGTCTTCATAGGTTAGGAGCTTCAGTTCTGGGGGATAAAATTGCTCAAATGGATAGTCATGGGATCATTCCAGACCTTTCCCAGTTGCTCTATTCCATTCCTTACATCTCTTGAGCACTATGGGCCAAGCACTGTATTAGGTACTGAAGAAGCAGTGAGGATGAGATTAGATATAGCTTCTGCCTTATGTAGCTTGGTGTCCACCTGGAAGAGAGATAAGAAAGCTGGAATTACAGTGCAGATAGGTAAGTCTGACAAATGGGGTTCTCCGGGGAGAGTCATGAGCTCAGACTGCTGTGGGTAGAGCTTGACTCATGAATCAGAGAAGGGCACTTGGAATGGCTTCTCAGCTGAGGCCTGGAGATGAGGAGGAGTTAGTCAGGCAAAGGCTATTTTGGCAGCTCAGTAAACAAGGTAAAGACAACTCAAACTTGTATGTAATTCTTCTGCCCTTTCTGCTTTGTTCTAAAAAGATTCAGTTGGCTTGTGCAGAGATCTCCAGATTTGCTGAAGTGGAAGAAGGTCACGCTGGTTTAACGTTAGACTTGTTTCTTCTCATGTACCTGGGTACTATAGAATGGCAATGCCTTTACTAAGCGGGGGTGGTCTGATATTCAGTGAGCTCAGGGCACATGAGGTCGTTGGAATAGAGTGTCCCCTCTGAAATTCATGCTGAAACTGAATCTTCAGTGCAGTAGTATTAAGTGGCATGGCCTTTAGTAGGTGATTAAGTCACATGGTCTCTGATCTAACAAATGGGCTTAACAACCTTACACAAGAGCTCAAGGTTGGAGGGCATGGTTGCTTGCTTGCCTTTCCATCCCTTCTGCCTTGCACAGACCCAGTAGTCTACCTCTGTGGAGGATGCGGCCACAAGGCACCATCTTGGAAGCAGAGACCAGGACCCCTTCACCAGACTCCAAATGTCCTAGACTTCTTGGCCTTGGGAGAAATAAATTTTCTGTAAAAATGACACAGTTTTTGGTATTTTAAAAATAACATCACAAATGGACTAAGATGCTGTGGAACAAGGGAAAAGTAGGGAATCTGGATATTTCTAGGTCCATTTTCTTTTTCAAAGGTAACTCCAAACCTAATTTCTTGGAAAATGGTTTTCCTGGTCAAATGTGCATTGCCCAAGTTAGAGACATAATAGTAATTATTATTTTTTGAATGGAGTAGGATTTATTTAAGTGAGAATAAAAGAAACAGAACACTTGGTGAGTGAGAGGGGATCTGAAAGCAGGTTTCCATTTAAGTGAACCAGTCTAGAGGCTTATATAGTGACTGGGTAGGAATACTGATCAGTATCTCTGCTAATCAGGTCTTGGAAAGGTACCAAGGCTACTGGCCAAAAGAGAGATAATTCTTTTTTTTTTTTTTTTTTTTTAATTTGAGAGCGAATTCTTTATCTCCACCATTTACCTACATTTCTCTGGATTTAGTTGCAATATAATTTACCTCATGTTCATTTAACATATTCTTCATTTCTAGGAGCATTCTGTAGAGGTTTCCTTCAAATAGCAAACTAGTAATTTTGACCCCAAATTCTTTTTTAAAAGTCTTTCTATAGACTTTACTTTTAAAATTTGCTGTTTTTAGATATACATCACAGTAGGGTATATTATGACATATTATACATACATGGGGTACAACCCACAATTTTTATCCCATTTTGTGGTTGAACATGATGTGGAGTTACACTAGTCGTGTATTCATATATGAACATAGGAAAGTGATGTCTGATTCATTCTACTCTCTTTCCTGTTCTGATTCCTGCTCCCTTTGCTTCATTTCCCTTTATCTAATCCAACTGACTTCTGTACTTCCCTTCCCTAACCTCCCTTGTTAAGAGTTAGCATCCACATATCTGAGAGAACATTCAACCTTTGGTTTTTTGGGATTGACTTACTTCACTTGGCATGACAGTCTCCAGTTTCATTCATTTACCAGCAAATGCCGTAATTTAATTCTTTAAGGCTGAATAATATTCCATTGTGTATATATACCACATTTAAAAAAATCCATTTGTCTGTTGAAGGGCATCTAGGTTGGTTCCATAATTTAACTGTTGAGTTGAACTGCAATAAACATTGATGTGACTGTGTTTGACCCCAAATCTTAAAGACACTTTTTCTTTCCTTTAAGATTCTTTTCTTTTTTGCTGGTTATATCTGGGATATAGTCTCAGGTGCTAGCATTTTCAAAAGCTACCTGTCTCCCTTTTAATAAGGGACAGAACAAGTCTTAGATTCTGTACCCTCAAAAATATACATTGAAGTCTTAAACCCTACTACCAGAGAATGTAACCTTATTTGGAAAAGGGGTCATTGTGGATATATGTAGTCAAGATGAGGTCATCCTCCCCCATCTGATATGACCGGTGTCCTCATAAGAAGAGGAGAGGCGTGGGGGGAGGATATTATGTGATAATGAAGGCTGAGCTTAGAGTGGATGTATCTACAAGCCGACATATGCAGGAAAACACCAGAAGCTGGAAGAGGCCAGGAGGGATTCTCCTGATAGGTTCCAGAGAGAGCTTGAACCTGCCGGCACTTTAATTTCAGGCTTCTCGCATCCAGAACAATGCAATGAGAAACTTCTACTATTTTAAGCCCCTCGGTTTGCAATATGATCATGTGCCAAATATTGACAGTTTCCTCGGTGACTGACTATACAATGGAGGTCCTGTAAGATTATAGTGGAGCTGAAAAATTCCTGTCTCCTAGTGACACTGCAGCCCTTGCAAGGTCAGAGTGTGAGGTGTCGTGTGAATGACCTTTGTGGAGATGCTGGTGTAAACAAACCTACTGTGCTACCTGTTGTATGAAAAAATGGCAATTAATTTTGTGCAGTACAGAATAGCTGGTAATAAAACCTTTGTTACTGATTTACACATTTGCTGTACTGCACTTTTTTATCACTGAGAGTGTTCTCCTATTTACGTATTTTTGGAGAGTTTACTGTAATCAGTATGCTGTGTCATGATGACAGTAGTCTCATATATGTCATGTTTACTGAGCTTTTTTTTTAAGGGTTTAATGCAATGGCATTAGATTTTTTTATTTGTTATACATGACAGTAGAATGCATTTTGACACATCATACATAAATGAATATAACTTTTCATCCTTCTGGTTGTACATGATGTAGAATCACACTGGTCATGTAGTCATATTATGTACATAGGGTAATAATGTCTGATTCACTCTACTATCCTTCCTACCCCCACAACCCTTCCCCTCCCTTCACTCCCCTCTGCCTAATCCAAAGTAACTCTATTCTTCCCTAGCTGTGCCCCGTTAATGTGAATTAGCATCCACACATCAGAGAAAACAAGAGACCCAGAATAACCAAAGCAGTCCTTAGCAAGAAGAATGCAGCAGAAGGCACCACAATACCAGACCTTACACTATACTATAGAGCCACAGTAACAAAAACAGCATAGTATTGGCACCAAAACAGATATGTAGAAGAGTGGTACAGAATAGAAGACACAGAGACAAACCCACATAAATACAGTTACCTCATATTAGACAAAGGTGCAAAAAACATTCACTGGGGGAAAAGATAGCCCATTCAACAAATGGTGCTGGGAAAATTGGAAAGTGATATGTAACAAAATAAAATTAAACCCCTATCTCTCACCCTGCACGAAACTCAACTCAAAGTGGATCAAAGACTTAGACACTAGAACAGAGACTGTGCACCTGATAGAAGGAAAAGTAGGCCCAAATCTTCACCATGTCGACTTAGGACCTGATTTCCTTAATAAGATTCCTTAAGCACAACAAGTAAAATCAAGAATCAATAAATGGGACAGATTCAAACTAAAAAGCTTCTTCTCACCAACAGAAACAAAGTGAAGCCTACAGAATGGGAGAAAATCTTTACCACATGTTTACCGTGAGCGCATCATTTCTCTGGTGCTTGATTCAGTCTCTGGTAGAGTAGGCTGCCGTCTGGGGTTGTGTACACTTACCCTGTAACGTTCCCCAGCAATGAAATCACCCAACCTTGCTGTTCTCCTGACATCCCCATCGTTAAGTGATAAATGACTGCACTTCGGTGTGTATCCTTCTCCTGGAATAAGTCTTAATCTCGTGTGTGACAGCTTTCAGTGGGTTCCGTGAGGCCTGTGGAATCATTGAACCTCAGGGTGGTTTTGAGAAACCCTTGAATTTTCTGTTGATGTCAGAAGTGAGGGGGGTCTTACATGGACTTTTCCCCCACCTATGTACCTGGACTCCATCTTCTTGCAGTTGGTGCCGGAAGTCTTGGGATAACCTGGAAGTCTGGAGGACTGTGCCCTACAACATCATAGTCTGCCCAATTCTAAACTTTCCAAAGCAGCCTTATAAATCCATATCACCATTACTATCTTTGGCACTCCTTTCATAATTCTTGATGGTTGAATGCAGAGTGTAATTCTGGGTTATATGCAGAGTATGATTCTTGGTCAGCCATCACCAATGACCTGACCTAATTGCAGCATAATTACATTCATCCTCTTTTTCTTGACTTTCCCATCTCTCTCTCCTTACTGTTGCCTAGTACTGTAGCCCAGGGCCTTCTGTGATTATTGAAGAACCTTCCCTGAGCCTCATTGCTTGCACACATCTACAGGCTCACTCTGCATTCCTCTTCTTGAAGAAAGCCTTTGCTACTTTCTCTCACTAACCCAAATAGAACTGATTCTCTCAACAGCTCATAAAAGACAGATATTAGATGATTTACTAAGTGCGGCTCCTATGAGCATGTCAATAACCAGCCTCCAGCTTTTCCTCTAGGAAAGGAGCTTCCTTCCGGGGGTTCTCTCCTCACAGGAACAGCAAAGGACTTGCTCTGTCTCCTTCCTTACATAGGTGAATGACAGATTAAGTCACTCTTGATCAGGACATAATAATGACTCCACCTTTCTGCAGATTTGGAGCCTGTGTGGAGAGAGGAAAGAAGGGGTGGATGGATATTCCTTAATTGTAAAAGTAGGTGACATTACTTGATTATCTTAACTCATCTTTTAATAACATTCCTATGTCCTTTACTAGCTGTGTGAAAATTCAGACGTTGCTTAACCTCTCTGTACCTCGGTTTCTATATCTTCCATTGGCAGACAGCTGCACTTATATACCGTTGTGAGGAATGAAGGACTCAGTGTGCAAAGGGCTCTGAACACACTGATCTCTTCTGTCTTTTGTGAATTAAAAAAAAAAAAAAAGCATTCTGACTACTAGTTATGCTTTTGGATCCTGTTTCCTGGCAGTTAAGACTGTAATGAAGACAATTATGTCAAAGAGGATAATAGAATCTACTGCAGATTCAGGAAATACATTCATTTCTAGAAACATTTCTCAGGGTCTGGCTGTAGGAATATGTTATGACACCAAGTGATTGTGGAATGTGTAACTGTCTACCACACAATAAAATTGGGGACTTTCAGATACAATTATTGGATATTTTTAAAAAGTCAAGTAAAGAGTTTACTTAGACTTTTATAACAAATTACATTACTTTATGTTTGAGTAGCATTTTCAAAGATTTTTTTTTCATACATAATTTCAATTTTGCTTCCTCTCCCAAGAGGCGGGCATGGTAGGTACATCAGGACTTATTTCCATGAACAGAATTCCGATTTTCATTAAGGTATAATGGCATGTCCAGAAGTATCATCTCTATGGAGGAAGGAATTTTAAATATTGAGTTGTCAAAGATTGAATTACCCTGACCTGCACAATTTGTTGATGTCTGACTTTACTTTTTAGTTTCAATGACTTTAGTTCAAACAATAGTGATAACTCTGGTGCCAATGGATTTAGTTCTAGAATAGGAAAGAACACATTTAATTTTCTGAGCCCTTGGGTATCTAATCATTTTTAGCACTACAGTCAGAAATTATTTAGTGAAATATGGCTCTTGAGATTCTTTTAAAAATTAAGCTGATTTGAAGAAGTAAAGGAGAAAAAAAAAAGACCTGTGAAATTTCTCCTTTCTTGTAAACTTAGAATACATTCTGTGTATTTAGTAAAAGACTTGGGTTGAATGACAAGCTTTCAGCTTTGATGGGTGGGATTTTTCCGTACGACTATCTACCTATTGGTTCTGAAAGGCAACTAAGCTCATGATTGAAGACCTTGGCACTCCAAATTGTGACTTACATCTTATGAATTAAAAAAAAAAAAAAGCATAATTTTAGGGCTGGGGCTGTAGCTCAGTGGCCGAGTGCTTGCCTAGCATGTGTGAGGTACTGGGTTCGATCCTCAGCACCACATAAAAATAAGTAAAAAATAAAGGTACCGTGTCCATCTATAACAAAAAAATATATATTTTTTTAAAAAAGCATAATTTCAATTAGGAAAACAACAGTTCATTGCTTGGATTCAGCTGAAAAACTCAGATGTTTCAACCATTAGAGCAAATTCATTAGAGATGTGGTACTCACTTGCAGTTGGAATTGATCAATCGTATCATTCCCTATACAATCTTCCAGCTTTATTTTTTGGGTTTATTACAGTGGGGCCAGATAGGTCCACTTCTTTTTTCCCATTAGAAGGCCGGATGGATCCAGACTGAATAATGGAAGAAAAGTTGTCTTCTCCCATCTTGGGGCACCCTTCTCCATTTTAGGGCTCTTCTCTGAAGGTATTAGCTTTGTGCTTGATCCTTCTATTTTTTTCCTTTCAGTAAGCACCTGAAAGATGTATTCACATTAAGCTGTTGATGGCTTAAGGTGATTTTTCCCAGTGGAAAAATAATTTATATATATATATATATATATTTTAACTATATTTTTAGTTATCAATGGACCTTTATTTTATTTATTTATATACAGTGCTGAGAATCGAATCCAGTGCCTCACACAAGCTAGGCAAGTGCTCTACCACTAAGCCACAACCCCAGCCCCATAATTTATATTTTAAAAGAGGATCTCGCAAAGGACTCAGCTCGGACCCGAAGAATTGACTCCAAATGGTAGAATTTTGCAGGTTAATGTGGGGAGCATATTTGTGTGTCAGAAGTCTTCTTGTATACATTCTGGTGGGGCTGGGGAGATAGCTCAGCTGGTAGAGTGCTTGCCTCGGAGGCACAAGGCCCTGAGTTTGATCCCCAGTACCGCAAAACAAAAAAAAAAAGAAAAAAAATCATGACACTGTATACATTCTGGTGAATATTAGTTGGTGGTATGTGTGCCCAGAAATAAAACCAATTCTGTTGGTAAGAAAAATTGACTAAATCTCAGATATTGTGGAATATGAGCTACTCCAGGTTGAAGTTATGTGTAAGTAAGTGAACTAATCATTTCTTTTTTCTTCTTTATTAGAACTTTAGAGTAGTTGGGTTCATCCTGACAAAATCATACACGGAAATGAAATGACGTAACCCATTTGTGTACAATGAATCAAAATGCCATCTGTAAAAAATTTAAAAATAAATAAATAATTAAAAAAATCATACATACATGGAACTTGTCTTCAGTTCTTGATCCCTGTTTTCCTTTCTATCCTCCCTCCTCTCTCCCCTTCCTCTTCTTCTCCTGTAGTAGACTTCCTTTTGCTTATCTGTTAGTTTGTATTTGATTAGTTCCTTATGTAATCTTATCTTCCCTCCCCATTTCCTTTACTTTTTTCCGGCTCTCACATATTAAAGAAAACATTCAACCTTGGAGTTTCTGAGTTTGGTTTCTTTCACTCAGCATGATATTTTCCATTTTCAACCATTTACTGGCTAATGCCATAATTTCATTTCTTTTTATGGCTGAGTGGAACTCCATTGAACCACAGATTTCTTGAAGGTCTTCTCTCTATACTGCAAAGTACCTGCCCAATCTTGGCCTTATGATGACTATATTTTCAAAATCCTATGACAAGATACACTTAAAAATCATCTTCAGATTTGTCTGTACTGATATAAAAAATCTTCCAAAGGTACTGCAGTTAAATAACTTCTAAATACACATTTGACAAACTGCTCTTGCTTTGAAAAGGAAATAAAAATTACTCAAATGCTGACCCGTAGTTGCTTTGAGAATGTAGTTAGTTTTTGGTTAGGAGTTCTGGTCTTAAGTCATGCAGATGTGCCCTCTCTCTCATTGTTAGGTTGGGTTGACATGAAAATTGGTACGTATCTAAAGTATACAACTGCATGAACTTGGGAATACATGGACATCTGAAAAACCACCACCACCACAAAGCCATTAACATATCCATCATCTCCCAAAGTTTCTTTCCACTTCTTTTATTATAATTTTTGGGGGTGTGTGTGATAAGAACAGAATGTAAGATCAAACTTTTTAGCAATTTTGGGGGGACAGGTACTAGAGATTGAAGCCAGGGGTACTTAACCACTGAGTCACCAGCCCTGAGTACCCAGCCCTGGTTATTTTTTTCTTTTGAGACAGGGTCTCACTAAGTAGCTTAAGGCCTCATCAAATTGTTGAGGCTGGTCTCAAATTTTGATCCTCCTACCTCAGCCTCCCGAGTTGCTGGGGTTACAGGTGTGCACCATCATGCCTGGCCCTTTTAGCAAATTTGAAGTATATCATGCAGCACTGTTTGCTACAGGCCCTGTGCTGTACAGAGGCCTCTGGAACTTACCTTGCAGAACTGAAGCTTTGCATCCTTTGACTATAGTGTCTGTATTTCCCCTTTACCCCAACCCCTGGCAATCACCATTCTACTCTCTACTTCTATGAATTTGATATTTTTTAAAATATTTTTTTAAGTTATCAATGGATCTTTTAAAATTTTACATATTTATATGTGGTGCTGAGTATTGAACCCAGGGCCTCACACATTCCAGGCAAGTGCTCTACCACTGAGCCACAGCTCTAGGTCCTGATTTTTTTTAATTTTTTGATTCCACATGTAAGTGAGATCCTACAGTGTTTGTTTTTCTGTCTTATTTCACTTAGCATGGTGTCCAATGGCAGGAACTCCTTTTGTAAGGCTAAGTAATATTCTATTGCATATATTTACCAGATTTTCTTGATCTATTTGCCTGATGATGGACACTAAAGTTGTCCCTGTAACTTTGCTATTGTGATCATGTTGTGAACATGGAAATCCAGATAACTCTTTTGAGACAGTGGTTTTATTTCCTTTACTTTGCCTGTTTTCTCTTCCTTTGATATGTGCTCTTAGGTGGAATTGCTGTATTATATGGTAGTTCTCTTTTTAATTCTTTAAACTCCCTCTGTACTGTTTTCCATAAAGTCTATACCAGGTTACAATCCCACCAATAGCATGCCAGGATTTCTTCTTCTCCACACCCTGGCCTAGAAAATGACCATTATGAGTTCTGATCATCTATTCTGTCAAATGGTGACAACAAGGGGACCCTCTGCATATTTCTGTCATGAAAATTAAATGCTATAAAAACTTATAAATCATTTAGTATTCTACCACACCCAAAGGAAATGCCCAAGACACAGTGCTAGTCTAATAACATACTAACTAAAGTATTTATTATTTTGATTCATTGGAAGATACTGCGTAGAGTGGGTATCCTGTGCGTAGGAGAGGAGGAGTCAAAATGAGATGGTAGAAAGGAAACTTAGCAGACATGAGATTAGTAAATGCAAGAACCAGAATATTGGTCAGACACACAGAATGGAGATGCAAGACACGAGAAGAGAAAGACACAACAGAACCAGATGCAGGAGCGGGGAGGGGTGGGGACAGTGATGTAGTATGGATGTAACTGAGGGGACTTAAGGTGTCCGTCAAGGGTGCTCTAGGCACACTCTGCCGTTTGTTGCCCTGTCATTGGGAGTCCCGCCTTCTGCTAATGATGTGATAGCAGGAAGATGATGCCCTGTGAGGAATCCTGATCATAAGGGGAGCCATGCTTGGTTGAATGAGCTCCACCTGGTGGAAAAGAGTCAGTAGTGCAAAACCAAATATGAGCTCCGGAGGGAGATGGCTCCAGTCACCAACCCAAGGGTGGTGCCGACACAGTTGCCTTCCTCCCTGGCTGCTGCCCATTTCTTCTCCAGCCTACAGACGCCATTCAAAGTGACAAATCAACAGAGATGTCTGTTTTTCCATTCAACTTATTGGTGATGTTGCTCTTAAGAAAACATGGAGTGAAAAAAAAAAAAGGAAAGTTCATGCTTCTGAAGCCTCAATGAGGTTAACAGGGGTCAGGTAATTGCCAAAGACTCTTGTCTCTCCTTGTTCCCTTTGGCTAAGGAAGATAGGTTTATGTAGATCAAAGAGTAAAGATCAAGAGAGTAATCAATATTCTGTTGCATATACTTTACATGTAAACACACACACACATACATGTAGGCACACACACACGGTGACCCAGGGTCTTTGGTAGGTGCTCTGTAGGGAAACATTATCCCTGAGCTCAGCATTTTAAATTTATTTGGAGAAAGTGAGTACAGGAGATCTTTTTATAGAGCAGCAGGTCTTATGATCCATTTAATGCAGGGTAGAATTGGTTCCTAAATCTTACTGAAAAAGGGAGTGTTTTGGTCCCAAAGGATGAGTCCAGACCCCCCAGAGCCGCTCTGAGAGTGCTGTACTGTGGACTGAGGGTTTTATTTGGAAGCCCCAAGCCTTCCCACTTCATTGGCAGCTGGTGAATATGGACTAGACTTGTCTCTCTGTCCTTCTCAGGGCTGGAAATCCTGCATGTTCTACTTCTTGCTATCCTCGCTCTCAGACACCAATGCCTCAGCCTCATTTCCTCCTGTCTCCCTGGTCTGTCACTCCAGCCTAGAGGCATGTTTTATATTCACAATCCTGCCTTGTATTTTTGATTGCCTAAGAGCTTAGCAATATTGTTGAAATACAGCCCCAGCCACAACACAAAGGCAAAAGAGGACAAGCTACCCACTGTCCCAGGCTTAACTTATGATTTTCTTACCCTTTAACAGAAAACTAAAGACTTCTTCCGGGAGACAGTTTATGCTCAGCCTATTTTAGAGTGTGAATTTGAAACTCTTTAGTAGTTGACAAGAAATATATAATGTTCTGGTGAACTTAGATTAGGAAAGGTGACCTTTGATATTCAGTTGATAAATCCATACTTTGGAGTACTGACTCTGATACCTACCTTTTCTGTAGTCTTTATTTCTATAATTATGTGCCAGCTTTTTCCTTTTTTAAAAATCTTTCTTTCTGATGTCCCTTGGCTATGCTATTTGGAAGTGACAGGGTGGGATGACCTGAAATCAGGTCAGTGAGCAAGAGGCTAATGGAAATGAAGCTTGCCTGAGCTGAGTGTGACCAGCCTTTAGAAAACAGTGCCCTGAATTGGAAGGGAGACGAAGAAATGTTTTTTTGTGTTTTGCTGTCTGTGTTAGTCAGCTTTCCATTACTGTGATAAATACCTGAGAAATGTAGCTTATAAAGAGAAAAGGTTTATTTGGGCTCATAGTTTTGGAGGTTTCAGTCCATGATTGGTTGGCCCCATTGCTTTTGTGTTTGTGATAAAGGAGCCCACGATAGAAGCACCTGGTAGAGAAAAATCACTCACCTTATGACCAGGAAGCAAAAGAAAGAGGAAGGAAAAAGAGGAGACTGGAGTCTCACAGTCACCTTCAAGAGTACCTCCCAGTAGGTCCAGTCTCTTAAAAGTTTCCATCACATCCCTATAGCACCATCCTGGGGACCAAGCCCTCAACACACAGACTTTCAGTATCATTCTAGATCCAATCCTGTTCCAGATCTCTTCTTGCAAAGCCACTGCTACCCTACTGACATGAGCTATCCTCAGTGCAAGAAGAGCAAGTGTGCACATTCTTCCTGGTTTTTAAAGGGGACGTTTAATTGCAAAAAGAGTAACAGATTTATGTTGGATCCACAGAATGAAGAGTTCAGATGTGGTACATAGATTGTGGTGTTCTATAATCTTCCCGAGAATGCTTACCTCATCACTGCTTCATTTGGTGATGTTGAATGAAGGAAATAGCAGGCCAGGCTTTTGGAGTTAGATGCTGAAAATTTTGCTTCTGTTTTTCTTGTGATTCTAGCAAGTTTGATCTGGAACAAGCCACTCTTCAATTCTGTTTATATGTTTATTTTAGCATCATTTACATGCAAAAATAACTCTCGATTTTAAGACATATCTAACTATGCAGAGTAAAATACCAGCACATCTATTTGCCACCCTGATTCCTATCTCATTTAAGTGTCTTCTCTAAGTACCTTCTTATGTCAGTCACCTCTGGACTTAAACTGAGCCACATATACATCTTTACCAGTTGTCTTGCATATCATATTTGTCTTCTATGGCCTTCTCTGGATTTGGTTGTTTTTAGATTTGTTCTCACAGGCTTTCCATATTTAGGGAATTCTAGAATTTGGCTCACCTGAAATTTAGAATGCAAAAATTTTTATCCAGCAATGGTAACCAAGCACCACAGCAATGGTGCACATCTATTTTATTTTCCAGTAACTTGTGTTATTTCATGGAATTTTCTGTAGACAGGATTGTGGTTGCATATGTTTATTCTTCATTTGATCTAATTATCTAAATTTATAGATGCATCTAAGATTGCTTAAATAACTTCACTGTAACTCTGATCCTTGAAGAGTGTCTATTAAAGACATTAAGTAAAAGTTCCAGACCAACATTAGGGGCTGAACCAGGGTAGAGTGAAGTCTTCTTGGTTGTATATTCTTGCCAAGAAACACTGATTCCAAGAGTCCTTTATAAATGACAAACTTCCTAGGTTGGGCCTGGTGGTACTTGTTACTTAGACACTCATAAGAACATGGTTCAAACAGCTGTGTGAATTAGCACAGACTTGCAATAGCACAGGCTAAAAAAATTAACCCAGGCCCAGGAGACGTTAGCCTTCAGACAAGTAAGTTTCTTAATAGAAATTGATAATACAGTGGGAAGTATAACTTTTCACTTTCTATATTTTTTCTCTGACACTTTAGACGTGAAGATAATGCTAATCACTCCTGTTTTCCATTACTGAGTTGTCTGAACTTGCAACACTGACTTAGCACAAATAAAACTAATGAGCCCAAGGCGAGATGTTGATGTTACTCACAGCATATACATTAAGTGAACTACTGGAAGAAATGCATGCCCTTGAAATTATCTGGGGTTATCTGTGGACTTGAGCTAAACTATGATGGATGATTGCCTTCAATCACTCAATGAGTATCTCCTGAGCACCTGCCATTTGCCAGACTTAGGCTCATGGAATGCTGGGAACAGCAGTGAACACAATAAACACAGCCTTCACAAGACTTTCAGTTTGTAAGGGAAATAGGCATTTGGTGAATAATTACACAGTGAAACACTTGGTGACAATTTTATTAAGTGACATAAAAACTGAGAGGAGTGTCTTGAGAATTTGGCCTCTTCATGCAATAGAGATGTTTAATGTGGCTGGAGAGAGAGACAGTTAGGAGCTAGTCACATATTTTCTCTGTATAGCAGGTCCTGTGCTCCTCTCCAGCAGTGTGCAGAGAAATATGCAGACACACTTGTGCTGAGCAGATGCCATTAAGTTTTTGCTATATTTTGAATTTTGAATGGTCCCTAAAGGCCCACGTGTTAAAGTATTGGTCTCCAAGATGGCGCCACTATGAGGTAGTGGAATCTTTAAGAACTGGGACTACCGTGAAGCCTTCTGATCATCAGGGTGTGTACCTGAAGCGTATTATGGGTCTCTTTTTCTTCCCTTCTTTCACATCCCAGCCACAAAGCAAAAAGACTTGCTTTATCATGTGTTTCCTGCCATGATGTGCTACCATGCCACAGGCCCAAAATTAAGAGGGCCAATTGGTCATGGACTGGAACCTCCTGAACTGTGAAAGTTTATAAACTTTCCTCTTTATAAACTGATTGTCTCAGGTATTTGTTGCAGTAATAGAAAGCTGAGTGACATACTGTGTAGGTTTGAAGCTGGATGTATTCTTCCCTGCAGAATTTTTCTGAGGAGGATCGATGTTCAAAGAACAGTGGGCGACACCATCATTATTTGTATTCATCCAGAAACCAAGTGAAGAAGACAGGGTTGTCTGTGCTAGCCATACCTGAGTCGTGTCTTGTAGGATTTCATTACCTGGCGTTTCCTTTCTTCCAAGGGGTGTTTTCCTTACGGGGAATTCCGCTCAGCATAACTCGTCAATCCACAACAGGTCTGATTTTTTCTGTTTTGGCACTAATCACAGACTGAATTATTTATGTGGGATTAATTTTAAAATCTGTGTTTTGCATCTTCTGGACAGAATCAGAATTACAGCATGTGAACTGCACAGGGAAAGGAAATCTCTTCCAAATGAGATCCCCCTGAAAGTTTGAACGCAGGAAGTAGGTGCTATTTTTTGTCCCCCTAACTTTTTGAAAAATAAACTTGATTTTAAACTTACAGAAAAGTTACAAAGGTGATATAGAGGGTTCCTGTATACCCCACACCAGCTTTTCCTGTTTGAACCGTGTATTGTTGGGTACTTTTGTCTCAATGAATGAACAAATATGGACAAGAATTATTCAAGTACATACTTGATTCAGATTTCCTTAGTTTTCACCGAGTGTCTTTTTCCTGTTCCAGGGTTCCCTGAAGATGCCACCTTGCATTTAGTCCTTGTCCCTCTCAAGGATTCTGTTAGTGTGACAGTTGCTCAGACTTTCTTTTTAATTATTTATTTTTCCACGTCCTTGACCGTGCTGAGGGTGCCGGTCAGGCATTTTGGAGGATGCCCCCAAATCGGAATTTGTCATTTTTGTCACAGCTGCCCTTGGGTTATGGGTTTTGGGAAAGGAGAGCACAGAGGGTTAAGCACCATTCTCATCACGTCCTCTTAAGGGGACACGCTGTCAGCATCCGTGCCGACGAACTCTTGGAGGTGGCGCTCCTCAGGTTCCTCTGTCGTGAAGCTGCTTCCCTTCCCTCTGCCCCCACCTTTCACACTTTGCTCTGTGGAACGCAGTCACTGGGTGTGGCCCACACCGAGGGAGTGGGGAGTTGGACCCCTTCTGCTTTAGGGTACAGGTGTTTACCTACGTCATTTGCAATTCCTTTGCAGAGAAGTTTCCTTCCCTCTCATTTTTTTTTTTTTTTTTTTGTTCCGTTAATCATTTATTTACATCACTATGGTCTCATGGATACTTACTTTTTTACTTGGGGCTGTAATCCAATACTAGTTTATTAGCTTGCTGTATTTGTCCTAGCTTTGACCATGGGAATATTCTCTGTTGCTTTCTGTGTCTCTTTGATGTGCCCATCATGGTGGGGAAAGGCTGGTTGCTCTATTTGGTAGACCCTGTGGGTTATTTCTGGTAAGCAGAGGACGGCAGCACGAAATATCTTGGGGGTCAAATTGCCAAGGACCTTGACAGCCAATTACATCGTCCTCTGAAGGTCACAGGGATCTGTAAGGTCTTCCCTCTCTCCCTCCCTCCTTCCCTCCCTCCCTCCCTCCTTCCCTCCCTCCCTCCCTCTCTCCCTTCCTTCCTCCCTCCTTTCCTTCCTTCCTTCCTTCCTTCCTTCCTTCCTTCCTTCCTTCCTTCCTTCCTTCCTTCCTTCCTTCCCTCCCTTCCTCCCTCCCTCCCTCCCTTTTCAGGGATTGAACCCAGGGGCTCTTAACCACTGAGTTTGTGGGATCTGTAAGATTTTGAGCAGAGGGTTGATATGCTAAGAAAGTATATTTTGGAAACACTTACTGGTTACTTTTGCTGGGAGGGTTGACAATGGATCTCACTGGAGGGAGAGAGATGAGTCGAAGAGGTCCTTTGATAACGTGAGCATGGCAAAAGGTAGCAACCACAGTGGGAGTAAAGAGAAGGGACCAGCAAAAAAGACTTTGCAGAAGAATAACCCGAGTCCTGGCATGGTGCTGAGGGCTTTTCAGGGTCTTTTTTCTTTCCTCTTCTGAAGAACTCTCTAAGGGAGCATTTTTATCTCCATTTTTGGGGTGAGGAAACCGAAGTCCAGAAAAAGTTCATGCCCAGAGAACCTTAGCTGGTTAATAAAGGGTAGAGGGCTGTGCTTTCCTGTAAGGTCACCGCTAGAGATATAAAACTATGAAAATTAAAATTAAGTATTTAAAATCAGATTCTCAAGCATCTGTCCTATTTCAAATTTGCTGTAGCCACCTAAGGCACTCTCTCAGATATGAATGTAGGCATTCTAACTCCTGAGCCTGTGTTCTTAATCTACTCCTAATACCAGGGACAAAACCTCCCCAATTTCTTACTGGCTAGAGCTAGTTCAAAGGAGAAATGAAGGAAGGATTCAGATAGCATTTTAATGGTTTCTTTATCAATATATTAATGAACTTTATTGAACACATAATATTTCAAGTTCTTTTCAGTGAGTTAGGTTAGTTTAAATTATATCAAGTGAAAATAAGATAGTATTATATGGGGACAGTGTGTCTCTGTAATGATAACAATATCATGTTAGTTTAGTCCCTTGGGAGGTACAGATTGCAGTCCATTTGTGACTGGGGCCTCAGTTGTAATTTGCAGATTCCATTTGGCAAGTTTGCAGCTTGGTAAAACAGCATAATGACAGTGATAAGTCCTGTTCCCTCTTAGTTTCCTCTCTAAGAGGCTCTTCAGTTCAGTTCTCCACTTTTCAATGGGCTACAAAAACATACCGAAAAGACAGATGCCTCCCTTCTCTGAGCACAATATTGCTAAATCAAGGATGCCAATTATATGGCCGTGTGATACAGGATCTGGCGTAACGTTAAACTGCAAAGACATTTATTTCCTTAATTCCAAATGAAAATGCAGAATCTCACTGCTATTAAGGGGAGCTGGCATATAATTCTTGAGCTATTAGGATAGTGAGTTTACATTTCCTGTAAACATCTGCTTTTAGCCAAGATGTTTTAGCAACTCAGAGCATCAGATCTCTGGGCAGCTGGACCTTTCTTGAAGAGGGTGGTGGCTAGAGGTCCTTATCAGAATGCTCAATTTATGAGCTATTTTGCTAAGTGATATTGTGCTGTCCTCTCTGGTTTTCATGTGCAAGGGTATAAAAACTAGAATAATTTCTTGGGTTCTTGTCCACGTGATATCTCCTAGTTTCCACAAGGCAGTTGTGTGGCATATTGGACTTTGTCAACTTGCACTGTGGAAGACTGGCTTCTCTATTTTCGTTGCTTCTCTTCAGCCATCTTCTTCCCCAGCTCTGCAGGGTCTGCCTTTCAGGCATGGGGGTTTTTCTTTCGGCTTTGCCACAGAATTAAGGCTGAGGAATATGGGTGCAGATGTGGGAATGTCAGCTTCCTACCTTTGGAAAACTTGTAAAATTTTCCTGAGAAAAGAAGCATTGTCTTTTTTCCCCAGATTTTGATTATGGCCACATTTAAAGGTCATAATGTAGTGTTTGCTTGAATCCTAGATTATTGTTTAATATTCATCAAGCACCAATGTGTTGGTGAATGTGGATTGCGCTTATGTAAAAGTGAATTGTTCTTCTGTCTCTGGGCTGTTTCTGATTACTCCATATTCTTCTGCTTCTCCCAAGTGGACTTTCATCTCACAATGGAAGGAGGAAGGTCCCAGATTCTGGATGAAGGTGTCAAGGGGAGGTCCCATTTTCTTCAGTGCTTAAAACTCAAGCTGGTAATTAAATGCCAGAAATATTGCATTAGGTCCTGTTTTTTAATTTTTCTTCATAGAAAAATTAAACACATGAATACAGTAGTCGCCTTTTACCTGCAACTTTGCTTATAGCAGTTTTACTTACTGGCAGTGAACTGTGGTCTAAAAGCATGAACTAGAAAATTTCAGAAATAAACTATGTCTTAAATAATTTTTATTACAGCATATTTTTATAATGAATCTATTAGTTATTAGCTATTGTTAATCTCTTATCATGCCTAATTTGTAAGTTAAACTTTTTCATAGGTATATATGTATGTGTAGGAAAAGACACATACATACAGGATTTAAGCATTATCCACAGCTTCAGGCAGGAGAGGATTGTCTTGGAATGTATCCCCCATGCATAAGGGGGGAACACAGTATGTTCAGTTTTTCAACATGAAGAATTTTAAGTATTATTTTTTCTTTGTACTTGAGGACTTTAAGGGACAAAGGAAACTACCTGACCCCAAACAGTTGATTTGACTTTGATGTCTGATGGATTCAGGTGAAGAATTAATTTTTCTCAGTTGCTGATTGTATTAGTCAGCTTCATGTTACCACAACAGAATATCTGAGAAAATTAGTTTATAAGGATGGAAGGTTTATTTAGCTCATGGTTCTAGAGGTTCAAGTGCAAGATAAGGCTGCCCACTTACTGTGGGCCCTGGTTGAGGGTGCTGGATGACACTGTCAGGAGCACATGTCAGAGCAGACAGCTCATATCATGAACCGGGAAGCAGGGAGTACCAGAGAGGACAACACTGGGGTGCCACCATCCCCTCTGAGGCATGCTCCCAGGGACCTAACAACCTTCAAGAGGACTCCAACTCCTAAAGGTCCATAGCACCTCCCAGTGGTGCTACCTTGGAGACCAAGTCTGTCACAGGGGCCATGTGCTAGGGGATACAATAGTGAGCAAAACTGATCTAAATTTGTGTTGTAGGGCTGTTAATATTATCTTCTAATTGGGCATCATTAACAAAAATAGTAAATAATGACTCAAGGAAACTTCATTCTGTGGTTGTCTGGAATGTTTTGTTGGGGTCCAGTAGTGGAGGGTGGTCAGCTTGCTGTAGCAGAAGGAAGTTTGGACTAACAGAGAAGCTTGAGGCCTCCTTTGGGTCTGGATTCAACTGTGGACCTTGATGATTTCTAAACCTCTTTAAGTCATTTTTCTTGAACTACTTTCTGTGGGACAGGAGGTTGGAGATGGGGATAGGAGGTTGGAGATGGATCTGGTTAGTGGTCATGACCTGTAGAAAAATAAAAATCAGTAGAAGTTTAAGGCTGTGTCCAAGTTGGGCTTCATATTTCAGAATGTAGTCACAGAAAATGTCCCTGAATTTTTTTTTCTTATATGGAATAACTTAAAGTTCTTTGATTTTTTTAAAATCCATACTTATTATGGAAAAAAATAAATCTCATCTGAAAGGTAAATGTTTAGGAGAGGAAAAGGAATCAGTTTGACACATTGGATATCCAAGCACATTAACTTTTTCTTAAAATTCAGTGCTATGTTATTGAATGAATGGCATACCATAATTATACTGAGCAGAAAACTAACTTTTCAGAAAGAGATTTTTACAGAAATCAAAAAACAATAAATATGAGATGGACGTCTGTAGGCTGCCCAGATTTTTATAACTTTGGCAGTCATGGGTGTTTCCAGCATTAGAGATAATTTTCCCTAATGAATTTCCATTTAAAGTAAGTTCTGTTCAATTTGTTGATTCCTCTTACACTCCATCCCAAGCCATCTGCATGGTCTTTTATAAATGATCTGTATTATTTTATAAATGCTTTCTGTGTCTTCCAAGTTTTTAAACAATTTATGATAGCAACAGTCTCCAAGGATTTATTATTATTTTAGGCTGTGAAAAAAAAAACACAGCAGGTTTATGAGCTAATTTAATAATTTCTAAGCTAGATTATATATTTTCTGGATATTCACCAGTTTTTACTTTAGGCTTTTGTTGTAGTTTGGATCTGGTATGTCCTGCAAGGGCTTGTGTGTTGCAGGCTTGGTCCCCAGTACAGCAAAGGTGAGAGGTGGGGCTTTGGGAAGTGATGGGATCTCTTGAGGGCTCTGAGCTCATCAGTGTGTGAATCTCCTGATGGATTCATAGCTTAAGGGACTATTGGGAGGCGGCAGAAACTGTAGGGGGTGGGACCCAATTAAAGGGAGTCCTGGAGGGTGCGCTCTTGTGGACGATATCATATCCTTGACCTCCATTCACTACCTTCCTCCCCAGCTTCCTGGCTGTCAGGATGTTCTGCTTCATCTTAATCCCAAAGCCATGGAGCCAGTCAATCATGGATCAAAACCTCTGAAACCACGAGCCCTAATAATCTTTCCTCCTGCATGTTGTTAGTCTCAGGTATTTTGTCACAGCAACGAAAAGTTGACTCACCTACCCTTTGTTATTAGACCTTTTACAATTCTGAGCACCATGAGAATTATGTCATCCCTTACTTTGATGAGGGATGATAATTATCACATTCTTTTCTCCAGCTTCATATGCTTTTTCAGTTTGGTTTCTTATTTTCCTATCTCTCAATCTGAATAAAGTCACAGAATCCTATAAACTCAAGCCTCTAAACATCCTTTAACTTCAAAAGCAAGCATAGAAAACTTTCCACCAGGAGTTTGCTTATTCCTAGTTTTGAATAATTGATCAGTTGATTTTTAAAAATCAATGCCTTTATGCACATTTATTGAGCTACATTCATGTGCCAGACTTGAGGTTAAGCTCAGAGAGAAGTAAAACACAATCCCCGCCCAGGTTGGAATTTCTAAGAAGATCTGTGATATAAATGTAAACCTCACATATTTTTCAATGAGAAGTAATGGGGATATAAAGGTGCTAAGAGGAAACTTGAGAGGAAACCTCTAGGAGAGGTTATGGGAAGGTCTTACAGAGAAGCTCTATTACGATAAATATAGGAAAAGGTACTAGAGATCTGCAGATTTTAGTGTAAGTGGGCA
This sequence comes from Sciurus carolinensis, assembly GCF_902686445.1. Taxonomy (NCBI): domain Eukaryota; kingdom Metazoa; phylum Chordata; class Mammalia; order Rodentia; family Sciuridae; genus Sciurus; species Sciurus carolinensis. The sequence continues at coordinate 19,267,710 of NC_062231.1, read as the reverse complement.
GGATCTTTTGGTGAGTTAAAGCATGGTCATTGTTCCACTGTTAAGTACCTTCTGTGAGCAAGGTACACATGTAGGTTTCAGTTAGAAATTGTTTCAGTCCACTTCCTGTTACTATAACAAAATACTGGAGACTAAGTAGTTTATAATAAACACAGATTTATTTAGCTTACAGAGTCTGGGAAGTTCAAGGGCATGGAACTGGCATGTGGGGAGGGCATTTCTTGTTGCTTTGTCTCAATGCAGAAGGGAGGAAGACAGTGATTCACCTGGTAATTAAATCCAAGCATGATTTTCAGAGGGAATGTACAAACCATAGCAGAGATGAATCAGACATTGTCCCTTTCTATGAGGAAATTGGCTTAATTTTAAGCAGATGTACGAGTCTCGTCTCCAGGCAGTCACAGGAAGGGGCCAGCTGAATGGGCTGCTCTTGGCACCCTTCTTTTCTACCCTCTCCTTCTTGTTATCCTCTTCAGCAGGGCTCAGCACTAAGAAGGGTTTGTGCAGGTATCATGTCAGAGGAAGAAGAAGAGTCCCTCTTTCCTCTTCTCCCCGCTAGAGCTTCTGTTGCCTAAGTCCACAGTAGATGCCCAGTAGACCCTGTTCCTCTGATGTCAGAGAGCTGAGTGACTCTCTTACTCCTGTGTTCTCAGCAGGCATCCCTAAGCTGACCACAGTCCCCTTCCTTGCTGAGCTCAGATGGGGCTTCATCTTCTCAGCACGATGCTTTGGGCAGCCACTAATAATGGATCAGGAATTGACACGTGAATCCAAATATTTTGACTTTTCTTGTCCTAAAACTTTGAGAATGCGGTTAAACATGTCCTTGAGTCACAGGATTCTAAATTTTACCCTCCCCCAGATGTATGAGGGTGGAGAATCAGACAGGCTTAGGGAAGGAGCCTCCTTAAGGGATGAATCCACTGGACGTATGGCCCCATGAATTTTCTCTTGGAATCCAAGTGATCAGCGATCAGAGGAGGTGTGACTCCTAATGACTTAGGGTGGTGTAGCAGGTGGAGATGATCAGTCAGGTCACTCAGCTGGTGCGTGGGGACAATTTTAAGTTCCCTTGTGTTCTAGGGCAAAAAGCTTGCATGCAGTTACAAAATTTGATTTTTCCCTCCCTAATACTCATGACTTCCTGAGGTTCCCAAGTCTTCCTTCATCTCGAGTCTCATTTCCCAGGATGCTGCCCTTTGGCCTGCCTGCCTCCTGTGACTACCCCCTTCTCTGAACCTCTGTGGTCTTGTCCTCAGATTTACTCACATGCACTTCCTTACATATTGTCCTCGGTTGCTGGACATGGTTTTCATTTTCAGGAAGGATCCTCTCACTTCCTGAGGCAATGGAATAATTCCTCTGATTGTTGGTTTAAGACTAACAAAGGTTAGACCTTGTGAAGTTAAGAAGGGAGAGACAGAAAGGACACAAATGTTGTTTTAGCGGAGAAAGAGCTTTCTCGGTGGAGGGCCAAAAGGAATTATAAGATAATATATCATAAGGAAAAAAAGAGATTCCATGGCCAAAGGAATATGAAAAAAAAGCTGAGACAGGTTGACTTTAATATTTAATATCATCAGAATGCACAAGACAAAATTAATCATTGCTACCATATATTGGGTACTTACCGTGTGCCAGGCACTATGCTAAAAGTATTTTACATGCATCAGTTCTTTGAATTTCCTCAACAATTTTACGAGGCAGGAATTATTTCATTTCCATTTAGTAAATGAGAAAATGGAGGCTCAGGGAGTTTAAGTAACCTACTCAGAATTCACAGCCAATAAACGAATGTGCTAAGAATCAAACTGAATTCTGTGTGAGTCTAGTGCCTAGCTGTCATTAGAAGGTTTTCCTTCAAACTTTAGAACCTCCTAAAGCCATTACTATTTTCATATGCATTTGGTATCTCCAGGAGAAAGAACCAGTGACATTCTTCCAAACATATTTTCAGAAACCATTTTCTTCCCCCTCCAACTCTCTTGCGAGACTAGTGTCCTCGGGAATATGCCTGGGGATAAGCAGAACTCAGTTTTTATTATACTTACAGTTTTGTCTTTATTAACAAGCTTTTATAGCCATAGTGTCATTTAATTCTCATAAGCTTGGCACAAGGTACATTAGGTATTATAGCCATTTCACAGAGGAGGAAATTCATAGTATATCATTCAGGTAACTTTCTCAAGTTTCTCATTAAATCACGGAGGAGCAGAAGGTGGAAGATAGCAAATTAGGGATGATCTAAGAGAATATGAGGCAAGTCCTCACCATTTTTACTGCTGGTTATAAGAATATGGTGAAGATGAATTGTGTTTTGTTATTAATAACCAGCCTTAACTAACCTAAAGATGAACCTTGGGTAGGTGTTCAGTATTTCCACTTTCTAGTGTTCTTGCCAGTTAGCTAGGGTTGAAAGAATGGAAGGAATAGTCAGAGAAAATAAGGCAAGATAAAGGGGACACAGCAAAACAGAATCACTTACAACATAGAGTTACAAGGAAGAAACAGAAGGAAGTGTTTCGGTTATTATGTGAGTTGATGTTGAACTAAATGTACTTATTAAAAGGACAGATGCTGTCGGGTAGGGTCACAAGTACAAAATCCATTAATAGATTGGGTTAAGTGTGCATGCACATACAATAATATGGTGTGAGAACCACAGCATAGACAAGGGGATGAGAAGCAACCAGGACCAAAGAGAACCGTGTCACCATGTTTGGTGGGATTTGTCTTTGAAAGCGCGGAATGTTAGAGACAGATATCATAAAGGCGCAATTCATCAAGAAGATCTTGTTACCATCAACCTGTGTGCAGGTAAATGTTTGTAGAAGCAAAAACTACTAGAAGTACAGAGGGCATTTAAAGTAATCACAGTCACACTGGGAGATTTTAGCACAGCTATTTCAAGAGGGGACAGATTTTATAGAAATAAATGAGGTGGAGGTCTTAAAAACAAGCTCAATATATAGAGGAAACCTGTAATCCCTCAGTTAAAGAGCATAGAGTTTCCCCCTGTATGAAACAGCTACAAAGCTTATTATGTATTTGATCAGCCCCCCTATAATTTTTTTAAAGATACATATGCTATAGGACTGTATAAAATATCTAAGCAGAAGACATTACATTTAGATTTAAAAAAAAAAAAAAAACCTCTTAGGACATTAATGAACACCTTCTTAGATACATTTTTTTGTTTTTTTTGCAGTGCTAGGGATAGAACCCAGGACCTTGTGCTTGCAAGGCAAGCACTCTGCCATCTGAGCTATCTCCCCAGCCCCTTTAGATACATTTTTGATCAAGTAGAAAATAAAATTAACAGCTATAAGGAAAATAACAAAACTACACTACACCTGTGCATAAGGTCTACCATAAAATCTTTAACAGGAGAAAAATTGTAGCTTTAAATGCCATTGTTATTTAAGGAATACAAAAAATAAAGAAGCTTACTACTTATCTTAGAATGGCACATGTAAACAACCAAACAAAAAAGCCGGGTGGGAGAAATAATCAAGTTAACAGTTGAGGCTGGGGACATAACTCAGTGACAGAGTGCTTGGTTAGCTTGTGCAAAACCCTGGGTTCAAACCTCAGCATTACAAATAAATAAAATAAAAAAATAATTCATTGTTGAAATTAATGGGATAGAAAACAAACAGAACTTTCAGAAAAGTAGATAAAAACATGGAGCCAAAAGCTGGCTATTTTGTAAGTCAGTAAAACACCTTTGTAAGCTAAAATAAAGGAAAGAGTGAAGAATGAAACATTAAGGATTATTAGTAAGAGAATAATCGCACATTTATAAAATATTAAAATAGTTGTTAGAAAATGTAGTTATAAACCTAGGGGAAATTGTGATTTTTTTTTTTTTTGCAAAATAAAAATTACTCAGCTTGACTCATAAGAAGAGAATAGGACTAAAACAATGACTATAGAAGAAATTGAAAAGATGATTAGAAAGATTGCCATTGAAAATAGTATGAGGAGAATCCAAGATGGTGGAGTAGAGGTGCCCATTGCTCCCCTCTTCCTCCACAAATAAGAATCATATAGCTTCATTTAAAGGTCAGCAAATGTCTAACAGTGGAAATCAGCAAGAGAGAGATGGGTACATTCTAAAATTCAGAGATCTGGGACAACATCATCAGAAGAGAAAAAAGATACCTTCCTCCCTGGTTCTATAACTGGAAGAGGGAGAGTCTCCCCTTTGCAGAGATGTAGGTGAAAGAATCTCAGTAATCTCCAATGGCATAGATACTGGCAATCCTCACAGGCTTGTAGTTCACAGAAGTAACTTGAAATCTGCATGTATCCTTGCCTTGGAAAAGGATCTCACATCATCTTTCAGTGAATCCCCAGGAGGCCATAGCAAGGAGCCATTGTGGAAGTAGCTATTGCTCGGGGGGTCAAAAGCCCCTGCATATTCCCATCTCTGGGCCTTCACAGACATTCCACTGTACCGATTTGGAGATTAGCTTTCTTGCAAACCCAGTTTGGCTCTGAAGAGTGACTGTGACCTAAGGCTACTGGGTGCTCTGCACTGTGAGGGACATGTCTTATTACACAGATAGGAATGGAGTTACTGCCTTGAGAACCAGGAGATCAGGGTACTTACCCTCTTAGACCAAAAGCATGATCAGCATGTGTGGACTCTAGCCAGTGCCAGGACCAAAGATAGGTTTCCTTAGTCCCACTGCCCCTGCCTCCATGCTCAGGTGCTGGTTAGTGTCAGAGTGGGGATCCACACATGAGTGGCCTCACTCCTCATCACAGAGGGCAGGACCACCCTCCACTGTGTCCTCCATGTTCCCTGCTGTTTACGCCTCCCAGTGGATTTGTGAAAGACCTGCCCCTCTCCAGAACTATTACTCATGGCTGCCTCTCTCTGTCATCGCAGTGAGGTGTCTCCATAGACCCTGAACTATGGTTGTTCTATATTTTCTGAGCCCCATAGTGGCTCAGTCCCTAATATTAATATTAATATTAGTCCCTTTCCTGTCAGGATGAACCCTGGGATTTTTGCCATGAAGAATGAGTTGCTTTCAGACCAACTTCCCATGCTAGGTTTGAAGCTCGTAAGATCCCTGGGTTTTCCCTGCAGCCAGGTGTCCAATCTTCATCCTCCCTTGTCTTTTGTTTAGCATTGGGGTTCCCCTTCCCCGTAAAGGGTCCTGGGTTGAATTTGTCACTGACTTGCACTTTTCTCTGTGTTACCTTTCTGCTTCTCTAAGCGGCTAGCTTTTTTGCCACCCCTTTCTTGGATCCTGGAACTCTCTCTCTGTTTCTGTCTTTGGAAAAGGTTTTCCTTCTCTACCCTCACAGAGCCCTGTGGAAGAGCACCTCTGTGCCACCTTCTTGTCTGAAACTCCTGCTAAAGCAGGATACAAAGTCAACGTATAAAATTAAGCAACTTTCCTATATACCAGTAATGAATTTGCAGGGAAAGAAACCATGAAAGCAACCCCATTCACCATAGCCACAAAAATTACCTAGGAATGAACTTAACCAAGGAAGTGAAAGACTTCCATAATGAAAATGATAAAACATTGATGAAGAAATGGAAGAAGTCATAAAAGATAGAGTGATCTTCCATGTTCATGGGTTGGAAGAATTAATATTGTTAAAATAACCACAGCGCTCAAAATAATTTTCAGATTCCATATAATCCATGTCAAAATACCAACAGCATTCTTCACAAAACTAGAAAAAGCCATCCTGAAATTTGTATGGAAGCATAAAAGACCTTGAATAGCCTGAGCCATCTCATGCACTAAGAACAAGGTTGGAGGCATCCCAGTACCTGACTTCCAGACCTACTGCGTGGATCCATAGTAACCAGAGCACCATGGCATTGGCATAAAACGGACACCCAGATCCATGGACAGAATAGAGATCCCAGAAAGAAATATACACACTGAGTTTTCAACAAAGGGGTCTAAAAGGCACTTGGGAGAAAGGACAGCTTTTCCAACACAGTGCAGGGAAAACCATGTCTAAAAAAATAACTAGAACTCTGTTTAACTTGGTGCAAAAAGCAACTCAAAATTGATAAAGGACCTAAATGTAAGACCTGACCTACTGGAAGAAATCATAGGGGAAATGCTTCAAGACATTGGTGCAGGCAATGATTTTCTGGCTAGGACCCCAAAAACATAGGAAACAAGACTTTTCAGTTCCATCAAACTGAAAAGCTTCTGTACAGCAAAGGAATCGGTCACCAGAGTGAAGAGACAGCCTGCAGAATGGGTCAGTCATTCATCTGACAGAGGGTTAACATTCAGAATATATTAGGACCTCAAATCATAACAAAACTCCAAGTATTCCAGTTTAAAAATTAGCAAACGATCTGACCAGACATTTCTGAAAAGAAGAAATACAAATGGCCAGAAATATATGAGAAAATAATATCACCAGCCATCTGGGAAATGCAAATCAAAACTTTAATGAGTTACTATCTCACCTAGTTCCAGTGACTTTTATTAAAAAACAAGCAAACAATCCCACAAATGCTGGTGAGGATGTGGAGGAAAAGGAACATTTACATGCAGTTGGTGGGAATGTAAATTAGCACAGGCATTATGGAGAACAGTATCCTCTGATCCAGTTATCCAACGTTGGGGATATATATGAAAGAAATGAAGTCATACCAGAGAGACACCTGCATGCCCACATTAACTGTGGCACTGTTCACAACAGCTAAGATATGGAAGTGCCTAGGAGACTGTCAATAAATGAACATATAAAGAAAATGTACACGGTGGAGTATTATTTAGCCATAAAGAAGAATGAAATCTTGTCATTTGCAGCAAAATGGACGGAACTGGAGGACATTGTGTTAAGTGAAATAAGCCAGACACAGAATGACAAGTATGTTCTTTGTCATATGTGTCACTGAAAAACAGTGACTTGAAAGTAGAAAAGTGATTACTAGAGATTGGGAAGGATGTGGAGGAGGAGTTGAAAAAGAGAGGTTGACTTTGAACAGGGCACACTGTGTGCATGGGTGGAAATATAACAGCAAAGCCCATCAGTTTGTATAGTGAATACATGTTGATACACATTTAAAAAAGGGAAAGGCACAAGGACCAGATGGGTTCACAGCCGAGGTCTGCTGTAGCTTTGATTATAAAAGACGTTGTAAGTTTGACATCCAAATCTGACAAAAATCACAATAAAAGCAAGCAAATGATAAGTTTTACTTATGAATAAAGATGGAACATTAAATGAAACATCAGAAATTCAGGGACTGGGGACATAGCTCAGTTGGTAGAGTGCCAAGGCCCTGGGTTCAATCCCCAGCACCGCAAAAAAAAAAAAAAAAAAAAAAAAAAAAAAATTGCAGCAAGTAAGTTCAAGGTTCTGGAATTTCCTAAGGTAATTCGTTTTGCATAAAAGTTAATGGATGAAACCTTTAAGGGAATGTTGCTTATTAAGTCTGTAATTCTTTATCCAAAACTCTTAGGGTTGAATATATTTTAGAACTTAGAAACATTTGCATTTTAGAAAGGAAATAAATTTGTTTATACCATTATGCCCAGAGGCAACTGGAGTAGTAAAATATATGAATTTTTACATTAAATGGGATAGGATCTAAAATCATTTTTAATATTTATGTATCTAATAAAAATTGTAAACTGAAGTATAATATATAGGCTAGACATTGATAAATGTGGGCTCTATTTTTAAGAAAACTTTTCAGTAGAATTTCAAACATCTATTAGAATTGAAAATGTCAAATACCTCTACTTTTATATTGAGAAGATGCTGCTTATTTCTGGTTGTTTGAGAAAGATATTACCAATATTGGCTTTGGTGATTTGATGATGAACCAGAGTCAGGATTCTCAAGTCATAAACTACCACAATACCTGGTATCTCCACCTATTTATTTTTGGTTCTAGGGATTGAACCTGGGGTGTTTTACCACTGAACCATGACCCCAGCCCCTTTTTTATTTTGAGACAGGGTCTTGCTAAGTTGCGTAGGTCCTCACTAAGTTGCTGAGACTGGCCTTGAACTTTTGATCCTCTTGCCTCAGCCTCTGGAGTCACTGGGTTTGTAGGAGTACACCACTGGGCCCGGCACTTCACGGCTCTAAAAGAATTTTCCTAATGCTATCAACTTCATTGTAAGCTTTCTCCAGGAAGTAGCTTGTTAATTGAGTGAACTGCCTCGATCTCTTCTTGCTCACTGATAAATACAAGTGTCTCAAGACCAGCTGTCCATGATTCTGTGGCAAGCAAGATGATTTGGTACCTTCTTCTCATCAGAGACATGAAGTCTCTCAGAATCTTCACATGCAAGTTCTTTTTTTCAAAATCTGTGCCAAACGTTCGTTACTGTTGACTGATCAACCTTGTTCCAACATTAACGACTGTGTAAATGACAAAGCTCTATGGAAATTTTGAATTCCTCAGTTCCTTGTTTAACATAGCAAGCATAGAATTAAAATTTAAAGGGCGTATACTTGTCCTTCATGAAGCATAAAATTACTTGGTCATGGGGCTGTATTATGTGTCACATTTTGGGGAATTAAGCATCAACAACTTTATTTTTATTTTTTTTGAAGAAATTTGGCAAAGAGGATACAAAACACATATCCAGAAACAATGATATTTTACAATTTTCTTCCAGCCTGACTTAAGCCACCAACACAAAGTATTACTGAATATGTTGGAAAAAAATACTGATTATCTTTTTTTGTTGTTTTTGTTCAAGGGATTGAACTCAGGGTCATTCGACCACTGAGCCACATCCCAGCACTATTTTGTATTTTATTTAGAGACAAGGTTTCACTGAGTTGCTTAGCACCTTGCTTTTGCTGAGGCTGGCTTTGAACTTGCAATCCTCCTGCCTTAGCCTCCAGAGCCACTGGGATTATAGGCATGCACCACCACACCCAGCTAACTGATTATCTTATTTTTTTTCCCCCTGTCTGTTAATAGCTTTATTGAGATATCTTCATATAACAATTTACACACTGCAATCCAGTGGTTTTTAGGATACGCAGAGAGTTGTGTGACCATTATCACTAATTTCTGAATACTTTGGTTACCCCTTGATCCTTGATCAAAATGGAATATACCCTTAAGGTATCATTTTCCCATTCCCTCGTCCACTGACAACCACTCATCTTTCTGCCTCTATAGATTTTCCTACTTGGGATATTTCCTAGAAATGGAATCATTCAACATCTGGCTTTTGTGATTGGCTCCTTTCAGCAAGCATCCCCTTTTCAGGGTTCATCTGAGTTGTCTCTTCTTGAATGCTGTCTTTTTCGGTGACCGCCATTTTCCCCCCTTGTAGTTCTCTGTGGCTTTGGCCTCTCCAAGCAGAGAGAGCCTGTCTCTTCTGAGACAGTGCCAGTTCCGAGCTGTTTTACCAGCACCATGAGTTGTTCAGGACTATGGGTTCCATAGATGTGATCCTAGCCAGGGCATCAGGGTGACTTGCACAATCAACAGAACCTTCCTCACCTTTGCTTTTTCAGATATCTTTCAACTCTTCCACACATGACTTTTCTGCTGCTGACATTCTAAGTATTCACACTTCCTGTGAATGTCCAGATCTTCAAAGCATGTTCTGGCATGACTCAAGACCAAACACCTCGTCAGTGGCACGTGTCCACTCTTTGATGAGCAAAACTCTGTCCAACACACTGTCAAGATCTTCACACTTTTGTCAGTGCGTTACAGTTGTGCATATTAATGGGATTTGTTATTACATATTTGTACGTGCACACAATATAACACTATAATTTGGTGAATTTTACTCCCTTGCTTTGTAACATTTTCCATTTAGGTTCCAGTTTATACCATGCTGTCCCTCCCAGACATCCAAACCACCTTCAGAATATATTGATTCATTAATACAACAAACATTTGCTGACAGCAATGATACAAATAGTGTGGATTAAGATATGATTCCTCACAGTGTCCTACAAAAATAAAGTTTCAAGACCACCTGCCAAGAGCTGTAATAAAGATACAGGCAAAGGTTTTTGGGAAAATAAGCAAGGAGCACATAACTCGAGCAACGCAGGCCTGTAACCCCTAATACTCTATCTTAAAACCTGAATGCTTATACAAACTGAAAGGAAGTTTTAAAAACAGAAAGATTTCTTTCCCTTGAAATGTAGTGCTGAAATCATTTTTGGCAAAACCCAACCTGAGAACTGAAGTGAGGTGTCAACATCAGTGATCCTGCCCGTCAAAACAGCTCTGCCGTTCTTCACTACTCTGGTTAACTTTGGGTTTAGTTACACTATGAAAATATCAGAAAGGACAAAAATATATGCCAAGGAATAGTAACAAGAAGGGTAGAAATCATTGCACCCAATAGCCCAGAAAACAGTCACTGAAAAGCTTGATCAAGATCTGTATGTAAGACACCTACCTATGGTTGATGCAGAAGAATCTACATGACTTTAAAAAAAAAAGAAAGGTCTGGGAATTTCGCAACCCAGGCCCTAATGACAACCAGGAAAATGTTGCATTCTTTGATGGTGGAGACTGCCTAGTGCATCTTAGGATATTCAGCTGCATCCATCCCTGACTCTACCCCCTGGGTGTTAGTAGCATCCTTCCATCACCCCCCCATAAAACTTATCTCCAAACATTGCCAAGTGTTCCCTGGGGCACAAAATCACTACCACGTGAGTTCTGCTGTGTACACTGTCATGGACTTGAGGGTTGCATAGCGTGTTTTAAAAGATTCCATTTATGAGCAGGGAGAGTCCTTTAAGAGCCTCCAATGCCTCCTTTATAAAATGGGGATAATAATAGTACATATCTTCTAAGAAGATTGTGAAGATTATATGAGAACATGAAAAACTCTCGGGAGACTTATGTGTATGTGCGTCTCTTCCTCTGTCTTGGTCTCTATGTGTGCTGCCATGTCTACCTCTATTCCTGCGTCTCTCTGCTTGTGTCTGCCTGTCTATGTCTAAGACTCTGCTATGGTTTAGATATGTGGTAGCCCCCCCAAAAAAACTCATGTGTGAAAAAAATGCAAGAAAGTTCAGAGGTGAAATGATTGGGTTGTGAGACCCTTAACCTAATCAGTGAATTAATCCTCTGGTGGGATTACCTGGGTGGTGACTCTAGGCAGGTGGGGGGAGGGTAACTGGAGGAGATGGGTTCATGGGGGGTGCTTTGGGGTCGCTCTCTGTTTCCTGGTGCCATGTTCTGAGCTGATTTCCTTCACCACACACTTCCTCCATGATGTTCAGCCTCACCTTGGGTCCAGAGCTATGGACTGAGATCTCTGAAACCCCCAAATAAACTTTTCATCCTCTAAAATTGTTCTTGTCAGGTCTTTTGATGCAGCAATGAAAAATCTGACTAAAAAGTCTCTTTCTGTCCCTTTCTATATCTATCTCTATTTATTTATATGTCTCTCTAGTGCTTATCTCTCTTATCTCTCTCTCTCTGTCCACCTAGCTGTCTACCTTCTACTTTCCCCTCCTCTCTAAACACATCTTTCTCACTCTGTCCCTTCTATCTCTTCCCCTCTGTAAACTTGTACCTTTATGTCCCCTCTCTCTTTCTCTATTGCTCTCCTGCCTCTCTGTGCTGAGGATATGTTGGAAATATATCAGCATGGTGGAGACAGTGGGCAGTGTCCTCTGATTGAAGCTGGCAGAGCCATGTCAGAGAGCTTTGCCTGTCTCAAGGTGTAAAGGGGAAGGAAGTTTGGTTAGAGAAACTGACTAGCAGAAATACCCATATGTACTTGGTCTGATTAGAATTGGAGGGATATTTAAGGCTGCTGAAATGAGGATAATGGTATGTCAGGAGATTTTGGGGAGTAGGAGGAAACCAGGGTTATGGGGATAAATGAGGATGTAGCAATTTAAATATAAGGTGATGAATGTTGGTACTATGGTTTGAAGGTCCCCTTTGAAGCTCATGTTGAAATTGAATTGCCACTGTGACAGTGTAAGAAGTGGACCTGTTAAGGGGCACTTAGGCCAGGAGGACTCCTCTGTCATGATAGACGAATGTTAATTATCATGGGAGAGGGTTTTCCTGGTTTAGCCCTCTTTTTCCTCCACATCTCTTGCATGCTCACTTTCCCTTCCATGATTTCCATGATACTATGACATAGCATGAAAGCCCCCTCACAAGATGCCTTGGACTGCCCAGCCTCTAGAACCACGGACCACATAAACTTGTATTGTTTATCAATTACCCAGACTGTGTTGTTCTGTTATAGTGACAGAAAATGGATTTAAGACAGTCGGAATAAAAGTGGACCAGTCATAATGCCCAATCCAAGAAATATCTGAAAGACATATGGCAGACATGATTGAGCTGAAAGTGTGAGTTTTTGAATCAGAGCAGAGTTGAAGTTTTGATTTTGCTAAATAATAATTTTGAGACATTGGACAGCCAACTCAGTATTACTGAGCCTTGGTTAGTTCCAAAAATGATGATGATAAGGCCATCTAGAGGGACCGTCATGAAGATTTGAGACATTGTATAAAGTTTAGCAAGAAATATTAAGCGCTCAATAAAAGTCAGCTACACTACATAGGGCCAGGGAAGGAGGGAGACCAGAGCTAAGCTGTCTCGGGGGATGGAGGAACAGCGCAGGTGATGAGTGGAAGTAGTGGGGTTTTGTGTGGGGGCAGGGTTTCCACGAGCAGCCTCATTTAAATCTGACTGTAGGGATAAGTAAATTTTCTCAAGCAAGGGAGGCTTCCAGCAAACCAGCCTTACGTTTTATAGTACTGCTGGGCATCCGTGCAGGTCATTTATAGTTTTTACGAGCTTAGATTGATTCGGAACACTTTGGTTTTCACTTGAATACAAAATCCACCCCCCTAAGAAGCAATGTGAAATACGAGCGAAGAAATCCCTGATATTGTTTATACTGCTGCGCAGATGTGGAACATGAGGAATGAGAGTAATAGCTGGTAACCAATTTTAGATCACGATGACAAGGAAATTCATTGTGGGGAACTTTCCTATAAAGCATGGATTGTACTATCAATCCATTCTCACAGTCAGAAAGTTACTTTTTGAGAAATTATCCTTTCCACTTCTCCTTTGCCTTTTCGTGGTACCGCCGGTTTGATTTAATGCCTTTTCTCTCGATGCCTGCTTTTGCCCAAAATGCCTTTCACTCTGGTAATGCCGCACCACTCACTGATGATCGTTAATTCAGAGTGCTGGGGCTGGGTGCAGTTTTTATTAGGCATCGTGATGAATTTTGCATTTGTGTGTGTGTGTGTGTGTGTGTGTGTTTAAATAGGCATGAATGTCATGGTGGTTTGTAGCTGTGGAACTTTGCTAGGATAATATAACGGTTTAAAATCTACTCCATGTAGCTTCGACCTCCCCTATCAATCATTTTTAGGGCTCTGCATGAGATTGGGATTGGGATGAGCGTGATCTGGTGGATGGTGCTGATTTCTGGCTGCACTATGCCCCCTCCCTTTCTTTCTGGTAGCCGTCCCTCGTTCACCTGTGGGAGGCCAGCCCTCTCTTCTGGTCCATGTTCCTATTGTCCTATTAACCTCCACCACCCCCGCCCCTGATCAGGCATGTGTTTGTTCTGATCAGAACATTTCTTCCTGGTCACAGGGATCAGCATTTTTATTCCCTCATTCAGTACCGTTCGTGGGGAATCCACTCTGTTAGGCACTGGTTTGATTGTGGATGATATAGCTGTGAATAAAAGGATCTCTGTGCTTCCAGAATTTACTGTCTAATTGGAGAGACATGCAGCGAGCCAGTAAACAGAAATGCCAGGTCACATTAGTACTGTTAAAAAATAAAAAAAAGTGTGGAAGAGGATTGAGAGTGATGGTGAAGAGTGGGCTGGTTTCCAGAGTGAGCCCATGGACCAGTTCTGCGATGAAGTGACATTTGGTCTGAATGAAGTGAAGGAATAATCGATAGGATATGCTAGGGAAAAGCATTCTGAGTGGGGCAACCGCCAAGCATGAAGGCTCTGAGTCTGTAGCAAGGAAGGGTATGTGACTGGAATAGCAAGAGAGAAAGCCAGAGGCCAGGAGACACAGGGCTTACACACCACGGCGGGCACTTTGAATGCTTTGGATGTGTGATGGGAAGACACGGGTGGGGTTCCAGATGACTGAGAAGGCTAAGCAGAAATGTCCCTGAAACGTCAGTTGTGGATGCTAGGAGGAAGAAAGGGTGTGTCTCTACCTCTGTGATAATAAGGTCTGAGAGTGAGGTAAGGGGGAGCAGCTCTCGTCATCTTCCTGGTCAGGTGAAAAAGGCAGTTACATGACTGAGGCAAAGAAGCCAGTCCAGAAAGGGAAGTGGGAGATAGAAAGGAGCAAAGCTCCTCTAAGGTGAGACCCCTGATCAGCCATGTCTGAAGTGCTTCTGGTTATTGGAATGAATGTGTTCAATTTTTGACTTAATCCGTGTTGAATATGATTTGAGTGAGGCCTTTCGTTACCTAGACAGTCCTGAGGAATCATTGTTTTGATGGTGGTCGTTAATAATACTCAATATTTATTTATTTATTTATGTATTTTATTAAACTTTTAAAATTTGTTCTGATTAGTTGTACATGATGGTAGGATGCATTTATACGTTTTGATAGATCATACATAAATGGAGTGTAAGCTCTCAGTTTTCTGATTTTATGTTATTGCAGGATTATATCAGTCATGCAGTCATACATATATATGAGGTCATAATGTCTGTTTCACTCTACTATCATTCCTTCCCCCATACTCCTTCCCCTGCCTTCACTCCCCTCTACCTAATATAAAGTAACTCTATTCTTCCCTAGTGCCCCCTCTTACTGTGAATTATCATTCTCATATCAGAGAAAACATTTCAGACTTTGGTTTTTTGTGTTTGGCTTATTTCACTTAGGATGATATTCTTTAACTCCATCCATTTATTTATTATTCTGCTAGTTATGATGGGCAAAACTACCTTATGACATGATCTCATTTGATTCCCATAGTAAATTCCATGAGATAGGCAGATAGTAAATACTTTTTGGCTTAGGGATGAAGAAAGAGACAGAGGACATTGCACCAAGTGATCAGGGTGCTCAATGCTAGATAGGTAATAATTGACAGAGTGAGAATTTGAGATTCTGTGTGACTATAAAATCCATACTTTCCCCCTTTATTTCCTTACAGTTTAGCAGTTACTGTAATGGCTTTACAATATGTATTCAAATTCATTTCTCTTTTTAAGAGGTGGAGCTCAATTCTGCTCCCCTTGAATGTGGGCTAGACTCAGTGCTTGTTTCTAGTAAGTAGAAAATGAAAAAAAAAAAAAAGCACAAGAGAGTTCAAATTAGGAATCTAGATGATAAGAGGCACTCTGATTTTGGGTTCTGTCCTAGATCATGCATTCTGAGGGAAGCCTGCTATCATGTCATGAGGGTACTCAGCCAGCCCTCTGGAGGCCCCTGTGGTAAGGAACTGAGGCCTCCAGCCAATAGCCATGGGAATGAATAGCTGATCCTCCAGCCTCATCAGGCAGCCTTCAGTTGCCTGCAACCCCATCTGATGTCTTCACTGCAACAGCAGAGGCCCTGACTCAGAACCACTCAGCTAATCCAGTCGTAATTCCTGAGCCTCAGGAATTGTGAGGTAATAAGTGTTTGTTTTCAGTTATTATGTTTTGGTGAAATTGATCATGAATCCATAGATAACTAATTCATTCATCCTCTCAGATTTCTCCTCAGCCCTCATTCCTTTCCTGGTAAGTTCAGTCTCAAGACCCGTTGTTGTGTTTTTCAAAGCTTCATCTTCTCCCCTTCAGCAATCATTTGGTATGATTTCTAATGAAAGATAATGTTGGAGGTTCAGAAACACATGTATGTGCCCATACAACACACACACACGTATGTGGTTTCAGTGAAGATTCTATTTCAGAATTGATCTTGGCTGTTCTAAAGAGAAATGCCATGACTGTGGTAATACACTTGGATGCCAGTAAAATGGACCCAACTGTTTATTTTTTAAAGCGAAACTCTAAGGAAAAAGGCAAATAGTTGTGTCTTGGGTATGTTAAACTATTTTATGGATAATGCTATTAGGTTCATAGATTAGAAGAAAAGCAGGTTTTAATTTCGGTATACATGTGACAGTTAACCAAAACATTATAAATAATATAAAGAAATGAGAACTGATTTAAATATTTAACACAAGTAGATAGTATAATGGTATATCGAGGAATACCTTGATGGGCTATTATGTCAATGTTAAAAGTTGTGTGAAAGCAATAGCCATACTATGGAACTAGTCTAGGTGTCTATCAGTGGATGAATGGGTAAAGAAAACGTGGTATGGCATTTTATTCAGCCAAAAAGAAGAGTAAAATATGTTAATTTGCAGGAAAATGGATGCAACTGGAGATCATCATGTTAATCAAAATAAGCCAAACTCAGAAAGTCAAGGGTCTTGTGTTTTTGTTATATATGGAAGCTAGAGAGGAAAATGGAAAAGAAAGGTGGTGGGGGGTTTGGGGTGGGTCTCAAGAAAAATCAAAGGGAAACCAATAGAGGAAAGGGACTGGGAGGAGAGCGGAGGAGGAGAGGGAAAGGGGACACACTGGGAATGATACTGGCCAAATGTATGGACAAGTAACAACAAATCCCACCATTATGTATAATTGCAATGCACCAATAAAATATGTAAAAAATATGTGCCAAAGAGTAGCAACAGGAGAAAAATGTGTAAAAATCATGTCAGTGAATAAGCTTAAAAATAAAATTATGACAATACTAAGATTATATTTAGGTAAATATTATATGCGGATAGGAATATGGATAGAAAAGTACAGCTATAGGATGCAGGTGGTTATAGTAGTAGCGTTCTGGATCTCTCTGGGTCTCTGTATTTCTATGACTTTTTCAATTTTATAATGTTGCAACCAAGCTGAACTTAATTTTTCAGATGTACCTCATTCATCATCTGTGTTAGTCTTTAATCTATAGTTTTATTAATGCAGTGTGTGTTTTGGATTCCTTAGTTGCAAATTGTATCTATACTATAAAGCATCTCCTTCAGGCATAATTTCCTTAGGTTAAATTCCTGAGAGTTAATAGCTGGGTTAATGGGGTTTGAGAATTTCATAAATGTGAAATGTATTGCTTTGGTGAAAGGGTTGAGCCCAGTTTTTAGAGTTTCTAGAGTTTTCCAAATTTGAGTTATCCTCAAGATTATAGCCATGATCACAGACCTCCTGTGCTGTTATTCATGCGATGCCTTTTACTTTAAATTGACTTGTGTGTTCTTATGTGCATTGTCTCTCATAACCTCAGACATCTCTGATAAGTTGTGGGAAGCTTTTCTGGTGAATCCAGAAGTGGCCTCAGAATCAGCATCATATTGGGATCCAGGGAAACACATCTTGCAGCTTCCTTTCTAAACAAAGCCGTGCAATCAGGTCTTACCAGTGAAATGTCAATGGCTCTAGATAAATGAACAATCTTGTTACTTCCACTCTCAGAATGATCAGACATGAACTGATTTATCAAATGCAAATGCACATAATTGGTGGAAAGTAAATTCTGTCTGGGGTTTTAAAACTTTTTTTCACTTGAGGTTATAGGTTGGCTTTATAGCAAGTTCTCAAAGATCTTTTTATCCACTTTTCATTTCCTTATCCTTTGAATGGATAGCTATCTGTGCATGGGGTTTTCTCAGGGTACTTTAGGAATAATTTCGGGAGGCAGGTTGGGTTATGTTTCTCTGGTTCATAACATTTTCCCAGTAAGGGAATGATATTTCTGCACTCTTTGCCATGTGATTTTGGTACCTCCATAGAGGAGGAATATACTTCCCGCCCTCCATTAGCATCTTAGGTTGATCATGGCCACATGCCTTACTATCATCAGAACTTGAGAGGATGTGACAGTAGACAGAGCTTTAAACGTTGTGTTGTTGGTTTGGCCTTTTACATTAGAAGAACATATTCCAGGTGGCTGGTTGAATGAGAATAAACTGACTTGTGGAATTGACCAGAGTCTAATCTGCAGCTTGGAGCCACACCTAGCCTGTCCCTACCAATTTCAGTACCCAGAATCTGTTTCTGGACTTAGGAGTAAGAAATAAGTGCTTATTTTGTAAGCCACTGGATTTAGGGTACGTTTAGCTACATGGCAGCTAATGCTGACAGATATCTTCAGTGAATATATTTGTCTGGAAAATGCAATTTCTGTGCAGGACGCTGAGGGAAAGGCAAAAGAAATAGCCCTCAAACTGCAAATTTCAGAGGCAAACAGTTAGAAAAAGACACATTAACAAAGACAGTGAAGACAAATGCACTTGATAAAGGAGAAACCAATAGTAAATACTTATGTGATAAATGTATGTTTATAAAAAGAAAAAAAAATCAACCATAACATAAGATCATTCTTATGAATGCTCCTGGCTCTGGACTTGACGCGAAGATAATCTGAGACAATGTTTGCTTTACACTGGCTCCAATAGCCAGGGAAGCGCTTTATTTGAGAAAGAATTCTGTTGCTGATAGGCCCCGGTGGTTATGTGTTCCTCTGATAATTTATCTGAACTGCTGTTCTTAAATATTTCATTAAAAAACAGTCGTTCTAGGGAGGTTTGAAGACTCGAAGAGAAATGTTCCATGGTTCTTTTTTTTTTTTTTTTTTTTTTTTTTTAATTTATTTAACTATTTAGAAAAAACAAAATGAAAAAATAAAAGATGAAAAAAGCTTATTACTTTAAAAAAAGATTATATACTTTGTCTTCCAGGTCTGAGAATCTGTCTTCAAAGTGGTCTAATAATTTACTGGTGATGTTTTCCACTAAATTTTTAATTTAATTTACTGATTCTTTCTAGGATTTGTTTGGTTCTTTTTTAGAATTTCTCTTTTTTAAAAATATTCTTTCACTTCCTGTACTTTCTAATTCCTTATATCTTCTTTTAGTTCACTGAATATTTTAGCCATAGACTTTCTAAATTCTTTCTCTATATTTCCTTTACTGTGGTGTCAATGGGATCAGTTGTTGAAGTGTTGTGAGCTGCTTGGAGTGGTTGGTTTACTTGCCTTTTCATACTATTTTTGTGTGTACCTATCTTCTGGATTGATTATTACTTCCACAGGTTTTTTTCTTTTTCTTTCTTTCTTTCTTTCTTTCTTTTTTTTTTTTTTGTACTGAGGATTGAACCCATGAGTGCTTAACCAACAGTGAGACTCATCCCAGGCCCATTTTCTTTCTTTTTTTTTTTTTTAATTTTGAGACAGTCTCCCTAAGTTGCTTATGGTCTCAGTATGTTGCAATGAAATAGAAGAGGTCATCAAAAGCCTACCAACAAAGAAAAGTCCGGGACTAGATGGGTTCTCAGCCGAGTTCTACAAAACCTTTAAAGAAGAGCTCATTCCAATACTCCTCAAATTATTCCATGAAATAAAAGAGGAGGGAACCCTCCCAAACTCATTCTATGAAGCCAATATCACCCTGATACCTAAACCAGACAGAGACACATCGAGGAAAGAAAATTTCAGACCAATATCCTTAATGAACATCGACGCAAAAATTCTCAACAAAATTTTAGCAAATCGCATACAAATATATATTAAAAAGATAGTGCACCACGATCAAGTGGGTTTTATCCCAGGGATGCAAGGTTGGTTCAACATTCGGAAATCAATAAATGTCATTCACCATATCAACAGACTTAAAGTTAAGAATCACATGATTATTTCAATAGATGCAGAAAAAGCATTTGATAAAATACAGCATCCCTTCATGCTCAAAACACTAGAAAAAATTGGGGTAGTGGGAACATTCCTTAACATTATAAAGGCAATATACACTAAGCCCATGGCTAATATCATTCTAAATGGTGAAAAACTGAAAGCGTTCCCCCTAAAAACTGGAACAAGGCAGGGATGCCCTCTTTCACCACTTCTATTCAACATCGTCCTTGAGACTCTAGCCAGAGCAATCAGACAAACCAAAGAAATTAAAGGGATACGAATTGGAAAAGAAGAACTCAAACTATCCCTGTTCGCTGATGACATGATTATATATTTAGAGGAACCTGGAAATTCCACCAGAAAACTTT
This sequence comes from Sciurus carolinensis, assembly GCF_902686445.1. Taxonomy (NCBI): domain Eukaryota; kingdom Metazoa; phylum Chordata; class Mammalia; order Rodentia; family Sciuridae; genus Sciurus; species Sciurus carolinensis. The sequence continues at coordinate 19,247,669 of NC_062231.1, read as the reverse complement.
TAGAACTCATAAGTGAATTCAGTAAAGTAGCAGGTTACAAGATCAATGCTCATAAATCCAATGCATTTTTATACATAAGTGATGAATCTTCAGAAAGAGAAATTAGGAAAACTACCCCATTCACAATAGCATCAAAAAAAATAAAATACTTGGGAATCAATCTCACAAAAGAGGTGAAAGACCTCTACAATGAGAACTACAGAACACTAAAGAAAGAAATTAAAGAAAACCTTAGAAGATGGAAAGATCTCCCATGTTCCTGGATAGGCAGAATTAATATTGTCAAAATGGCTATACTACCTAAAGTGCTATACAGATTCAATGCAATTCCAATTAAAATCCCAATGATGTACTTTGCAGAAATAGAGCAAGCAATTATGAAATTCATCTGGAAGAATAAAAAACCTAGAATAGCTAAAGCAATCCTCAGTAGCAAGAGCAAAGCAGGGGGTATCGCAATACCAGATCTTCAACTCTACTACAAAGCAATAGTAACAAAAACGGCATGGTATTGGTACCAAAATAGACAGGTAGATCAATGGTACAGAATAGAGGACATGGACACAAACCCAAATAAATACAATTTTCTCATACTAGACAAAGGTTCCAAAAATATGCAATGGAGAAAAGATAGTCTCTTCAACAAATGGTGCTGGGAAAACTGGAAAACCATATGCAATAGAATGAAATTAAACCCCTATCTCTCACCCTACACAAAACTCAATTCAAAATGGATCAAGGACCTCGGAATCAGACCAGAGACTCTGCATCTTATAGAAGAAAAAGTAGGTCCAAATCTTCAACTTGTTGGCTTAGGATCAGACTTCCTTAACAGGACTGCCATAGTGCAAGAAATAAAAGCAAGAATCAACAACTGGGATAGATTCAAACTAAAAAGCTTTCTCTCAGCAAAGGAAACTATCAGCAATGTGAAGAGAGAGCCTACAGAGTGGGAGAATATCTTTGCCAACCATACCTCAGATAGAGCGCTAATTTCCAGAATCTATAAAGAACTCAAAAAACTCTACACAAAGAATACAAATAATCCAATCAACAAATGGGCTAAGGAAATGAACAGACACTTCACAGAAGAAGATGTACAAGTAATCAACAGATATATGAAAAAATGTTCAACATCCCTAGTAATAAGGGAAATGCAAATCAAAACTACCCTAAGATTTCATCTCACCCCAATTAGAATGGTGATTATCAAGAATACAAGCAACAATAGGTGTTGGCGAAGATGTGGTGAAAAAGGAACACTCATACATTGCTGGTGGGGTTGCAAATTAGTGCAGCCACTCTGGAAAGCAGTATGGAGATTCCTCAGAAAGCTTGGAATGGAAACACTATTTGACCCAGCTATCCCACTCCTTGGCCTATACCCAAAGGACTTAAAATCAGCATACTACAGAGATACAGCCACATCAATGTTCATTGCTGCTCAATTCACCATAGCCAGATTGTGGAACCAACCTAGATGCCCTTCAGTTGATGAATGGATAAAGAAACTGTGGCATATATATACAATGGAATATTACTCCGCAATGAAGAATGATAAAATTATGGCATTTGTAGGCAAATGGATGAAATTGGAGAATATCATGCTAAGTGAGATAAGCCAATCTCAAAAAACTAAAGGACGAATGATCTCGCTGATAAGCGGATGAGGACATATAAAGGGGGGTGGGAGGGGTTAGCATTAGTTTTAGGGTTAGGTTTAGGGTTAGGGATAAGGAGAGCGGTAAGAATGAAGGAAAGAAGGACTGTATAGAGGGAAAAGAGGGGTGGGAGGGGTGGGGGGGAAGGAAAAAAATAAACATCATTGCCCTATGTAAACGTATGATTACACAAATGGTATGCCTTGACTCTATGTACAAATAGAGAAACAGCATGTATCCCATTTGTATAGAATTAAAAAAAAAAAAAAACAAATAAAAAAAAAAAAGAAAAAAAAAACCAAAAACATTCTGAGTCCATGGTTCTTATTTGTAACAGTTTTGCACAGATTTCTAACCTTGACTTTTGTAGACTTTATTCTCAAAACTGTGGTCAGTACATACCATCTGTACTATTATTTATAAATCTCTTTAAATGGATGCATTTCTTACTGATGTTTCATACATTTAAATTTATTTTATGCTCACGAAAGTGGAAACCCAGCACCATTGAGTGTGGCTGGGGCAGGTGCCGCCCATGATTAGATTCCTTCTCTGTCTGTCTTTCCATGGTGCAGAGCTGTTTGCTAGGGAGTTCCTCAGTTAGGGAAGACATTACCCTCTCCTATCTAGATGTGGTCCAAAGAGTAGGTCTCAGCACTGAGTGTGGGTAGAAGTGAGGTGTCGTGTTGGGACCTGAACTTGTAAGGAGCTTGTGAATTTTATGCCTAATTTCACTCCTTTGCCAGCTGGAAGTCAACTCTGAGTCCCTGAAGGACAGTAAAGCCACAGAAGGAAGTAGTCTTGTTCCCTCACCCACCAGGTGGATGAATGCAGGTCACAGACCAGAAAAGCCCTCCACAGAAGATTCTGTGAACAAGATGTGAACCTATCTTGTGTTCAAGCTGCACACACTTTCAAACTCATTTATTACAGCAGCTAACATCAGAATATTTAAATGAGTCAAAATGGGGAAAAAAAAAAAAAAAACCCTTGTTGTTTTCTACCACCTATGTAGCCGTCACTTATAAATCCCTTGCACATTTAGAAACATTGTGGTGCTCGGATGGCTGATAAATGTCATAATAATATTTCTTAACTCCTAGGCTCTCGGTGATCTGTTATTGTTTGAATATGAGGTGTCCCCTAAAAGCTCATATTGTATTAATGCAGAAATGTTCAGAGGTGAAATGATTAGATTATGAGGCTGGAACCTGATTAGTGGACTAATCCATTTGGTGGATTAATAATTTGAATGGATTCCTGGGTGGTAACTATGGGCAGGTATGGCGTGACTGGAGGAACTGGGACCAGGCCTTCTGGGTTTTTATTTTGTCCCCGGTACCTCCATCTTTCTCTCTGCTTCCTGTCTGCCGGGAGCTGAGCATCTTTCTTGTACACAGTACCCTTCCACAATCATGTTCTGCCTGACCTTGGGATAGATGAAGTTGGCCAACCGTGGACTGAGACCTCTGAAACCATGAACCAAAATTAACTTTTCCTCCTCTAAGTCGTTCTTGTCAGGTATTTTGGTCACAGTGATGAAAAGCTCACTAACATGTAGTCCATTGGAGTTTTCCTTTTTTCTTTTTTAATTTTTGTAACCTGCTGTTGAGATGTCACTGACCTTGAAATGCTACCAAATCACGTCAGCATTCATCCCGATCCTCAGGAGAGGAACGGTCAACATCCTCCATTATTAATACCAGGGAATGACTGACAGGTTAAGTGGGACATGTGTCTCCTCTGTGCGCTTTCAAAGTAGCAAGTTGTGTAATTGAATGTGTCCATCTCTTTATCATCCTAAAGAGCTCATTTGTTCTTTTGCCAAGCTGCGGTCACCACCGATGACCCGGTATAACCCAAGGGAGGCTCCAGAAGGAGTTTCCTAGATTTACCTGCTGGTCCCTTTGTGTTGCTCTCACTACTTTCAGAAGGGTACCTGAGGAGAAGAGTTAAGGGTTGGGAGTTTCTGTGTGGGATATATAGTGTATTAGTTAGGGTTAGTAACCCTAGAAGTTCTTTTCACCGCTCTTAGTCGGGGGTCACGTTTGTGCTTGCCCTCACTCTTGAAATCCTCTAGGACCTTGAAGTCCTTTTCACTAAACAGGTGAATGGGTAGATGGGTCGGGCAATCATGCAGGGGAGTTTGCTTTCACAGTGATTTTATGGTGAGCAGTTTGTAAAACCATCTCTGCCAGCAAATGCAGACAGGCCACCAAAAGGCCTTTGAGACTTTCTCAGGAGCCCTTCCTCCAGTTTCCTATTTGCTGGGCCAGGATTCCTGGCACTGCCCATGCTGGACATTTCCCCAGCAGCTCTGTTATTGAAGAGGCCTCTCCAACCTTTCATTCTCTTTACAAAGCTGCCAATGGGCCCCACTGGAGAGAGTCAATTATGATATGGGAAGTTCTTATTTTGTGAGCAATGATCAATACTTCTCTGTAGGTGTAGACTAAGAGCGCATTGCTGATATGCATGCGCTGAGCCCAGGAATTGCTGTGGGCCCCTCGCAACGTGCTCTTCCGTACAGATGGCACCGTGCTGTGGTTTTCTTTGTGGATAAGACCAGCATCTGCTTTTATTGCCAGAGTTAGTTATTGGTGGATTTTGTAGAATTGGCTATTGAGTGCCTGATGGGGAGAACCTAATGGGAGCCAGCTTTCCCAGGGGCCTTTCTTAATATCAGAATTCTTCAGAATTCAAGAGTCTGAGAGCACCCTGGGGGGCAAAATCCATTTGAGGCTGTCGTACCTAAGCTGGTTGATATTTGCTGAGGCTTCAGTGCTGCCGGGCCTCGGATGATGCCTCTGTCCTGAGATGCACAAAGAAAGGAATGAACTACACGTATTCTTCCTGTTTGCTGTCTGTGTTTCTGGACTGGTGTATCCACATATTCCCTTTTGTTTCAGTCATTTCATTCTCCTATCTTGCGCATGACTCATCCTTCTACGAGGCAGCTTAATGGTTAAGAGTGTTGGTTCTAGAGCTGCTGAACCAGAGGGGGCCTAGGATTAACTGACTGCTTACTGGTGTGATTGGGCGTGAATTTTGTTTTCTTTTTCTTTCTCCTCCTCCTGCTCCTCCTGCTCCTTCTTCTGTTCCTCCTGCTTCTCTTCTTCTTCCTTCTTCGGTTCCTTCTCCTCCTCCTCTGGTTCCTCCTCCTCCTCCTCCTCCTCCTCCTATTCCTCCTGTTGCTTTTCCTCCTCCTCCTGCTTTTCCTTCTCCTCCTCTTCCTTCTTCTTTAACCTTGGTTTCCTTACTCATTTAATGTACAGTAAGTACCTACCTCACAAGCTGGTTAAAATTAATGAGTCCAACATATACAGCATTTAGTAACTATCGGGTAGTGACTGGATGTAGACGTTATGGTTGATCAGGTCATTGCCTCACCCATTTTAGCTCTGTTATTGGAGACTTGTCTAGGTTGCAGTTTCACCTCTTTGTTACCACCTCAAGAATTTTCAGAGCATTCAGGTTAAGTAGTTTTCTGAATAAATCCAATACCTAGAATTTTTCTTCCCAATGACTCTGTGGTCAATTTTCTGCTGCTATAACAGAATACCTGAGACTGGATAACTTACAAAGAACAGAAATTTGTTTCTTACAGTTCTAGAGGCTGGGAAGTTGAAGACTGAGGGATCTGAATCCTCAAGGACCTTCTTATTGTGTCATTCCATGATGGAAGATGGTCGGGCCAGCAGAGCCTATAAGAGAGAGAGAGAAAGAGAGCGAGCAAGCAAGAGAGGACTGCACCTGCTTTCCTAACAAGCCCACTCTCCCAATAACTGGGCCATTCCTTAATAACATCCCCTGGCATTAAGTTTCCAGCACAAGAACTTTGGGGGATACATTAAAGGCATATCACTTCCTTGTTGGGAAATGATGATGATGATGATACAAATAATTATCAACCCAATAATGAATGTCCATCACTGACTGATATTGTGTCAGACTGCATACTTCGTGTATCATTTGATCCCTGCACATTTCAGCAAGTTAGGCATCATGATTATACTCAGGTTACAGACAAGAACACCTAGGCCAGAGTGCTTATGTAACTTGTCTCAGTCTCTACAAATAGTAGCACAGCTGGGATTTAAATCCTTGTCTGACCGTCTCCCACCGCAACTGCTTGCACTTAACTGCTGTGGATACCACCCTGAGAAACAAATTGGTAGGACTCATAAAACAGTTCTTGGTCTCTTGAAAACCATTTTACTTTTTCACTTTCTTTTTTAAAATTAATTTTAAAAAAATTGTTTTAATTTGCTGTCCATGACAATAGAATACACTTTGATACATCATAGATAATGGAGTATAGTTTCTCATTCTTCTGGTTATACATGATGTAGACTCCCACCGGTCGTATAGCTGTATACACACACAGGGTAATAATGTCTGATTCATTCTACTCTCCTTCCTACCCCCATATCCCCTCCCCTCCCTTTACTCACCTAATCTAAAGTAACTCTGTTCTTCCCTAGCCAACTCCCCCTTCACATTCTTGACTTTGAGTGTATGACACCTACCATATAAAGTCAGGAAGCCAAAATCATCTCCAAAATGTCAAGTTGAGGGGACAAGACCAAGGGAATTGATTACGTAGTATTGGAAGTGCTTTAGTCAGCTTTTTTTTTGCTGCTGTGACCAAAAGACCTGGGAAGAACAATTTTAAGGAGGCAGAGTTTATTTGGGGCTCATGGTTTCAGAGATTAGTCCACAGATGGCTGTCTCCATTTCCCTATTCTCAAGATGAAGCAGAACATCATGGCAGAAGGGTGTGGTGGAAGAAAGCAGCTGGGGACATGGCACCAGGAAGTAGAGAGAGACTAAGCTCAGCTCACAAAATATAAACCCCAAAGACGCGTTTCCAATAACCCACCTCCTCCTGTCACACCCTGCCTGCCTACAGTTGCCACCCAGTTCATCCATTCAACTGGATTAACGTACGGATTAGGTCAAGTTTCTCATAAGCCAGTCATTTCACCTCTAAACTTTCTTGCATTGTCTCACACAGGAGCTTTGGAGAGCACCTCATATTTAAACCAGAACAGAAAAGCTGAAACAGATGAAGAGTAGAAGCAGAAGAAGCATGGGAGGAGAAGCTGCAGGAAGCAGCCTAGCCACAGAGTGATGCTACAGAAGTCTGGGTGCTGGGTGAGGTGGTGTGGGCTGCTGAACTTGCCCAGAATCTGGAACTCGTCATGTGGCTGGTACTCTGTCCACTCAGGGGTCTGCAGAGCGGGCACCTCATGGGGTGGATGCCCTGGATACTAATAGACTGAAGCTGTCGCTGTTGGAGCAAGGCCGAGATGAGCTGATGACTCGGGCCCTCTGTGTCTCCCACTGCACAGCCTACCTGGAGGCAAGTTAACAAGGGCAGCTAAGGCAGCAGATTCTCCTCCTTAGCACATGCAGCGAAATGTAGCAGGCAGACTCCGTGAGAAAATCACAAGCACCGTTGCTGTTTCCATGGCTGGGGGCGAGGTCCAGTCTGATCCTCTGGCGGTGTACACAGGCAGCTCCTGGAGAGGGGATTGAACCTGGCTGGAGTAACTGAAGAGATGTATCTTTTCCCCTCAGAAAGCACCATGCATTCAGATAATGCTTTTTGTTAACGATCGGCATGAGTTTAGGGCTGGAATCCAGGTGCAGTCTTTTAACAGTTCTGTGTGATCTCAAAAGGAGTGGGGCACATCAGCTTTCAGGGTCACTTCCAGGAGTCATTAGCTCTATTCATTTTTTTTTTTTTTTCCTTTTAGCTACAAATCATCCTAGTCAAAGTGTTAAGAAAATCTGTGACTGGCCCAGAACCATGTCTAATTTCCTGGGAGACTTTCCTTTTCCTTGAATTACCCATTTATTCTTGTGAGAAAATGCTTCAGGGTGGAGGAAGAGCCTGGTATTGGGTAGGGGAGAGGAGAGAGCCTGCAATTTGAAATGCTGAGTGGCAATTTCGCCTTAGCCAGGGCTGCCACGGGACTGATGAATGGTCCCTTCTAGCCTGCTGGTGATGTTAAAGTCTCCCTCAGGTCCCAGCCCGGGAGTACCTAACCCACATGTATCCAGAGACAGTAGGTGGCACTGTGGTGTTAGAAGATTAAGGAGGGTGAGAGAAAATGCCATGGAGAAGAAAATTTATGGAAAAGGCAGGGAATGGGGGGAGGCAAGTGGCTTGGAGAGGAAGGGCAAGATGAATATGCATTCTCATTCAGCGCCTTTCCAATTCAGGTGAGCATTTTCCCTTTCAGATCTGGGCATGCATAGGAAAATCCAATTACAGATGCAAGCTACATTGGGTTCTTTCAAATCAAATTGCAGATGCACATTAGAAGCCTCCGGCCGACTGGGTGTACCTGTAGCAGTAGGAGTTGGGCTTTTCCATTCCTCTCACACCTCTGTTTTTATCTCATTTCTTCTTTTTTAAAAATTTTTAAATTTTTATTTTAGTTGTCAACATTTATTTTATTTATTTATTTATATGCGGTGCTGAGAATCAAACCCAGTGCCTCATACTTCAGAGTGGTAAGCGCTCTACCACTGAACTATGACCCCAGCCCTCTCATTTCTTCTTTCTCTCCTCACTACCCTACTACCATCTCATTTTAATTTAGCAATTTCCCCCCTTTTCATGCCCATATTTAAGTTCAGTTCAGTCATTTTGTACCTAGTCATGTTTTCTGAGATACTAGAGTATCTGGGGGAAAAGAAAATAAAAATAGCATTCTCTTAAGGAGAACTGTATTACCACTGACTATGCACTTAACTAGGCGCTAAGAGCCAAGCTAGGTACTTTTATACTCACTTTATTTATCCCATTAAAACATTTAGCTTATTCACTTACACAACCAATGTTTCTTGAGCACTTACTGTGTTCTGTGGGGTAGATATGCCATGGGTAATGGGAATATGTAAGCATGAGAAAGCTTCTGTTGCAAGTAAAGAGAGAGTCTACAGAACGGGAGAAAATCTTTGCCAACTGCTCTTCTGACAAGAGATTAATATCCAGAATATATAAAAAACTAAAAAAACTTAATGCCAACCCCCCACACCCCAAACCCAATCAATAAATGGGCAAAAGAGCTAAACAGAAACTGCTCAACAGAAGAAATGCTAATGGCCAACAATTATATGAAAAAATGTTCAACACCTCTAGCAATTAGGGAAATGCAAATCAGAACTGCACCAAGATCTCATCTCACTCCAGTCAGAATGGCAGTTATCAAGAATATAAATAATAATAAATGCTGGCAAGAATGTGAGGGAAAAGGTCCACTCATATATTGGTGTTTGGACTGCAAATTAGTAAAACTACTCTAGAAAGAAGTATGGAGATTCCTCAAAAAGCTAGGAGTGGAACCACTATATGACCCAGCTATCCCACTCCTCAGCATTTATCCAAAAGAACTAAAATCAGCATGCTGTGGTGATACAACTGATTCAACGTTTATAGCAGCACTGTTCACGAGAGCCAAATTATGAAATCAACCAAGACACCCATCAATAGATGAATGAGTCAAGAAAATGTGGTGTATAAACACAATGGAGTCTTACTCATCCATGAAGAAGAATGACATGATGACATCTGCTGATAAACGGATGGAATTGGAGAACATCGTGCTAAGTGAAATAAGCCATGCTGAATGAGAAAAATCAAAGGTCAAATGTTTTCTCTCCTCATGGGGAAGCTAGAGGAAAATAAGGGAAAGAAGGTGGTTGGGGAAGGGGTAGGTTATCATAAAGATATTATCATAAAGATATAGAGAAGATCAGTGGCGTAGAAGGAGGGAGAACAAGACATAGGAGGAAGGAGAATGGAAAGGAGAAGACACATGGAATGGATTTAGCAAAATCATGTTATATACATACTTAAATGTACCAAAGGGAATTTCACTTTTATGTAGATGTAGTAAGTACCAATCAAAGAAAGGAGTGCAAGGGAGATCAGTAGAGCAGAGGAGTGGGGAAAAGGGGAGGGAGGGGGAGAGGGAATGGTGGGAGATGGGAATTAAAATCAAATTCCTTGCATGTGTGTGATTTTGTCAACATGGATCCAAATACTGTGTATAATTATAATGCTCTAATAAAAAAAGAAAGAAAACCTCTGTTGCTTTGTGTCTTCTCTCCTGCTTTCCTCTCAACTCTCTGCTTGAGCCACAGATTTTACATGACTTCCTCCAGTGTCCTCGCCTCTCTGGAGTTGGACTAGCTGAGCCCCAGATTCTGAGTCTACGACCAGCTTGTGGAAATTGACTGTTTTACCCAATCTCTCAGTGTTCTGTGTTTCTCACAGGAGAAAATGGTAAAAACCATTCCTAGGTGGAAGGATAGTCTTGGAAACTCAACGAGACAATGACATCTCAAGGTTTAAACTTCAGCCATTGTCCTCACCATCTTCTAGTTGCTCCCTGTGGAAGGGGGATGTGGTGTCCAGTCTACCTCCCAGGCCCGTGGATATGCCTCTGAGGTACATACCAGCTAGAGAGGGAACTGTTCACTTTTACTAGGGGAGTCAGGGAAGGCTTCATGGGAGAGGCCACATCAAAGCTGTCTTTGTTCTGAGGAAATTGGAGGTGACCTTGGGAATCCAGGAGGGTCAGATACGGCACTGAAAAATCATAAAACCTGAGTTCCTCGTCAATTTCCTATATACACATTCTGCAGAGCATTTCAGTGGGATGTAATCCCCGAAGTCAAGCCAGGTTACTTTGGGGCCCCTAGATCCCAGGTTCAGGATCCCAGGTTGAGATCTCTTGTAGATTGAAGATTCTTTGTCAAAACACCATTAAGACAATTTAAGAGTTTAGCAGGTCTGTTAGGGCCCCATCCAGATCCTTTCAACTGAGTGGGGCACTCCTCTTGCCCTTTACCCTTTACCCCTCTCCCAGCAGTGGTGGGTGCTGCTGCCTGAGACTCATACTGGCCCTTCTTTACTGAAGATTGCTCTCGTCTCATAACAGTGCCAGACGAGGAGACTCCCCCAGCCCCCAAACACAGAGGTGGTCCTGAGCAGAGTATAGCAGTCCACAGCCCTGGATTCTAGGTGGTCCAAGTTCTGTGAGTCAAGTTTTGCTTCTCAGCTTCTCCTTTCATCAGGTTGAGACCTGTCCTGAAAACACATTTTTTCTTTATTTTTTTTGGCCTCGCTCTTTCCCTCCGTTTATCCCTACAGATTTTTGATGAGAACAGTTCTTCAGTTAGCTCGCTTGTGCAAGAACCTCCATCTCAGTTACTGCTGAAGGGGACCAGCTTTAGGTGAAGAGGAACTTGAACTAGCTATACCAGGGTGCTTAGTCAGGCTGCAGAGCCCAAGCGCAGTGGACTGACTCCCCTGCTAAAAGTGAACAATGACTCCCTCCTCAGGAAGGCACTGAGGCCCAGGGTCTCCCTTCCCTCCATCCCTGCCACCTCTTTCCTTTGTTTCTTCACTGCTCCCATTATTCTGTGACACTCGGGTTACTTCTAGATGTTTGGCACTGATTTTGGGGGGAAGCTCACCAATCAATGGCAAGCAGTGTATAAGGATCACCTTGGGGCCCACCGAGTTCACCCCAGTGTTTTCCTCTTGAGCTGTAGGAAGACTCCTGTGTTGAGCTGATCCCTCAACAAGGCTGCTGGAGATTGGTGATTAATGCATTAGGACTGGGAAGCCCCTATCCGAGCAAACAGTTTCTTTTAACAGAGAACAGACCAGGCAGATAAGAGAGAAAGTGCAGAATCATGTTTTGGTGTTTAATTTGGCAGCCTGTATCTCATTTTAATTACTCTGAAATAATTATCTCTGGCACACAGCTGGGTTGTTTGTCTTCCTGTGACTTGTGAGTCATTCTTCCACATATGAATAAATTAAGGAGGTTGAAAGGAAGCTCTGGAGCCCAATGACATGTCAAAGAGGTTCAATGGTAAAGGCTCAGAAAATGGCAAACTTTGGACCTGAAAGAGAAGATTGATTTGGGACATTGTGTCTTTGTGTCGGAGGCAAACTGTACTCGCTATTGAAATCGAAGTGAATGAGCCTCAAGGCTATTTTAGGATAAGAGCTATCAGAGCTAAGTGAGGGGAGAGCTATTGGGGGACTAATGGAAAAGTGACAGTCATCAAAGGTGACCCTTATAGCATAGTGGTCAAAAGCGTAGGTTTTAGGGACAGACTGACATACATTAGAATGTGCATTCAGCCACTTATCATTTCAATGCCTTAGAGCCAACCATTTTATCTTTCAAATATCAGTTTCCTATATGTATTATAAAGTTAGAAAATGTGTCCTTGGGGTCATGTTACCTTCCTTTCATGTGTGTGCTCAGTTGTCCTCTTGCTGCTAAGGGCTGAGGAGAAGATGGCATGTGGGCCACCACTATACTGTCCTTTGACTGTGGCAGACATTACTAATCAACCACAGCTTTCCCTACAGCTGAACTTGATTGTGGCATCAGAGCCCTTATCAAAGAGTGCTTCTAGTACTGACCCCCAATCTCCTTATTACCTTGTTTGTTTTAGCATTTTATTTTTTTTCCTACTGTGACCTGACATGAATAATTTTAGAGGAAGAAAAGCTTATTTGGGGCTGATGGTTTCAGAAGTTCAGTTCTCTGTTTTTTTTTTTTTTTTTTTTTTTTGCGGTGCAGAGGATCAAACCCAGGGCCTCATGCTTGACAGGCAAGCGCTCTACCAACTGTACTATCTCCCCAGCCCCAGGGGTTCAGTTCTTAGGCAGCTGGCTCCATTGCTCTGGGCCTGAGGTGATGCAGAACTTCGTGGGGGAAGTGTACAGAGGAGGAAAGCAGCCCAGGACATGGCTCCAGGAAGCAGAGAGAGAGAGTTCTGCTCACCAGGGGCAAAATATAAACCCCACTGATCCACCTCTTGCAGCCCCAACCTCCCTGCCTACAGTGACCACCTGGTTAATCCATATCTGACGATTAATGCACTGATTGGGTTAAAACTCTCATAACCCAATTATTTTACCTATAAACTTTCTTGCATTGACTGATATTAGCTTTTGGGGGATGCCTCATACCTAAACCATCACATCATTTAAAAACATTCCTCTTCTCTGATGTTTGATATTCTCACCTCTAAAATGAGATGCTTGAAGATGAAGATCAATACAGATCTTCCACATCTAATGTTCCAGTAGCTTAAGGGACAGAGAAAGGGAGCATCAAGTGTTGGGTTATGTGGGCTCCTGCTCTGTTCATCTCATGCTCTGAAGACAACCAAGAACTGTTTGTAAAACTGGAGAAGCTTGTGGGAAGGATGAGAACAGGCCAGGAATCAGTGAGGGTCCAGACTCTCATCCCTCACCCTCGATCTCATATGCTGTTCCCTACATGGTCCCAGGTGGTCCCTTCTTGAGAACCAGGCCCCTGCCCTTGTAGAATGAAGTGATGGTTAAAAGATCCTATGAGAGGCAGGAGCTGCCTCCGGTTCAAAGCTCTTTCATGTGTGAATCCTGCCTCAGTAGCCTCCATGTCTAACCTGGAAATCTGCTATTTAGAACTAGTCCAACTCTGGCTTTCAAATGACGAAGGTGACTTTGTTCTTAAAGATGTGTTTAACCTTTAAATCATGTAGTTAATATACTCTCCTGGCAGCAAATCAGAAAATATGAATTAACCCACAGGCAAAAGTCACTGTTAAAATCTGGTTGTATGTTATCTGACCGACTTTTTCTGTGTATGTGTGAAGATTTATTTAAGACATTATTTTATGAGCACTTTCTAAAGAACATATTTGTGTGTTTATAAATATGTTCTACCTTATTGTTTAAAATGCTGTCATTTTTAATTTATTTTTTGTTGGTTATTTTTAGGTATACATGACAGTTGAATCTATTTTAATATAATTATACAAGTATGGAATATATCTTATTCTAATTAGGACCCTATTCTTGTGGATGTACATAATGGTGAGATTCACTATGGTGTATGTGTACATAGGAAAGTTATGCCAGATTCATTCCACTGCCTTTCCTTTTCCTATCCCCTTCCCTTCCCTTCATTCCCCTTTGTCTAATCCATTGAACTTCTATTCTCCCCTGCCCCCCTTATTGTGGGTTAGCATCCATACAAGAAAGCACTCAACCTTTGGTTTTTTTGGTATTGACTTGTTTCACTTTGCATGATAATCTCCAGATGCATCTGTTTACTGGCAAACATCATAAAGTCATTCTTCACAGCTGAGTAATATTCCATTATGTATATATGCAACACAAGTTCTTTATCCATTCATCTGTTGAAGGACACTAGGTTGGTTCCAGAAGCTTAGCTTCAAATGCTGTCATTTTGATTTGCTTTATTCTACAGCTTAGGCTCTCGTTTTGTTCAATTCAATTTAACATTTATTGAGTACCTGCTCTGTGCTTAGAATCTCGGTGGCCCTGTGGAGCTCAGAACCTGGTACAGTCAGACAGACGTGGAATAACTAGTTAAGATATACTTTAGTGGGAACAGATATGCAGGCAAGTTTATGTTTGCTGAGTTGAGAGTAGGAGTCTTTCAGGGGAGAATGTCATTCAGAACCTGTGGGGCCCATGAAGGGACATGGTCTGCCCGAGGTTAGGTGTGCAGAAGGGCTGCAGTGGTCTGATGGTTATTTTCACACGCCAGTTTGGGTTATGGAGCTTCCTCTATTTCTGGTGTGTCTGTGAGGGTGTTTCTGGACGAGTTTAGCATTTCGATGCGTGGATCCAGCAGGGTAGATCACTCTCTGCTGTGTGCACAGGTGTCACCCAGTCTGTTGAAGACTGGAAGAGAACAGCAACAGCAGGAGGCACGGGCATGCGCACCTTTTATTTTTCGGCCTCATTGATTTGGAACATCTCATCTTCTGCCCTTAGACTGGGATTTATACCATCAGTTCCCCCAGTTCTCAGGCCTTCAGTCTTAGACCAAGTTATGACACTGGATTTCTGATTTGCAGATGGCAGATGGTAGGATTTCCCATCTTTAATAATTGCGTAAGTCAGTTCCTTGTGATCTATTTATCTATCTATCATCTATTTTTATCCCCTGCCCTCAGTTCTATTTCTCTGGAGAACTCCTACTAATACAAGAGTAAAAGAAAAGCAGGGAAGATAAACATTTAGTTTGTGACTGTCATGCGGTAGGCAAGGAATTAGTCGCTATTTGACGAGTGAACCAGTTTGTCCAACACTGTCTCTCATCTCCTTTCTGAACGTCATCCTCAGAATCACAGTTGGAACGGGGGTTTCACTTACCCAGCGGGGTTTGGTGACTCCTCGGTGGCGGGTCCTGTCTGTGTTCCTCCTGTAGCCTTTGGGACTTTGACGTGGGTCAGACTTCTACCTGGCAGCATTGGTGCTGTTTTCTGTGGGCTGCTGTATTGGTTAAAGCACACTCTTCCCCGTGTCTGAGATTTAATGCTCCCTGGGAACAGCCGTTGTCCAGCCATGTGCGGGACTTGGTTTGTAAATACCCTGGCCCGTTCACTCCTGGGGCGATAAGGTGGAGGCATCCCGGATCCCAGAATTTTCTGGGGATGTTAAGCTCCACCTACCCACAAGAGTAATTGACCTTTTATTGGCTATTTTTGTTCCGTCTCATTCTCTACTCCCCGACTGGTGTTTTCTAGGATTCTGTTCCCGGTAAACGATTTGCGCTCTTCTTAAGAAGTGACTGTACCATGTGACCCTGTGGGATAAGCCAAAAATGATTGGGATTGGTCTTTCTGTAATCTGGTGTTAAAAATAACCCAAACCAGAACAGAGTTCACAGATCTGAGATCTCTTGGTGGTCTGCATTTCCTGACTAATGAAACACCGCATGCTAAACCAATATGCACCCCTAGATGGGGACTAGTTTCCTTGTATTATAAAATAGTGTAGATATCATCAAAAGGCATTTGCTTGAATCCAAAGTCACAGTAAAGCCTCTTTCGGCTTCATTACTGCACCTGTTAAGCCTCCTTCTATTAAAGAAAAACAATTTCCTGAAGTGAAAATGTTAGTGTGTACCTGTATCTCAGCTGGTTGAAAAAGAGGAACTTGTATTTGATTTCCATAAAGGATGCAAATCCTGGGGGTGGGTACAAATAGTTCGGCTATGGGAGAAAAAAAGAATTTCTTAATGAAATCTGCTTTTGAGGTGGTATGTGTTTCTGTTTGTTTTTGCAACACAGAGAACTCTAATATCAAGGACCTGTGTGCAGAGAGGGTTAGGAGTGAAGGGCATTCCATTTTGTCTAGGAAGGGATGTGATTGAAGTTGGTACAACAGTGTGCGAGTGCATTTACCTGAGTTATCTAATTTAATCCTCTCTGGCACTGCCCTGAGATAAATAGCATTTTTCCAGTTTGGCAGATGGGAAACAAATCCCGCGAGTAAGTGCTGAAGCTGGGAATTAAACCCTCATGTACCAGTGCTTGTGTTGCATCCACCTCATCTAAGAAGTTCCACTGATACCTTAAGAATAGTGTTTTAGGGGCTGGGGTGGTAGCTCAGTGATAGAGTGCTTGCCTAGCTTGTGTAAAGCACAGGGTTCCATCCTCAGCAATACAGAAAAATAAATAAAATAAAGGTATTGTGTCCATCTACAACTTAAAAAAATATTTTAAAAAACAACAAGAAAGAATGGGGTTTTAGATCAATGATCATCATTGTTCAAATGTGGCACCCTTAGTATAGAGAAGAAACCACAGCAGACCAAACCAGTGTCATTTATTCCCATTAATTTATTGTATTTGGGAGAAACTAAAGTGTCAGACACTGAGGATGCTCTTGTGAAAAGACCAGACCTGCTCCCAGGCTTGATGGAGCTCATATTCTGTGGTAAGACACAAGTGGATCAGTGGTGGAACGCAGTGGGATTTCAGTAGACTTGAGAGGGATGGGGAACAATGTGGGCTGGGTAGTCAGGGTCACAGGCTGTTAAAACAGGATCCTGAATGGCAAAGCTTTGAGGGGAAGCCTCCCAGGCAGAGGGAGCAGCGTGTCCTGCACAGATTCCAAACTAGGAATGTAGGCAAGTAAGTGTGGCCACAGCAACACCCTCATGGGGAAGACTCAGACGGGAGGTGTGGTCGGGCAGGACACAGTTCATTTTGGGTCTTGTAGGCTGAAGTAAGAAGTATGGACTTTCTTCCAAATGTAAAGGGGAACCGTTCAGCTATTTTTGAAGAAAAGGTGGCCTGAGTTGATGTATGTTTCAAAAGAGGAGTTAGTAAGCTCTGCTAAGAGCTGGGTGGTGGCGAATATTTTAGGCTCACCTCTCAATTGCCCTCTTGTGTGAAAACAGCTATAGATGATACTAAATGGGTGGCTGTGTTCCAGTAAAACTTTATTTACAAAAACAGGGACTAATTCAGGTTTTATAGGCTGCTTTGACTCCTGTATAAATTATGGAGGGCAAAGGATGGAAGCCTGAGACCAGGGAGGAAGCCGTTGGTAAAAGGTAATGGTAGCTTGCACCATGGCGGTAACAACGAGGTAGGCAGAGGAGGGTGGATTTGGGTTGCATTTTGGAGGAAGAGTAGAAGGCTTACTTGAAGGATTAGATATGAGAGTTGAAGGAAGATGGATTCGAGGATGGCTCTTGATTTTGGCGTTTGGACACCAGAGTGTTTGGTTCTCTTTCCTGAGAGGGTGAACCCTGAGCAGGAGCCGAGGTTCTTCACTTCAAGTCAAGTCCAGGTTGCTTTTGGCATTGGGAGTTAGGGTTTCAATCATGTTTGTTTTGTTTAAAGTGGGGAAATCTTCCGGAAATTCCAGCTTTCATGTGAAATGGACTTTGAACAGGACTGAATAGGAAATGTTTTTGTATTTATTTCATGGGAAGTAGAAAAATGAGAGCTCATCACTGAGTGCTCTGACTCTGATTCTGTGTGCAGGCGTGGGGTAATTACTGACCCTGACCAATCGGGGGCCACTGGAGTGGAGAGATCCCAGTGATTTAGTGGTGTGTGTCCCACAGGGAGGCAGCACACTGCTCTATTTAAAATAAATGCTCAATGTATGTTATAAAATTGAATTGCTAAATATACTCTTAAACATTGTTAGAGATCACGTAGTTGAGATTTATACACAGTGAGTTTGGGACTTACCTTTGACTTTCCTTGTCCAATGTAAATGTCATTACAGTACCTCAAAGTACTGGTGAATGATTTCCTTTTCTCTTTCCCTGATTTGATTGTGTGTGTGTGTGTGTGTGTGTGTGTGTGTGTGTGGTGTGCAGAGACTGTAAGAAAATGTGCATCCCTGAATTATATGACCTTGGAGATAATGTGTGACTGGGATCTTTTTACCCCATATTATAGAAACAAAAACTTTGGGGCAATCCAAAAATATATAAATAATCAAACCAACCAACCAACCAAAACTTTGGGGTGAGGTATGCATGCTTTAATAATGCCTGGGATACCAAGACTCAGAAAACTAAAGACAGAGCAATTCAGTGTCATGGTAAAATCTTATACACTTGTAGTAAAATTCTTTTGAGCAGCAAGCACTCTCCCTCTACTCATGATGCCAATAAGATCTTTAGGAAGATGTTACAGCATCAAGTAGCCTATGTCCTTCTCCTCAAACCAGTCCACTGCACTCGTAACTTTTGGGAGACTCCAAGTTCTGAAGGCAGCTTAAACTATGCAGAGACCTTTTACAAGATGTTTTTTATGAGTTTTTTTTTTTTTTTTTGGTGGGGGTAGTATCGGGGATGAACTCAGGGACTTCGACCACTGAGCCACATCCCCAGCACTATTTTGTATTTTATTTAAAGACAGGATCTCACTGAGTGGCTTAGTGCCTCATTTTTTTGTTGAGGTTGGCTCTGAACTTAGGATCTTCCTGCCTCAGCCTCCCAAGCCATTGGGATTACAGGCGGGTGCCACTGTGCCCATCTTATAGTTATAGCACGGTTCATTTTGACATTATCATACATGCATAGAATATAATTGGCTCCATTTTAGTTTCCAGGGTTGCTTCTTTCTCTCTCCTCCTTCCTCCCCCTATTTCCCTTCTACTCAACTGGTCTTCCATCTATTTATTTATTGTTTTGTTAAAATTTATTAATACAACAAAGTTACACATAATATTGGAGTTCGTTTTGACATAATTCAACAGGAATGGAATTTAATGGCTCCAATTCAGTCCCCAGTACTTCTCCTTTCCCTCCTATCCTCCTTCCCCCTGTTCCTTTTCCTCTGTTCTGGAGGTATTCTATTTATTTGTAGTTTTAAAAAATGAGAGTATTATAGATGTACATGAAGGTGGAATTCACTGTGGTATAATCATATTTGTACATAGGATAGTTTGGTTAGTTTCATTCCAATGCTTCTCCCTTTTCCTGCCTCCTGCAACCAGTCTCCCTACTTTTTTTTTTTTTTTTTTGTGGTGCTGGGGATTGAACCCAGGGCCTTGTACTTGGGAGGCAAGCACTCTACCAACTGAGCTACATCCCCAGCCCTCTCCCTGCTATTTGGCAGACCTTTCTTGAGGCTGAACCTCAGAAGACTGCATGACATCCCATTTCCTATGGGAATCAAGGGACAGATCCTCTGGTCTCTATCTGATCCAGACAGAGAAGCCTTTATGAGGGTTTTCTAAGAAAACTTTCCCAGTTTCCTCTCCCATAGTGTGTTCCTCCCCCTCACGATAATTCATAAAGGAAAGGGACAGTGAGGGGCTGGAGAGAGAGCTCAGTTGGTAGAGTGCTCGCCTCGCAAGCAGAAGGCCCTGGCTTCGATCCCCAGCACCGCAAAAAAAAAAAAAAAAAAAAGAAAAGGGACAGTGAGAGGTTTATTTACCAGTTTAAGCAGGGGCCTCACCCATGGAATTTTCCTCTTTTTTTTAAACAAACAAACAAACAAACAAACTTGTAACTGGTCTCTTAGCACTTCTTGCTGCATACTGCAAAACATTAAAATTTCTAGATTTTACATTCCAGGTACTGGGGATTGACCCAAAGATACTTAACCATGGAACCACATCCCCAGCCCATTTTATTTTTTATTTCGAGACAAGGTCTTTTCTAAGTTGCTGAGGCTGACTTTGAACTTGCGATCCTCCTACCTCAGCCTCCCAAGTTGCTGGGATTATAGGTCTGTGCCACTGCACCCAGTTACTGCGTATACTTTTGCTTTAACACTTAATCTCTGAGTTGTATCTTTATGCATTATAACATTAAACTGCTTTGCTGAGACAATAGATGAGCCTAAGTCTTAGAAGCATGTCTACTTAACAGATCTAATATGTTGAACTGGAAGTAAAAAGCAAAAAAACAGTTCAGACTTTCTGCAGCAAGTTATTGCAGAGTGGAAACAGGAAAGCAGGTGAAAGTTGAGTTACAAAACCTTCATCTATTTAACATCAAGCTGCTTTATGATTAATAATGCTGTTTTGCTACACATCTAAATGAAGTTCAATGAGTTACATGTTCACAATCATTAGATAACTTTAAAACTGCCAACTTAAAAAAATTCACTGGCACCAGCTCTGAGAAACAGTTTCTTAGCAATATTCTCAGCTCTTGGCTTATATGAGTAGGCTCAACATTTTGTGTATTTTGTGACTCTTACAATTATTAAATTGCTCATGTACTTTCTCTTAGTCTTAGTTTAATTTTTAGCACATTTTGGATTTGGTCACTTGTGTTAATCCATATAGTTGTGTTCCATTCTCATTTTACATTCAGACTGAAGATCTCCCTGGGATTTGGAGCCCAAACTTTTTCCTCTTGGGCCATCAAGGGAGGTACTGGGGTGAATCAGCTTTCCTAGTTGGTTAAGCCAACCTCAGTTGTGTGTGCATATATGTGTACGTGTGTACTTGTATTTAGTTTGAATGGGTAATACATTCACGTGATATTTAAAAGTGAAGAAGTTTAAACACAATATAACAAAAATATGTTCTTCTACCTCCTTTCCCTCTTTTGCCCCTTATTAATTTCCCCACAGGTAGTGCATTGTTTTATGTCTTGCCAGAGATATTTGTATGCATCTCAGCAAACAAAATATAGACTCCTCTTGTCTAACACTGTCAGTGACATTATATACAATGTCTTAACCTTGCTTTTTTCCCACTTGGTAACACATCTGGCAGATCTTTCCATATCAGCACATATTTTAAAAAATAACCGCAGCTAGCTCTGTTCTTAACTAGCCCCAATTCCTTCATCTTAAGGAGAACTTGACCATGATGGATTGTAAAGTAACTGGATGAGATCCAGACCTGTCTAAACTATTTCTTGAATCTCTCTATAAGTAACTGATGACTGCATAAACGAAAAGGAGCACAGTGGTATGTCCACTTTATCACAGAGGCAGGGAGGTGAAATTCATCTGGGTTTGATTGTAAAGGAGCCATGTGGCCTGGGGTTGTTGCTCAGTGGTAGAGTGCTTGCCTAGAAAGTATGAGGCACTGGGTTCAATCCTCAGTACCACAGAAAAACAAATAAAGGATAAATTCTTTGAAAAAAAAAAAAAAACCCGTGTTATAGGGAGGGCACTTCTTTATCTAAATGCTCTGAAAATGTGGAAATTTACTAATAACCAACATCTAGGCTGTAGTTTCTCTCTTTAAAAGTCTTGTTTCCATTCTTCTCTCTGGAAGCTTCCATTCCCTGTGAAAGCTTAGAGATTCCTAATGTTGCACCTGCATCTAAATTATGAGCTTTCTGCAGAAGCCAGAGTGTGGGAATGTGTGACTTGGATTTTTTTGTCCCATATTTTAGAAACAAACATTTGGGGGCAATCTAAATCTATTAATATCTTAGATTGGACCATAGTACTATGTTTATGTAAATTGTTAGCATGAGGAGAAGTTGGGTGAGGAAGAGTTGGGAACTATGCCCTATCTGTCTAAAATGATATTACGATAAAAAGTTAAAAAGTCAATGGTACAGGTCTCATCAGCTCCAAAGTTTAGTTTTCTTTCTTTTTTTCTTGACTGAGTATTCCTTGACTGAGGAATACTATATAAGAAGAAGTTAAAAGTTCATTTGAACAGGGAGAAATTGCATTCTTATCAGTTTCTTCTGAAATAAATCTGCAGGTCTTATTTACTTATGGGTGGTAATATCCATGTGTCTATTGCATTAGTCATCCGGGACCACCATAACATAGTACCACAGACTGGGTGGCTTAAGTAGAAGAAATGTATATTCTCCAGGGTTTGGGGGTGGGAGGTTAGGCAAGGGTGTCAGTAGGATTATACTAAATGAGTTCTGAGTTTAGACCAAATAATGCCTCCTGTGGGTGAGGCTTTAAATAGAGTTCAAGGAGCTCTAAGGTTACAGACTGACAATTGCTTGGGAATGGGGTTTTGTGGGGCGCTCCAAAACTTGTCTGTTTTCTCTAGTGCTAGGCTGCTAGTTTTCAGAGCTGTGCATTGGAGGCAGGAGAGCTATGGAGAGGGAAATAGGGATAGGGCACTTTAAGATACCTGAGAGATAACACCTCAGAAACCAAGATTTGCTATTTTTCTTGAATCAGTCCTCCTCACATCATTGCAGTCCTTTGGATCTGCAAAAGTCAACTTTATTAATTCTCATGGTTTTCTCATTGCTTTCATCTCAGAGTAGCCTTGGGGAAAGTCCTTACCCAGTCATTCCAAAAGATCCCTCCTCCAACATTAACCAGATTTGGAGTAGGGATGGGAAGTATGTTCCAGGCAGGAGCAAGAGTGGATGCAGGGATGATTGTGGGAGGGAAATTCTTTTTTCATACTCAGTTTTGTCCCCAGCCGTCTTGGTGTTCCCTTGAAGAGCAAAGACTGGCATCCTGGAAACTTCATGTCCCTGACTTTCTGGCCAGCAGACTTCTCATGTAGATTTCAGTAATGAAAGGTGCTCTGTGGGATTTGGAGCACAGAGGAGGAGGAGAAACCTCTGCATGTTGCTGTGGCCAGGACACAGGTGTGGGCAGAGGACAACCTGAGGAGGAGTTTGCCAGAAGGTTCTGCCTGTTCTCTTGAGAATCACCCATTCTCATTGAAGACAGCTGATATCAGGTGTGCTGTCTTTTTTTTTTTTTTATGATCCTTCCACTTCCTGATTTCTTAAATTCTGCCAGCAGTTGCTCTCTAACCCTTCAAATGCTTGTTTTAAATCCCTTTAATAGTTAAATCTCTGTATTAAATAACTTTCTGCTTGAAATATCTAGACTGGCTTCTCTTTTCTTGAGGCGGAGAATATTGACTAACAATGATTGGAAGAAACTCAATGAGTTTCATTGAGCTGAAAGGAAGCCAGTCTGGCTGGATTGTTGAGAATATGAGAAAAGCATTCTGATACCAGACAGGAACCTGCCAACATCAAGTTAGACATGATACAACCAAATCTATAAATGAATGAAGTCTGGAAAGAAAAGGGAGTAGGTGGCAGGGTATGAGATAAGTTGGAGAGCATGCATTCCATCTAAAGATGATTCAGGATTTCTCAAGGAAAGTAAGAAATCCACATTCTAGTATCAAATCAGCCATGTATAAATTTGGATATATTTTTGATTTTTAAAACAAAATATATTAGCCCAAATCATAGGAATGTCCATTATTGAGGTTGCCAGTTTTTGAACTCTGACATATCAGCCAAGATTTGGGGGGTGTTTCCCTTATTTTAAACTTTCTGTTCTGCATCTCTTTTCTTCCTACCATTAATTTTCTCCTAGTCCTTGTCTAGTTTCTCTATTTTGTCATATCAGGTTCCAAATCCCACCAAAAATAACAGAGGGTGAAAGGGGAGGGTGGTATCTAGCATAATAGGATTTGAAGTAAAATACCCCTGTTCTTCTCTGCCGAGTAGCCTTGCTTTGAGGCATATTCGGAAACTAATTTTAATACCTATTTAACTATTCCTGCATTAAAAGAGGATTTAAGAAGATGCTTCAAGAAAATCTGTACCATAAATGTGACTTGTACCACAGCTAATTCTTACCCTTATAACCGAAGGCCATAACATCATGGAATTTTATTTTGGAGGTGAGAAAATGTTAATATTTTACAATGCTGCTTTTATTGCTGAAAATATTGTGTTAAACTCAACATCCTTAAATGGCAGCTGAAATATTATAGCTCTTAAAAAAGGGAAATTTCATGTAATTAAAGAAGACATTTATACCTTTCTGGAGGGGCAGTGAAAACATCGTGGAAGGAACAGGAACCATGGAGTTAGACGTCTGGTTTCCACATTGCTTTGCTGTGGACTGGCTATGTGAACACTGGCAAGCTCCTTAGCCTCTCTGAGCTTCTGGAAACTGGGGATAAGGAGAGAGAGGATTAATGAATTGATTAAGAATTTCCTGAGAGTCCATTCCATTTAGCAGTTGCTCCCGAAGTGCTTAGTCTGCCCATCTAGAATTTATAGTCTAGCAGGGAAGAGAGATGAGAAATGAATTGTAAACAATTACCTTATTACAGTTGGAGAGCAAACTGCAGCATGTGATGAGATTAAACTCATGGAGAGTGGTTGAGCATGGGAGGCTTCAAAAATTTTTGCGAGTGTGAGAGTTAATGAAAGCTTTCTCGATTAGGTTTGGGAAAAGGTGTCTAAACAGCAGAAAATCTTGAGTGCAAGATGGCAAGGGTTTATTATACTTAGTATTGCTGCTTTTACTGACATCTTTTAAAAAAATTTAGAGTTATTGCTAGGATAATGATTTAGATGTGAGAGATACTATGAACAAATAGGCATGACCTCTTATATTTTGTTCATATTTTGGTGGTTGCTCCTGAGCAGTTTGGTCCTTACTTCTGTCTACTTGCCCTGGTGATTAATGGGACATGTTAATGGGACTGATTAAGATGCTCTCATTAAATTCTTAGATGAATTCGAGTGAACACTAATGAATGTACTTCAGTGGAAGTAGAGGAACTCTTCCCCAGACAGCCTAAGCCACAACAGGGTGTGTGTTATTGGCTGTATACAGCCTGAGAACAGGAATAGTGGTTCAGCCTCAGGACAGCCTGGAAACAGGTATTGGGAAGGCATCAGTTAGGGCTTCTCTTCATCTTCTCTGCACACTCTTCCATCTCTGTTTTGTTCTGTTTTCCTAGCAGAGAGCCTTTCTCTGCTCCTCTGTCTCCAGGTTACAGGAGGTTCCAACCAACTGCAAGCAGTAATGAACTCATCTCTCCCAGGAGGCGAATCTGATCAGTCCTGCTTGGAGCAGCTATTTCCCAGATCCAATCTGTAAGGGCTAAAAGGGTGCAATCACATGGTACCACCTGACTCCCACCACCTAGAGAGTTCTTCTGGAGTTTATTCTTCTGTAAGGATATAGAAATAGCAACCCTGCATTCTTACCAGCAAGGTTGTGAGGTCGAGGTGAAATGATGTTTTGCCATTGTGCTGCAGTGCCTGGCACCTAGTAAGCTTCAACGAAAGTGAGCTATTATTATTACTGCTGCTGCTATTCCTCATAGTATTCCCATCTTTAAAGGGATGTTTTTGCTCCAAACCATTGGCATCATTTTAGAAAGTTGAAAAGGATGAAAGAGGCTTATTAGGAACTAGCTCTTAAGCAAATTTGGGGGTGTAAGCCTGAATGTGTCCTCATTAGTACAGTATCTACCCGTCTTAGAAACATGGCTCATATAATTAAATTTGTTAGACTCTTTTCTTTATCATTCTCCTGAAGCAAACCAGATGGGAAGAAAGCAAATAAGAAAGCTTATCATTACCAAGGATTAAAAAAAAAAAAAGTACTCTTGCTAGTTTCTTAGATGTTTCTCAACTTCTAATGAACAAAATAGGCATTAATAGTAATATAATTGTTGGTACCAGTTGAAGTTTGCAGTTATTAAAGCAGTAATAAAAGGAAAGTCATAATAGCCATTGCACGATTTTCATACATTTTAATAGGCATTTGCCTCTCCGAGTAATTAAGGCCTTCCCATTAAATTCTCAGATGAATAAGTTAATGCAAATGAACATTTTTAAGTCAATGCACACTGACTGAAAATGTTTTTTGTTTTTTTATTTCTCCTGTTTTGTTAAGTTTTGAGCTGATTGGGAAAACCATTGGAGTTACAAAATCAGTCTTTTATGTTTGAAAATTCTGGGAAAAAAACAATCTATGGTATTTCTGTATTAAAAATTAAAAATAGGAAAAATGATCCTGGACAATTAGACAAAAGTAGTTTTTGTTGTTTTTAGTAACAAGATAGTTGATTTAGGTCCATTCGGCAAACATGCATTAATTCCCGTGTGCTCTCTTTTCGGGGCTATTTCTCTGGCTGCTCTACTGCTGGGGGTGTCTTGTCCCTAGAGATTTGCATGGCTTCCCCCTTACCCTCCCTCAGATTTTTGCTCAAATGCTTGCTCCTTAATGACACTGTAACCACCCTCTTACAAAAACTGCATTCCACCAGGTCAGTGTTCCTGATCTTCTTTTGCTCAATATTTTTCGGTAGGACTTATTAAATTCTAACCTTAGTTAACTCACTTATGTGTATTGTCTGTCCTCATGGTATTTTTTAATCTACTTTCACTGATGTATCTTCAGAGCCTTGAACCATGCCTGGTGCAGAGTAGAACCTCAACAAATTTCTCATGTTACATATTAACATATAAATGTTAGGCATATTTAAGCTAAAAATATTTGAATATCTGCTTTCATAGTACTAATTTTTTTTGACCTTACATTCGTCTATTGATTCACCATTCATCCAACACTTATCTTCTGAGCACCTGAAACTTTCCTCTGGAACTTTCTTTGCCTCCAGGGAAAAAAGAGGATGGAGGAGGAAGGAGGACATCTTTCCTGGCTTTACTGAGCTTTGTGGCAAGAGAGAAACATTTCCTATAAAATGGGATCCAGGCTATTAAAGGAGGGATATTGGATTTTATGGGAGAAGGTAGCCAAAGGTGCCACAGGTAGGCTTCTGTGAAGGGAGGCCTGAGTTTTGGGTAAGGGTCACCCCAGAAGAAGTTAATGAGAGAATGGGTGACTGATGTGTGCACAGGCCTAGAGGTAGGAGACATCAGACTGCAGAGTGGGAAGGAGGAGAGCAATGGGAGGGACAGGGGCCATGTCCTCCATCACTTGTAAGCCCCATTGAGGAGTTTGGACTTAGATCCTGAGCTTTTCCTGGACTTCAAGCAATGGGGGATACAGTGCGGTTTCCACTGAAGGTCACTGCTCCCATCTTTATGGTCCATCCTTCATCTCTGAGCTCCAATATTAGGGTGATTGTTGATGTCACACTTGCCTCCAGGAACTGACCCTGGATCCCATCTTAGTGTGTGTTTGCTGTCTTTCCCTGCACACAGTTCTTGGATCCCTTCCCTGGTCCTAAAATCCAGGGGAACCCCCCCTTTTTTTTTTTTTTTTTGCCGTGCTGGGGATCGAACCCAGGGACTCGTGCTTGGGAGGCAAGCACTCTACCAACTGAGCTATCTCCCCAGCCCCTTAGCTTTATTTTATGTATTTATTTTTTGCGGTGCTGAGGATTGAACCCAGCGCCTCACACATGCTAGGCAAGCGCTCTACCCCTGAGCCACAGCCCAGCCCCAGGGGACCCTTTTGTCCATGCTTTCAGTCCTTTCTTAGAAGGGGCTCTGCCTGACCTACTGGAGGGCAGTCTCTTTGCTTTAGTCAGCTTTTTCGTTGCTGTGACTAAAAGACCTGACTAGAAAAATCGTAGAGGAGGAAAATTTATTTTGGGGCTCACGGTTTCAGAGGTCTCAGTTCATAGCCGGCTGGCTCCATTTCTCTGCACTCGAGGTGAGGCAGAACATTATAGTGGAAGAGTGTGGCAGAGGAAAGTGACCCACATGATGATCAGGAAGCGGAGAGAGAGAGAGAGAGACTCCACTCACCA
This sequence comes from Sciurus carolinensis, assembly GCF_902686445.1. NCBI lineage: Eukaryota > Metazoa > Chordata > Mammalia > Rodentia > Sciuridae > Sciurus > Sciurus carolinensis. Next base: position 19,220,237 of record NC_062231.1, on the reverse strand, counting down.
GACACAAAATATATACCCACAAAGGCGCGACCCCAACGCCCCCTCCTCCAGCCACAGCCTGCCCGCCTTCAGTTCGCACTGTTATTCCCTCCAGGGGATTAGTTGACTGACTGGGTTAAGGTCGTTTCTCCTCTAATCCTTCTTGCATTGTCTCACAAATGAGCTTTTGTGGGGGACAAAACCATAACACCCTTCCTAATCATCAGAATTGGTTCAGGTGTGTACACACGACCCAGGCCCAGCCCACCCGGGTGACTTCCTGCTTCTCCAGCCCCAGTCATTAGTTTAATATGGACAACTTGGTTTAAAATGAACTCTGCATTCACGAGGAGGAAGAGCTCTTTATTTCTGGTTGACTTGAACCTAGGAAGATGGAGGACGGGAGCTGTTGGTAGCCCTCCTCGTACCCCACGGAGCCCAGGAGTAAAGCTGAGATGAGGAAGAGCAGGATGGCAGTGTGGAAACGCCGCGGGTGACAGCGTCATCTGAGACTTAAATCATGCTTTGCCTAAAGCCAGAAAAAAAAAAAAAAAAAATAGCTGCAATTTTAAGTAATATGACTTGTATTTTGGCTCCACTTTCCTTTTTGCCTAAGCAATTCAGGTTGGATTTTTCTGGCTTTGCAGCCTTAAACGTCCTTATGTAACTGTGAGGGATTTTCCAGCTATAGGTTCTCCTGCTGCGGTTTGCTTAAATGGGGTGCTGACACTGCCTGTTGTCTGTCATTGACACCAAAGGCATTCTGTTTCAGGGGAGGGACTTGAATTCCCTCTTGTTCTGTGCAATTCATCACTGCTAACACGAAGAAATGCTCGGTTCTTCATCTCGTGTGTTTTTTCTAACACATTCCAAACCCTTTGAATTTTCACCTGTTCTGTACTTATTCTGTGAGATGATCATTAGAAAAACAATTCCAGATAATGTTCATAAATTCTATGAGTTTTCCTTGAACAGATGCATCCGAAACAGTACTTTCCCATCCAGAGTAGAAAGATTCAAGCTTGGACAAGTTTTAATCGGTTGAATATTGATCAAATTCAAACCTGTTTTTTTTTTTTTTTTTCCCTAGGAGAAGTTAATTACAAGTCATTGTTGCATTTTATTCCATCCAAAAATGAGTACAGTTCATTACTCACTCCTTTGGTATGAAAATGTGGCTGTCGTGTATATATGTCATTTAAGAATTATTCTGAAACCATCTGCTTAGTCATTGGATCATGTGTACATTCGTTCACTCATTCAGCAAATGTTTGTTGATTGCCTACCCACAAATCTTGGCACCAGGAACACAGGAAATTGTTTATGATCCCCAAACTGTCAATTCCAAGATCTACCTTTAAACAACCTGAATCAGTGGTTGGGGGAGTGGGGCCAGGACTCTGCATTTATACCCAACTTCCTGGGGCATCTGTTCCAGGGGCTTGATTGCCCACACTTTAAGAATAGTGATTTCCAAAGGCCGAATGATCTCACTGATAAGCGGATGATGACACATAATGGGAAGTGGGAGGGGGGCAAGAATGGAGGAAGGAGGGACTGTATAGAGGGAAAAGAGGGGTGGGAGGGGTGGGGGAAGGAAAAAATAACAGAATGAATCAAACATCATTACCGTATGTAAATGTACGATTACGCAAATGGCGTGCTGTTATTCCATGTACAAACAGAAACAACATGTATCCCATTTGTTTACAATAAAAATAAATTAAAAAAAAGAATAATGATTTCACAATATTTTTGCTGTATTGGAAATAGGAACATGTGAGCAAATGAATAAATGCATTACACCAGAGGACAAACCCTCCATGTGCAGAATTAAAGATATTCTACACATGGATATTATGACCCCTGTTTATAATTCTAACTTCATCTTTCATTATGCTTCCAAACAGCCCTTTACTTCAAACACGGAAACTGCCTAGTATCTAGGCTTATACAACTTCCTTTCTCCCTCTGGAATATGGAATGCCCAATCACTTCTGTCTTTTCTCAGAGCATCTGAATTTTAGCCATCACCAAGTGTCTGTCTAGCTAAGTGCTTCTCTGATCTTTAATTGTCATTCAGGAATTGTTAAAATGAGAATTCTGACTCAGCGAGTTTGGACAGGACTTGAGGTTCTGCAATCCTCCAAGCTCCCAGGGGATGGGCCTCACTTGGAGCAGTAAAGCTCCAGCCTATAGTAAGTTCTCTCTTCCCAGAACCCTCTTGCCCTGGTCAGTGTCCAATTCTGTTTCCTGGGATTAGTCACAGTTTCTTTCTCTTCTGAAGGAATTCACATTTACTGTCTACCTAAAAAATGCTCAGTATTTCACAGGCATTATCTCAGTTAATTCTGTCCACCACCCCTGGTTAAATGGTATTATCACCCACATTTTATAGATTAGGAAACAGGTTTTCAGAGATTAGGGACAGTTTAATCAAGATCACACACAATCTTTTTTTAAATTTTAATTTATTTTTATTGTAAACAAATGGGATACATGTTGTTTCTGTTTGTACATGGAGTAACAGCATACCATTTGCATAATCATACATTCACATAGGGTAATGATGTTTGATTCATTCTGTTGTTTTTCCTTCCCACTCACCCCTCCCTCCCCTCTTTATACAGTCCCTCTTTCCTCCATTCTTGCCACAATCTTCTTAAAAGCTCTTGAGGGCATGAGCTTGGTTTTCTATGTCTTTAACTCCAGAACAAGACTAGATGCAGGTGCCTGAACACCATAGGAGTTCAACAGACTCTCAATGAACAGTTGATCCACAGTGAACCCTCCAAATCTAATCCCAGGTGTTTATGATGACTCAGAAAATGCTCAGAATTTCATATTAAGCAAAACAGTTTAGGACAGAAAATGATCATCAGATCATTCGAATTGTGTGAAAAATATATACTGGACAAAAAGATTCAAAAGGACATAAAAGCTAATTCTGCATATAGTGATTATTCTGAGTAGAGAGCGCTGGTAGCATAGGGTTTCTGTTTTTATGCTTCGCTATTTTCATTTATTTTTTTGGAGGGCAATGAGCAGATATTGCTTTTATAACCAACAAAACCAGTAATATAATTAAGTATATTATATTTTAGCAGTGTATTCATACATGCAAGATTTGTCCAGAAAATAACAAAGGCAGCCAAGTCAGGATAGAAAGTGATGAACAGGTGGCCCAGGTAGGGGCAATCACACACATGCATGTGGGGTCAGCTCCTAAGGGGGCATTGCTTTGTAGACACTGACTTACAGTTTTTGTTTTAAAGCTTGGGAATGATATTTGTTCTCTCGTTAAAGTTATTTTCATTCAGGTATAGCACACAGACTGAAAGGTTTTATGTAGCATAACTACTATTAAATGGATTTTAATAAACGGAACACGTTCAGGGCACTCAGAATCCTCCTTGTATTCTTCTCTACCACTCCCCTGAGCCTCTTTGCCTAGCACCACAAGGGTAAACACCCTCCTGACTCCTACCAGCGTGGGTTAATTTACTGTCTTTACTGTGCTAACCGGTACTCAAATGGTCTGCAGTATTTTTTGTGTCATCTGTTTTACGTAGTGTTATGTCCGTTGATTTGTCAATTTTACACATTCCTGTAGAATTTCAATTTTCATGGCTTTATGGTATTCCACTATGAGAATATAATGCTGTTTGTCTTTCCAACTTTTAAAATTCATTCTAATTAGTTATACATGACAGTAGAATGCATTTTGACACATAAATGGAGTATAACTTCTCATTCTTCTGGTTGTACATGATGTAGGATCACATCAGTTATGTAATCATATACACACACAGAGTGGTAATGTCTGATTCATTCCACTGTCCTTTGTACCCCCAAACCCCCTCCCTTCCCTTCACTACCCTCTGCCTAATCCAAAGTACCTCTATTCTTCCCTGGCCACCCTGGCACCCTGCATACCTTATTGTAAATTAGCATCTGCATATCAGAGAAAACAAATGACCTTTGGTTTTGGGGGATTGACTTATTTCACTTAGCATGATATTCTCTAGCTCCATCATTTATGGCAGATGCCATAATTTCATTCTTCTTTAAGGCTGAGTAATAGTCCATTGTGTAAATATACCACATTTTCTTTATCCATTCATCTGTTGAAGGACATCTAGTTTGGTTCCATAGTTCAGCTATTGTGAGTTGAGCTGCTATAAATGTTGACATGGCTGTTTCACTTTCAACTCTTGATGGGCATTTGGATAGTTCTCAAGATTTTGGTTATAATATTCAATACTTTATAAATATTCTAGAATAGATTTTGGTCAATGATATTTATTTTAATATGTACTGACAATTGTTTGAAATAACTTCTTGGGAAGGATTTTGGTGACTATCAGTGTCCTAAAACTTTAAGGATACCGTAAGAATTAAGAGCTCTTGAGATTTTAAGACAGTAGCTCTGGGAAAGACCTGAAATACATATTTCATTTTATTTATTTATTTATGTAGTTAGTTAATTAGTTAGTCAGTTAGTTATTGGTGCCAAGGATTGAACCCAGGGGCATTGAACCACTGAGCCACATCCCCATCCCTTTTTTTTTTTATTTAAAAATATTTTTAAAATTTAGAGACAGGATCTCACTGAATTGCTTAGGACCTTGCAAAGTTGCGGAGGCTGGTTTTGAACTTGCGACCCTCCTGCCTCTGCCTCCCCAGCTGCTGGGATTACAGGCGTGTGCCACTGCGCCTGGCCAAAATCAGTATTTTAACCAAGTGTTCACATCTTGAGACCTACCTTTATTTTTTCCCATATTTTAAACATTAGACACACCTTTATAAAGAGAAAGAATATGAGTCTGAGGGAAGCCACGTTTCTAGTCTTGGTTTTGCACTTACCCATCTGGTCTTGGGGACATTTCTTTGACCTCACTAGGTTCATCCCCTCTCCCCATAAAAATACCTCCCCAGGTTGTCAACCTCTGGTTCAAAGGAAAGAAAATAAGAGGAAATGCAAACAAAAGGCCTTATTGTTTCCACCCAGAGTCCAACTATGCGGCTAAGAAGAGACAATATGGAATTAGCAATAACACCATATGTTTAGGGGATGGACTCAGGGATTTTTCTTCTTTTTATGAAATTGTAAGTGCATAGAGAGCCTCAGGGTTTTCATTCCAGGCTAGCAAGGGCGCCTTTTGGAAAATGAATGGTGCTCAATGATTGGCCATGGTCCACTGAGTTGGCAGATGGTCATTTTCTGGTTGGACAAGAGTTAAGGAAGAAAGCCCAAAGGTAGACTGATTAATTTCCTTTCCTGTTCTCTCACTCCATAACAAGGGATAGTACAGGGATTGACTTATCAGAGTAGCTTAATAAATTCTTACTGATCAGTCAATAAATAACGGAGCCCTCTCCTTCCCAGTATCCTGTCTTCCATCCTGTGAACCTCCTCTTAGGGTTCTGAGTACTTCACGATCTTTCCATCCCCAGAACTTTTGTCTGCTCTGCATCCTTTACCTGAGACTGTTCTCTTCTGTGCCCAGCAAGCACCTACTTCATGCTTATGTATATTTTGGGCTTAAAGTTAAGGATCTCTTCCCAATGGAGGGTTTCCCTGGCGTTTTCGATTCTGAGGGATCTCTGGTCACGTAATCTCTGTTGGACCTCAATGTATTCACTAATGTACCGTTGACTCCTCATAGCTGATTTACCATGAGACTCTCAGCTCCCCAAGGGCAAAGACGAAACTTGTCTTCACTGACTATAGTACTCTCAACTCCAAGACTAGAATGGTCAATAATAAGGGTCTCAGTGTGTGTGTGTGTGTGTTTGGTTTTGTTTCCTCTCTTTAAAAAGCCAAGCAAACAAACAAAAACCAGACCAGACTCTGGGTAACTATTGTTGAAGATCCCCCAAATCATCAGTACTTCAAAATTTCAGCTGGCTCTATGCTTACACATCATGCTAAAAGGACATCTGATCTGTATCCTAAAACTTTAAAGACGCCTTCAGAATTATTTAAAAGCTCCCCAGTGTTTGGGAGATTTTGCTATTTGCTTTTGACACCTCACCATCTTTCTGTTTTCTTTGTGCAATCAGAAGAGAGGAGGCTTCTGTTCGTGTTGATTGCAAAGTGTTCAGAAGGTGTCCTTGCAAGTAAATTTCGCCTTTCATCAGTGTTTCAGAACTCTTCCTCTGAAGAAAAAGGATCAGAACTGGCATGCCACTTAAGGCAGAGCGACTCAAGTTAGGTCAGGAGCTCCCTGACTGAGCCAAGAATACACACGGTTTTGTGTTTGAGTTCAGGATCACTGTTGAGATCACAGCAAGAATGGAAATGATGTTTGGAGGTGGGAGTCAAAGCCAGCCTTGTTTGTTTCGCCTGTGCCATTTCTACTGCCGCCCAGCCTTTGCTCTTTCTGCCAACTGAGGCTTGGCAGAGATGGGACCTATTAGAAAGGGGCCTTGGGTCATCTGTCAGTCATCCATATGCCCATGTGCTTAAAAAAAAAAAAAAGGCCCTTATAGAGTTACATTTCCAAGTTTTTGAGTTTGGAAGAGGCGTTATGTTTATTTCAGAATTTCTTGAGGCATCAAATTTGTGCAAGGCACCGTGGAGGAAAAAGGCCAAAATTGCTGTAACATCCAAAGAGGGCATTTTGGCATTTTGTTGGACCTTGGATGTTTGGGTTGAGAAGGTTTATAAAAGCATCCAGTCTTGAAATTGGAGAATATCATGCTAAGTGAGATAAGCCAATCTCAAAAAAACCAAAGGATGAATGATCTCTCTGATAAGCAGATGATGACACATAATGGGGGGTAGGAGGGGGGCAAGAATGGAGGAAGGAGGGACTGTAAAGAAGAAAAAGAAGGGTGGTAGGGGTAGGGAGGAAGGAAAAAATAACAATGAATCAAACACCATTACCCTATGTAAATGTATGATTACACAAATGGTACGCCTTTACTTCATGTACAACCAGAGAAACAACATGTATCCCATTTATTTACCCAAAAAAAAAAAAATCCAGTCTTGCACTGTCTGCTATGCATCTACCTTCTTTCTTGTTCATTGCCTTAGTGACCAGCTACTCAGACTCTGGAGTTAGATTACTTGAGTTTCAGTCTTAAAATCATTTGCTACTAATGGGCGGGAGTGGTAACTCAGTGGTAGAGCCCTTGCCTAACATGTGCGAGGCACTGGGTTTGATTCTCAGCGTCACATATAAATAAAATAAAGGTCCATTGACAAATAAAAAAAATTAATAAAAATAAATCACTTGCTGCTGAATTTGTGCAATGAGTCAAGGCTTTGCACAGTTCTTAGTCTCATTTTGCACATCTCTAAGAAGGCTATAGTAATGCAAAATATCTTGGGTGTTTGTGAGGATTAAATGAGATAACGAATGTAAATGACTTAAAGGTTATAGCTTGGCATAACTGTAGCAAAGAGGAAATAAAATCCATGTAAGAATAGACAAAGGATGTGAATAGATATTTTTTCCTAAGAAGACATAAAAATAACCCACAGGTATATCCAAATGTGCCCAGTATCACTAATTATCAGGGAAATGCAAATCAAAGCCACAATGATATATCCCCTCACACCTGTTAAGATCAGTTTAATTAAAAATGGAAAGATTTGCCTGGCACAGTGGTGCACACCTGTAATCCCAGCAGCTGGGGAGACTAAGACAGGGGGATGGCAATTTCAAAGCCAGCCTCCTCATCTTAGTGAGGCCCAAGCAACTTAGCAAGACCTTGACACAAGATGGAACATAAAAAGGGTAGGGTTGGGGATATGGCTCAGTGATTAAGTGCCCCTAGGTTCAATCCCTGGCACCAAAAAAAAAAAAAAAAAAAAAAAGTATTGGTAAGCATATACAAAAAAGGACCCCTTATCTGTTGCTTTTGGGAATGCACATTAGTGCAGCCCCTATGGAAAACAGTATGAATGATCCTCAGATTTTTAAAAATCCTGCCTTTCCATTATTGGGCATATATCCAAAGGAATTGACATCGGTATTTTAATGAGATATCTGCATTCCTATATCTGTTGCAACTGCAGCATATTCACAATAAACAACCTAAGTATCTGTTGATGAATTAATTGACAAAACTGTGTGTGTGTGTATGTGTGTGTGTGTGTGTGTGTGTGTGTGTGAGTGACAGAGAGAGAGAGAGAGAGAGAGAGAGAGAGAGAGGAAGGGAGAGGTGAGGGATTGGTTGATTCAGGCTTAAAAAAGAAAGAAATCCTGATATTTATGATAATGGGGGTGAATCTGGAAGGTAAGTTAAGTAAGGCATGGACAAATACTGTATGATTTCACTTATCTATTAGACAAAAAAAAAAAAATAGAACCCACAGAAAAAGAGAATGGAGTGGTGGTTATCAGTTGTTGGTTATGGGGGAATTGGGAGCTGCTGGCCACAAATGAGTAAGTTCTGGACCTCATGCACAGCATGGCGAATACAACAGTAATGTACTGAGTTGTTGAAATTTGCTAGCAAAGTCGATCTGAAGTAGCCTCACTGTGCACCCCCAAAGATACCCAGGTGAGGGGAGAGAGTTTCAATTAGCTATTATGGGAACCATTTTACAGGGTAGGCATGTGCCTACACATCACAATGCATGCCTTGGATATACATGCTTTTTGTCAGTCACATTGAAGTGACTCTGAAAAAATATGTCGGAGGAGAGACTTCTGGAGATAAAGATTCTGGGGAAACGCGGTGATGAGGGTAATGGAGGACATTCCTGGGAAGAGGAAGGAACTTGGGAAAGCCATTGTATTCTTAGAAATGAGGAAAATAAGGTATAAAGGGAAGCACTAGCAGGGGGCATCTGGGTTTTCAGATGTGAATTGGGGACCTCTCAATTTGAAAAAAAAAAAGATGTGACATAGTTGGCATTAAGAACGCTGACTTTTTTAGAAATCGAAGTTCTTTTTCTCACTGTTTTCCTTGTAAATTCCCTCTTATTTTCAGTGTTCTCTCTGTATTCTTTCTTCCTCTACTGTCACCCTCACCCCCAGACTCACCTTTTATCCCCCACTGGTTGGGACAGTATCCCCACGTCTTCCTTCTCAGGTTCCAGGAGTTAATTCTCCACCAGGGCTGTGGGGACTCCGGATCTCACAGCTTCCACCCTGAATCTCTGCATTGCTTTACGTGTTGAGTTTCTAAATCAGATTTTGTTTGGAAAGATGGTGCTGGGACAGGTTAATATTATGGCCTTAAGGCACTAAGTCATACTTCTTTCCTCATTTTTTTATACCATTTCATAAATAGTAAGACAGATTTGAGTAGACTCTTTTCAGATTAATTCATATCTGTGAATTTCAAACTTGTTTTTTTTTTTTCCACAATTGCTGCCTGACTCCCTTAGTTCTCTTTTTCATTATGCTGCTTAGATGGTGCTATTTGACACTCTTTCTTATCAGGGGAATGTGGCAGATTGCTGTTTTGTGATCTTTCTCCAAACTGGATAAGTCGGAATGGCACTTTTGAATCTCACTTTTTTTTTTTTTTTTGGCTGCTGGGGGTTGAATTCAGGGGCACTGTACCACAGAGCTACATCCCCAGACCTATTTTTTAATTATTATTATTGTAAACAAATGGGATACATGTTGTTTCTCTATTTGTACATGGAGTCCAGGCATACCATTTGTGTAACTATACGTTTACATAGGGCAATGATGTTTGATTCATTATTTTTTTCCCTTCCCCCCCACCACTCCCACCCCTTTTCCCTCTATACAGTCCTTCTTTCCTTCATTCTTACCACACTCCTTATCCCTAACCCTAAACCTAACCCTAACCCTAATGCTGACCCATCCCACCCCCCATTATATGTCCTCATCCACTTATCAGCGAGATCATTCGTCCTTTGGTTTTTTGAGATTGGCTTATCTCACTTAGCATGATATTCTCCAATTTCATCCATTTGCCTGCAAATGCCATAATTTTATCATTCTTCATTGCGGAGTAATATTCCATTGTATATATATGCCACAGTTTCTTTATCCATTCATTAATTGAAGGGCATCTAGTTTGGTTCCACAATCTGGCTATTGTGAATTGAGCAGCAATGAACATTGATGTGGCTGTATCTCTGTAGTATGCTGATTTTAAGTCCTTTGGGTATAGGCCAAGGAGTGGGATAGCTGGGTCAAATGGTGTTTCCATTCCAAGCTTTCTGAGGAATCTCCATACTGCTTTCCAGAGTGGCTGCACTAATTTGTAACCCCACCAGCAATGTATGAGTGTTTCTTTCTCACCACATCCTCACCAACACCTATTGTTGCTTGTGTTCTTGATAATCGCCATTCTAATTGGGGTGAGATGAAATCTTAGGGTAGTTTTGATTTGCATTTCCCTTATTACTAGAGATGTTGAACATTTTTTCATATATCTGTTGATTGCTTGTACATCTTCTGTGAAGTGTCTGTTCATTTCCTTAGCCCATTTGTTGATTGGATTATTTGTATTCTTGGTGTAGAGTTTTTTGAGTTCTTTATTTATTCTGGAAATTAACGCTCTATTTGAAGTAGGAGTGGCAAAGATATTCTCCCACTCTCTCTTCACATTGCTGATAGTTTCCTTTGCTAAGAGAAAGCTTTTTACTTTGAATCTATCCCAGTTATTGATTCTTGCTTTTATTTCTTGTGCTATGGGAGTCCTGTTAAGGAAGTCTGACCCTAAGCCAACAAGTTGAAGATTTGGACCTACTTTTTCTTCTATAAGATGCAGGGTCTCTGGTCTGATTCCGAGGTCCTTGATCCATTTTGAGTTGAGTTTTGTGTAGGGTGAGAGATAGGGGTTTAATTTCATTCTGTTGCATATGGTTTTCCAGTTTTCCCAGCATCATTTGTTGAAGAGGCTATCTTTTCTCCATTGCATATTTTTGGCCCTTTTGTCTAGTATGAGAAAATTGTATTTATTTGGGTTTGTGTCCATGTCCTCTATTCTGTACCATTGATCTACCTGTCTATTTTGGTACCAATACCATGCCGTTTTTGTTACTATTGCTTTGTAATAGAGTTGAAGATCTGGTATTGCGATACCCCCTGCTTCGCTCTTGCTACTGAGAATTGCTTTAGCTATTCTAGGTTTTTTATTCTTCCAAATGAATTTCATAATTGCTTGCTCTATTTCTGCAAAGTACATCATTGGGATTTTAATTGGAATTGCATTGAATCTGTATAGCACTTTTGGTAGTATGGCCATTTTGACAATATTAATTCTGCCTATCCAGGAACATGGGAGATCTTTCCATCTTCTAAGGTTTTCTTGAATTTCTTTCTTTAGTGTTCTGTAGTTCTCATTGTAGAGGTCTTTCACCTCTTTTGTGAGATTGATTCCCAAGTATTTTATTTTTTTTGAAGCTATTGTGGATGGGGTAGTTTTCCTAATTTCTCTTTCTGAAGATTCATCACTTATGTATAAAAATGCATTGGATTTATGAGCATTGATCTTGTAACCTGCTACTTTACTGAATTCACTTATGAGTTCTAAAAGTTTTCTGGTGGAATTTCCAGGTTCCTCTAAATATATAATCATGTCATCAGCAAACAGGGATAGTTTGAGTTCTTCTTTTCCTATTCGTATCCCTTTAATTTCTTTGGTTGTCTAATTGCTCTGGCTAGAGTCTCAAGGACGATGTTGAATAGAAGTGGTGAAAGAGGGCATCCCTGCCTTGTTCCAGTTTTTAGGGGGAATGCTTTCAGTTTTTCACCATTTAGAATGATATTGGCCATGGGCTTAGCATAGATGGCCTTTATAATGTTAAGGAATGTTCCCACTACCCCGATTTTTTCTAATGTTTTGAGCATGAAGGGGTGCTGTATTTTATCAAATGCTTTTTCTGCATCTATTGAAATAATCATGTGATTCTTAACTTTAAGTCTGTTGATATGGTGAATGACATTTATTGATTTCTGAATGTTGAACCAACCTTGCATCCCTGGGATGAAACCCACTTGATCATGGTGCACTATCTTTTTAATATATATTTGTATGCGATTTGCTAAAATTTTGTTGAGAATTTTTGCGTCGATGTTCATTAAGGATATTGGTCTGAAATTTTCTTTCCTCGATGTGTCTCTGTCTGGTTTAGGTATCAGGGTGATATTGGCTTCATAGAATGAGTTTGGGAGGGTTCCCTCCTCTTCTATTTCATGGAATAATTTGAGGAGTATTGGAATGAGCTCTTCTTTAAAGGTTTTGTAGAACTCGGCTGAGAACCCATCTAGTCCCGGACTTTTCTTTGTTGGTAGGCTTTTGATGACCTCTTCTATTTCATTGCTTGAAATTGGTTTATATAAGTTGTGTATGTCCTCCTCGTTCAGTTTAGGTAATTCATATGTCTCTAGAAATTTGTTGATGTCTTGAGGTTTTCTGTTTTGTTGGAGTATAGATTTTCAAAATAGTTTCTAATTATGTTTTGTATTTCACTCTTGTCTGTTGTGATGTTTCCTTGTTCATTCCGAATTTTAGTAATTTGAGTTTTCTCCCTCTTTCTCTTTGTTAGTGTGGCTAAGGGTTTATCAATTTTGTTTATTTTTCAAAGAACCAACTATTTATTTTGTTAATTTTTCCAATTGTTTCTTTTGTTTCAATTTTGTTGATTTCAGCTCTGATTTTAACTATTTCCTGTCTTCTACTACTTTTGGTATTGGTCTGCTCTTCTTTTTCTAGGGCTTTGAGCTGTAGTGTTAAGTCGTTTATTTGTTGATTTCTACTTCTTTTGTTGAATGACCCCCATGAAATAAATCCTCCTCTAAGTACTGTTTCCATAGTGTCCCAGAGATTTTGATATGATGTGTCTTTGTTCTCGTTTACTTCTAAGAATTTTTTTATTTCTCTCCTGATGTCTTCTGTTATCCATTCATCATATAATAGTGTATTATTTAATCTCCAGGTATTGGAGAAGTTTCTGTTTTTTATTCTGTCATTTATTTCTAATTTCAATCCATTATGATCTGATAGAGTACAAGGTAGTATCTCTATCTTCTTGTATTTGCTAACAGTAGCTTTGTGGCATAAAATATGGTCTATTTTAGGAAGGATCCATGTGCTGCTGAGAAGAAGGTGTATTCGTTCTTTGTTGGATGGTATATTCTATATATGTCTGTTAAGTCTAAATTGTTGATTGTGTTATTGAGATCTATGGTTTCTTTATTCAATTTTTGTTTGGAAGATCTATCCAGTGGTGAGAGAGGTGTGTTAAAATCGCCTAGTATTATTGTGTTGTGGTCTATTTGATTTCTAGAATTGAGAAGGATTTGTTTGACGTACGTAGATGAGCCAATGTTCGGGGCATAGATGTTTATGATTGTTATATCTTGCTGATTTATGCTTCCCTTAAGCAGTATGAAATGACCTTCTTTATCCCTTCTGACTAGTTTTGGCTTGAAGTCCACATTATCTGAAATGAGGATGGATACCCCAGCTTTTTTGCTGTGTCCGTGTGCATGGTATATTTTTCCCCATCCTTTCACCTTTAGTCTATGGGTATCTCTTTCTATGAGATGAGTCTCTTGCAGGCAGCATATTGTTGGATTTTTCTTTTTAATCCAATCTGCCAGTCTATGTCTTTTGATTGATGAGTTCAGGCCATTAACATTCAGGGTTATTATTGTGATATGATTTGTATTCCCAGGCATTTGACTCATATTTGTTTTTTGACATGATTTGGTTTCTCCTTTATTTGGCTATTCCCTTAGGGTAGCGCCTCCTGTTGCTGATTTGCATCGTTGTTTTTCATCTCTTCCTCATGGAATATTTTGCTGAGAATGTTCTGTAATGCTGGCTTTCTTTTTGTAAATTTGTTAGCTTTTGTTTATCATGGAAGGATCTTATTTCATCATCAAATTTGAAGGTAAGTTTTGCTGGGTATAAGATTCTTGGTTGGCATCCGTTTTCTTTCAGGGCTTGGTATATGTTGTTCCAGGCCCTTCTAGCTTTTAGGGTCTGGATTGAAAAATCTGCTGATATTCTTATTGGTTTCCCTCTGAATGTAATTTGATTCTTTTCTCTCACGGCCTTTAAAATTCTGTCTTTATTTTGTATGATAGGTATTTTTATAATAATGTACCTTGGTGTGGGTCTGTTGTAATTTTGTATATTTGGAGTCCTAGAAGCCTCTTGTACTTGGTTTTCCATTTCATTCTTCAGATTTGGGAAATTTTCTGATATTATTTCATTGAATAGATTGTTCATTCCTTTGGTTTATTTCTCTAAGTCTTCCTCAATCACAATAATTCTTAAATCTGGCCTTTTCATGATATCCCATAATTCTTGTAGATTCTGTTCATGATTTCTTACCATCTTCTCTGTTTGGCCAGCTTTGTTTTCAAGATTAAATATTTTGTCTTCAATGTCTGAGGTTCTGTCTTCCAGGTGTTCTATCCTATTGGTTATGCTTTCTATGGAGTTTTTAACTTGTTTTATAGTTTCCTTGATTTCAAGGATTTCAGTTTTTTTTTTTTTTTTTCAGTATCTCTAGCTCTTTATTGAAATGATCTCTTGCTTCCCATATTTGGTCTTTTAACTGTTGATTGGTGCGATCATTTAATGCCTGCATTTGCTCTTTCATCTCCTCCTTCAATGCCTGCATTTGCTCTTTCATCTCCTCATTTGCTTCTCTGATCATTTTAATTATGTACATTCTGAACTCCCTTTCTGACATTTCTTCTGCTGTGCTGTTGTTGGGTTTTATTGATGTAGTATCTAGGTTTGTTTGGGACATTTTCTTCCCTTGTTTTCTCATATTGGTCAGCTGTCAGTGGGACCCTGAGATATTACAGATTTCCTCTATTGGCTTATAGTGTCCTGGTAGATTTCCAGTGTATCACCTCCCAGCCTTCAGTAGCCTGAAGTCTTGGAAGAACTTGATAATGCAGTGCTTCCGAAGAAAGCTGCCCCTAGCCCCCTACTGGTTCCAGGGTTTGGAGCTGGCTCTGTGCGGAAAGGCTTTCACTGGGGGCCTGCACTGTGCAACTGGCCGTGTGGGAGGAACCACCGCCGGAGTGTGGAAGGCTACCTGGGGAAGACTCTAGCTGCCCTGCCCTGCTCTGATAAGCCACCCCTATCTGTGCCTGCCACCCAGGCCAAGTTTTGTCCAGTGGGGGAGACTTACCCCGTGACTCTATTTTTGTCCAAGTCTCTCAATGCCTCCCCTTCTTAAGTCCTGGGTTCTGGAGCGACTGGAGATGCAGTCACCCTCTAGGCCGCCATCTTGGATCACCGCGTGGAAAGAGCCTGCGGCCGGAGTGGGCAGAGCCGCCTGGAGAAGTCTCTGGCTGCCCTGCCCTGATCCCAGAGGCTGCTTGCGGATCGAAGCTCTCCGTTGGCTCGGGGACTTGTGGCTGGCTCTATGTAGAAAGGCTGTCACTGGGCGATCTGCTCCGAGAAGCTAGCCTTGAAAGGCACCTCCCACCGCAGAGGTCCGGGCTGCTTGGGGAAGTCTCTGGCTGCCCTGTCCTGGTCCCTGAAGTCGCTTGCGGGCCGGAGCACACCGCGCTGGCTCCGGGACTTGGAGCTTGTTCTGAGCAGAAAGGCTCTCACTAGGGGGCCTGCTCCGAGAACCTGGAGAAGCTGGCTGTGTGGGAGGGGCCCACCACCGGGGTGCGCAGGGCTGCCTGTGGAAGACTCTAGCTGCCGTGCCCGGCTCTGATAAGCCACCTTTATCTGGGCCTGCCACCTGGGCCGAGCTTTACCCAGTGGGCAGACTCACCTGTGGCTCTATTTTAGTCTGAGTCTCTCAATGCCTCCCCTTCTTAACTCCTGGGTTCTGGAGCGACTGGGGATGCAGTCCCCCTCTAGTTCACCATCTTGGATCGCTACCCCCAGACCTTTTTTATTTTTTATTTGGAGACAGGTTTGTGCTAAGTTGCTGAGGTTGGCCTTGAGCTTGTCATCCTCCTGCCTCCTGAGTAGCTCGGATCGATCACAAGTGTGCACCACCATGCCTGGCTTGAGTCTCACTTTTACATCGACATATCTGACTAGTGTAATGAAGCATTATACATCGATGGCATGTAAGGTTGAAACAGAATGGTATGTATATTGAAAGGATTTTCCCACCCATTGCATAAAAGACACATTCTATAAGGCAGGAGTGTTAGTGTTTCCTTCCTTTGCTGGGGAGGAAGTGAATCAACTCGTCCACATCAGAGAGGAATTAGAGTTATAAAGAAGAGGAGGAAGCAGTAATTCAGTATTTATTAGATTGCATAATTCTATAGTTAAATGGTAACTGAATTATTCTCTTGCCTTCTCCACTGGTTCTGATGGTTTGGCAGGAGAAGAAGGGGACCCAAGTACAAAGAGTATGATGCATACCTGAGATGACTCCTCCTCCTCCTCCTCCTCCTCCCCACCCCATCCTCCTGTTGTTGAGGGGCACAGCTTAAGAACAGACTGATCAGCACTGAGAGGTCCAAATTTGAGAGTCTATTGGCTGACTCACTGTCTCACACAATGCCCAAAATGGCTATTGGGAGAATAGCTCTGACCATAGGGTTGCAGGGGGTTTTTATACCTTAAGTAAGTACATCAATCATAAGTGGCTGTTGCTTTGATTCAAAACTACAAACCAACATCTTGAGATCTAAAATCATAAGCAAAAGGGGAAGTGGGTCAAAGTGACTTCAGTTGGGTATAAGGTAAAGAATGGTTACTAACATCTAGACAATCACTGTTGACATGGTACATTGTCTAAGAAAAATAGGAATCGAAAAGAGAACAATTTTACATTATGTAAGAATTGCCATTTTGTGTGGCCCAACATGTCATGCTAAGCAACTGTTGACGGTACAGAGGCGGGGCGTTCCCACAGGAGGAGAATTTCCTACATGACATGGAGTCTCAGGGTCAGATGGAGTCTGTTTAGTCATTGCCCGCATAGCCTGGCCTATAACATTTCCATGGAGTCAAGTATGTCAACCCGTCACACTGTCTTACTGATGCAAGTAAGTCTAGTATCGGTAGAGTGGGACTGGGAGACTAGAGGGACATGAGTTGTAGAATCTTTTTGAAAAAAAATATTTTTCTAATTGTAAATGGACACAATGCTTTTATTTTATTTATTTATTTTTATGTGGTGTTGAGGATCAAACCCAGTGCCTCACATGTGCAAGGCCAGTGCTCCACCACTGAGCTACAGCCCCAGCTCCATGTTGTAGAATGTTTAAGAAAGTTTTTGTGCAGCAAACAGATACAGTGCAGAATGTGGTGACCTATGCTGCCATTCTCCTCTCAAGCTTGGAGGCTGTTTGAGTTTCCTTCCTAACTTTTAACTGAATCACACTGTATGTATGCATTCACTTTAGATCTTTCCTTGTAAATCCAGTCCCCAGACAATGTTCCTTCTCTAAGTCTTATTGCTTTTGTCTTCATCATTCTTGCCTTTAACACTGAGCTATCAAATTCTGCATAGGTCCTGTTCTTCCCATGTGTTTAAATATTTCTCTAAAAGTATATTTGATCTAAATATATTCTCTCATTGTCTCCAAAATGTTAACATCTTATTTCTTTTGGCATTTATATATATTTGTGTGAAAGAATTCTGGATTTGATAAGCCCATGTGTATATGAGTCTATGGTGATTTAAGTATTTCTTATGGTGAAACATAATTTCAAAAAGGTTTTAGTATTCATAAACCCCCAAATGGTTACTTCTGGGAATTCAGCTGATGGACCTGACTCAAAATGTGGACTAAACCAAGTGCAGAAAGAAGTTTGTTACAGTAAAATTTCTAAAAGCAGAAAAAAGAAAGCAGACTAGAAGCAAGATAATGGTGTTTTCAGTCATTGAAATATACTCAGGAAATACAATAAATCCATTAAAACAAGGAAGATTGTATAGCAACATGAATAAACCCACATACAAGAGTACCTGTAAACTATTGTTATAACTGGGACCAAGCAACGTATATTCTGGGAGAAAATACTGGCAGGGAATGTTCTAAGATATTAATAATGGCTATGTGGCAGGAACATACAGCAACAGTATCTTTCCTTCTCTTCCATTTGCTGAAGGCCTCTTCCATGCCGGGAATTACATGAAATGTTTCCCTGCACTAACTTTCACCTCTCAAACATAGTTCTTACTATCCTCATTTGCACAGGTGGAGACTTGAGCCTCAGAGAGATGACTTTCCTGAAGTCATGTTTTCTGTAAGTGGCAGAGTGAACTTCAAAGAGAGGTTCATATGCATTTTAACAAGGGAAGTAGTGGAAATGGTACTGAAGTTGTAGACAAGCATCCTGGATTCAAATGTCATTCCCTCCACAAAGAGATGGTGTGACCCGGACCACCATTCCCTGTCTATTAACTGATAGGGACTGATATTGTGTATCCGTCCACCAGGACTCCTACTGTTGAGATTCTATCACACTTAGATTTCCTATTTGCACTTCTGCCATTCTTCTTCCAAACATAAGGTCATCCCCTGATATTTGGATTAATGCTTTCTTTTCTTTTTTCTTTTTTACTATAATTTCTCATTTTAGCTATTGCATATTCCAAAAGGAAATTGTGTATCTCGTAGAGAGGGGAGTATTATTACCAAGAGGCGATGGGTTTGGTGTACAAATTGGAGGTGAAAGCAATCAGTGACGTTTGGACTCCTTTGCATTCATTTGTTTAAGTCAGGGGAAGAGAATGTGGGAGAGGTGACATGATTGATATGGCGCTTCAGAGCTCTGTCTGCTAGTTGAGTATGGCTCATCAATCCCAGAAAGGATTTCCTGTTTAGCTAGGTGCAGAGCCTCCTGGCAGACAGCTGCCTGCACAGCTGGGGCACCAACCCTCAGTCATCATGCAGTGTGCAGTAGAAACAGCTCTTCACTGATAAGATGCCTGCCATCTGTTGGGATAACACAGTTTCCTCATGCACAGTGGTCAGTTCCATCTTCCCACATCTCCTCCCAACCACATCCCACTTCTCTCCCATCTATTCTCACTCGAGATTTTTTTCACGTTATTTTCAGATGTCCTTTTTATCAGGGTGATTAGAGATTGTCTGGTCTCTACCCAGTCTGAATAATTTAATTGTGCCTCACAATTAAAACATATAGTCCCAAAGCCAGGAAACAGCTGAGGACAGCATGTCATTGGGTCTGCTCATTTCAGAGACTAGAAGATTTAGAAAGGTCACAGCGTTTTCCAGTGTGCACACACCTCTTCTGCAATAGAGAAAATGACTGGCATTTCCATCTTAACACCATTCTTCCATATACTTCTGGGATTCTCTAGCAGTGACCCTGGTGCTCTTCTTCGTATACTTCTAGACTTTTATCCAGGGGACTTGGAGCTAGTGTCAGTCATGAAATATTGACTGTTATCCTCCTGGACATTGTCTAAAATCTCTTGCAAATGAACAAGGCAGAAGATATCCTTGAACAGAATTGATAAAGACAGTTGTCTTTGCTTTATGAGTGTAAAAACCACTTGAAGGAGAGAAATGGTCTTAAGTGTCACTAGATCCTCTACATCCCAAAAAAGAACAGTGCACTCATTGGATACAAAGAGAGCAAGTACATTCTTGGGGACCAGCAGGCCAGGATCTGTTTCTTCTCACATCTCTTATCTTTTTCTTTTTCATTCTGCCTTCTCCCCAGGGTTTTCTTTTGTACGTACCACTCATTCTTCTCACTGCCTTGTTCTTCCACTTTTCCTTTGTGTTCCTCTTCATGTTAGACTATTGTTGGGGTAGAAAGAGTCACTTCCTTCTTATAGGTTGGATTGAAAATAGATCCTACCTTGTAATGTAATATGCTGCTTTTAAGTCCTTTGGGTATAAACCGAGAAGTGGGAGAAGAGGAATAGTAAGATAGAGACCATCGTGTTAAGTGCAACAAGTCAATGGGTCAAATGGTGTGTCCATTCCAAGTTTTCTGAGGAATCTCCACACTGCTTTCCCTAGTGGTTGCACCAGTTTGTGTTCCCACCAGCAATGTATGAGTGTACCTTTTCCCTCACATCCTTGCCAACATTTATTGTTGCTTGTATTCTTGAGAATTGCCATTCTGACTGGGATGAGATGAAATCTTAGAGTAGTTTTGATTTGAATTTCTCTAATTGCTAAAGATATGGAACATTTTTTCCTTTATTTGTGTTATTGGAATTCAAGAAGGGCAGCAGAAAGGGTGTGGAGCTGAAAAAGTGTTCAGAGAAATAGTGGTTGAAAACTTCCCAAGTCTGGTGAAAGATACTAATCTACAGATTCAAGAAGCTGAGCAACCCCAAACAGGATGAACCCAAAGAAATTCACATCAAGATATATCATAATCAATGTTCAGAAGAGAAAAAAATCTTGAAAGTGTCAAGAGAGAAATGGCCCATTTTCCACAGAGGATCACAATACAAACGATAGTAGATTTCCCACCAGAAACCATGCAGGCCCAAGGGAACAGGCACAACACTTTTCAAAGAATGAAAGAAAAACTGTCAACTTAGAATTCTATATCCAGCAAAAATACTCTTCCAGAATGAAGTTGAAATGAAGATGTTCTAAGATAATTTGTCACCAGCAAATGAATGAGGAAATTTCTTCATACAGAAAGAATATGATAAAAGAAAGAAATATGAAACATTAGGAATGAAAAAAACAACAAGAATAAAAAACACAGGTCAACAGTTATATCACATGTTGGTGTTTATCCTGGAGAATCAAAGTCATCCTACTATAGTGATAGGTGCATATGTATGTTTACAGCAGCATAATACAAAATAGCCAAAATGTGGAACCAGCCTAGGTGTCCATCAGTGGATGAATGGATAAAGAAAATGTGGTACATATACACAATGGAGTTTTATTCAGCCATAAAGAAAAATGGCATTTGCAAGAAAATTATGGCATTTTGCAGGAAGCTACTAAATTCAAGACACAGTTTGTACCTTGTTATTTTCTTTGATTTCTTGTCAAAATGCAGGAACCAGAGACCATCATGTTAAGTGCAATAAGTCAAACTCAGAAAGCTAAGGGTGGTATGTTTTCTGTCGTATGTGGAAACTAGCGAGGAAAAAGGAAAACAAAGTTGGGGTGCATCTCCTAAAAATGAGAGGGAGATCAGTAGAAAAAAGGGACCAAGGCCCAGAGGCAGGGATGGAGAGGGGCAAGTGCTGGGGAGTGATACTGGACAAATGATGTTGTCATATTGTGTGCATGTATGAATATGTAACAATAGATCCCATCAATGTGTACAATCATAATGCACCATTAAAAAATGTGGAAAAAATAAGAGCAGAGGGTGTGTAAGAATGCTTTGTACTATCTCTGTGATTTTTTTTCTGTGATACAAAACTGTTTTAAATAAAATTTATTTAATAAACATGACTTGTAAATGACTTGTGTTGTTATGACCCTCTTAGACACTGTTGGTTGTACTCATAATATTCCAAAGTCCTCAAGGATAGCATTCACCACTTTGATTTAAATAGACACTGGGGGTGTTTGTTAAAATGCGTAGCACCATTCACTGGATCTGCAGCAGGTGTGGAGACTGTGCACTTTTCACAAGTTCCAAGATAACACCTGGGCTGTTGGACTGCAGGCCACTCTTAACGTAGATGACTTTATAGCACACTGTGTGAGTGCCCACTTTGGAACCTAAAATCCTCAGGAGGTGAATGGGTGTCCTGTGTGGTTCCAGATGCTGAGTATTGCCTTTCTGTTGAGCAACTTGGACAAGACCTGTACTTCAACTTTAGGGTTTATAGGAAAAATCACAGGGTCTGTCTGTGATGATATCATGGCGTTTTTCTATATATCTCTTCTCCAGTGTTCTGTGCATCCCTCAAAAGCAAAACATATATGGGATCCACCAGTTACTTTCTTAAAACAGACAATTGGCTCCTCACTCAGAAAAGCTTTGTGAAGTGGAGGGAGGAATGCAGTGAAACCACAGATTAAACAGAGATTGATTTTTCAGACCATGGTATCAGGAAGAATCCTAGGCTCAGAACAGAGTCAGAGTCCATTTAATGCAGGGACGAAGTCAAAAGACCAGACAGAACATTTAGTAGGGCATCACAAGTTAGCTGACACTTGACATCTGTGGGCCTGTGTGCTCCTGGAAGCTCTGGACCTTCTGTGGCAGAAACTGCTTCCGAGCTCTCTCTTCCCCTTCCTGGCCCATTGCCTGGTATCTTGTCACTATTCTCATAGACCTGTCAATAATGGAGATCAGTCTGTCTTCTTGACGTGCTAATGAACCATTTGCAAGCTGGGGAGGTCTAAAGGGAGGCTAACGTGGGTGCAGTTGTTTAATGAACAGCCGCTGTTCAACCAACCAAGTTCCAAATGTGTTTTTACCACTAACAGTTTCTGTCATTTGGCCAAGTCAAGTAACCTCTCAAAGCCTCCATTCATTTAAAAAATTTTGTTGTTGTTGTTGTAAATGGACACAATGCCTTTATTTTACTTATTTTATTTTTATGTGGTGCTGAGGATTGAACCCAGTGCCTTACACATGCTAGGCAAGTGCTCTACCACTGAGTTACAGCCCCAGCCCCTCAAAGCCTCCATTTATTTATCTGAGAAATGGGGAATGGATTAAACCAGGTGATGACTAAATTGCTTTT
This sequence comes from Sciurus carolinensis, assembly GCF_902686445.1. NCBI lineage: Eukaryota > Metazoa > Chordata > Mammalia > Rodentia > Sciuridae > Sciurus > Sciurus carolinensis. The sequence continues at coordinate 19,197,700 of NC_062231.1, read as the reverse complement.
CACCTGTAAGAGTCAGATTAGTGGCTCACAAAACCTGATCTCTGGGAAGCATGAGGGTTTAAAGTATTTAAATTCTCCTTGCTTAACTGGAGAAAACCCAGATCCAGATGCTTTGTGTCTCCAGAATGGAGTCCTCCTTATGTACGAGAACTTGGTTTTCCAGGTTACCTCATCTTCCATTCATGCCCAGTGAGTTTATTTAAGAGGGAAGGGCTTATGTGAGAAAATCTCAACATGAGGCCACTTGCTGGAACTTTTCCGGCCATGCTAATAATTGACTTCAACCTTGTGTGGTTTCAAATGGACAGCTGTGTATGAATATTAATTTTTCTTTGAGGGCTTTTAAAAAAGATTTTCTTCAGTAGTTTTGTTTTCACAATGGCAATCAAGGGAATTAGTGCTTCTGACAAAACAGCAATTAAATGTGTGCCACTTCTCAGCTTCTAACATGACATACAGTTTTTGAAAACAGGACATCATCTTAAATGGAACTGTTTTCCTTTGGCGTGTTATTGATGGAAACTGTGAGGATCTCAGCTGTTCTCCCTTTTCAAACAATTTTGATTCTGAATCTTTTTTTCTTGCCTTCCTTCCATGTTACCTTTCCAAGTGGTCAAGCCATTCTTTCTTCCCCAATGCTCTGACATCCTGCACATGAATGATGTGTCTTAATTTTGATTTCTTTCAGGCTTTATTTTGATTTCTATTTTTCACTTTTCTTTCCTAGGTGGGATTATTTTTTGACCTATCCATTGTGATTTTTCATCCCATCTGACTAGGTGGTGGGATAATACATCACCTGACCTCCAAAGACTCATGGCCCTCTTTAAGCTGGTAGGTAGTTTCCCAGCCAGGACTACATTTCCCAGCATCCTTTGCATCAGACAGAACTGTAAGTCTGGTTCTGACTGATAGAGCACGAGTGGAAGTGGTGTGTGTCCATACCTGAAGAGATTAGGAAACAGACTTGCCTTCTCCATCATCTGTCTTCATTTGACCTCTGAATAGAGAAGACTTTAAGGGTTTGTGGAGGGTAGGTCCACCAAAAAGCCAGCCTTGATGCATAGAGGGTCATGTTGAAGGTCCTGAGACCTCCCCAGCATTAGGCTTTCCCTGAGTAGCAATTGAATTTCTATTCTGTCCGGTCACTGAGATTTCAGGGTTTGTCTGCTCTGGCAGCTAACATCACACAATATGCTATTAGATTTCAACCAATACAAAATGCCCAGAACTGCCTGCTTTTTCCAACATGCTATCATTTGAAGACTTACGTGGATTTATCTGAAGAGAGAAAAAAATGTGATCCTTGTTAGTAACTTAGAATATTAGTACAAGAGACACAAGTGAATCTTGGGCTGTTGGGATTTTGTCTCAGGAAATTTGGAGGGCAAAAGAGAAGCACGGTATAAGGAATTAAATACACAAGACATTATTTTGAGTAGGTGCCAGAGTTTATGGGGATAGCATTTTGTTTATTGAAGAAAGGCCTGAAGGAGTCAACACGGATATAACTTTTGGGAGTATGTTTGCATCTTGCTATTCTCACATGGGTTCCATTTTTGCTCAGGTAGAAAAGTCAAATGGATGATTTTAAACTTGTGGGTAGTGGGTTGGGGAGACTCTAGCTGACTTTCTCTGTGGGTACAGCAGAGTGAACATTCAACAGGGTAGAACTCTTAGGTAAGAGAGAGAAAATCTGGGTTCTGGATCTAGCTCCAAGCCTGTGCCTCCATGGTGTTGGGCAGATCACTTAATCTAGGCCTCAGTTTCCTCATCTGTAAAACTAGTGTGTCTGTACTTTCCTTACACTATTATAACACAAACCTGTCAGACCCAGGAATGTTGTGTCCAATGTGAGCTATTTTATCACCCTCTTCATTTTAAACAAAATTGGTTTATTACTATAAACTTGTCTACTATGGGGTCCCCCAGCATCTAAAATAGTACCTGGCATATAGGGATTCAGTAAACAATAGTTCTCAAAAAAAAAAAAATACAGTGTTTCTTCTGTTTTTCTTCTCCTGTATCATTACATTGTGAGCATTCTCCTGTAAGTTATTTGCAAAAACCTGATTTTTGGAATGGATGCTGAGATCGATATTTAATAAACACATTTAGAGCTTATATATCCAGTTGTGAGCTTCCCTTCATTGTTGTCAGCAGGTAATCACTTTTTCTAAAGATGCCGATGTGCAACAATGTATTTTTGTAACTTTTCTTAGGGCTAATATACCTAGAACCCACAGCACATTCTTTTGAATACTGGCAGGAGTGGCAAACTGTTGACCTTTGTAGGCGAATTAGGTCATTGATAATAGACGCATGTCACTCCTGACCAGAGTGTTGGATATGAAGGAGGATGGGCTTGATGAAAAGCAAAGAGCCTCACGTTGCGTTTTTAAATGACCCTGTTTTTAAATGACCCTGATCCAGAAAGAAAACTCTAAGATGACCCTGAGCAGAGGTGGTCATATCAGACCAAGTGAGAACGACAGGAGTCGGTGGTTTTGAGAAAGGATTCACTCAAACGTGTATATTCTGCAATTTAAATCATGCATCAGGTTGGTGGAAAAGCCTTCAATTTTAAAGAAGTTATTTCTTGATTCAACTTTCCCAAAGCTCATCTCTGAAAATAAAAAAAAAAAAACCTTGATTTGTTATCTTTTTCTTTTCCTTTGCTGAAGAGTGTGAAGGGAAATCAATTGAGAATAGAGTTTAGAAAGTCTTCATCTATAAGTTCTGGCTTTCAGAAAGTTGCATGTTAGATTCATGCTATTTGATCCTACCATGACATCAAAGAGATGGTAAGACCTTTACTTTCTAGAAGATAACAATTTATTATGATAAAATCATTGTTGATGAGATAATTTTTATAAAATCATTTGTTTTATAAAGATCATTGTTGATATGTAAGGGCTTAACAGATTGTAAAAGGTTTGGGAAAGGAACTGGACAGCCTTCTCCTTCTATCTGATTTTTTATCATCACCTTTAGAAAGAGTGAAAATTAGTTATATTCTCATAACACTTTATAATTACAAAGAAATTTCCTACACTGCAATTCACTTGAACCTCGCAATATGCGAAGTGGCCAGGATTATCTCTAATTTTCACATGAACTAACCTGAGACTGAAGTGGTTCACAAGTTGCCCAAGTCCCTCAGTCTAATAGGGATCCACCTGAGGCATTGAATCCTGGCCATCCTGGGACACTGAGAGAAATTTGTAGAGTCATTCTCTTTAATGTGTTTCTGAAACATTTATATTTGGCTTCATTGATTTTATGAAAGTGGCTTTACAATGCCCAGAATTGTATAAAAAGTTGCTTGAATCATGTTTGGAAAAATAAGTAAAAAACAATGCACTGTTTTACTTGAATGCAAATTTATCAAAACCAAAGTTCTTAGACTTGGGAACCCAAGAAGGGGGCTCACTGGACCTTTTCACCTTATGATTGAGAGCTAACAGTATTGTTGAGGTGACACTTAAAATCCAGTGCCCCCTCAGCCTAAAAAGAGATATTTTATTGTTTTACCAGGTGAGACTGATTTGCTTTGCTACTGACATTTTTGGTGGGCAAGTTTAGAGAAGAGGATACTTTGAAAATGATATGCATTTGCCATGAATTTTTTTTATTTTTAATCAAAGTGCAAAGAAAATTTACCCTGGTCACAAACCTCATGCTTTAGTTTGCAAGACTGCTGGTTAACACTTGGGATGACAAGTCACAGTGTCTTTTCGGCGTAATTCTAAATCATTTTGTGGGCTTGCAACACATTTTAAAATGTTGAAAATGGAATAGTATATAATGTTTCTCATGGTAGAGGGAATGCTGTTTTATTCCAGGAATGAATAGTTTTCCTTGTCAAGCGATGATTTCAATGGCAGTGGGTACTTTCCCTCTCGGTTTCATAAATCTGATGGCAACTGCATTCACTTCACAAGGCCGTGTTGTCTTAAGAATGTCATGTGAGATTCTTCTTTGCCTGCCTGCTTGGTTTTAAAACATCACCTTTGTAAGGGAAACTTCAATTGTATCTATAATTTTTTTCCCCCTTGGACTATAAACCTGGAGCAGATACAGAAAGGCATTGGGATTAGGTAGGCCTCATAGTATGTAGAGCGATTTTATTTTTTTGAGCATTTCATAACATTTTTTTTCTACAAAAATTATTTTTCAGAAAAAGTGTTACTGATCGAGAAATGAGAGAAGGACAAAACACACACACACACACACACACATACGTACACACACACAATCTCTCTACCTTAACAACCACAATGATAGCATGATGGCAATTTTGATACCTAATAGTCTGAGAAATATGTGTGTCTGTACTTGCATGATTGTAAAAATTTATATTTTCAAATGATTTCAAAAATATCTGAAAGTGTATCCTACTTTTTCATCTAGCATGTTATGAGCATTTCCCACTTCTTGTGCATTGTCTTCATAAAAAGCAATTTGGATGTCTGCAGAATGGACATATTTTGGTTTCTGGTACCATTCCCTGATTGGTTCATGTGAATTTCAGCTTAACTATTGCATGTACTACTGTTGTAGGGCCCTGTGAGCACAGGTGTCCCCACATGCATGATTATTTTATTGTCACTTTTCTTTTCTCTTTTTTCTTTTCTTCTCTACCTTTTCTTTTCTTTTTTCTTTTTTTGGTGCTGAGCCACACCCTCAGTCCTTTCTATTTCTTTTTTTTTTAATTTGAGACAAGGTCTTGCTTAGGGCCTCACTAAGCTGCTGAGGCTGGTCTTGAACTTGTGATCCTCCTGCCTCAGCCTCCTGAGTACCTGGGATTACAGGTGTGCACCACCATGCCTGGCATCCTTCATTTTCTTCTTTTGAATGACTGGTGGCATCATAAAGTATATTTCTCATTCTTGAGAACTTGTCTCAGCATCTGCCTTTGGGTGGAGACCAGCTGCATTTGCTCTTTCCTTTGCCTAGAAAACTCTTCACCTAAATCATCGCGGCTGATTGCTGTCTGCCACTGTGGAGCTTGACTCAATTATCACCTCAGGGAGTGTTCTTCTGACCACTTGCTCTGGGTAGAGTCATGAACTCCCTCCCCACAAAAAGATATGTTCAAGTCCTAATGCAGCTTTACTTGGAAGGAAGGTCTTTTCAAATGCAGAAGTAAAGGACAGTCCGTCAGGACTGCCCATAATCCAGTCACTAGTGTTCTTAAAAGATGAGGGAAATTTGGGCAGAGACATACAGGAGAAGATGGCCATGTGAAGACAGGAAGAGAGACTGAAGTTAGGCTGTCATTGAACCTCCTGGAGGCCAAACAATCCCGGGGCCACCAGAGTTGCAGAGAGGCCAGGAAAGAGGCTGCCCTGGAGGCTGTAGATCCTACCAAAAGTGATTTTTAGACCTCTGTCCTCCAGGACAGAGGAAAAATATATTGGGAAAATATATTTCTGTTGTTTTAAACCACCCTGTTTATGATAATTGTTACAAAATCTTTAGAAACTGATACCATCATCCCTTGGTATCTGTCCAGGATTAAAATTTGAAGATGCTCAAGTTTTTATATAAAACGGTATAGTATTTGCTTAGAACCTACATAATCCTCCTTTATACTTTAAATCATCTCTCAATTTATAATAATGGGTGCAATGTAAATACTGTGTAGTTACTATAGTATATTGCTATTATGGTATATTATAGTATATTATTTAGTATGGTATAGTATGTGTAGTATATTGAATGGTATAGCACACCAATATGACAAGAAAAAAATGTCTATATATATTTGTTACACATGCAGTTTTTTCCCCAGATAATTTAAATTCACAGTTGATAAAATCTGTAGATGGGGAACTAGTGGATCTGGAATCTGAAGAGCTGGCTGAACTCCCTTTTTTCTGAGTTCATATCCATAACCCCTTTGTTTAACCCTGACAGTATTGTGTGTGTGTGTGTGTGTGTGTGTGTGTGTGTAGTACTGGGGATGTACAGGTCCTTCTACGTGCTAGTGAAGCACTCTCCCACTGAGCTGCATCCCCAGCACTCCACCCTTAGAATATCTATACATTATTTTTTTTGTACTGAAGTTTATGAAATGCCCACGTTCATTTTGTTTTCATATTTCATCCTTGGCCTCTCTCTTTTAATTAACCCCTATTGGAATGTCAGCTCCTGGAGTCAGGAACCTTGTCTGTCATTCTCCACTGTGTGTGTACAACATGTCGGTAATGAATAATGAGTTCCTAGTAAGAAGAGGTGTCAAACGCTGTGGCATTCCATTGCATCTCACCTCTCCCCATGATCAGTGGTGGGGTGGCTGGTAGACCTGCCTTTGAGCTGAAAGCAGCATTGAGTTTTAAGTGGTGACTGTGCGTACCTGAAAGGTGGACTCTGCAAAGTTTTTATTCAGTGCAGGGCATCATAGAGGCTGATGCCGCACATCAAGGAGTCAGAGGTGGCAAGGGCAGGGATTAAATCATACCCAGGAAAGCCAATGACAAATGCTTATCTTCTGTTTGTTAGGTCTCCTGTGACACAAAAATACGAATGATGGAGACTGGCACAGAGGCCCATGTACCTTTACTCTCGTACTTGATTGTGATTTTCATGTGAAAAGATATTGAGGTGATTCTCTGCTAATCCAGTCCTCTCTGGATTCCTTAATTTCTATGCAGAGAATCTCCTAGCAGTCTACTTTTACAGATAGAACTGAATCAACTTCTATAGAAACAGAAACAGAAGTGGATAGCAGGTGTGACCATCATGTTTAAAAAATATGCTGGGCTAAGATCAACGCAGGAGCTTAGGTGCATTCTTTTTTGTTTTTTAATAAGCAGATTTTTTTTTTTTTTTTTACTTGTAGATGGACCCAGTGCCTTCATTTTATTTATTTATTTTTATATGGTGCTGAGGATCAAACCCAGTGCCTCACATGTGCTGGGCAATGCTCTACCACTGAGCTACAACACCAGCTCCTTAGGGGCATTCTTTAAGCAAAGTTTTCTCCCCTTGAAAATAGAATATCTGGAAAAGGGAAGTAATGAGAGGGTAAGAGAACGGGACCATTGTGCAGAGCCATTGAACCATGCTTCTTTGCCAACACCAGCTCAGATGTTCCAGAATTAATACTAAGAGGCTGCATGGAAGTTTGAGTTGTTCTCTTTCTTTAAAATCCTCCATCATTAGTGGCCAAACTGACATTGTCCACTTGAAAATGACTCTTTTCTGTTCAGACTCTCCCCAGTTTCCCATCCACTGCATTCTGGTTTAATCCCCTTTCTGATGCTTGTAGGAGAGAGGCCAGCATGAAGAGAAAACTCTCCTGACCCAGGTGAGCGAATGCAGAAATCAGCCATCAAGCCATTAGTGGAAACCACCATTGCTATTATCAGCATTAACCTGTGTTATTACCTTAATAAAATGTACAAAATAAGACTACTGCTTTAGTAAGAGCTTCTTACTTATTAAGGTAATAAGATCTACATATACAATCAGGTGTAATCTGCTTAATAATAATGGTAGCTGCTTATAATAGGTGCTCTGTACATAGTTTTCAGATGCATGAATGGGTGAAGTCTGAATCATTCTTGGATGCTCTAAAAACAAGGATGGATTTTGTACTAAAGCAGCCTTATTTTGGATCTAATTCCATTTGGTAACCAATGTTGCATATTTATAAGACAGCTTCCCAGGAAAAGAGAGGGGCTGGGTGTCCCTCAAAGTCACTGGAAAGTTAGGAATGAATTTTGTGTGTGTGTGTGCCAGGGATTGAACTCAGGGGCACTGAACCATTGAGCCACATCCCCAGCCCCTTTTAATATTGTATTTTAAGACAAGATCTTGCTGAATTGCTTAGGGCCTAACTAAGTTGCTGAGGATGGCTTTGAATTCATGATTCTCCTGCCTCAGCCTCCTGAGCCACTGGGATTACAGGTGTGTGCCATGGCCAGGCTCAGGAATGAATCTTATATATATATGTATATTATATATTATATATATAATATATACCTTTATATTTTTAGTTGTATATTGAACACAATACCTTTATTTTATTTATTTATTTTTATGCCGTGCTGAGGATTGAACCCAGTGCCTCACACATGCTGGGCAAACACTCTACCAATAGGCCATAACCCCAGCCCATGAATGTATCTTAAATGTGATTAAACACTTGGCACATTCCTACAAGTCATTGTCTACAGGGAAGCTCAAGCTGTACTTTAAAAACATATATCAGATTTTGTCAGATTTTTCACTGCTATGACCAAAAGACCCCACAATAACAATTAGAGGAGGAAAAGTTTATTCTGGGCTCATGGTTTCAGAGGTCTCAGTCCATAGATGGTTGAATCTACAGCTCTGGGCCCCGAGGTGAGGCACATCGTGGCAGAGGAAAGCAGCTCAGGAAATGGCAACCAGGAAGCAGAGAGAGCTCCATTCAGCAGGGTCAAAATATAAACCCCAAAGACATGTCCCCAGTAGCTGATCTCCTCCAGTTACCTCCTACCTGCCTAGAGTTACCACCTAGTTAATCCCATTGGGTTAAAACTCTCATCATGTAATCATTTCACCTGCGAACCTTCCTGCATTGTTTCACACATGAGCTTTTAGGGGATACCTCATATCTAAACCATAACATTCCACTCCTAGTTCCCAAAAGCTCATCCCCATTTCAAAATGCAAAATATTTTTAGTCCATTTTCAAGAGTCCCTATAGTCTTAACAGAGTGGTTTTCTAGCTCACTTACAATGAATCCAGCACTTCACTACGTCCTGTAAGTCCATGTGCTCTGGCTCCTTAAAATTCTCCCTTCTCACTTCTGCTTATCCACCCTTTCCTTTTCTCTATACCAGCCACTCCAGCCTTCTTTCTGTTTCTTACACCAAAAGTTCATCCTTGTCATCTTGTCACTGCTATTCCTTCTGCATGCCATTGGAGTGCCAGTGGGGGGTTTCAAGCAAGGCAGTGCCATGTTTTGTGTGATGAGTGAGTTTTCAGCGCCCAGTGGTGACTGGAACTGCTTGGGTGGCCTGATTCTCTTTGCCTTTGTGTTGATACATTTCACTTAAAATACCCAAGTGTTATCATTCGTTAAGCCAATACCTTCTGAGGTGCTTGAGTATTATATCCAGAGGGTTCAGTCCAGGAACATTGTACTGAAGAGGTCCCCATCGGGAGCCCTTTGGTGGTTATTTGAGTAGACTTGAATCATTGTCATTTTGAATGGAATTTTGAAAATCATTGCTCAGAAAACATGCCAGTGCTGAAGTAGTATTTTTTTTTTGCAGATATTGTTTCCCTCTAATACCTAATATTCTGTCAAGATGCTTCTATAGGTTGATGCACCAGCATCTTAAAAATGGTAGAGAGGCGAGAGATTTGAGGACCCGCAAGGAGTCAAGTGACCGTCACTTGTGTGAGTGCCCTTAGGGTCATCCCTACTCAATAGTTACTCAACACTTCTGTGTTATGAAGTATAGGATTTGACAGGAGTAGCTGATAGGAGCTGTGCCTAAGGAAACAATGAGTGGTTCCTCCATTTACCTGGAGTTATCCAATTGCTGAGGCACTGATTGTTGATCAGAAATAACTGTTTGTAATGATGATTGTAAAAGTCTTTGTATTTACTCTGTCCATAGTCAGGGGCAGCTTTATGTGAAGTCAGATCTGGTAAGTAACTTTACACCATGAATTTAGGGTAGTGAAAAGGGCTTTCTCTTCCTGACCCAACAAAATACTTCACCTGTGTGCTCAGTGGTTTAGAAAATTAGTTTTAGAGTAGACATCTTTATGATAAGCCCATCCAATGAAGTTCTCTAGATTGAACATCATCAAGATTTATATTTAATGGCATGAACATATATCCAAGATATATTAACTGAAAAACAATAAAAACTTGTTTATAGGGTATGCTTCAAATTTTATCAAAAATTATAGATAAGTCTGTATGTTTTCGAAAGGCTACAAGGAAATAAGCTTGACTATTATAGAAAATGTTAGCAGGGGTAATTTCTGGGTCGTAGGAGTACCTTCTCTTCCCTCCATAGGTTAGTCCTGGTGAGCAGTAATGTACAGAGATGGTTGCCTCTTAAGGTAATTGTTTTCAAATAGAAAATTGTATGTGTGGTGCTCTTTCTGCAAGTCAAATACTCTGTGAAATGCCACCACGGAAGACAGAGTAGAGCTGCTCTCACTGAACGGAGGAGAGGCATAGAGGCAGTTCTACATCCTGCCATTCCCAGTTCCCCTGCAGCTGTGCCCAGGTACCCCCCGCACGCCCAGACACAGTGGGGCTCTAGGGGACACAGTTTAGATATCCTTGCCCTGGAGTGGGGAATAAAAACAGTGCTCAAGTTGGGTCTTATCAAAATGAGCTTCAAACCAGCCACCTGTGCAATGAAAATCCAGGTAGCCTAGATTGCATCCCCACGAGGATCTATGGCCACGGTGATAGTATGAAATGCAAGTATTTTTTAAAAGTCCAAAGAATCTTTTACAGACTAAGCCTTAGCATCTTTCCAAGTGCATTGATCCATTCCTCAGGCACCATGAACCTTTAAGGTGAGAGTGGACAGATTCGAAAAAGCCATGATCACAAACCCAGCGGGACACCATGCAGCTCTTAAGCACAAGCTCAAAGCCTGTCACTCTGAGCAGCTCACACTTACTCTTCACCACCCAGTTAGAGAAAACCCTGGTTTGAGCTTTGAGAACTGTAGAAACTGTTTTTAGTTGCAGAGTTTCCCGTATGGTGGCCTCTGCGTTGCTTTCCAAGGGCTGAGAGGTCCCCTGGAATATCCTTGCAGTGAGAGAAGGAGGAGCCTGGTGGCTTTGATACTCAGAGTGCTACCCCCAAGTTTGAACGGCTGCAATATGTCTCCATTTTATATATTGCTATTCTATTTAAGCCTTCGTTTGAAAAAGAAAATCTATTGCAGACAGGTGCAAGTTTGAAAACTGCTTACCATATCAATCGGTGTGCTAAAATTGGAAGTGTTTTGGTATTGGGTCAAGCACATATTTCTGTGAGCTCAGAATTAATAAACTTTAAATAGAAATATGTTTTGTCCATGAAAAGGAAAGAGCAAATTTTATGAATTAGTCTTTTTTTGTGTGGTATCATTTGTTGAAAGTGACAAGATAAAATTACAAATCTACTTTTTTCTTCTTTTAAAAAGTATTATTGTAAAGGAATGACTTTTTTATTTTTTGATACCTGGAATTGAACCCAGGGGTTAACCACTGAACCACATCCCTAGCCCTTTTTTCTGTTTTATGTAGAGAAAGGGCCTCACTGAGTTGCTTAGGGCTTCATTAAGTTGCTGAGGCTGGCTTTGAACTTGCGATCCTCCTGCCTCAGCCTCTTGAGCTGCTGGGATTACAGGCGTGAGCCACCGCGTCCAGTAGGGATGACTTTTATAAATTGTAGAAAGGTTGAAGATTATTGATATGCATAAAGACAAAAATAACTTCCCCACATTGCCACAGGCACAGAAGGTGCCACGGACATTAGGGCACATTTCCTGCTGTTCTGTACATACGCGTATGTGCTTTGTACATTTGATATCTTGGTTTATATAAAGTTTTATTTCCTCCTTTTGTTTATGACATGAGTCTTCTCCCCGTCATTAAAAGTTCCATTGTGTGGATCCCATAATTTATTCCTCTACTCACTACTTTTGGACATTGAGGTCGTTTTAAATCTTTTACTCTTATGAATAATGCAGGGTACCTCTTTGTAAGTGAAAATTTAATAGCATCTTGCATTTTCTGTGGGAGCTTGGCCTACAAGTGTGGATTCAGAGTGAAGGAGAGGAAGGAGGTTGTTAAGGCTCCTCACCGATAGTGGAACTGCATGTCAACACGTGCACGCACCCCTCCCCAGGTGGGCAGTCACTATGACCTCTCCCTCCTAGCAGTGAGCGTTATCATAACTTTTTCTTTTCTTTTTTTTTTTTTTTTTTAGGGCTTTTATTTTTTATTTTTTTATTTTTTAATTTAAAAAAATTTTTTTTTGCAGTACCGGGGATCGAACTCAGGGCCTTGTGCTATCTCCCCAGCCCTCTTAACTTTTTCTAATTTGATAATTTGATCTATCCACATAAGAAACATTTATTAAACTATTATGTTCCAGGATGGGAGAAGTCATGGTTTGTTGAGATTTTTACATGCCATTTTTCTGTGTTTGTGTGTGTGTGTGTGTGTGTGTGTGTGTGTGTGTGTTATTGTTATTACCATAGAATTTAGGTATGAAAAAGAATCACTTGTACCTTGGTGTCATCTTCTGTGACTGTCAACATGTGATCAGATAAGAAAAATGACATCTCTTACAATACTACATGCTTCGAATATTCAGAGTATGCATTTAACACAATAGATGTCATTAAAGATCCTTCTCTGTAATTCTCTGATAGTAATGAGAAATATGTCTAATCATGTTCAAGGCAGTAACTGGTTTCTGAAGGTGCCCATGTGGAAGGTAGAGAGGCATGCAGAGGTATCTGATGGTGTTTAGGAGCAGGCACAGTAGGGACAGGCTGCTGACTGCAAATCATGATTCCACCCCGAACAGTTCTGTAACTTTGGGCAAGTTACTTAAACTCTCTGGGCCTTGGATGGTTCCCATTCTACAGATTATGGAATTTTATTGTCCTCTCTTCTCTTTCCTGGAATCTTCTTTTGAGAACCTCTCTCTCACTCTATGCTCACAAATAAATTTCCTCGATTTTTTTTTTTTTTTTTTTATTGTAAGTTTCACTTTGTTGCCCAGGTTGGTCTTCCAACTCCTGAGCTCAAGTGATCCTCCTGCCTCAGCCTCTCAAGGGCTGGGGTTATAGGTGTGAACTACCATGCCTAGCCAGATTTCTAGATTTTTCTGAGTATTTTCCTTTTCTCTGTGCTCACACGTTTTGTGCTGGAGGAATCTCCTTGGACGTGGGCCAGGCTGAGTGGTCCTGTGGACTAGTGATTCTAACCTTGGCTTCTGGGTAGAATCATCTGTGAAGTTTAAAAACTACTGTTGGTGGGATTCCAGCTCTATAGATTCTACTTCTGGGGCAGTGGTTTTCTTTCTTCCTCCCTCCCTCCCTCCTTCCCTCCCTCCTTCCCTCTCTCCCTTCCTTCCTTTCTTTCTCTTTTCTTTCCTTTTTTTCTTCCTAGTACCAAAAATTGAACCCACTTAACCACTGAGCCACATCCCCAGTCCTTTTTATATTTTATTTAGAAAAAGGGTCTTGCTGAGTTGCTTAGGGCCTCCCTAAGTTGCTGAGAGGCTGACTTTGAACACACACTCCTCCTGCCTCAGCCTCCCAAGTGGCTGGGATTTCAGGTGTGCACCACTGTGCCCAGCAAGGGACGGTGGTTTTCAAGTTGTGAATCTCTGTGTTTTAACAAACTTCTCATTGATTCCAATGCATGCTCAAATTTAAGAACCACCTGATTTTCTTGGCCTGATCATGGCACCTTCCAACAGTTCCCAGCATTGTTCTAGTGTACAGCCCGTTTTCTTTTAATAACATAATCTTAAGAAGGGTCAGCTCTTAAAGTTTAGCTTTTAAAATTAAAATTTTTATTGATGTATACTAACCCATATTTATGAATATAGCCTGATATTTTCATACATCTGTACAGTCTGTAGTGACAAAGTAGGGTAATTAGCATATCTGTCAATGCACATGTTCATCATATCTTTCTGCTGGGAACAAAGTCCTCTCTTCTAGCTATTTTTTTTTATTGACTTAATTTTATTTTTAAAAAAAATCTTATGGACAACAAAACAAAATATAGAAACCTAATACTTCATTTCTTCATGTTGAAAATACCCAAGTGTCTTTTTCTCATTACAGTTTTGTCACCAACATAGCCTTAAACAATATTAATTTTGTTTATTTTTATTTATTTTTATTTTATTTTATTTTTTTTGCAGTGCTGGGGATTGAACCCAGGGCCTTGTGCTTCCAAGGTAAGCACTCTACCAACTGAGCTATATCCCTAGCCCACAATATTAATTTTATTATTGTTTTGTTCTGTTCTTTTTTTTTTATTTGTTTGTTTTTGAGGTAGGGAAGAGCTTTTTTTTGTTTTGTTTTGTTCTTTTTGTTTTTGAGAAAAAAGAAAAAGAGATTTTTTTGCTTTGCGAGCAAAGGAGAAGCACAGGAGACTCCTATCCCAGAGGCTGTGATTCTGCCCATCATGTGGCACAGGGGGATTTTATTTTATTTTTTTTAATTTTTAAATTTGTTCTAATTGGTTATACATGACAGTAGAATACACTTTGAAACACCATATATAAATGTAGTATAATTTCTCATTTTTCTGGTTGTACATAATATAGTATTGCACAGGTCATGTAGTTGTATGTACATAGGGTAATAATGTTTGATTCATTCTACTATCCTTCCTACCCCTTTACCTTTCTCCTCCCTTCACTCCCCTTTACCTAAGCTAAAGTAACTCTATTCTTCCCTAATCCACTTCCCCCACCTTATTATGAATTAGTGCCTGCATATCAGAGAAAACATTTGACCTTTAGATTTTGGGGATTGGCTTATTTAGCTTAGCATGATATTCTCCAGCTCTATCCATTTACCTGCAAATGCCATAATTTCATTCTTTTTTAAGGCTGAGTAATATTCTATCGCACACGCACACATATGTGTGTACATATATATATATGTATATATAAAATGTGAGATATACATAAAAATGTGAGATATATATATATATTCATTCATCTGTTGAAGGGCACCTAGGTTGGTTCCATAGTTTAGATATTATGAGATGAGCTGCTATAAACATTGATGTGACTACATCACTTTAATATGCTGATTTTAAGTCCTTTGGGTATAAACCAAGGAGTGGGATAACTGTGTCAAATGGTGTTTCCATTCCAAGTTTTCTGAGGAATCTCCACACTGCTTTCCAGAGTGGTTGCACCAGTTTGCATTCCCACCAGCAATGTATGAGAATACCTTTTCCCCCATGTCCTTGCCAACATTTATTATTTGTATTCTCGATAATTGCCATTCTGATTAGAGTGAGATGAAATCCCAGAGTAGTTTTGACTTGGATTTCTCTAATTGCTGGAGATGTTGAACATTTTTTCATTTGTTGATCGATTGTATTTCTTCATCTGTGAAGTGTCTGTTCAGTTCCTTAGCTCATTTATTGAGTGGGTTTTTTTTTTTTTTTTTTTTTTGGTATTAAGCTTTTTGAGTTCTTTATATATCCTTCTCTATCTGAGGTGCATGTGGGAAAGATTTTCTCCCATTCTGTAGACTCTCTCTTCATGTTATTGATAGTTTCCTTTGCTGAGAAGAAGCTTTTTAGTTTGAATCCATTCCATTTATTGATTTTTGATTTTATTTCTTGCACTTTAGGAGTCTTGTTAAGGAAGTCAGATCCTAAGCCAACATGGTGAAGATTTGGGCCTACTTTTTTTTTTCCATTAAAAGATATGTTTATTTTAAAGGGGATAAGTTTAAAGGGACATCCTTAAGTGTGCCACCACAATAACATCACATATAAATGCTCAGGTCCTGTTGAATTATCCTTATGCCACCTTTTTTAAAAAAAAAATATTTTTATTGTAAACAAATGGGATACATGTTGTTTCTCTGGTTGTACATGAAGTAAAGGCATTACATTTGTGTAATCATACATTTACATAGGATAATGGTGTTTGATTCATTCTGTTATTGTTTCCTTCCCTCCCACCCCTCTCACCCCCTTTTCCCTCTATACAGTCCCTCCTTCCTCCATTCTTACCTCCCTCCCACCCCCCCCCATTATGTGTCATCATCCACTTATCAGCAAGATCATTTGTCCTTTGGTTTTTTTGAGATTGACTTATCTTACTTAGCAAGATATTCTCCAATTTCATCCATTTGCCTGCAAATGCCCTAATTTTATTATTCTTTATGGCTGAGTAATATTCCAGTGTGTGTGTGTGTGTGTGTGTGTGTGTGTGATATACATATATATATATATCACAGTTTCTTTATTCATTCATCAATTGAAGGACATCTAGGTTGGTTCCACAATCTGACTATTGTGAATTGAGCAACTATGAACATTGATGTGGCTGTATCTCTGTAGTATACTGATTTTAAGTCCTTTGGGTATAGGCCAAGGAGTGGGATAGCTGGGTCAAATGGTGGTTCCATTCCAAGCTTTCTGAGGAATCTCCATACAAATCCAAATAAATACAATTTTCTCATACTAGATAAAGGGTCCAAAAATATGCAATGGAGAAAAGACAGCCTCTTCAACAAATGGAGCTGGGAAAACTGGAAATCCATGTGCAACAGAATGAAATTAAACCCTGCACAAAACTCAACTCAAAATGGATCAAGGACCTTGAAATCAGACCAGAGACCCTTCATCTAATAGAAGAAAAAGTAGGTCCAAATTTTCAACATGTTGGCCTAGGATAAGACTTCCTTAACAGGACTCCCATAGCACAAGAAATAAAAGTAAGAATCAATAACTGGGATAGATTCAAACTAAAAAGCTTTCTCTCAGCAAAGGAAACTATCAGCAATACGAAGAGAGAGCCTACAGAGTGGGAGAAAATCTTTGCCACTCATACTTCAGAGCACTAATTTCCAGAATCTATAAAGAACTCAAAAAACTCTACACCAAGAATACAAATAACCCAATCAACAAATGGGCTAAGGAAATGAACAGACACTTCGCAGAAGAAGATCTACAAGCAATCGACAAACATATGAAAAAATGTTCACCATCTCTAGTAATAAGAGAAATGCAAATCAAAACTACCCTAAGATTTCATCTCACCCCAATTAGAATGGCAATTATCAAGAACACAAGCAACAATAGGTGTTGGCGAGGATGTGGGGAAAAAGGTACACTCATACATTGCTGGTGGGTTTGCAAATTAGTGCAGCCACTCTGGAAAGCAGTATGGAGATTTGGGCCTACTTAAAAATTCATTTGGAAAAATAAAAGAGCCAGAATAGCCAAAGCAATCCTTAGCAAGAAGAATGAATCAAGAAGCATCACAATACCAGACCTTAAGCCGTACTACAGATTCATAGTAACAAAAATGGCATGGTATTAACACCAAAACAGACATGTAGACCAATCGTACAGAGTAGAAGACATAGAGACAAACCCACATAAAAATGGTTATCTCATACTAGACAAAGATGCCAAAAACATTCACTGGAAAAAAAGAACCTCTTCAATAAATGGTGCTGGGAAAAGTGGAAATTCACATGTAACAAAATGAAATTATCTTATCTTATCTCTTACCCTGCATGAAACTCAACTCAAAGTGGATCAAAGACTTAGGCACTAGACCGCAGGGGACTTTTAAAGAGATGATTCAAAGGCCACATTCTACTCTTTAGGAGTTGTAATTCATTTAATTTGCGTGATAGTCATTTCTGAGATCTTCAGGTACCATCCCCACAGTCTGGATTACTTCCTTCCTGTGGTGGGTGTGTGCTCAGGGACAGGTAACTCTGTCGAGGATGGGGAAGAAAGGTAATCCTGTTTCCCCTGAGATTAGGGATGGAGAGAGATTAGGGAGGATCAGAGAGAGAGGAAGAGAAAGAATCATGTCCCTTTAAGAGCTTGTTTTTTTATACTTTTATTTGTGCCTTACAGTTTCGCATGGCAGTTGGGGTCTTTTGACATAATCATAAGTGTATGGAATTTAATTTACTCCATATCAGTCCCTGGTGTCTCCTCTTTCTCTCCCTCCCTCCCTTCCCCTACTCCCCTTCCTCTACACAGTTGGTCTACCTTCTATTTATTTATGTATGTATTTTTAATTGGTGCCTTATAGGTACACATAGAGGTGGGATTCACTGTGGTCTATCTATACATGCACATAGTGGAATTTTGTCAGATTCTTTCTGCATTTCCTCTCCTTTCCCATCCTTCCTCCCTTCCTCAATTTTCTTCTACTCCACAGATCTTCTGTTTTGATGATATCTGACTGCCCTTTGGCCCCTTACTTCGCTCTAGCTGTCTTTTAGCTATTTTGAAACATACAGTAAATTATCATTGATGATAGTTGCTCTTGTATGCTATAGAACCTGAGAACTTGCTTCTCCTCATTTTCTACCCTTTATCCCACCTCCCTTTCTCCCCCTGCACTCCTCAGCCTCCGGGAAACACTCTTCTACTCTCTGCATCTATGAGATCTCTTTCTCTCTCTCTCTCTCTCTCTCTCTCTCTCTGATGAGATGCTTTGTAAGTAGAAATAAAAATTTTTGTCCATTTACTTGTGGACATATGGTAGGTTGAGTGACGGAGTGACTCTTTGAGTTCAGCTTTCTGTTTTCTGAGGCAAAGAAGCTTTCCTATTTATCCCTCGAGCCATCTTCTATAACATTATCTATTATTGATCAAGCTTTGGCATGGGATATTGAGTCAGGCCTATTCTTGCATTTCACTGAGCTCCTAATTAAGCTAGTTTATATGAAAGACTTTGACAGACGAGACTTGGAGTTGAACATATCGATTTACATATTGATTTTCCTTGAGTATGGTGGTTGACACTGTATATCACACCAGAACAGAATCTGCCTTGTTTTGATAAGAAAGATAATTCAGGAGGTTGGGTTTTTTGCTCGGGCTGTTAAATTGCAAAATAAAATAAAAGCTGCCAACCATTTTCTTTTATGGCTGTTGGAAGAAAGGTCCACACAAAAGCTGAAGGACTAGGCTGCACGCTGACAGGATGGATGTATTCATGCTGGATGAAACAGCTCTGTTCTGTTCATCTCTGTCCTCAGATCACTGCATGGCAGTGTGGCTCTCTCCTTGAATAGACTTAGGATCCTTTGATGGACTTGTTAAGACAGATGGCTGGGCTCCACCCCAGAGTTACTCATTCTGGAGGTCTGAGTTGACCCTCACAGGTCAACTCAGGTGAAATGGACGCTCGTGGTAGTGAAGGGGGTCACAGTTTGGGAACCACTGTGCTCCAGCCTTCTGCATGTTCCCTGGTACATAATGACGGAGGATGTATCTTAGAGAAAACTAGTTTAAGAAAAATGATCTTGACAGAGATTACCTGGGACCGTGTGTCACCATGGATTGTAGACAATGCTAGAGCAACTAGGAAGCATTCGCTCTGAATAGAAATCTTACCCTGGTGACTTCATTTGGAGCCATAGGACTTTACAGTAATCTATAGAAAACAGAGACCCATCTGTCTCAGAGATTTGAAGAATTTTTTTTGTCCTCACTCTGTCTAGTCTCCTAATGGAAATGTTCTCAAAACCTAATTTAAAGAATAAATATATTCCAAAAGTGATATTAGCATGGCACTGATTCCACATGATAGTACCTGCCTCTGTCTCCTCCCAGTTCATACCCTGCAGGGATTTATATCTGTCAGTCGAGGTCTGTTTTGTTTTTGTAGAATCTACAGCTAGAACACCAAAACTGAGATTGTAAAAAATTTCACTGCAGTCGAAGGATTCCAACTTCTCCATGCCCAGGGGTACCAGTGCAGGGCCATGCATCTAATAACCAGCATAGGCACATAAAAAAATCTCAGTGATCTAACTCCTTAAAAATAGAAAAAAGGAGGTCTGATTATAGTAAGTGAAATTAGCCAAACTCAGAAGGTCAAGGGTTGTATTTTTTTTCTCTCATGTGTGAAAACTAGAGAGGAAGACAGAAAAGAAAGGTGTCAGCCGGGACCAGGAGGATCTTGTGAAAATCAAAGGGAGATGAGTAAAGTAGAGAAAAGGGACCAAGGGGTAAGAGGAAGGGAGGAGGGGAAAGGGGAGTGATATTGGCCAAATTGTATTGTTATATTGTGTGCACGTGTGGCTGTGCAACACCAAATACCACCAATGTGTACCACTATAGTGCCCTAATAAAAACAGGGGGGAAAGAAAGAGCTTTAGATATCTTATATCTGACTCTAAAGAGCCTAGAAAATAAAACTGCACTATTATGATTTAGGTATGAAGTATCCCCCAAAAGCTCGTGTGTGAGAGTACAGGAAAGTTCAGAGGTGAAATGATTGGGTCATGAGAACCTTAACCTAATCAGTGGATTAATCTGCTAACAGGGATTAACTGGGTGGTAACTATAGGCAGGTAGGGTGTGGCTGGAGGAGGTGGGGCATTGAGGGTGTGCCTTTGGGGTATATATTTTGTCCCTGCTGAGAGGAGTTCTCTCTCTGTTTCCTGGTGGCCATGGCCTGAGCCACTTTCCTCCACCACATTCTTCCACCATGATGTTCTACCTCACCTCAGGCCCAGAGCAATGGAGTCAGCCATCTATGAACTCAGACCTCTGAAACCATGAGTCCCCCAAATAGACTTTTCCTCCTCTAACTGTTCTTGTCAGGTCTTTTGGTCACAGCAGTGAAAAATCTGACTAAAAACACACATCAAAAAGAAATACCTGGTGCTTCTAGAAACCTTGAGGCCCCATTTTAGGGAAGGCAAATTTCCAATCATACATGTCTCTCCAGTAAGCTTTAATTAAAGAAAGGAAGAGGTCACAGCAAAGTTACCTAACACAGGACCAAGAGATAGAAGTAGGTTTGTGCACCCTGCTTGTCGGGAGACAACTCTTTGTAGTTCTGTCTTGCTTCTGTATGTCTTCACTTGGCACATGATTGTTCCAGAATGTTTTTTCAGGATGTTAGTATAGTAAGAAGCTTTTTTGAAAATAGAGATAGTGTCTCCCTCTGGAGCAAATATAAGCAGCTGTAGTTCCCTAAGCCCAGCATTCTTTTCCAATCATGCAATTCTCTGCACGCGCAGATGCCACCTGGCCCTCTTCACATCACCCTGTTGGAATTGGGGCCTGGGGAAGTGGGGCAAATGCTGATCCTCTGCCTCTTGTCTTTACTGTGGGTGACAAAGTTCTTCATCTCTGACCCAGGAGTCGCGTATCTTCTGCCAGCATCCCTAAGTCTGCGGCAGGAGAACCTAACCCTCGGTAGGGAAAACATGGAACCCTTCGTAGTTCCTTATGCTCATTCCCCTAGTTCAGAATGCAGCACAGTCCTTTATAAGGCTCTCTGGGAGCTGTATTCTTTTCCTTCAGAAAGACTGTTTTTGTAATCATACATTCTATACATTAATTTGTATAAATATTTGATATTTATTTCTGCACTGAGCTTCATGTGTCATTTTTGTTACTTTTAAAGCTTCACTGTCCTTTAAAGAAACTGGCCCATGGTCAGAGGCCAACACATATCAGTGAGTAAAATATTTATTAAATGTTTATTGAAGAAATTGAGTCTTTTTATATTAGCTCCTGTTGCATGTTAGAAGCCCTAGAAAGAAACTTGGAGACCGAGATGAACATGGAGGGTGTTGACTAGACAGTGCTCTTGGGATCAACTAAGGTAGAAGGGAGGAGAAGAAAGTAGAATTGAGCAAAAGGATTCATTTGCAACAAATTCCAAGCTGGGGAGTTGTCTTGACTTGAGACCAGAGTCCAGGAACTTTGTAGCTTCTCACTGACCATCTGTTGGGTGTGGGCCTGTTTGAGTGTGGGATGCAATAGACAGTGGAGGCCCTTTACAGAGGGAACAGACAGTGGGTACTGTTTTCTGGTAACATTCCAGCATGTAGGGGAATAATTCCTTCATCACTGAAGTGAGATCTGGGAGGCTTATCACAGACTACATGGCAGCCCCCATAACTATGTTGGTGTTCCTGGTTTAAGAGTAGATGTGTGGATGGTGTCTTGATCTCTCGGTCCAGGTGGGCCTCGGTGACAACGTACCACAGACTGGGTGCTTACAAACATCAAAGTTACTTCTCAGAGTTCTGGAGATTGGAAATGCCAAGATCAATATACTGCAGATTTGGTGTCTGGTGGGGACCTGCTTTCTGGTTCATAGGTGGTGCCTTTTAGCTCTATCCTCAACATGGCAGAATGACCCAGCTAACTCTCTAGGGTCTCTGTTATGAGGACGTTAGTCACATTCATAGACTCCACACTCATGATCTGATTACTTTCCAAAGGACCCACCACCTAATACCATCACCTTGGGGGTTAGGATTTCAGTGTATGGATTTGGGGAAACAGAAGTATACTGCAGATGGCCTTTCACTTACTCTTGTTGGGTATAGCTGTTTTGAGCTGTTCAAAAGCGAATGTGGTATTTATTTGTTGAAAATCTTGTTTATTCCAAGACACTTTCTCTGTCTCCAGTGGAATGTTAAACAGCACATAAGTACTGGAATGCTTATTGGATTTGATAGAATAATCTATTTAAGAACCATGTATTTAGAGTTCCAAAATAGAACTACCATAGTTCTATTTCAATTCCACTTCTGGGTATATATCCAAAAGAATTAAAATCAGGATTTTGATGATATATTGACATCTCTGTGTTCAAAGTAGCATTACATACAACAGCCAAAGTATGGAAACATTCTAATGGTCATCAATAGACAAATGGATAAAGAAAAATGTGGTGTATAATGCAGTTGAATATTATATTATTAAGCCTTCTTTAAAAAGAAGGAATTCCTACCTTTGTGTCAACATGGATGGACTTCGAAGACATTACACTAAGAGAAATGAGCCAGTCACAGAACATTGACTACATGATTCCACTTGCATGAGACACCTGAAGTGACCAACTTCAAAGAATCAAAGAATAGAACAGTGGTTGCCCAGACCTTGGGAGAAAGGAACATGGGGACCAGGGACTTGTTCTTTGAGTGTAAAGTTTCTCTTATGCAAGATAAAAAAAGCTGTAGAGATCTTGGCCGGGGTTGTAGCTCAGTGGTAGAGTGCTTGCCTTGCACATGTAAGGCACTGGGTTCAATTGTCAGCACCACATAAAAATAAATAAAATAAAGGTATTATATCCATCTACAACTAAAAAAAATTTTTTTAAAAAGCTATAGAGATCTATTGTGTAAATTAGTACCATAGTTAATATTATGGTATTGTGAAATTTAATATATGTTAAGAGGATAGATCTTACGTTAAATGTTCTTATCCAAAACAAACCTCAAAACACACACACACACACACGCATGCACACACCATAAGGAAACCTTGGAGGTGAAGTGGCTTGATTGTGTTGATGTATGCCCATCACGGATATATGCATATATCCAAACTCATTAAGATGTTACATTAAAAATGTACATTTTTTTGTGTTTACCTTTTATTCATGTATCCCTAGACCTTATCCCAAGGCCTGGCATCAGTGGTGTGCTGAGCTGGTTCATGAGGACTTGGGTGGAATGTAAAAGTTAAAAGAATTTTGTGAGCAGGTCATTTAATAAAACTTATTAAAAACCAGATTACATACAACTATATTAAAGGCAAATGACAGATACTTAAAACTCCCTACTTCCTAATTGTTTTTCTTGTTCCTATCCGTGATCTTGAAGACATTTATATCTACTTTGTCTCTATCACTACTGATAGGCATCAGTTACCTCTTCCCAATGCCAAGTTCAGTGACATCAGTCTGATAGCTTGAAATTGGTGGAAGAATTTAATCCTGAACATTGGCAATGGCTACAAATCAGGTTCCATCTGAATCACAACTGGTCATTGAACATTTACAAGAACCCACCACTGGGTACACAGGTGGTGCCTAATAAATGAGAGCTGATTAGGGGAAAGAGATTGTGGAAAACTTCTTGTGGGTTTGGCATGGGGTGCGCAGGTGTGGGGACCTGGGTGGGGTGAGTTGGCACATGCGTGGATCCAGGACAGTTCAGGACGGCCCCCAGGGAGGCAAAGTCATGGTTGGCCATGTTGACCTCTGTTCCTGTCCTACCTGCAGCATTTCCTTGCAGCCAGCAATGTTTGGGACTTGGTGTGTTTTATTCACATTCTCTTCTGAGTTTGCTACTTGATATTCAGTTTCTTAGTTACTTTAAAAACTGGTGATACCTGCAATGGAATGTTAACTAAGGGAGAGATGGAATTTTTTTTGTTGTTATTTATTTTTAGCCGAAACATCAAGACAGGCCATGAGCGACTGCATGAAATTTTAATTGCAAAT
Organism: Sciurus carolinensis; assembly: GCF_902686445.1. Classification (NCBI taxonomy): domain Eukaryota; kingdom Metazoa; phylum Chordata; class Mammalia; order Rodentia; family Sciuridae; genus Sciurus; species Sciurus carolinensis. The sequence goes on along the minus strand of NC_062231.1, from coordinate 19,173,725 downwards.
CTGATTCCTCTTGACTGCCATATGGCTGTATCATGATGCACATTTAATTTTTCTAAACTGCAGGGTATGAATATTCTGAGATGGCAGATACAGTGAGTGGCATTGCTACTTAGGTCACTGGATGGAATGCTTTCCTAAAGGGGGAGATCAAGGGTTGCAGCTGCTGAGCCAAGTGAACTGGGCAAGCAGCAGTGATGTGCGATTCTACCCAAAATGTCAGGGTCTGAGGAAGGGTTGGCATATGAGGCTGTAATGTCAAGGTCTAATCCCCCTGTCATGACCCTCCATCATTGCAGACTATCTCCACCATCTTCCCCTGTGTTGAACTGAAGTAGATATAGTATGGGTCTTGTCCTTTTATTTTATTTTATTTTTTCATTTTGAGACAGGAGCTTGCTAAGTTGTTTAGGGCTTTGCTAAGTTGCTGAGGCTGGCCTCCTACCTCAGCCTCCCCAGCCCTTGGGATTATAAACTTTTAATGCACCACCATGCCTATCTTTGTCCTTTTATTTTTAAAATAGAAAGAACTTTTATTTTCATATGGCAATATAAATTAATACTTAATATAAATGAAAAAAATTACAGACAAGAATGAAGAAGAAAAACTCTGTAAATCATCCGGTATTATTTTACTTTGAGATAATTCCTTAAACATCTTGGTATTTATATTTCCAGATTTTAGGTATACCTGTGGCCCTAAGATTGGATTTGAGTTTTATTGTCCACATTTAAAAACATTAAATTTATTCGCTGTCCCCAGCTGTAAAATAAAAATGTGACATTATGTCTCAGCACACTAGCCTCACAAAGATTTCCATGTGGTACCTAGCTCAACTGTAATATGTAGTTCATGATCTGAGAGACTCACAAGTTAGTATGGAAATATCACCACCTTTGGCTTACTGCAAATCACTAGAGAAATATTGGAGAGGGTGGGAAAGTGTGTCATTGGCTCTGGAGTGCTGCAGACTTCTTTGGAGATGGAAGGGATGTTGGGCGTGTGGATGGGATTCATTGGCCACTCATTCCACAGAGTCTCTGCTGACTCCGTCAGGCACCGATGTGACTCAGAGGAGTAGGATCCCGCCATTGCTCACACTGCAGTGGCAGACATGACTGTGTAAACACATAAATTAAACAGGACATGATAATTGCTATTACAGGGATTTTGAACAGAGATCTATGGAACCAACAAAGGATTCAGTGATTAATTCTCCCTAGGAGACCCTAGGGGAATATATCAAAATTGGGTCCTTTTTTCTTGCCAGTAACAAAAACTTAGTGCCAACTTAAGGAAAAAAAAATGTCCAGGGACTAAATAAAAACTGTCCAATAGAAATATACTTCTCATTGTCTCTGTCTTGACTGATTCCTAGGTTAAAGCTTACTGCTCCTACTGGCTCTCCCCATGTGATGGCAGAAAACAGTTTGCAACTTCTATGCACAACTTTTTTTTATCAGTTTTTTTTTTGTGTGTGCACGTGCATGCCTCTTTCTTAGTGATTTGGGAGACTCTAGGGGTTTTTGTATTTGGCAGGTGCCACCTGTCCATCTTTGAGCTGATCTCTCTTCAGGACTGTCATCCTCAGTGGCTAGGCCCAGGTCACATGACCTTCCTGTAGCTTCTCCAAGCCCCATGTGCTGAGTTGCAGAAGGGTTATGCTCTGCATGAGATGGAGTAGATGCTGGTGGAGGAAGGACTCACCAGTGTGTTGGCAATCGACCTTCACCTTGCAGGATGAAAAATCTCTTAACAGATGAATAAGGGGGTTCATGGCACAACATGTGCAGAGTCAAAGTATTGTTCAAAGACTTTGAGCGTCTGGAGAATGGTGTAGGTGGCTGAATGAGGGTTTGAAACCCAGAGGGCAGTTGGGGGTGAGGCCAGGAAAGGAGGTGACATGATCCAAAAGGTAAAAGACCTGTTAGGCAAGGCTAATAAAGTTGCGTTTATCCTTCTAGGTACAGAGGAACCAATGGAAGATGTTAAGATGGATCCATGTGCTGGGCGTGGTGGTCCACACCATAATTCCAGTGGCTAGGGAGGCTAAGGCAGGAGGATTGTGAGTTCAAAGCCAGCCTTGGTAATTTAACAAGTAACTCAGGGAGACCTGTTTCTAAATAAAACATAAGAAGGGATGGGGATGTGGTGAAGCACCCCTGGTTCAGTCCCTGGTGCAAACAAACAAACAAACAAACAAACTGGGTACATGATATGGTTAGACTTAAGTTTCAGGAAGACAGCGCCGGTGACAGGGTAGCAACTGGATTTGAATGGTGAGAATCTGGTTTGGTCTGAAAAAAGCAGGAATTCCTTAGCCCAGGCTGGTGTTCTGTGATTGGCATCTATGAGGCAAGTGTCTGAGAAATGAGCAGGAAAGCAGGTCAATGGGTTTGTTCTATGAGACAGGTGGAGAAGGTGGAACCGGATCTAGGCTATGGCTAACAAAAGATCATCAAGACCCCCCAAAAAAGAAAAGCAATTCTCAACAACTTGTTTGTCCCCCAATAATTTATCTACTATTATCACCATTATCATCTTATTATTTATTGCCTACAGTCCAGAATAAATCATATTTTAATACAATTTTCTCATATATTCATGAAATGATGAAACATTGAAAAAAGGATAGAAATTCCTGCCTGAAAGTATCATTTTGAGAAGGTTCTGGAAACCAAGTGTTGCAGCCATTGAATGGTCTCTGCTCTTTGGTCTTGGGTTATAAATTTTTATCTCATTTCCCTGGACTTGAGTTTGAAGGCCTAATAATAGAGGGTATTAGATTGAACTGCCCCTTTTGGGTTTTCTACTCTTAGTGTATGGATGAATAGATTAATTTATGATGCTATTAATCTGCTACCCTTCACCAGTCATAAATTCAATTTCATACATTAAGGTATGACTCTAAGGGGATAGGATAAGGACAGATCACAGGCCACAAATAACAAGTTATTCAAATTGGAAGTGAATGTCTGAATGACTGGAAGGAGCAAAATTAACTAGTGGAATTTTTGAATGACTATTTCCAAATGTACAGCTAATTAATGTTCTCTTCCAATGTGTGATAATGAGAAAGCAGGAGAATCAGGCTTTTCAACATATGACCCCTACCACTGAGCTGCTTCTCCTGACATTGGTCAGCGTCAACTTTCTTCCCCTGAAATCTGGAACGCTATAGCTCTCTTAAATCCTTTAAATGTGCTGTACTATTTGAGAATACCAATTTTTGTTTTGGTACCAGGAATTGAACCCAATGGTACTTAACCACTGAGTCATACCCCCAGCCCTTTTTTAATATTTTATTTAGAGACAGGGTCTCCCTAAATTGGTTAGGGTCTCACTAAGTTGCAGAAGGTTGGATTTGAACCCAAGATCCTTCTGCCCCAGGCTCCTGAGCCACTGGGATTACGGGCCTGTGCCACTTCTCCCGGCTACCAGGCTTTTGTCTGAGTTCTTGACACCATCTGGCATGATTTTCTCATTTACGAGCATTTTTCAAAGTCAGTTTGGTTTTCACTTCTAGGTAGCTTTCTTCTGGACCCTCTCCTTTCCTTTCTTCCTATCCCTACTTGATTACAAGTATTTGTTTATACAGCTGCTTTCTCTACTTGACTGCAGGTTTGTTTAGGATATGGGTCATATTCTGTCATTGCATTGCTATATTTACAGGTTGCATACCCCTAGCCTGAAATGCTCAAAAATAGGAAGCATTTTGAGTGCCAGCATGATGTCACAAATGGAAAATTCCATACCTGACCTCCTGGGAGGGGTTGCATTCAAAACACCAAGTGCACTAAAAATATTGTTTAACGTTATCTCCAGGCTGTGTGTATAAGGTATGTGTGAAACATAAGTTAGTTTCTTGGTTAGGCTTGAGTTCCATTCCTAAGTATCTCATTATGTACATGCAAATGTTCCAAAGATAAAAAAAAAATTCCTAAATCTGAAACATTTTAGTCCCTGGCATTTTTGGATAAAGAATATTCACCTTGTAGTGGAAGGATAAATGCCTGCTGGATTGATTTGAATGCCAATGTCACAGGTAAGTCACAAGATTCCTAGCCTGAGTATACAGTTTAAGAAAGAAAAATTGAGATTAGCTTCACTTTTCCAGTTTTCCATTGCCAGAGGCCTCAAAGACCTCGGTATTAAAAGGTTTCTAATTTGGGATGTTCTGGTGGAGTTCATTTTTCCTTTCAATTTATATTTGGCTGATTTGACAGAAAGCATGGTTACTTCTGAAGCAGACAAGGAGATCAAAGGTGTGTTATTCACTTATGGAAAAATCTCTCTGTTCCCAAGTTCCTGAGGACATGAGTGAACTTTGCTGCTGTCAGGGGCGGCTCGGGGCTGGATCCTTCCATTTCGGATGCTCTGTGTGTAACTTCCAGTGGATCACATCCCACTTGCTCTTCCCCATAATGTTTTATTCATTAGAATGTTACCAAATGGAAATTATCCTTTGACTGTTAACAAGCTGCACAAAATGAGCCTGTTTTATTTAAAAAAAAAAAAAGATTTAGTCTAAACCAATGTGTTGGGATAGTCATTTATTTCTCCACTCTTTTTTAAAAATTTATTTTATTTTACTTGTTCTAATTAGTTGTATAGGGCAGTAGAATGCATTTATACATTTTGACAGATCATAGATAAATGGAGTGCAATCTCTCATTTTTCTTACACATATTGCAGGATCAGATTGGTCATGCCGTCATACATGTACGTGAGGTCATAATGTCTGTTTCTTTCTACTGTCCTTCCTACCCCTATGCCCCTTCCCCTCCCTTCACTCCCCTCTGCCTAATATAAAGTAACTTTGTTCTTCCCTAGTGACCCCTCTTATTGTGAATTAGCATCTACATATCAGAGAAAACGTTTGCCCTTTGGTTTTTTGGGTTTGGCTTATTTCACTTAGCCTAACTCCATCCATTTACAGGCAGATGCCAGAATTTTATTCTTCTTTAAAACTGAGTAATATTCCATCATGTATATTATTTCTCTACTCTTGACTTCAGAATAGAACTGGGGATAGCATTCTTGCTTGGGGATACTCTCTGGTAGTCAGAGATCTCTTCCCTGATGACCCTTTATAAGTTAGTACCCCCGGTTCTTCATCCCTTCACCCTGATGTTTTTTTTTCATGCACTTACCACTATCTAACATAGTTAGTTTGTTCGTTGTCAATCTTCTTCCACCAGAGTCTAAGCCACAAGGGAGTGGGTGTTCATCCACTGCTGTGGCGGGGCTCCTAGTACTAGGCCTGACACTGAGTAGGTGCTTAATAACTACAGGCTGATTGAACAAAAGGCAGCATTCATGGTTTCTACCGCAGAGTCCTCACGATGTACTGGGCAGTGTGACAAGCATTTGTTACATGTGATTCCGTGTCCTCACACAGCTCAGTGAGCTGGGGCTTCTGACATCTCCATGTATCATGGACGAAACGAACTTCAGGGAGCTCTAGTAAGGTGCCCACGGTTTCGCAGCTGGCAAATTGTGAGGCTCTTTTTATCCACCATGTGGTTTGTGGTGTGGTTATTGGAATTAGGTGGTCATATGTGACCCGATCATGTGGAGGACAGAGGCTCGGAAGTCTCTGTGTCTCATCCTCTGCCATCGATCGAAGCCCCCCGCCCCAATAAAAATAACTGCTAACATTCAATGTTTTTAAGGTTGTCAGGATGATGTCAAGTCCTGAACTTGAGTTATCTCATTTCATCGTCCTAATAACCCATGGAGCAAGTATCATCTGTCTCCTGGCACCCAGGGAGCAAGGACATTCACGGAGCCCATCAGCGGCAGGGCTGAGACTGGAACACCGTATTCCTGGTTCCGGTGCTGATCCGCAACCTGACTGTCTTGCCAGGTATTCCTTATGCTTTATTTCACACATACCTGGAAGTAAATACCGGAGCAGCGTTAAAGTCAGGATTAACTTGCGCTCGTACGGAAAAGGAAAACAGAAGAAATTGTGTTTCATGATGAAAAAGGGTAAGAGGACTCTGCTGGTGGGACCACAGGGGTCGACCTTGCCAATGCAGAGGGACCCGCTTTAGGAGGAAATGCCAAACCAAGGAGCCTCCGTGGAGGGGAGGAGGGCGGAGAGCCTGATATGAGCCAAGTCCAGATGCTTGCATGGTAGAGGGGAAGGTTTCACCAGGGGACGGGGAGGCTCAGAGGAAGGGCTTGCAGCACAGCTGGGTGCCATAGGGGGGAGCCATAGGCTTGTTCATCATGGGGAGGCAGTGTACGAAGGGACCATAAGCTTAGGTCCTGGGGTCACATCGTCCCCGCTGCTCCTCTTACTGTCCTGAGGGCGTCTTATTTCATCCTTCTCTGTTTTGTTTGTCTCATTTGCTAAGTGGAAACCCTACTTCTCCTAGGAGAAGTAATGAAGACAATGCATGAGAACCCCTCGTGCACCACCTGGCACCTAGAAATGCCAGTCAGCCTCAGCTCTCACCTCTGTTCCTGACAGCGGTGGCTTCAGAGAGTAAAAGAAGAGAGGGCAGATTAAGCAATGGATTAAGGCTGCGGGGGTGCCCGTGCTGTCGACCTTCCTAACCCGCTCCCCGGTTCAGAGCTTCGTTTAACCAACGAGGAGCCAGAGCCACTGAGAGGAGAAAGTCCTGTCCCAAAGCGACATAGAATGTTCTCTGAAGATCTAAGATGGACACCATCCGCCCCAGGGAGGGTGTGCTCAGCGATGGGATCACCCCTCCGTCGAGGCCAAAAAGAGTTCTGGGATGGCGGTGGGTGCGTCCACGTGGAGCCGAGCCCTGCCTCGACGTGTCCCGCACCGCCTCCTTCTGTTCCGACATCCGACTTCTCCAGCACGGTGGCTGCCACCTTGGTCCTCACCCCCGTCACTGCTCAGTTGCACAGTTGAGTGGTTTTCAAACTGACTTTCCCCACTGTGGCTCTTGTCCCTAACGTCCGTCCTCCAGGCAGCAGGCAGAGGGACCCTGTCACAGGTAACTCCAGTCATGCCACCGACTCCAGCCTGCTGTGCATCTGCTACCCCCCTTTGAACAGAGGGATCTGTCAATCTAACAGGAATTTCCTTAAAAGCATTGGCAGGAAAATGGATGGAGCTGGAGAATATCATGCTAAACGAAGTAAACCAGTCCCAAAAAACCAAAGGCCGAATGTTTTCCCTGATAAGTGGTTGATGATACATAATGGGGGAGGCGGGGTGGAGTGTGAGAGAAGAATGGAGGAACTTTGGATTACAGTAGAGGGAAATGAGAGGGGGGAGAGGGCAGGGGATGAAAGATTGGTGTGAATCTACATCGTGCACAACCATAGAAACGAAAAGTTTTACCCTGTTTGTATACAGTGAATCAAGTGCAGTCTGTAAAAATAATTTAAAAAAAAGACATTTGTGCTGTGTCTTGTGGTTTTACAGATTCTCTCTTTGGCCTACAGAATGGGAGAAAATCTTTGCCACTCACACCTTAGCTTGAGCATTAATCTCAAGGATATATAAAAACTCAAAAAACTTAACACCAAAAAAAAAAAAAAACAAACAAACAAACAAAAAAAACAACCCCATCAATACATGGACAAGGAAACTGAGCAGGCACTTCACAGAAGAAATACAATCAGTCAACAAATATATGAAAAATGTACAACATCTCTAGCAATTAGAGTCCATCTCGCTCCAGTAAGAATGACAATTATCAAACATACAAGTAACAATAGGTGTTGTTGAGAATGTAGGGAAAAGTTATATTCATACATTGCTGGTAGGACTGCAAATTGGTGCAAACACTCTGGAAAGCAGTATGGAGATTCCTTAGAAAGCTTGGAATGTAACCACCATTTGACTCAGTTATCTCACTCTTTGGTATTTACCCAAAGGATTTAAAAATCAGCATACTACTGTGACACAGTTACCTCAATGTTTACAGCAACTCAGTTCACAATAGCTAAACTATGGAACCAACCTAGGTGCCCTTCAACACATGAATGGATAAAGGAACTGTGGTATATAAAAACCATGGAATATTACTCAGCCTTAAAGAAGAATGAAATTATGGCATTTGCAGGTAAATGAATGTAGCTGGAGACTATCATGCTAAGTGAAATAAGCCAATCCCAAAAAACCAAAGACCAGATATTCTCTCTGATATGTGGATGCTAACACACAGTAGGGGTAGGGAGGGAAGAATAGAAGTTCTTTGGATTAGACAAAGGGGAATGAAGGGAAGGGAGGGGAGATGGGAATAGGAAAGACAATAGAATGAATCAGACATCACTTTCCTATGTTCATATATAAATATACAACCAGTGTATTTATGTTCAACCACAAGAATGGGATCCTAATTAAAATAAGTTATATTCCATGTGTGTATAATATGTCAAAATATACCCTACTATCATGTATATCTAAAAAGAATAAAAATTTTTTAAAAAATAGAAAAAAAAGATTCTCTTTTTGTGTTCTGTGTTTGAGAATTTGATTATAATATATTGGGTGACCATCTTTTCTGGTCATGTCTTTGGAGTCTTAAGGACCTCCTGTACCTGGATGTCCATATCTTTCTCCAAACAAAGGAAGTTTTCTGCTATTATTTCATTGAACAGGTTTTGTATACCTTCCCCTTTTCTTCTCCTTCAGGTATTCTCAGTGGGCAAATATTTGCTCAATTAATGGTGTCCCAAAGGTTTCAGAGTCTGTCTTCATTCTTTCATATATTTTTCTTTTTATCTGATGGATATACTTCAAAAGACCTGCCTTATACTTCAGATACTCTTTCTTCTGCTTTGTCTGGTCTCATGTTGAAGCATTCAGCTGTATTTTTTTTTTTTAATCTGACCGAGTTCTTTATTTCTTCAGGTTTTGTTTTTGCTGGATTTCTCATCCATAACCTTTATTGATTTCTTTTTTTTTTACCATTTTTTAAAATCTATCTTTTAATTTTTTACAGACTGCATTTTGATTCACTGTACACAAATGGGGTACATCATTTCGTTTCTATGGTTGTACACAATGTAGATTCATACCATTCGTGTAATCATACATGTACACAGGGTAATGACATCTGTCTCATTCCACCATTTTTCATAGTCCCCTCCCTCTCATTTCCTTCTACATCATCTAAAGTTCCCCCATTCTTCTCTTACTCCCCACCCCCCACCCCCATTATATATCATTCTCCACTTATCAGGGAAAGCATTTGGCTTTTGGTTTTTGGGGCTTGGCTTATTTCACTTAGCGTGGTATTTTCCAATTCCATCCATTTATTTGCAAATGCCATAATATTATTCTTCTTTATGGCTGAATAGTATTCCATTGTGTATATATACCAGAGTTTCCTTATCCATTCATCTGTTGTAGGGCATCTAGGTTGGTTCCACAATCTAGCTATTGTGAACTGAGCTGCTATAAACATTGATGTGGCTGTGTTTCTGTAGTTTGCTGATTTTAAGTCCTTTGGGTATAAATGGAGGAGTGGGTCAAAACTAGGTCAAAAGGTGGGTCCATTTCAAGTTTTCTGAGGATTCTCCACACTGCTTTCCAGAGTGGCTGCACCAATTTGCAACTCTACCAGCAACCTTCATTGATTTCTTAATCTTGTTCAATGGACTCTAATCTCTTGAATCTCATGAAGCTTCTTTATGATCATACTTTCAAATTCTTCCTCAGGCATTTCATGCACACTGATTTCTTTGGGATCTGTTGGTAGTCATTGTGTTCTTTTTTATTTGTCATGTTACCTTCCTTTTCCCCCTTCCTCATGTCCCTCCATGGAGATGTGTGCACCTGCTGGATAGTTACCTCCATCGCTTTCACAAAGTGGCTTTCTTAGTAAGAGGACTCCTCCTGAGGATGAGTCTTTGGGGGTCAATTTTGTACACAGTGCTGGCTTTGGTTCCAGCTTGGCACCGTAGTGTCGTCTCTCTGTTTGTGATGGTTTGGAGGTGAAGTGTCCCCTAAAAGCTCACATGTGAGACCATGCAGGAAGGTTCAGAGGAGAAATGATTGGGTTGTAAGAGTCTTAACCCAATCAGTGAGTGAATCCCTGCTGGAATGAACTGAAATGGAAGGTGTGACTGGAGGAGGTGGGAATTGGGGCGTGGCTTTGGTTACATATTTGGTATTTGGAGAGTGGAGTCTCCCTCTCTCTCTGCTTCCTGATGACGTGAGCTGCTTCCCTCTGCCACACTCTCCCGCCATGATATTCTGCCTCACCTGGAGCCCCGAGGAATGGAGCCGGCCTTCTGTGGACTGAGACCTCTGAAACTGTGAGCCCTCAAATAAACTTTTCCTCCTTTAAAATTCTTCTGGTCAGATCTTTCGGTCCAGCAGCAAAAAACCTGACTGAAACCCCGTTGCTTCTTGGACTCTACCTGACGACTTTGGGCGAGGGGTGTGTCTCCGTGAAGTCTCTGGGGTCCACACGGGGCTGGGTCACCACAGCAGCTGTGGGCCGTGGACACCTGCCCTCAAAAGAAGCAGTGGCTTGGCCCATCACTGCCTGGACAGAGGCAGCGGCAGGAGCTGCAGGCCCCCTTTTTGGGAGTTCCCAGCCCTGATCGTCGTGCATGCCCAGGTCCAGCCTGGGATTGGCGTGTGCTCAGATGCAGCGGGAGGGCAGGGCAGGGGCGGCAGAAACCTCATCACTAGCTCCCATGGCGTGGGGATGGGATGGCGGCAGGAAGCTGTTGGTTCCCACAGGTGCTGGACCCACCTTTGGTCTCAGAGCATAAGCACCCTGGTCTCAGTGATGTCGCCCTCGGTTCCCTGCAGTGCCGAAATTCCTATCCCCGTAATGAAGGGCACCAAGCCGGCTTGAGGGCTGGGTCACAGTTGCTCTGCTGAGTTAAATTGCATTTGGGTGGCACAACTCCCAGTGTGGTGGAATGCCTGGCGGGGGGGTGTCCCAGAGATGGGGACATACAGGATTCTCTGACCCTTAAAGCGGCATGAATTTGGGTAATAGCTCCCTTCTCAAGATGGTACCCGAGCCCCACAACCTGAGCTCTGGGGATTGGCGGGGAGATCCCGCGACTTCCTTCTCCAAAGCAAAACCACTGTGCAGAATCCAGGTTGGTCCCCTTGCTGGGCTATAAGCCTGTGGTGACTGTGGAACCTTCTAGTAGCTAGGATTGTTGACATCCATACCCACTAATTGCTGGGTGCAGTTCCCGAGGTACGTTTTCCTCTTGCTGTGCCCTTGGCCCCAGTTATACAGGATTCGTCACTCACTTGCTGAGTTCTGACATTCTTCCACAACCGCTTGTCTCAAAACCAGCTGTCCATCTGTGACTTTCTTTCATTCTTTCTTTTTTAAAAAATTTATTTTTATTGTAAACAAATGGGATACATCTTGTTTCTCTGTACATGAAGTAGAGGCATACCATTTGTGTAATCATACATCTACACCAGGTAATGGTGTTTGATTCATTGTTATTTTTTCCTCCCCCAACCACTCCCACCCCTCTTTTCCCTCCATACAGTCCCTCCTTCCTCCATTCTTGCCCCCCTCCCACCCCCCCATTATGTGTCATCATCCGCTTATCAGTGAGATCATTCATCCTTTGGTTTTTTGAGATTGACTTATCTCACTTAGCATGATAGTCTCCAATTTCATCCATTTGCCTGCAAATGCCATAATTTTATTATTCTTTATAGCTGAGTAATATTCCATTGTATAGATAGACCACAGTTTCTTTATCCATTCATCAATTGAAGGACATCTAAGTTGGTTCCACAATCTGGCTATGGTGAATTGAGCAGCAATGAACATTGATGTGGCTGTATCTCTGTAGTATGCTGATTTTAAGTCCTTTGGGTATAGGCCAAGGAGTGGGATAGGTGGGTCAAATGATGGTTCTATTTCAAGCTTTCTGAGGAATCGCCATACTGCTTTCCAAAGGGGCTGCACTAATTTGCAACCCCACCAGCAATGTATGAGTGTACCTTTTCCCCCACATCCTCGCCAACACCTGTTGTTGCTTGTATTCTTGATAATCACCATTCTAATTGGGGTGAGATGGAATCTTAGGGTATTTTGATTTGTACTTCTCTTATTACTAGAGATATGGAACATTTTTTTCATATATCTGTTGATTGCTTGTAGATCTTGTTCTGTGAAGTGTCTGTTCATTTCCTTAGCCCATTTGTTGATTGGGTTATTTATATTCTTGGTGTAGAGTTTTTAGAGTTCTTTATTTATTCTGGAAATTAGTGCTCTATCTGAAGTATGAGTGGCAAAGATTTTCTCCCACTCTGTAGGCTCTCTCTTCACATTGCTGATAGTTTCCTTTGCTGAGAGAAAGCTTTTTAGTTTGAATCTATCCCAGTTATTGATTCTTGCTTTTATTTCTTTTGCTATGGGTGTCCTGTTAAGGAAGTCTGATCCTAAGCCAACAAGTTGAAGATTTGGACCTACTTTTTCTTCTATAAGATGCAGGGTCTCTGGTCTGATTCCGAGGTCCTTGATCCATTTTGAGTTGAGTTTTGTGTAGGGTGAGAGATAGGGGTTTAATTTCATTCTATTGCATATGGTTTTCCAGTTTTCCCAGCACCATTTGTTGAAGAGGCTATCTTTTCTCCATTGCATATTTTTGGAACCTTTGTCTAGTATGAGAAAATTGTATTTATTTGGGTTTGTGTCCATGTCTTCTATTCTGTACCATTGATCTACCTGTCTGTTTTGGTGCCAATACTATGCCGTTTTTGTTACTATTGCTTTGTAGTAGAGTTGAAGATCTGGTATTGAGATACCCCCTGCTTCACTCTTTCTGCTAAGGATTGCTTTAGCTATTCTAGGTTTTTTATTCTTCCAGATGAATTTCATGATTGCTTGTTCTACTTCTGTAAGGTACATCGTTGGGATTTTAATTGGAATTGCATTGAATCTGTATAGCACTTTAGGTAGTATGGCCATTTTGACAATATTAATTCTGCCTATCCAAGAACATGGGAGATCTTTCCATCTTCTAAGGTTTTCTTTAATTTCTTTCTTTAGTGTTCTGTAGTTCTCATTGTAGAGGTCTTTCACCTCTTTTGTGAGATTGATTCCCAAGTATTTTATTTTTTTTGAAGCTATTGTGAATGGGGTAGTTTTCCTAATTTCTCTTTCTGAAGATTCATCACTTATGTATAAAAATGCATTGGATTTATGAGCATTGATCTTGTAACCTGCTACTTTACTGAATTCACTTATGAGTTCTAAAAGTTTTCTGGTGGAATTTCCCGGTTCCTCTAAATATATAATCATGTCATCAGCAAATAGGGATAGTTTGAGTTCTTCTTTTCCTATTCGTATCCCTTTAATTTCTTTGGTCTGTCTTATTGCTCTGGCTAGAATTTCAAGGACAATATTGAATAGAAGTGGTGAAAGAGGGCATCTCTGCCTTGTTCCAGTTTTTAGGGGGAACGCTTTCAGTTTTTCACCATTTAGAATGATATTGACCATGGGCTTAGCATAGATAGCATTTACAATGTTAAGGAATGTTCCCACTATCCCTATTTTTTCTAGTGTTTAGAGCATGAAGGGGTGCTGTATTTTATCAAATGCTTTTTCTGCATCTATCGCAATAATCATGTGATTCTTGACTTTAAATCTGTTGATATGGTGAATTACATTTATTGATTTCTGCATGTTGAACCAACCTTGCATCCCTGGGATAAAACCCACTTGATTGTGGTGCACTATCTTTTAAATATATTTTTGTATGTGATTTGCTAAAATTTTGTTGAGAATTTTTTCATCAATGTTCATTAAGGATATTGGTCTGAAAATTTCTTTCCTTGATGTGTCTCTGTCTGGTTTAGGTATCAGGGTGATATTGGCTTCATAGAATGAGTTTGGGAGGGTTCCCTCCTCTTCTATTTCATGGAATACTTTGGAAAGTATTGGAATGAGGTCTTCTTTAAAGGTTTTGTAGAACTCGGCTGAGAACTCGTCTGGTCCCGGACTTTTCTTTGTTGGTAGGCTTTTGATGACTTCTTCTGTTTCATTACTTGAAATTGATCTATTTAAGTTGTGTATGTTCTCCTGGTTTAGTTTAGGTAATTCATGTCTCTAGAAATCTCTTGATGTCTTTGAGATTTTCTGTTTTGTTGGCGTATAGATTTTCAAAATAGCTTCCAATTATGTTTTGTATTTCACTCGTGTCTGTTGTGATATTTCCTTGTTCATTCCGAATTTTAGTAATATGAGTTTTCTCTCTCTTTGTTAACGTGACTAAGGATTTATCAATTTTGTTTATTTTTTCAAAGAACCAACTTTTTATTGTGTTAATTTTTTCTGTTGTCTCTTTTGTTTCAATTTCATTGATTTCAACTCTGATTTTAACTATTTCCTGTCTTCTACTACTTTTGGTGTTGGTTTGTTCTTTTTCTAGGTTTTGAGTAGTTTCTGTTGGAGTAGTTTCTGTTGTAGTAGTTTCTGTTTTTTATTCTGTCATTTATTTCTAATTTCAATCCATTATGATCTGATTGAATACAAGGTAGTATCTCTATCTTCTTGTACTTGCTAACATTAGCTTTGTGGCATAAAATATGGTTTATTTTAGAAAAGGATCCACATGCTGCTGAGAAGAAAGTGTATTTGCTCTTTGTTGGATGGTATATTCTATATATGTGCTTTAAGTCTATATTGTTGATTGTGTTATTGAGATCTATGGTTTCTTTATTCAATTTCTGTTTGGAAGATCTGTCCAGTGGTGAGAGAGGTGTGTTAAAATCGCCTAGTATTATTGTGTTGCGGTCTATTTGATTTCTGGCATTGAGAAGGATTTGTTTGACGTACATGGATGAGTCAATGTTTGGGGCATAGATATTTATGATTGTTATGTCTTGCTGATTTATGCTTCCCTTGAGCAGTATGAAATGTCCTTCTTTATCCCTTCTGACTAGTTTTGGCTTGAAGTCCACATTATCTGAAATGAGGATGGATACTCCAGCATTTTTCTGTGTCCATGTGCATGGTATGTTTTTCCCCATCCTTTCACCTTTAGTCTATGGGTGTCTCTTTCTATGAGATGAGTCTTTTGCAGGCAGCATATTTTTGGATTTTTCTTTGTAATCCAATCTGCCACTCTGTGTCTTTTGGTTGATGAGTTCAGGCCATTAACATTCAGGGTTATTATTGTGATATGATTTGTATTCCCAGTCATTTGGTTCATTTTTGTTTTTTGACATGACTTGGTTTCTCCTTTATTTGGCTATTCCTTTAGGCTAGTTCCTTCCTTTGCTGATTTGCATCATTGTTTTTCATTTCTTTCTCATGGAATATTTTGCTGAGAATGTTCTGTAATGCCAGCTTTCTTTTTGTAAATTCCTTTAGCTTTTGTTTATCATGGAAGAATTTTATTTCGTCGTCAAATCTGAAGGTAAGTTTTGCTGGGTATAAGATTCTTGGTTGGCATCCGTTTTCTTTCAGGGCTTGGTAGGCCCTTCTAGCTTTTAGGGACTGGATTGAAAAATCTGCTGATATTCTTATTGGTTTCCCCCGAATGTAATTTGTTTCTTTTCTCTCACAGCCTTTAAAATTCTGTCTTTATTTTGTATGTTAGGTATTTTCATAATAATGTGCCTTGGTGTGGGTTTGTTGTAATTTTGTATATTTGGAGTCCATTAAGCCTCTTGTACTTGATTTTCCATTTCATTCTTCAGATTTGGGAAATTTTCTGATATTATTTCATTGAATAGATTGTTCATTCCTTTGGTAGGTTTCTCTGTGCCTTCCTCAATCCCAATAATTCTTAAATTTGGCCTTTTCACGATATCCCATAATTCTTGTAGATTCTTTTCATGATTTCTTACCATTTTCTCTGTTTGGTCAACTTTGTTTTCAAGATTAAATACTTTGTATTCAATGTCTGAGGTTCTGTCTTCCAGGTGTTCTATCCATTTGGTTATGCTCTCTATGGAGTTTTTTATTTGGTTTATTGTTTCCTTCAAGTGTTTTTTTTTTCAGTATCTCTCTTTATTGAAATGATCTTTTGCTTACCATATTTGCTTTTTAAATTCTTGATTGGTACGATCATTTAATGCCTACATATGCTCTTTCATCTCTTCCTTCAATGCCTGCATTTGCTCTTTCATCTCATTGTTTGCTTCCCTGATTGTTTTAATTATGTACATTCTGAACTTCCTTTCTGACATTTCTTCTGCTGTGCTGTCATTGGGTTTTATTGATATAGTATCTAGGTTTGTTTGGAACATTGTCTTCCCTTGTTTTCTCATATTGGTCAGATGTCAGTGGGACTCTGAGATATTGCAGTTTTCCTCTGTTAGCTTATAGCGTCCCTGTAGATTTCCAGTGTATCACCTCCCAGCCTTCAGTAGCTTGAAGTCTTGGAGGAACTTGATAATGCAGAGCTTCCGAAGAAAGCTGCCCCTAGCCCGCTGTTGGGTCCAGGGCTGGGGGCTGGCTCTGCATGAAAAACCTCTCACTGGGCGGGCCTGCTCCAAGAAGCTGGCTGTGGACCGAGCCTGCCGCCAGAGAGAGCGGGGCTGCTCGGGGAAGTCACTCGCTGCCCTGCCCTGCTCTGAGAAGCTGCCTACTGTCCGGGCCTGCCACCCAGGCTGAGCTTCACCCAGTGGGAGAGACTCACCCAGTGGCTCTGAGTTGGTCTGAGTCTCTCAATACCTCACCGTCTTGAATCCTGAGTTCTGGAGTGATAGGAGATGTAGTCGCCCTCTAGTCCGCCATCTTGGGAAGATCCGACTTTCTTTCTTTGAGGAGGAGAAGGAAGTGGGTGCTGACCACCTCTGTCCAGCCAGCTAGAATTCTCTAGTATCCCACTTTAAGAGCAGTTCTCTGGGGCTGGGGATATAGCTCAGTTGGTAGAGTGTTTGACTCGCAAGCACAAGGCCCTGGCTTCAATCCCCAGTACCGCAAAAAAAAAAAAAAAAAAAAAAAAAAAAAAGAGCAGTTCTCTGGAGTATTACTCAGCCATAAAGAAGAATAATATTTTAGCATTTGCCAGTAAAATGAGTGGACCTGGAGACCATGCTAAGGGAAATAAACCAGGCCCCAAAAGTCAGAGATGGAATGTTTTCTCTGCTATGTCAAAGCTAATCCAAAATAAAGGAGAAAATAATAAAAGAAAAATCAGTGAAATAGATCAAGGGAATTTAAGAGGAGGGAGAAGGGATGGGATAGGAAAAGACATTGGAATGAATCTGACCTAGCATTCCCAGGTACATATATGAATATATCACAGTGAATCTCACCATTCTATATATCCACAGTACAGTACTTAAAAAAAATCTGTAAGTAAATAACAAAAAGATCAGTAAAGGAAAGGAAACAGAAGGAGGGAGGAGGAGAGGGAAAGGAGAAGTACTGGGGACTGAATTAGAACAAATTACCTCCAGTGCTTTTATAATTTGTGTCAAAATGAATGCCAATGTTATGTATAACTGAAAAGAATCAATAAAAAGAGCAATTCTGATTTTGTGACTAGGAATTTTTTTTAACAAGCTAGTACTTTTCAAATTTATAAGATATGAATATATATACACACATGTGCATATACATACATATATTCACTTATTCACTGCACTTACATAAGGATTTGGGTGCATGACAAAATAGATTGACACCCACAAGTGTGAAAAGTTTTATTTATTTGCTTATTTATTTTTAAAGTTGAAAGAATCCTAATTGCCTGCTTTGTTTCCTTCCTTTACCTAGGGACTTGTGCTTAATACAGCATGGTTAATTAATCAGAGTTCAGATAAATTGTTTGCTATTTTCTTACTTTCTCTTTATAATGTGAGTGACAGCTGGAAAGTCCCCAAGTCCCTGTTTTCTTACTATTATTTATGGATTCTATACACAGGTGCTTTCATAGAAATATATTTGAACAGAATATTTGTTAGTATTACCAAGTGTGGTTTAAAAGAGGCTCTGATATACTTATTTAATAATAAAATTATTACAGGAGCATGTCTACTTAAAACAAGATTAAACTACCCATTATCCAGTGATCAGTCGGAGGAGTGAAAGTATAACAGAGATACAATAACAGTAACTTTGTTCTGTGGGGAAATTTGGGAATATATTTATTGTCCTACTTCATGAGTGCCTCATTTAGAAAATGAAAGAAGATTGGCTAGGACTATAGCTAGACTGGCTGGAATCTGTGATGACAGATTCACACTGGGCAAGATTTATGCTAGGTAAATAACCTAGCTGTGAATCCAGATGATTTGCAAGTGAATTAATAGTTGTTGGCATAAATCAGTCTTGGTTTGGGACTGCAGCGCTGGTGGAAAGAGTATTAGGTGCCATGGATCAGCACAGGCCTAAGGCGGGTCACCGGCGCTTTGGTAACTAGTCCCTTTTCCTCCACGGATGGCCGACTCTAGCAAGAGACCTCCGAGGCCCAGGGTGAGTTATTGACCTCGTATAGACTTGTCCTGCGGGGCCAGCTTTACTGTTAGCTCAGTCTGAGAGTAACTGGGTTCTGACGTTACCGGCTGTGGAGCAGCGTATGTGAAATGGCATGTGGCCTCAGCCCATTAGCGGGCGACAAACTGTGTGTCAGACACACTTCTATTACCAGCTCTTTTCTCCCTCGAGGTTTAGAGGCTGGGACCACAGAGGTGAAATGAAACTGGCCTTTCACCCTAAGAGGCCCCGTTGGAGTAAAAAGTGCCAGCGTTGTGACGGGTCACAGACCTTTTGGAATGTGTATCCATTTCTGTGACGCAAGTCTTCAGCTTTAAGAGCTGTTCCTTTTAGCATTTTTCATTATGACTTGAAACCATTGGAACCTTCTGGCAGTTGGACTTACTGCTGAGGAGCAAGGATTGTGTGTCCCACCCAGATGCACACGCAGAATCAGCCCTCTGTTTCCCTGGGGTTTACGTCCATGTATTCAATCAACCACGGATAAGAATAAATAAATTTAGCAATAAATTTCATCTGTAATGAAGGAGGACAGACCTTTTTCTTGGTGTTATCCCCGGATCCATAGGGCATAACTATTTACACAGAATTTACCTTGTAGATTCTGTGCAAAGACTATAGCATTTTATATAAAATGAGGGTCTTGAACATCTGTGGATTTGGGTATCCACGGGGACTCCTGGAACCAATCCCCTGTGTGTGTGTGTGTGTGTGTGTGTGTGTGTACATACACTAAGGTAAAATAGGCCCAAGTGAGCTCAATCTCCCCTTCTACCATGTGAGGACAGAGATAGATAGATAGATAGATAGATATATAGAGAGGGAGGTATCACTCTCTGAACCAGGAAGCAGCCCCTTCCCAGTTGCTGAATCTGCCAGTACTTTGCTTTTGTACTTCCCAGCCTCTATAACTGTGAGAGATAAATTATACTTTTTTATAAGCTGCCCAGTCCATGGTGTTTTGTTATAGCCTCCCAATGGACTGAGATCCTAGGGGATATGGTCATGTGGTAGGGAGGGGGCTTTCTGGAGAAATTAGACCATTCTAAGAGGTCAAGGTATGGTGCCGACTTTTATTGAATTCTCAGTCCAGGGTAATCGCGGTCATACGTAGCAGGGATAAATGAATGCTTGTGAATGAATGACTACTGTACGTCTTCATCCCAAAGGAACAGCTGCAGTTCGGAGGGTTTCCAGATCAAAAGGCTGACAGGGCATGCTCGGAGCTGCAGGGGTAAGTGTCTCCTCAGAGCAGACCTTCTTGCTCCGAGCTCTGAACGGGCCCTGCTCTCTGCGGTCTGTCTCCCTGACAGACTCCATCTGGGTTCTCTGAGGATGGTGTGGAGGAACTTGAAAGCAGGAGGTGGGGCGGGAGAGTGTGAATTACAAGACAGGCCAGGCCAGGCGAACTTCACAGCCACACTAATAGGTGTGAGCTTTAGGGATGCATGGCTTCTCTGCCAACTTGGCTCCAGCAGACAGAGAGTATTCTGCAGCCTTCCTTCTGGGGGCTCATTAGTGAGGGGAAGCTGTTGCCTCAGCCAGTCAGGGCCAGCCAGGGCCAAGAAGCAGGTTAATTGAAGTGGGTGGACCCCCGGAGAGTGTAAACAAGGAAGTGTTTTGGAGAGAAATGTCTGTAAATCTATTTGAGTGAGTTACAGTTGGCAAATGCTAAAGTCACCCCAGCAAGATGACCTGGGTGTCTTCCTCACTGAGATGGCAACAATAATGTGTCTGTCATGTAGGATTGTGAGCATTACATGAAATAATGTATGTGCAAGTACTTTGTATATGAATGTGCTTTATAAATGCTCTTCTGGTCAGTTTCTGAGTTCCGTTCAACAAAGACTGACTAAATGCCAGGCACTGAGTCATAAAATGATGAATGTTCTGGTGTCTGGTTATTCTCCACCATATAAAGTAGAGAAATGGGTGTTTTGAGAAAAAGAGCCAGCATGACATTCTGGAGGTTCAGCAGGAGAAGAAAGTCCTCTTTGGGTGCATCACATGCAGGGTGCAGGGCTCTGGAGACATGGCGGGAGTTGAATGGACCTATGGAGAAGGAAAGACATTGCATGTTGAGGGACCACCAGCAATTCAGGCAAGGGCGGAGAGAAATGACCACGTAACACTGAGAGGGAGTGAGCAATCCTGTGGGGTACTGATGTGGGTGCAGCAGGAGATGAGCCTGGAAAGGCAGGTGGGAGCCAGACTGTAGAGGCCCTTGAGTCAGGTGGAGAGGGGATCTGGTAGGTAGAGGAGGAATTGAAGCAGCTGAGGCAGGATGTCATCTGATGCGCATGGCACCCTAAGACAATGGAATTGACTGAAGGAGGGGAGAGACAGGATGCCAAAAATGCACATCCTGGTTTTCATCAGATTCAGAGGTTATTTCAAGCCAGAGAAAAGTGAACAGACAAGAATGCATTGGGATTTCAGACCTATGTCTGCACGGGAGTGAGGAGCAACCTGTTTTCTGATAATCCAGGAACAGTTTCTGTAATCAAGACAAGTTCTTTCAAGAGCCAGGATAGTTCAGACACAGGGCAGTCCCAGGACAGAGCCCTTCAGGGTATATGGTCAGTTCTGTTAAGTGATCATATTCCCCACCTTGGAAAGTTACTAATTTTTTTTTTTTCTGATCACACCTTGAGAAGCCTGAGAAAACAAGCATCATAACACATTTGAGATGTGTTCCCACCACTTGTGTGTGTGTGTTTGTGTGTGTGGTTTTCCAGTAGTACCTGGATTTTCTGATTTCAGAATAAATGATTTCATAGATTAGGAGGCTTTATGTTTACCTGCATAAAATATATTTTTTTAAAAAATCAACATTTTCTGGTTATGTTTGTAATTATAATGCAATATCTGCTCCATGCACAAATTTGACACTATAACCACTGTTAATATTTTCCTTCATGCCCTTTCAATCTTTTAAAGAGGTATGCATAGTAGATATACAGTTAAGCCCATAGAGATCCATATGCATTTGTGCACATATGCATCTGGATAAGTGTCTGTGTGTTTTCTATTAGGACTAAAACATATTAATTGTACAGATTAATGAGATTCACTGTAATATTTTCTTCATGTGTATACTGTGTATGGATGGTGTCCATTCTGTTCATTACCCTCTCCCTATCCCCCCACCCTAATCCACTTCAGCCCCTTTTTTCATTCCCTAGTCATCCCTCTTTTACTTTCAGATCTTCATTTTTCCCCCCTCGGGTTTCTATATGAAAGATAACCTGGTAATTGTTCTATTGAGCATGTCTCATTTTGCTTAACATGAAATTACCTAGTTCCAGCCATTTTCCTGCAGATTCTTTTCAGCAGAATAATGTTCCACTGTGTTTATTTGCCATGTTTTATCCATTCATCTGTTGATGGCCACAGGGGCTGATCCCATGTCTAGATCGTTATGAACACTGCCATGATAAGCCTTGGTGCAGGTTTCTCTTCCTTACGCTGACTTTATTTCTTGCACATATGTACTGAGAAGTGAGATAGCTGGATCATATGGTAGTTCTCTTTTTAGTTTTCTGAGGAACCTCAATAGCTTTCCATAATGGTTGTGCTAATTCATATTTTTTACCAGCAGGGTCTAAAGGTCCTTTTTCTCTTAATCCTCATGAGCATTTGTTGTTATTATTTTTTGGAATAGCCATTAATCTAAGTGGGGTGAGATGGACGTGTATTTTTGTAAGATACAATTTGCATAAAGAGCTCATAACCTTTTGCATTGTTACATATGTGTTTTACATGTATCAAGATATATTTAACATTGTGCTCAGTTTTCTTCATTTGCAATAGATGGTCTCAAAATATTCCTTACAAAATATGTGTTTTGATGTTCAGAAAAATAGACACCTTAAAATCTTATAAAATCTTTACATTAATTATGTTGTAATATAGCACTTAATTACATGTTATATTTATATAGAAGTTTGATGTGAATTGTTTCTTGATATAAGGGTGACCATTAATTCTTTTTTTGTTTGTTTGTCACTGGGAATTGAACTCAGGGGCACGTAACCACTGAGCAACATCCCTGGCCCTTTTTATATTTTATTTATAGAGACAGAGTCTGGCTGCTAAGTTGCTTATGGCCTTGCTAAGTTGCTTAGGTCCGCACTAAGTTGCTGAGGTAGGCTTTGAGCTCACGATCCTCCTGCCTCAGCCTCCTGAGCCACTGAGATTGCAGGTATACTACCAGGAGACTGAATTTTCAAAAAGTCAACTCTTTCTCCAGCTTACAGTTTACAAACCTGTTACCTTGCTGTTGACAGGTTTGCTGTGAATAATCTTTGAGATTAGGACTCTGATCCAAAAGCCCTGAGTTCAAAGCTACATATCCTTGAACTTTGGAACACACTCTCCAATTCAAATTCCAGTTCTGCCACTTCACTGACAAGTTTCTCAAGCTTTCCAAGCCTCTATTTTCTTACCTGTGCAATGGGGCTAATAATAGGAGCCTCCTGACATCTGGAGAGTGGCAATGATTAAGTGCATTAATATATGAACAGCTCTTAGAATACACCGGCTCACAACAAATGCTGTCCACATGAAGGCTAGCTGTTATTAAAACAGATCTTTTCTTTCCACTGTGCCAACTGCCTCTTTTTTTGTGACTGAACCTTAATCACTTGAGTTTATTTCTTTTTCTCCACCAAAGGTGATTTTATTTAAGACTTTAACTAAACATAATGAAACAAAGTTGATCTCATTCTAGAAAGGAATATGCACAGCTGTTACCTCCCTTCTGAGAGGGCTCATTTTTATCCCAGAGGTAAATGCACATTTGAATAGATAAGGATATTTGCATTACTTTTTGGGGGGTTTTATCTAAAACTAGAAGCAATGCTGCTGATGGGTTTGGCATGGCCAAGCATTCAACTATTTGGGGTGATCATTTTTGGCATGCTTAACTTCCTGTATCACCCCCAACATCTGATATGTTGCTGACACTTGCAGGTAAAATTCTGAAGTGGCGGCAGCATCCCACCTCTGTTAATCAGCGTGTGTAATGCAGGTACTAATGATGTGACGTGCCACTGTACTGCAACTGTTAAGCCATATGGTGCTTGCTTGCTGTTATTTATGGTGAAGGCATGGATGCTTCCAGTTTTCTGAAGTACCAACCTACATATGCAAAGATGCTCCAAAGCTCTTTCAGAGGCTAAAAGGGGCCAGCTTTGCATCCCCATCTGACATTCTTCAGTCCAGTTTGTGAAAAACGTGGGAGAAAGAATCATCACCTGAGATACAGTTTGAGTCAAGATACATTCTGTATTTATGACTGCACAGAATAGGAGAGAGATGTACATACTTTCCTAGAAACAAAGTATTGTCACCAATTTTCCAAGAGACTGCTGGGGGGCCAACCAGAGCTCTAATACTAAAAAGATGATTGAAGTGATATTCGCTAGGCTTTTTGTGAATGAATTTGGCTTTTAAAAAAAAAAAAACAAACTTCCCAAATTGTGAGAATTGAAAATGCCGGGTTAAAAAGTATATAGCTATAGCTATATTAGTAATACAAATGAGACCTGTCAAAGAGCAAACTTACTATGTGCTGGGCACAGCAGCTTTAGGAGTAAGCCAGATGGGCTGTGCCCAGGTGCTAGTTCATGAGGGATGCGGAAACAGCCCTGTGAGAAGAGATGGAGAGACCTGTGCTTATGAGCTGCTGCCCCTCAGTGAGTGTCATGGTGGCCTTATCCCCGGGATCGTATGCACATACATATTCTATCAAAAACATCACTTGCCCTTATGGGAGGTGATAGTCTGAGGGGTTGTTCAACTTGTGTTTTAGCCAGCTATTTCACTGCTGTGACTAAATGACCCAACCAGCACAACTGTAGAGGAGGAAAAGTTTATTTGAGGGCTCATGGTTTCAGAGCTCTTAGTCCATAAAAAGCTGGCTACATTCCTTAGGGCCCGAGGTGAGGCAGGACATCATGGCGGAAGAGTGTGGCAGAGGGAAGCAGCTCACATTATCAGGAAGCAGAGAGAGAGCAGTTCCACTCTCCAGATACCAAATATCTATCCCAAAGTCACACCCCAATTCCCACCTCCTCCAGCCACACCCTACCACTTCAATTAATCCCTTCTGGAATTAATTCACTGATTGGGTTGAGACCCTCACAACCCAATCATTTCTCCTCTGAACCTTCTTGCATCGTCTCACATGTGAGCTTTTGGGGGACGCTGCACATCCACACCATAACAGCTTGCTCCTTCATAGGGTTGATATTGGCAGTGTTGTACCACGTGTGGGGCTTGAATGCAGATCGATTCGCACAACTGCAGGCAGTAGACTCCAGTGTGATTCTGTTGGTTCGGATCAGCTAAATACCTTCCCTGTTCCTCTTGACTGGGATATGATTTTGCCTCCTGGGAGACTGTCGGCAGTGTCTAGAGATGTTTCTGTTTCTGAGTGATCAAAAGAGTGTGGCATGGTACTGGCCTCTAATGGGTAGAGGCCAGGGATTTTGCTATGAATTCTATAAGAGACTTGACACTCCTGCTTCCTACCCCAACAAATAATTATCTAGGCCCAAATGTCAGCAGTGTCCATGTTGATAAGCCCAGCTTTAGAGTGAGTCGGAGGATGCAGTTTGAGGAGGATGGGATGACCAGAAAGGCTGTCTGCTTTAGATACAGCATTTAGCATCTCTTCTAAATAAATACTAGACAGAGCTTACAGAATATTATTTGAAGGAATACTAATTAATTAGCCTGTGCTGGATGCCCCTGTATCTTGGTCTGGTCATGGCTAGGCACAGTGCTAAGTGGTTTAAATGTGTCGTTTCATTAACTCTGTTAAATAACCTATAAAACTGAAGGCAATATTACTATATTTCAGAAAGCAGGAGAGAAAAATCCAAACCTCTGCTTTTCAGTGAATATACCACTTCATATTATTTAGAATTAAATAACATGGCAATCACTCTTTTAGAAGTTTTTTTTTTTTCTTTCCCTGAAGATGAAAATAAAACCTTCTGCACCCAGGAAGGGAATAGGAAACTGGTATTTTCTTAGTGGCATTTCAAAGCCATAGATTCAAAAGAATTGACAAATGGAATTATTTCAAGCCTGGTTATTATGGCACGAATGAGCTTATTAATCCATGCACGGACTGCTTCCTGCCATGCCACAGCATGAGGGATGATACATGGCTATGGAAAAGAACTATAAGTTTTCCATTTTGGACCCCTGTGTGCAGGGACGTGAGATCTGCAGAATGTAAATCCGCAGAGTCTATTTGTTAGCTGGGATATGTGATTCCTTAACCTACTTGGTTGGTTTCCTCATGTCTAACTGTAAGACCTGACTTTGACCATTAATTTTGAAAGTAACTTAGGGTCTGTTTTAAGTATATTACAGATGTTAACTTATTTATGCATTATGAATATTTTTATTTTATGCACAAGAAACTTAGGTGTGGGGAGATAATGATCAGTGTCAGACTAGTGCTGAGTCTGGATTTGAACCTGGAGTTCACATCGGTATGATGCATGATTCCTCTGCGGTACTGTATGACAGAATAGCATATTTAAATGTGGCCTTAGGAGATAGCAAGAATACAGTCTCTGTTACTCAATTCCCGTGCATTCTGACCTCTTTAAGTTCCAGTCTCCTATTTGTAAAATAGAAATAAAGAAAATTATACTTTGTGTTATCTGAAAATATAATTGATCTTCATGATTTGTGGTTGATGTGTTCTATAAAGTCACTGTGAATACTAAATGAACAAACCCCAAGCTAGTGCCCTGAGGGAAATAAAAGCCAGTTCTAAGGCATATGTTTCCTCTTAGGGGAACTAGAAAGTTAGATTCCTGTGAGCCTCCACAACCTTCAATCCGTCAGTACATAATCTTGTTTGTATGTTATTTTCATAAAATACCACCTCCCAGGCTGGGGTGTGTGGCTTAGTGGTAGAGCGCTCACCTAGCATGTGTGAGGCGCTGGGTTCCATTCATAGCTCCACATATTAATTAATTCATTAAATAAGGGTCCATCAAAAAGAAAAGCAACAACCACCTCCTTATATCTATTGTCGATTCACCAACATTGGAGTCCTGGCCCACAGCACGGAAGTTCATACCCCAGTGAAGCTTACCTCGCACACATTTTTTTTCCAGAAGGCCCAGCCTATCCTCCTCATTCTTGGGCCAACACTTTCGCAGTAGGGCAGGCTAATTTAAGCAGTAAAATCACAGCAGAGATCACAAAGACACTCTTGGGCTGCCTTGTTCGACCTCGGCTATGAAGGCTTATGTTGCAACTCACATTTTTCATCTCTCTGTGCGTGTCTGGGAATGACTGTGAAGGTACCACGAGGATTGATTTTTGGAATCACAAATGCATTTTAACGAGTAGGCGCATTTGCATAGGCCGAGTCTGAATTCAGCATCAATGATTCTATATACCTGAAGATCTGAAGTGAGCACCTGCAAACTCAAGATGTACACAGTATGTTACCATGAGCACGTGGAAAGCATTCAATAAGTAGCAGCTAGTTTTGTTATTTTAAGTAAATAAGATGAATTTTATTAAGGGTGAGTCTTTTTTTTTTTTTCCCCTAATCTTTAAAATACATGGTAAGAGATTGGATCTGGAATTTGGTAGATCTGTTTTTGTGATGAAACACTAAAGTCGATGTTACATATCAGACATTTTTAGGATAACGCTTCAGAATATCTGGCATATCAGACTCTCTACGGCTTTTGGCTGTGTTATTCTGTAAGATTTAATACAATGTAATTATAAGCTGAGGAGTTTTCCTACTATTAATAATTGTGCTTTGTTTATTTTTTTAAAAAGATGCCGGGTGCCAAGTTTATTTTTTGGGAGGTTGTTCTGTGTTGACCTCCTGAGACAGCTCTTTTCTAGAGGTACTGTGGCTATAGAGTACAGCCTTAAATATGGACCATGCCCCCTAGCACCCCTATAAGGGTGTCAACTAGGCAGCAGAACTTGGAATATATTGGATTGTGGTGAGTACGCTGTAGAATGAGAGAAAAAGTGAAGGGGAAGTTCAGCTGCCTACCTTTCCTGCGTCAGAGAATTCTTGCCTTGTATTCCATAGTTTTAGTTAATGCTTCTCAAAGTTGGGCAACATGCAAGGTCACTTAGGGACTTGTTAGAGATGCAAATTTCCCCCCAGACCTTCTGAATCAGAAACTTTGAAGATGGAGCCTGAATCTCTGTTGGAACCACAATGCCAGACTGAGGCCGAAAAAGACTGCCCGTCAAAGTCACTGAGTTCTCTTGTTCACAAGTACCGTGCAGACTACAGAATTCTCTGATATGCATGCACTGTTTCTTTTGTGGAAGTTAAAACTTGCCTGGATTTTTCTCAGATTGTCTGGGGTCTAATTCTTTTGTTTGAAAACAGCTCCCTGTTTGGCCTCTGATAATTTCTGAAACCTCCTTATTATGTTTCAGCTTCTTATTTAATGACTTAGATGGAGCTGCTGCTTCTTTTTTATTTTAAAATTTTGATTTCATTTTCATGCAAATACTTACAGCCTCCAGAAAGATAAAGCGTATGAATGGATTTGTCTTCCAGGTTCTCAGGCATATGGCTTGTCAAGGTTTTTCTTTCATTTACAAAAATGTTTAGGGCATTGCATGTTTCTTTTCTCTTCGCCTGTTCTCCTACCAGAAGTTCTTTGAATGTTATTCAATAACTCTCACTTTTCAAGCTGATGTTATCGTGACTATTTTGAAGATCTTAATTTTGGTCAAATTATTCATTTATTCATTTGTTTCACAAATGTTTAGGAGACTGCGCTTTGGGCTGGGCACACAGGTAGTGCTGAGCATAACAGGTGATCCTTGTTCTTAGGGCACCCACCTGTCCCTGGGGAGACAGACCTTAGAGACTCATCATAAAAATAGCTAGAACTTCTGTAACAAACATGAATGGAATGCACAGTGCTGTGGGAGAGGACAGAGTATAGATACAACCTTGACTGTCAATGTGTTGCTATGTGTCTGACATTTAAATAGATCCTGTAGCAGATGTGTATAGATACAGTGGGAAGGGAGGAGACTTGAATATGCATGCAGGCCTTCAAGAAGGAATAGAAGTGAGATGGGGATTCCGAAACTTAGAGAGTGTGGCAAGGGGTGAAGCTGATCTGGGGAGCAGATGGCATTTGCATGGCTCATACAGTGCAGGGGATAATGACAAAAATTCAAGCTAACAGTTGACACAAAGCACATGAAGATGCAAATTTAATATCCTTAGAGATCCTTTTATTGGAAGTGAGACTGGGGGTGCTTTTCTCCCCATGGCCCTACAGGACTGATGAGCAGGAGTTTTGGTCAGAGCAGACACTGGTCTGTGCTATAACTGGGATTAGGGTTGGGTGTGTCCCCCAAAAGGATCATAGGGTGGAAGCTTGGTTCTCAATACGGTGGTGTCAGGATGGTGAGTCTTTAAGATAGGGCCGGATACATAGTAATGTGGTCATGGAGGCACGACCCTTGGAAAGGAGAACGTGAGGTTATAAAGTGAGGCCACCCACAGGCTTGGTGCCTTCTGCACGTGGCCAGTTGCCTTTCTATTTCTCTGTCATGGTGCAGTGCACTCAGAGGGGTTGTCACCAGAGACTGGAAAGATGAAGCTGCCCTATTTTGCACATTCATCCTCCAAACTGTGAATAAATAAACCTCTCTTCTTTTTTCTTTTTGGTACTGGGATTGAACCTAGGGGAATTTTACCCCTGAACTACATCCCAGTCTGGTTTTATTTTTTATTTGGAAGGTCTCACTAAGTTAACTGAGGCTAGCCTTGAACCTTTAATCCTCCTGACTTGGCTCCCTAAGTTGCTGGGATCACAGGCATGTGCCACCATGCCCAGCGACCTCTTTTCTTCATGAAGCACCTAGCCTCAGGTATTTTATGGTAACATCAGAGAACAGACTAATATATAGTCTACATGACTTTGGTGTTTAAAAAAATATCAAAGACCTGTCACCATGAGTAATCTGCTGGATGGATCCAATTTTTGAGAGGCTGATGATAGGTTGACTTTTTTTTTTTTCTAGCTTAACAAATCAGACCCAGGACAGGGAAGTTTTGAGAAGTTGAGGATTTGAAAAATCTGGACCATAGAACATAATTGACTGGGTGACTCAGGACAGCCGGTTGAAGATGATGGTGG
Organism: Sciurus carolinensis; assembly: GCF_902686445.1. Lineage (NCBI taxonomy): Eukaryota > Metazoa > Chordata > Mammalia > Rodentia > Sciuridae > Sciurus > Sciurus carolinensis. The sequence goes on along the minus strand of NC_062231.1, from coordinate 19,144,161 downwards.
TGGAGAGAGAAGACAAGGGATGTTGAAGATATTTGTATCTTGATTCCAAATCAAGAAATCTTGATTTCTCCCTTTTTAAAAAAAATGTTTTTAGTTGTCGATGGACACAATACTCATTTTATTTATTTTTTACATGTTACCGAGGATCAAACCCAGTGCCTCACTTGTGCCAGGCAAGCACTCTACCACTGAGCTACAACCGCAGCCCTTTTCTCCCTTGTTATTTTCATGCCCTAAAGGTAGTTACCAGATCCTAAAAGTTCTGGACCACAGATCCTTTCAGATCACACGGCATAAGATTAAATTTCAAATGTAAGTAGAGGCAAGGACTCTCAGTTTGACAAGTGTGGATATAGGTGTTAGACTCGACCCCTGGGTTGTTTCCAGGTTGTTTCTTCTCCCCTGCCCATGTATCAGCGTCTAAATGCATGATATTATTAGATCAGCATCTTTATTCAGCTTACCCCTGACAGTTTTTACACAGGAGAGAACAGAGCTTGAAGGAAGGTCAGGATAGTTATTAAATTTTAATGAGCTTTGTAGACCACCATGAGATTAAAAGGGGAGGGGTCTGAAGTATTGTCAGAGAGACTGGGTGCTAGAGGGAGACTGGGAAGGTGGAGGAGCACAGATATTAGCTGACTTCTCAGTACCACCTGCCTCTGGTTCCTTTAATCACATTGTCTTTTTAAGGTAACTTTGTGACCCTTTGAGACTTGGAAGCAATGGTGGGCATAGACATGTTCTACTTTATGGAGAATATTTTGAGTTTTGACGTTGCTCCCATTTTAAGATTCACTTCCATTTTTCAAGTATATTTCAAAATTGGGGAGATTATTTGGAGATCATCCATTGTAATCTTCCATCTGATTTGAGAATACCTGGAGCAGTATCTTTGAACAGCTTCCATCTGAAGCTCTTTTGGAGAAACTCTTCCTGGTAATAGCATCTGTCTTAAATTGAGTTGTGACAAGGTCCTATCAGGAATACTTAATCTTCAAAGATGGATTGGACAAGTCTACCTCATGAGTACATTAGAATTTCATTTATTTAAAGTCAAACATCATGAACAACTGATGTTTGAATACAGTTCTCTCCGTGATAAATTTAACAGGAAATATACTAAAATACATCTGAATAGAAGACTGTGTCTTTGTTCATGGTAATTTAGTCTGTCCTTCAAGGTTCAAAAGCAATCTATCTGGATTGCATTTGAGATGAGTGAATTTACTAACGGAACTTGAAGTGCGGATGAGGTAGCATCTCAAAATACATTTTTTCCCCCTAAACCTTGAGCACAAAATTAAACAGTCTTTGAATAAATGTTCATATGAGACATAATTTTTAATGCCTAAAAAACTTTTTTTGCACTATGCCAGTAAAAAAATTCTCACATAGCCTAGATTTGTGCTTATTTGGTCAACGATTAAAGGATAATACTTTCAGTTGGTTTGGGATGTAATGAAATATTTGCAGTATCATATTCAGTTCCATGTTATTTTGTTCTGTAGGCTGAACTGTTTAGGACATGTCTTAAGACCCATCCATTCATCTTGCCTTTGCTTATTAAACAGAGGTAATGACCTACATATATTTAATAGCTTCCTAGGGGATTAGCTGCCCTGGACTGGCAGACTCTTTGGCATCCATGATAGGTCCCCTCTTTGGGCTAGGCAACAAAGCAAGGAGAACCTGTATGGGTAGCGAGTAGAAGGAGGAAGATGCAGAGCGTACTTGTGATATTTTGGCTTTGAGGTGACAAGTGTAAATCCATGGGCACGGGGATCCCTATCTGAGGCTCAGGAGGGAGATGGGGTCTGGTCCTATGCTTTGGGAAGGTTGAGTGTATGATAGCATTGAGGGTCTGGAGAAGGGGTGAGAATAGTCAGGAAGAACCAGTCAGGGGAGAAAAGGAGCAGCGGCAGATGTGAGCAATGCAACCCTAACATTCACAGATGGGAAAGGAAACGTGCCCCAGGGGTCACAGCTGGAGAGGTGGTGGGAGGAGCAGGAGGGCTCCTCTGACCAGCCCTGCATCAAGTATTTCCCACTGTTCAAGGAGACCGTTATTAAGGAGAATGAAGGTAGTTTGGCCATAAGCAATTTGTTGGTAATCTTGTATATTTTTAATATATTTTTTAGTTGTGATGGAATTTTATTTATTTAGATGTGGTGCTGGGACCCAACCCCAGTGCCTCACACATGCCAGGCACCTTCTCTGCCACTGGGCCACAACCCAAGCCCTCAATGGTAATCTTGACAGGAAAAGATTACCTGTCAATGGAATCCTTTCTCTCTCTCTCTCTCTCTCTCTCTCTCTCTCTCTCTCTCTCTCTCTCCTCCCTCTCTTTCTCAACTTTCTCTTATGGAAAATTGCAAACATGCACGGAAGCAATAAGAGAAGTCATGCCCACAATTACTGTGATTTTTGCATTCTCGTGGGTTCTATTATTTTTATTTTTAAATGTAATGTCGAGTATGAGGCTGGCTCACTGGAAGCAGGCAGTCAATATTTGTGTAGTGAATACTGACTAGTTGTAAATAGATGTAGACCAACAGCATGTTTAGGGATGCAGAGACAGAGACAGAAGAGAAGGTATCTTGCCACCTTGCCACCCTCCAGGGTTTAGAGTCTGGTTGGTTAGAGTAAATATAAGTCACAAGAGTTAGGTCCAAACAATCAAGGGTTGTGGGTTCCCAAGCCATTATAACAGAGCCTGGAGATTTGTATATTACATTCACTCCTCGCTCAGGTGCTGATTGAGGAGAGACATAGCCAGCATAGATCTAGCTGGATTTGAATTCTTGCTCCAGCTTTTCCTTGCTGTGAAGTATTAGGCTCCTTGTTCAATTTCTTGTGAACTTAAGTTTCATCCCTGTGCAAAGAAAATAAAAACAAAACCACAAGCTTTTACAACTGTGTGAGAATTAAATGAGAAAAGGGATGTAAAGCACTCAGCACAGGATCATAATCAGAGCTTATTATGCTGTCCATCTATCCATCTGTCAATCATCTATCCAGCCATCACTATTATTTTTTAACACCATCAGCTTATTCTCCAACAAGAGATTCACATTATTTATTTATTTATTTTTTAATGATCCATTCTTACTGGATTGCAAGTTTGAGGTCAACCTCAGCAACTTAATGAGACCCTGTCTCAAAATAAAAAATAAAAAGTGCTAGGGGTGTAGCTCAGTGATAAAGTGCCTCTGGGAACAATCCCCAGTACCAAAACAAAACAACAACAACTTATCATAAGTTCTCCTTTGCTTTGAATTAGCTGAGTGACCTTTATATTAAATGAATATGAATTTAAGTATATATGTGTGTTTGTATTTTAAATTACAGTAAAATTACATTTTTTTTTTCTAAAGTACCTTTTCATCTGCCCTAAATGATCCATTTTCCCTTGTTAGTGAACACCTGACTAAATGGGACATGTGTTGCTCAGGAATTGAAATGAACCTGTGTTAACACTGTGGTAAAGCTCTGACCCCAGGGCCTGAGGGAAAGCCATTGATCTACACATCTTGAGTAACTCTATTTCAGAGGACTTTCGAGACTGAATCTTAGGACTGGAATGCATAAGAGCGCTGATCAGTATCCCTGTCACTGAAAGGAAAGCACTGTTTTTTTTTATCTGGGCTTGCTTTCAGGTTGACAGCAATTTGCAATTTGCCTTTTAAGGGGTGGTGGTGGCTGGGGGCATGTACTGCCTCAGAAAGTGCTAAGAAACCATGCGCTCAGTCTGGTTTGTTTTATGTCCAGGGATAAAACATTCCTCCCTGTTTATTCATGATCATTTAGGGATATTGCCTTAGACACGTACTTACATATTTCTGGAAGGGCAATTATGGGGTCAAAGTGCATGGACTTATAAAATGACATTTTGGGTATTTAAATGGTATTTTAAAAATGCATTGATTATTCTCCAAAATAGTCATGAGAGCTTTTACTGAAGCTCACCAAAATGTGGTTCTGCTTTCCTGATAGCCCTCTTTGTGCTTTGTGTGGGCTGTGCAACTGGTTCTAGTTAATGAGTTGTGAGCAGAAGTGACATGTATCATTTCTGGACTGGAAGATTTAATGGGAACCATGAAACCCTAAAGCGTGCTTTTTCTTCTCCATAGAAACTGATGAAGAACTATGTAGATCTGAGCCTGCAGCCAGTTGCCCATGATGGACATGGACTCTGAGGGAAGAATAAACTCATTGTAAGAATCTTCTGAAATTTAGGGTGAGGTACTGCAGCACCGCCTAGCTTATTTTGCCACTATAATGGTTGCATGATTTATGTTGCAGTCCATTTTCTGCTGCTACAACAGAAAAAGTCAGAGACTGGGTAATTTATAAAGAAAATAAATTTATTTCTCACAGTTCTAGAGGCTACAAAGCCCAAGATGGAAGGGCTGTCTTTGTCTTAATGTATTTTTGGTTGTTATAACAAAATACCTGAGGCTATGTACTTTATAAAGCAGAGAGGTTTATTTGGCCCTGTGAGGGTCCCCTGTCCATGTCCCGACATGGTGGAAAAAAGAACAGTGCAGGCAGAAGAGGTCAAGTACATGGGGTTGCCTCAATCACTCTTGAGAGGATTAATTTACTCCATGAGACCAGTATTAACCTCTTTTGAATGGGATGCCCCCCTCACCTGGTCACCTTCCCTCTTAAAGATTCTGCCACCTCAGCACCTCCAAACTGAGGACCAAGTGTCCAGCATAGGGACCTTTGGGGGACACATTCAAGGCTCATTATAGCGCAGAGGGCATCAGATGGAAATAGGGCATGCCAGAGAAAGAGAGAGGGAGGAGGGAGGAGCAGGTATAAGAAAATGCTCAGGAGAGAGAGGGCTGCCTTCATAACAGAGTCACTCCTGCAGTACTGAACTCTCTCCCGCGCTTGTAGTATTCATCCATTCCTGAGGATGGAGGCCTCCTGACCTGGTCGCCCCTAAAGCTCTCACTTCCCAACACCATCATAGCGGCAGTTAAAGTTTCAACATGAGCTTTGGAGGCGACATTTAAGCCACTGCAATTTTTATCCCTGTAATGAAGATCAAACCCAGGGCCTCACAAATGCTAGGCAGAAGTCCCACCACTGAGCTATATCCCCAGCCCAAACCATAGCAAGCAATGTTACTAGCAAGAATTTTTGTTTTTAAATTTAGTTTGGGGTACTGACCTGATTAAAAAGGACTCTGTTGGTTTTGTCAGCTGTTTTGCTACTGTGACCAAAGGACCTGACAAGAACAATTAGAGGAGAAAAAGTCTATCTGGGGGCTCACAGTTTCAGAGGTCTCAGTTTTTAAACAGCCTGCTCCATTCCTTGGGGCTCCAGGTGAGGCAGAACATCATGGCGGAAGCCAGTGTGGGGCAGGGAAGCAGCTCGAGAGGTCACATCAGGAAGCAGAGAGAGAGCCTACGCTCAGCTCACAAAATATAAGCCCCCAAGGCACACCCCCAGTGACTCACCTCCTCCAGCCACACCCTCACCGCCCGCAACTACCACCCAGTTAATCCATATCAGGGGATTAATGCACAATTAGGCTAAGGCTCTTATAACCCAGTCATTTCTCCTCCAGACCTTCTTGCATGGTCTCACACATGAGCCTTTGGGGACACCTCACATCTAAACCATAACATCAGTGGACTTACTGTGCTGGACTCTCGCTTAGCCTTGTCTCTCATCTGTGTGACGCACCTGCACGTCCAACGCTGACATTCGCTTCTTACATGTTCTTAGGTTTTCGATGCAATTCTCAGTGTAGCTCAGTGACAAGCACTTGCCTAGCATGTGTGCAGGCCTGGCTCCCAACATATTCTTGCTTCCTTTTCTTACAAAAGATACTCCATAAACACTGATGCATCTTTCTCTTCTTCTTTTTATTTGTTCTTTTTAGTTATACGTGACGGTAGAGTCAATTTTCATGTACTAATGCAAACATGGAATGTGTCTTATTCTAATAAGGATCCCGGTCTTGTGGGTGTTGTACGGTCTTGTGGGTGTTGTACACCATGTTAAGAGTCACCTTTATTGCATCTTGGTTTTTAATCTAAATTATATTTTGAAGATCTTCCCTGTTAATTTATGGAAACTTCATACCGCACAACTGCATGACTACCTTGTATAAAGCACCTTAAATGAGCCCTTCTCTTACTGTTGGGCAGGTTATACTTGATCTTCAGTCATTGCACCCTTGATGTACAGGTATATCTTTGGTATAAATTTACAGAAGTGGAGTTGGTGGCTCAAAAGGTATGTGCACTGGCAGTTTGAATTGGTGTGGAGATTTCCTTCCCCAACTGTATATCACCATCTGCTTCCGCCAGAGTATTTGAGAACGCCTGTTTTAATGCTACGTCAATGTTTGAAAGCATTAAAACCTTTTTTTTCCTGTAACTCGGATATATTTCTTCTTGAGGTTTCTATTTCTCTCTCCTATTGTAAATGGAATATTTTTTCCATTTTAACAAATTGTTGTTTTTTATATATGATGGCAACTGGTTTCTAAATTTCACATCCTATTCACATACCGAATATGATTACTGCCATGTTTGTCTGAATTTTCCAGGTATACAATCATATTTTCTGAAAATAGTGATAGTTTCCATTATTCTGATTTTTTTTTCTCATCTAGTTTAATTGACAGGGAAAAAGTCAGGTGAGGGTGGTGATGGTGGGTATTCTGGTCCTGTGTTGGAATTACCCTGGAAGATTTGCACTGCTTCACTGTTAAGCACAATCCTGGCTTAAGGGGCTGAGATACATTTTATCATCTTAAGAATTCATACAGGGCCTGGGGTTTGTGGCTTAGTGGTAGAGTGCTTGCCTGGCATGTGTGAGGCACTGGGTTCTATCCTGAGCACCATGTAAAAATAAATAAAATAAAAGTATATGTCCATCTACAACTAAAAAATTTTTAAAAAGAAGAATTCATATAGCTGGCTGCAATGGCACACCTGTAATCCCAGCAGCTCCGGAGGCTGAGGCAGGAGGATCACCAATTCAAACCCAGCCTCAGCAAAAGTGAGGTGCTAAGCAACTCAGTGAGATCCTGTCTCTAAATAAAATACCAAAAAGGGCTGGGGGTGTGACTCAGTGGTCTAGTGCCCCTGAGTTAAATCCCTGGTACCCACCACCACCCCAAAAAAGAATTCATACAGATTTTTCTCTATTGTGGCTATTTATATTGTTATTGTTTTGTATATTGTTAAATGTCCTTTCATAAAGTTTTAATTTTTATCAAGTATTCTTTTAGTGTGTTGCTGTTTTTTTTTTCCCAAATAGCTTATGAAGATTTTTATTTTGGTGATGATGTGAGTTCAGTATGCCCTATTATGTTTATGTATAGATACATAAAACCAATAGTTACTTCATGAAAATAATTTGGAAAAGTTTTTTCATTTTCCTACCTTCTTGCACCATTTGAATGTATTTGTATACACTCATTTTTAAGAATTTATGAAAATCCTCTCACAAATTCATCTTTTTCTTGGGGGGAGGGGAGAAGCAGATATAGCAATTGACACCTTTACCTTTTTATTGAAACGGAATTTATTTGGGGAGGGTAATTGGTCACTTCATAGTCTTAGCTGTCTTCTAGTTTTGGTAACTTATTTTGCTAGAAAATTTTCAGTTTGACCTATATTTTCAAACTTACTTGGATGAAACTTTTAAAAATTGCTTTATTATTGTATTATGCTCATACATGACATCGGGTTCATTTTTTGCACAGTCACACATGCATGGAATGTAATTTGCTCCACTCCTCAGTCCCCAGGGCTTCCTTGTTCCCTCCCCTCCTCCCTCCCGGTTCCCTTCCTCTGTTCCTACTGGGCTTCCTTTACTTATTTATTGCTTTTTAAATTGGAGCTTTATAGATGTACATAAACGGGAACTTCACTGTGGTATGCTCCGTATCTATGTGGTGTAAGTGACCAGTTTCCTTCCACAGTTCTCCCTTTTTCCATCCCTCCTCCTTCTTCCTCCCTCTACTCCACTGATCTCTCTGCTATCTTCATGGGACACCTCCCCCATTTATTTTGCTCCAGTTTGTGCATAAGAGAAAAAAATTTGACCCTCAATTTTCTGAATCTGGCTTATTTTCTTCAGCATGATGTTCTCCAGTTCCATCCATTTACCAGCAAATGCCATCATTTCCTTCTTTATGACTGAGTAATATTCCATTGTGTGTATACACCACATTTTGTTCATCAATTCACCTGTCGATGTTTTCTGGGCTGGTTCATAGCTCAGCTATTGTGAATTACCTGCTATAGACATTGGTGTGGCTGCATTCCTATGTTATGCTTATTTTAATTCTTTTGAATAAATACCAAGGAGTGGGATAGCTCGGTCATATGGTGGCTCTATTCCTAGTCTTTTGAGGAATCTGCTTTCCAGAGTGGTTGTATTAATTTGCAGTCCCACCAACAATGTATGAATGTATCTTTCCCCCCACATTCTCGCCAGCATTTATTACTGTTTGTATTCTTGATGATTATCATCCTAACTGGAGATGAAAACCCAAAGGAGTTTTGATTTGCATTTCCCTGATTGCTAGGGATGTTGAACTTTTTTTCATATAAGTGGTGTCTATTTGTGTTTCTTATATCTGTTTTGTTCTTTGCTCTCTTATTTATTGAATTGTTGTTGTTGTTATTATTTGGTGTTAAGTTTTTTGAGTTCTTTATGTATTCTGGATATTCACCCCTGTTGCAGGAGTAGCTGACAAAAATTTCTTCCCATTCTGTAGGATCTCTTTTTCACCCTTAATTGTTTCTTTTGCTATGCCAAAGCCTTTTAATTTGATGGTACCCCACTTATTGATTCTTGGTTTTATTTCTCAAGCTTTAGGGGAAAATCAACTTTTTATGATTTTTAAAAGTTCCTGTTTATGAGGCAGTATACCCTTTATTATTACTTATTTTGCATGTTTTATGGAGTTTTCTCTTGTCCTATTAGACAAACCAGTGCTTTATTTTACTGTTTCCAAAGAATGACCTTTTTGAATGTGGGTGGATGTTTATTTCATTAATTTTCCTTTTTATACTTTTCTTCCTTCTGTTTTTCTGCATATAGTTGGAAGTTTTTTGAGGCAGTTGTTAGCATTTCATTTTTCATTTGCTGTTTTTTAATCCTACATGCAGTTAAGACTGAATTTTCCTCTGAACTGCTTAACTGTGTTCTTTTACTTTTAAAATGAAATTCTGCAGATTTAGCTTGCATCTCTTCTTTTATGAAGAACTTTTTAAGGGCAATTTATTTCATTTTTAAGTAAAAGGGACAATTCCTATGCTATTAATTTTTAATTTTACTATGTTGTGAGGCAATATTATAGTCTGTTCTATTTCTGCCTTTCAAATGTTAATATGCTGTCCTCTTGGCTTACTACACAGTCAGTGTTTTCTTTTGGTACCAGGGGTTGAACCCAGGGGTGAACAATAGCCTCAGCCCATCTTTTATTTTTTATTTAGAGGCAGGGTCTCACCAAGTTACTTAAGGCCTTACTAAATGGCTAAGGCTGAGATCCTCCTGTCTCAGCCTCCCAAGTCGCTGGGGGAAGCATAGTCAGTTTTTATATCTATCATATTAGTATTTGAAATGAAGGCGTATTTGCATTTTCCAGGATTGAGCATTGGATATTTATCAAATATTTCTGGTTTATTAATTATTCTTCTATTTTGAACACCTGATGTGCCACTGACGGAGCTTCATTAAATTCCACGTCCAGTGTGTTTTGTCTGTTGGTTCTTATATTGCATATAGTTTATGAATGGTGCTACTATGTAGTTCATGGGTATTTGTAATTGGTATAAATTCTATTATAAATCGTTCCCTTTTATGTTATAAGTCACTCATATTTCTGTGGTTGTTAATACCTTTGGATTATATTTCAGTATTATTATTAGTGGTATTATTAGTAGTAGTATTATTCAGTAGATTTTATTTCAATAGTAAAACCAGGTGTTTTGCTTTTCTTTTCTTTCTTTCTTTTTATTTGTCTGGTATACATTTGCCCATATTTTCCTGGAGGAAGAATGTGAAGGAGGAAAACAGCTCAGGACGTGGTAATCAGTGAGCAGAGAGCTTTGCTTACCAGGGACAAAGTGCATACCCAAAGTCACATCCACAGTGACTCCCGCCTCCAGCCACCCCTACCTGCCTACAGTTACCACCCCTGAATCCGCAGCAGTGGATTCACGGCCTGACTAGGTTCGGACTCTCATAACCCACTCACTTCTCCTCTGCAGCTTCTTGCCTTGTCTCACACTTGAGCTTCCGGGCAACACTTCATATCTGAACCTTGAAACTACTGCTGCTATTATTTCATCACTATTGTCACTTGAGACACTTGTTCCTTGTTAGCATCTTGAACTTTTCTTTTTTCCTGATTTCCTATTTTATCCTTCTGAAATATCCCCTGTTTCTCTATGGAAAATTATGTTGACTGGGTTTATTTCACTGGATCTAGCAATAATAACAGAAGAGAAAAAAGGTTATTTTCTGAACCAATTAGTTGGGACACGTAGGAAGACCCAATGGAAGTCATTGTGTTGGTGCGAGGTCCCTTGGAGGGGACCGAGTCAGATCTTCAATTTGTAAGTGAAAGAAGGTGCTAAGGGTTTTGTGTCTCCCTGGTTCACCGACGTCTTGAATAACCGTCCCTGGATGATTCACTTTAGGTCTCAGTGTTGTTAGGCCTCTGTCAACTTAGATCATTAAGTTCACGCTCCTCCACCACCACCGCTAGCGGGAACTGGCCTTGGTGGTGGCAGGTCCAGTGGTCACTTGCAGACATGAATTCACCCAGGGTGAGAGCTGAGCTGTTGTTGTTCCGAAACTGTAGCTAAGAACCCGGAATCTCTGTTTCCAGTGGGTGGGATCTCCAGAGCACAAAAACTTTACGGAAGGAATTTCATAGAAACAAGGTCCTAAGAGAGTCCCCTGAGGTTAAGATTACAGAGGTTTTTCTTCTTAAATTTGCCTTGTCACATGTTTCATGGAAACTAGGGGGAACACAGAGTTCCGTTCTGTGACTTCAGAAGGTTTTTTGATTCGGCCGTAACCAGAATGCTTGCAACAGCAAATTTTGCTCTTCATGAAACTCCTGTCAATTTCAATATTAGTATCTGTAACGACATCCTCGTCTTGACAGATTAATGTCAGTGGTGTATTAATTTTTGGTGTTTTCATCTTTTTGTCATTTAATTAATTGTTCCTCCCTAATTTAATTAAATGGGTACTGTCATAAGACTAATTATATCATATCTCTGAGTGATTTGATCTGTGAAATGACTTTAAAATGTGTTGTACTTGCTTTGTTTTGCCTGGGGGGAAAAATCATGATAGGAAAGGATACATGAATATCTCAGCAAATATAAATTATATCCAGAGTTCTTCTCCCAGAATCAACTTAATTAGTTAGTGGAGATTAGTTTCTGAAAGGAGATTTATTTTTTAAAGAACTATGGAGGGAATGGAAGTTACAGAATACAAACATTGAGTGTTTGGGAATTTATTAATGTTGTTAACTAAACTAATTTGGATGCTTGACACTTTGACCCTCCCCCTGGGAATGCTTTGTTCTGATTCTACCAAAGTTTCAACTGTATGTCAATGGAAAATGGATATATTATTTATCTTCATTTGAATTTGAAATTTTCACTTCCATTTTTAAACATATACAGATACCTATACATGCATGCACCTGTACCTATGAAGTGTTAGAGCATATTTTTGAAAACAGGAACCAGTTAGGGAATCATCCAGATCATTAAAGTTTGATCATGACAAAATGGCTATGTAGCTTAAAGCCTGCACAATTCTGGGAGACTTCCTGAACTTGTCAAAACCTTAAATTCTTAGCCAGGTGTGCTAGCACATGTCTGTAATCCCAGTGGCTTGGGAGGCTGAGGTAGGAGGATCACAGATTTGAGGCCAGCTTAAACAACTTAGCAAGGCCCTCCGAGACTTAGTGAGTCCCTGTCTCAAAATAAAAAACAAAAAGGGCTGGGGATGTGGTTCAGTGGTAAAGCGCCCCTGGGTTCAATCCCTGGTACTAAAAAAAACAAATTAAAAAACTTCTAAATTCTTACCTTCAGTTTGCAATTATAACACCAACTTGATGGAACTGCTCTGAGGAATAAAATAAGTTATGAGGAATCAAAAAAATTATGAAATATAGTACCTGGTATAAAGGCTATGCCTTATATAAGGAATAGTGTTATTGTTATTAGTATTTTCACTATTAGTACTAAAGAGGATTTTGAAATAAAAATAGAAAAAAGTCCCTTAATTCATTTCCTTAACAAAAATGCCTGTTTTTTTCATATTAAATCACTTGAGTGTTTATGAATTCACCTTTTAAAATTTACTTTTGAAATTTATAAGGCACTTTGTTTTTGGAAGTATTTGAGATAGCTTTTATGGTTGGTTATTGCGAATCATTAATTGAAAAAAAGATGCAAATTCTTTGCATTTTTCATGTCTCCATTTGATCATTTTTAATGGCTGCATAATAGTCCCTTGAGGACTGACATACCATAATTTGCTTAATTATTCTTTTTTAAAAAATATTTTTAGCTTTAGATGGACTCAGTACCTTTATTTTGTTTATTTTTATATGGTTCTGTGGATCGAACCCAGTGCCTCATACATGTGAGGCAAGTGCTCCACCCCTGAGCTACAACCTCAGCCCTGCTCAATTGTTCTTTCTTAGTTGGATATTTGTCAAGCTCCATTTATATATCAAGAAGGAAATATTGGAGAAATACCTACATGTTTGTTTTTCTTATGATGACCTATATCCTTTAAGAGAATTTGTTGAAAGTACTCATTCAAAGGGATAATACCTTTTGGTTTGATATTGAATTGCTCTGTGCTGGTTCTCACTTGTAAAGCAACGGTAGTAACGATGGTGGCAAAAGCATTAGGAATCCTCATGCAGAACAGTGTCTGTGTTGAACGACACTTTTAAACTCCGCCTGGTTCCTGACAACACCCTGCACCTCTCCAGCAGATGCTTGGCCCACAGCAGGCCTGTGTGGCAGCCCTTGGTGTCAGTCCCTCTCTGTTGGGCGTGGTTGATTCAGCCTGTCAGCCCCAGACCTGAGCCCGGCCAATCAGAGTCCTTCCCTGGGAATCTAGACTTGAAACAAAGGAGAGACCCAGTGTCTCCAGCTGACCTGTAGAAGTATTCCAGGGATTGGAGAAGCAGAGGAAGTTTGTTTTATGAGAAAAAGTGAGGAAGTTAAAAAAAAAAGGAAGCAGGCACATGTAAGGCGTGACTTGAAAAATTATGGGATGTTGTAATACTTTCCAGCTGGTTTTCCACCTTTTTTTTTTTTTTTTGGTACTGGGCCTTAAACCTGGAAGGGCTTAATCACTGAGCCATATCCTCAGCCCATTTTAAATATTTTATTTAAAAACAGGGTCTCACTACATTGATAAGGGCCTTGCTAAGTTGCTGAGGTTGGCTTTGAACTTGCAATCCTCCTGCCTCAGCCTCCTGAACTGCTGGGCCTAGCTTCCACTTCAGTCTTGAGGCCCCTGTCATACTTCCATGTTTTTGGTTAACTTCAGTTCTTTCCTGCTATTTGTGAACTAACTGAGTTAGTGGCAGCCTGTGGTACCGGTCTTATATGTGGGTTGAGCAAATAACTTCAAAGCTGGTGTATGTCTATCCCAAATCCAAAGTTGTATCATCCTTTGACTGAAGCCCAACTGCTATGTCAGAGGGTGACAGATGACATTTATGCCTCACTTACCAGGTATCTGATCTTTCCAAGGAGGTGTTTTATTTGAGCCTGCTGTATCCGCTAGGGCCCATTTCTACAGATGAGGCGCTCATGGGCAGAGAGGTGGAAGAACTTTTCCAAAGTTGTACACAAATCAAAGGGTAGAGTTTGAAAGGTGGAGGGAGGTTGTGGTGACTCTAGGAATTCCTAGCAGTTTGCACGTGCATTTCGGAGGTCTTGGGGATTTTATTGCACCTGGAGTTCCTGGTGACCTGGGTTACAGAATTCCAGCTCCACTGTGACTTTGCTTCCCTCCTCTGAGTCTTCATGATCACCAAACCAGAAGTTAAAAGCCCCTTTCCTTATCCTGGAAGGAGTTCTCCTTTTGAAAGAATATTATTTTAAGTTTTTAAATCACTTTCTCTTTTCTCTGCTTCCAAAACTTCATCTTTTTAAGAAAATATTTTTTATATTTTTGATACCAGGGATTGAACTCAGGAGCACTTAACCACTGAGCCACATCCCCAGCCCTTTTTATTTTTTATTTTGAGACAGAGTCTTGCCAAGTTGCTAAGAACCTCTTTAAGTTGCTGAGGCTGGCCTCTAACTTGAGATCCTCCTGCCTCAGCCTCCAGAGTCACTGAGATTAAATGCATGTGGCCACCAAGTTTGGCTGTTGAATTTATTTTTAACTGGCACATAAACATATGAAAACTGTACATATTATGGGGTACCATGTAATGTTTTGGTACATTTGTGCTTTGTGTAATGTTTAAACATTTATCATTTCTTGGGGTAAAAACTGCTAAAATTCTTTGATTTAGCTTGTTGAAATGTACAGCAAAGTATAGGTTTTTTTTTTCCATCTCAGGCCATAATAGACTTTAATCTTCTACAAATAACTCTACTGTTTAAATAAAAATGAGATATTTTCAGGAAAACATTATTCAGTGCTATAAATGGAAAACCATTACTATTTGACCATTCATTGTAAACTCATGGAGGGGCTCACAGTGATACCTGGGTTAGCTTCGGGAAAAGTTGACCTATGCCCAGATTTACTATGGTATAATTAACAAGTAAAATTTGTATTTCAATGTGTACAACTTGATGCTTTAATGTATATATACATTGTGAAGTGATTACCATAATCAAGCTGATTTGTCTTTTCATGTCTGACTTCTGTCTTTGTTCTTGGTGTATCACAATTACACACAGTGGTGGGGTTCATTATCTATATCTGTATATACTGCGTATACTGACCCCCTTTTATTATTACGTATATTAATTACTACATTATAATTACATATGGAAGGAGGATTTATTGTGGAGTATTTGAGTGTGGACATAGTCTAATTTAGTAGATTTTGTTCACAAGCACTTTCTCATGCTCTAATGTCTTCTTCATTTAGGTAAATAAAAGTTTTCAATATATTGGTTTGAAATATTACACATTATGGACTGGAAATCAAACTAATTAATGTGTGTATTCCCCCAACACAAGCTTATTCTGTGTGTGTGAACACTTAAAATCTACTCAGTGATTTTCAAGATTTCATCATTATTAACTCTAGTCACCGTTTGTACAGTGGATCCTTTGAACATATTCCTCCAGCATACCTGAAATGTGGTGTCCTTTGACTGACATCTTTCCAATCCCTACCCCTCAGTGTCTGGTCACCATCTTCCTATTCTATGCTTCTAAAAACCCATTGCTTAGATTCCCCATTTATAAATGAGTTCGTACCATTTTTGTCTTTTTGTCTCTGGCTTATTTCACTTTCTATAATATTCTCCAGGTTCATTTATGTTGTTGTAAATAGAACAGTTTTCTTCTTTTCTGGGTTGAATAAGATTTCATTATATATATGTGTGTTATATGTGTGTGTGTATACATATGTACTATATAAATATATATGCATACATATATATACACATTCTACATTTTCATTATCTTCACTTCAGTGAATGTAGGAATATATGTATCATGTCAATATATGGATTTAAGTTCCTATGGATGATTTAGTCAGATTTTTCACCACTGGGACCAAAAGACCTGACAAGAACAATGTAGAGGAGGCAAAGTTTATTTGGGGCTCATGGTTTCAGAAGTCTCAGTTGGTAGATGATTGACCCCTTTGGTCTGGGTCCAAGGTGAGGTAGACATCATGGCAGAGGAGTATGGTGAAGGAAAGCAGCTTAGGACATGGTCACCAGGAGGCAGAGAGCTTTGCTTACCAAGAATAAAATTTTTTTTAAATTTTAATTTATTTTAATTATAAACAAATGGGATGCATGTTATTTCTGTTTGTACATGGAGTAACAGCATACCATTTGTGTAATCATACATTTACAAAGGGTAATGATGTTTGATTCATTCTGTTATTTTTCCTTTCCTCCCCACCCTTCCCACCCCTCTTTTCCCTCTATACAGTCCCTCCTTCCTCCATTCTTGCCCCCTCCCACCCTCCATTATGTGTCATTATCCGCTTATCAGCGAGATCATTCGTCCTTTGATTTTTTGAGATTGGCTTATCTCACTTAGCATGATATTCTCCAATTTCATCCATTTGCCTGCAAATGCCATAATTTTATTATTCTTTATAGCTGAGTAACATTCCATTGTATATATACACCACAGTTTACCAAGAATAAAATTTATACCCCCAAGGCATGCCCCCAGTGACCCACCTCCTCCAGCCATTCCCTACCTGACCAAGGTTACCACCGAATTAGTCCATACCGGTAGATGGATGACTGATTGGGTTAAGGTTCTCATAACCCCAATCATTTTGCCTCTGAACTTCCTTGCATTTTCTCACACATGAGCTTTTGGGGGGCACCTCATATCTAAACCATAACAGGATATATCCCCAGAATTAGGACTGTGGGATCATGAAATAGTTTTATATTAATTTTTTTTAGGAACATCCATACTGTTTTCCATAGTGACTCTACTAATTCCCCTCCTTTCTTCACCTCCTCGCCAACACTTATTGTCTCTCTTTTTTTGTAATAGTCAAATGAGCAGATGTGAGGTGGTATCATGTTATTTTGATTTTCATTCCCTAATAATTAGTGATGTGGAGAATCTCATCATATACTTGTGGGATGTTGGCTTCTCTGTTTCTTGGGAAAATGTCTATTCCATTCCTCTGTCCATTTTTTTTCTATCAAGTTTCTTTATTTTTGCTCTTTTACTGCGTGAGTTCCTTGTGTGTTCTGGACACTAGTCCTCTATCCGATACGCATTTTGCAAGTACTTTCTTCCATTTCATAGGTTGCCTTTTTATTCCGTTTGCTGCTTCCTTTGCTGTGCTGAAGCGTCAGTGTGATGTGGTCGCCTTGGTTTCATTTGCTTTGTCACCTGAGCTCCTGGAGAGAGCATATTCATGAAATCTATCCGAGAAAAATGTCAAGGAGTTCCTCCCTTTATTTTCTTCACGGGATTTTATGGTTTAAAGTCTTAGGCTTTTAATCTATTTTGATATGATTTTCGTATATGCTGCAAGATAAGGATTCCATTTCTTTTTTTTTTTTTTGCATATGGAAATATACTTTTTTTTTCCAAACCTACTGATTGAAGAGACTGACCTTTACCTATTGTGTCTTCCTGGTGCCTTTGCAAAAATTGGTTGCCTGTTTCTATGTGGGTTTTATTCCTGGGATCTCTACTCTTTTCCATTTGTCTGTGTTTCTGTTTTTATGCTAGAACTATATTGTTTGGTTACTGTAGTTTTATATTATACTTGATATTACATTTTGAAATCAGGCAGGGTGATGCCTCCAGTTTATTTCTTTCTCCAGTTTTTTTTTTTTTATTAGTTGCAGTTTTTCATGTTTCCCTGGTAATTTTAGTATTTTTTTTTCTATTTCTGTGAAAAATGTCAATGGAATTTTGACAGAGTGCATTGAACTTGTAGATCATTGTTCATGATGTGGATGTTTTATCAATATTAATTCTTGCAATCCATGAATATAGGCTACCTTTCCATGTATCTGTTTGGACCTTCAATTTCTGTCATTAATGTATCATAATTTTCAGGGTACTACATACCTTTTACCTCCTTGCCCAAATTTCTTTCTAAGTATTGTTGTTGTTGTTATTTAATTTTGTAAGTTGTGGATGGACAGCATGCCTTTATTTTATTTTTTCATTTTTAAGTGGTGCTAAGGATGGAATCCAGTGCCTCACACATGCTAGGAGGTGATCTGCCACTGAACTATAACCCCAGCTCCAGTGTTATTATTTTTAATACTATTGTAAATGAGTTGGTTTTCTTACTTTATTTCCTGTTATTGTTGTCAGTATATATAATAAATGATTATGTGTTGATTTTATTATTTGTAACTTTGCTGAATTTGTTTATTAGTTCCACCAGTATTTTGGTGGAATCTTTAAGGGGTTTTCTATATAAGATGATGTTATCTGCAAACAATCTTATGCTTTCCTTTCAATTTGAAGGCATTTTATTTCTTGTGTACTTATTCTGGCTAGGACCTCCATTACTACACAGAATACAAATGTTGAATGTGACATTTTTGACTTAAATGCCATTAGAAGAAAAGTTTTAGCTTTTCCTTGTTGGCTGTGATGTTAGCTGTGGGCTTATCATTCAGTGTCCTTATGTTGAGCTACCTTCCTCCAGTTCCTCTTGGCTGAGAACTTTTGTCATGAAACGGTGTTGATTTGTCGGATGTTTTATCTTCATATGTTGAGATGAGTATATGATTTTTGTCCTTCATTCTGCTAATGTGTTGTATCTCATTTGCTGAGTAATCTGTGTTCACTATGAAGACCAAGATCAATCCACCTTCACTATGAGACATGTTTCTTTTAATATGCTGTTGAATTTAGTTTGCTACTGTTTGTCAGGGGCATTGGTCTATAGTTTTCTTATTTTTTTTGTAGGATATGTTTTTGGTTTTGGTCTAGAGCAATGCTGACCTCATAAAATGCATTTAGAAGAGCTCTCTCCTCTTCAGCTTTATGGGAGAGTGTGAGGACTGGTGTTAATTCTTTAACTATTTAGTAGCATTCACCCACAAAACCATCTGGCCCTGGATTTGGTCTTTTCTTTGTAGGGACATCTTGATTACAGTTTAGTTCCCTTATTCATCACTAATCTGTAGAGATTTTGTATTACTTCATGATTCAATTTTGGTAAATTTTCTGTTTCTAGGGATTCATCCATTTCTTAGGGGTTATCAAAATGTGGGGTTTATACTTATTCATAGTAGTTTCTTAAGATCCTTTGCATTTCTGTGGTGTCAGTTGTAGTATCTCCTCTTTCATATTGGATTTTTATTTTTATTTTGGGTACCAGGGATCAAACCCAGGGCACTCAATCACTGAGCCACATCTCCAGCCCTATTTTGTATTTTATTTAGAGACAATCTCACTGAGCTTAGCACCTCACTGTTGCTGAGTCTGACTTTGAACTTGCGATCCTCCTGCCTCAGCCTCCCAAGCTGCTGGGATTACAGGTGTGAGCCACCACACCTGGCTATCTGGTTTTTATTTGAGTCTTCCATTTTGTATTAGTTTGGCTAAAGATTTACCAATTTTTTATAAGACAAATTCTTACTTTTCATGATCTTTCCTGTTGTTTTTATAATTCCTGTTTCATTTATTTCTATTCTGACCTTTGTTATTTCCCTTTTTTATATTTTAGGGCTTGGTTTGTAGTCATGTACTCGGGCAGCCCTAGGAGGTCTGGTGACATGTTGAAGGGATACATCCACCCAGGGTGGCCTCACAGAGGGCGAACCCATGGATGCCAGAACTTCTTCCCTCTGGCCATCTGCTAGGGATTCCCATGGACAGTCACAATAGGAAGCCAGAGCCTTGGAGTCCACTGATACAATAGACTTGGGTCAGCCTTTCATGGACAGAGAGCAGGGTTGCAGAAAGCATGTGTAGAGTAGAAAACAGAAGCAAAAGAGTAACATCTGGCAGAGCACTTGGCCAGTGTTTTCAAATTTTTTATATGCCTCAGTTAAGCAGGACCTAGGAAATGTTTGAGGAACTATCTATTTACACATTTTATCCTTTAATTTCAGGATCAGTTAAACCATGAAAGAGGTTTTTTCCTTTCTTTGAAAATAATTATTTATATTAATCTTTTTCTTCCTGAAGTTCTTGCTTCAAAGACTTGAGTGTTGCTGGGTGCAGTGGCACATGCCTGTCATCCCAGCGGCTCGCTGGGAAGGCTGAGGTGGGAGGATCGCAAGTCGGAGCCAGCCTCGGCAACTTCAAGAGGCCCTAAGCAATTTAGCGAGGCCCTGTCTCTAAATAAAGACAATAAAAAGGACTGGGGATGTGGCTCAGTGGTAAAGGGCCCTGGGGTTCAGTCACTGGTACCAAAAAAAAAAAAAAAAAGACTTAAGTGTTGTACCAATATCGAACCAGTATCTTTTGATTTGGCTTATGAAATATGCATTTGTGTGTCTATATATATGCCTATTGGTATGTCTGTAATAGTGATTAAGGCTCAGAGAAATAGCTGATGTTAAACAAGAGGAGGAAGATTAGTAGTCATATAGTTCAAGAAAAGATGTGAAGAGTATAATGCTATATTGAATACACAGAATGAGGCTAGTAGATGACTCATTTGAAGGAGTTTTACAGATATGTATATATATATAAAGATTGGAATAATTGTAATGGTCTCTTCCAAGGAGAAGAAAATTAATTTCAATTGATAATTTTTAGTAACATTTGTAGCAGAGTCCATCAGATTCCCCCAATTACTTGAAGTGCTTAGGTAACATTACCATTATAAGTTGTTGTTTAAACCTTGGGAGATGGAGAATATCCAGAAATGTGCATTTTAGGGAGGAGTCCTTGTGGGAATTGCCTCTCACTGTGCCCCTGCAGCCAGAGTACCAGGCTCTGGGAATGCATTTGACTCTGCAGAGGTACCGAGTCGGTCTCCCAACCCAGGCTCCAGGTTTCTGAAGTGCAGGTGGAGTTTGATGTCACCTCACTCCCTGGACTGCAAACTGAATTCTTCATGCTGCAGAGACAAGCAGAGTACCTTAAAAAATACCTAGGACTTCTGATTTTAAACTGTAATCAGAAAATTAGTTCCAAGTACCGTTTTCTGTCACTCATAGTTGCAAGCTGACGTTGAACTGGCTATCTTTTAGACTTTTAAAGCCGATTAAACTCATGTTCACTCAGGTCTTTCTCCTCCCTTGTTGCTGTTTGGATGTCAGTGTTTAAACAGGAATCCATCAGCACCTCCTCTCTGGTTTCTGGGAAAAGGGTCTGTTCTCACACCGCAGTGACCGTTGGTTGATTTCCATGAACCTCCTAGATTTCCACTGATGAAAATTTAAGTAGCTTAAATCTTTCCTACAAATTACCAGGTCATTTAAAAATAAATTGGGCTCATTTTAATCTAATTCCTAATGCACAACTGCCTGGGGAGTTATTTTCAGCTCCGTTTGTTGCAGTTTGCAATTATCATGCTCCTTTTAGAGAAAAGAAAAGTAACAGGACTGTATTTCATGAGAATTACCAATGATCTTTCAGAGCAACTCATATTTAAGCCAAGTAATGGGAGAAATGAAGGACAGAATGGGTAATGATGCAGATGCGGGAAGTTCCAGCAAAAAGTAGAAGGGATGCTGTCTAGGTGCTGACATCTTACCTTGCTCGAAGGTAAGAAGATCCCAGGTCTGCAAATAATGACAATTAGTGTAAATAATTGAGAGGACTTGATGATATTCTTAGCCTGCTGAATGTTTGATTCCCTGAGTCTGAAACTGCCAGCCCAATTTTCCCTGGACCGTTTGTGATTTCAAGAGGACAGGACTCTTGTACTTCGTTTCTGAAATGAACAAGGTAATTCAGCCATTGATTAAACCAGAGAGAATTGCTTTGACTCCCAAGTCTCAGATTACCAATTCAGAATTGATTTCTTACTCTTCCAAGTTCTGTACAATATAACAGGGTGGGAATTACAGGAATCATTTTCCCAGCTCAGATGGAAACGTCTGTCTCCAATACCCTGCACAGCGCTGTCAGAGTCAGTGGCGGAGAAGCACCTGCAAGGTGTAAATCAAAGATTGTAGAAACTCAGAGGAAGGAAAGATGGTGTTTCATTTGGAAGGGGGAGGTGGAAGACTCCGAGAATCTTCATGACATTGGTAGCAGTGAACAACATGTTAGTCAGTTTTTTATTGCTGTAGGAAATACCTGAGATAAATCAACTTAGAGAGAAAAAAGGTTTATTTTGGCTTAAAGTTTTGGAGGTTTCAGTCCCTGATTGGATACACACATTGCTTTCAGGACTGGTTGGGGGCAGTGTATCATGGCTGCAGCAACATAAACCTCATGGCTAGGACAAGAGAGAGGGGAAGAAGAAGACACCAGGCTCCCACAGTCCCCTTTAAGGGAACACTTCCAGTGACCTTAGACCTCACACCAGGCTCCACCTCTTAAAGGTTCTACCACTTCCAGTGCCATCAAACTGGGACCAAGCCTTCAAAAGAGGGGCCTTTAGAGGCATCCCAGATCCAAATAACAGCAGACGAGAAGGTTGATCACATTGAGCAAGGTAGGCATGTGGGTACATTGGACATTTCGATTAAATGTCATAGCTGAGGGAAGGTGAGAGATTCATTTAGAGTTGGACTAGAAACTCAGTTCCAAACAGGGGGCTAGTGGTCGACACAGTTGTCCAGCAAGTGGACCAGGTGATAGAACGCTGGGCCTAAGCATGTGAATGTTCTGCTGTGGGCAGCAAGACAGCATGAGACCATCTGAAGAGTTAAATACCAAATCAGCAAAGACAAGGTTGGGAATCACTTTTATTCCTTCAAATCTTTCTGAACAAATACCATTATGCTGTTTTGCTACTTTGGCATTTTAATGGAGGCCTTTAATTTCCCTCTCCCCCCCAGTTTAGAGTGAACAGAAGGAGCTGTACTTCTAAAATAATATTGACATATGAGCTAGCTTTCTGCAAACATAAAAGAGGATAATTAGCAAGCATATGTTTGATTCAAATTTAGATTAAAAACACTCCCATGTATTTAAAAGTGGATACCTTACCCTTTGCATGGCAAATAGCTAATAAACAAATCTAATTTTATCTTATGCAATGTCTTGTAAGTCTCATGTAATCCTCCCTGTGTACCTGAGAGGATAATGATGACCATAGAAATAAAGATAGTTGACATGTCCCATCATAATCGAAGTGTCTGACAATATAGTATTTCTTTAACCCTTACCCTATCATAAATTAAGCACTATTATTTATTGTTTTTTTTTTAATTTTATTTTTACAGACTGAATTTTGATTCATTGTACACAACTGGGGTACAACTTTTCATTTCTCTGGTTGTACACAAAGTAGAGTCACACCATTCATGCAATAATACATGTACATAGGGTAATGATGTCTGTCTCAGTTCACCATCTTTCATACCCCTGCCCCCTCTTCCCTCTCATTTCCCTCTACACAATCCAAATTTCCTCCATTCTTCTCTTATCCCTCTGTACCTCCCCCATTATGTATCATCATCCACTTGTCAGAGAAAACATTAAGCCTTTGTTTTTTTGGGATTGACATTTCACTCAGCATGATATTCTCCAACTCCATCCATTTACCTGCAAATGTCAAATTTTATTCTTCTTTATGACTGAATAATATTCCATTGTGTATATATACCACAGTTTCTTTAACCATTCATCTATTGAAGGGCATCTAGGTTGATTCTACAATCTAGCTATTGTGAATTGAGCAGCAATGAACATTGATGTGGCTGTATCTCTGTAGTGTGCTGATTTTAAGTCCTTTGGGTATAAACCAAGGAGTGGGATAGCTGGGTCATATGGTGGGTCCATTCCAAGTTTTCTGAGGAATCTCCATATTGCTTTCCAGAGTAACTGGAAAGCAGTATAGCTGTTTTTCATCTTCTTCAAGACGAAGAGACTGAGACCCAGAGAGGCTGAATATTGTACCAAAGACCAAAAAGCTAGTCATTGGCAGAACTGGGATTTCACACAGTCCAACCAGTTTTTCCAGGCTCCCTCTGCTCATGTAGTAAGGATTATAATCCAGATGATGGAAACATAGAAACTGAGACATAAGAAGTACAATAACTTACATAAAATCTCCTAGAAATGGTAAACTCTAGTGTCTAGAAATGAACAACTCTTCTTAAGACTTGTAGCAGGTGGAATTTTTTTTTCCATATTTTTTATCGGTGCATGGTAGTTGTACACGCCGGTGGAACTTGTTGTTACGTATTTGTACGTGCACACGCTGTAACAATATACTTTGTCCAGTATCATTCCCCAGGGTTTCCTCTTTTCTTCCTCTCCTCCCTCCTCCGGTCTCTCCTCTTACTCTGTGGATCTCCTTTCGGTTTTCGTGAGCCTGCTGTGCTGGTCTGCTTCCTTTCCTTTATCCCTCTCTAGCTACCAAGTGGAAATTTTTTTATCTGTAGGAACTGCTACTTGCACATCTGGCTACAAGTAGGGGAAATGGACCTTTGGCAGGATGAGCGGATCGTTAGAGATTTTGAAGTGGGGATCAGTGGTGAGTGCTGAGCTGGTGAGCCTCCCTTAAGAACAACTCTACCAAGGGAAAGATCTCCACAGTCTCACCCCCTTCAGCGTTCTTACCCTGGATGAGGTCAGGTTCTAGCGTGGCGCCTCCAGAGCAATTGCTGCTCATGTTTTTCTATTTCTTCCATTTCTTTTTGACAGAGTTTCTCCACCTCTGTAGCGTTGATAGAGTAGGCCAGTTATTTATGTCCTGTGTTTCACAGGTTGATCAGCAGTATCCCTGGTCTCTTCCACTAGGTGCTAGTAGCTCACTCCAGTTCAGATGGCAAAAATCATCTCCAGACGTTGCCCATTGTCCCCTGGGAGTGAATCATCCTCACTGGGGGACCCCTTTTCTCCCTCCACCAGGCTGTTGTCCGACCTCCTCACCCACAGGGGATGCCAGGTGAGAGTGTTTCATCTGAAGTACAAGGTGTCTGGATTTGCTAACCAGGAAACACAAATAATATGATTGAGATCATTTTCAGAAATTATCTAAAAATGTTTTGCGTATGTTACTTATTTTTTAGCATTCAAAAAATTCTCAAGGAGGTTTGAGACTTTCAAAGTGATTGAGGTCATTCCTCTGTCGGCACTACTGTGGCCCATTCATCTGAGAGTTTTGTCTTGAGCTGAGCGTGTGCTGGGAGACACACACACACAAACACACACGAGTTACAACAGAGACTAAAGCATTTCTACCGTCCGGGGTACTAACACTGTGCAGACAGGGAGTCCTGATGGTCACTCTTGTCCCCAAGGTAGGTCAGGCATGTTTAAACGGGGACGCTGCTGATAAAGGAGCAGCTGGCAGCAGGCATATTCTCTGTCAGGAAGGTTCTGATGGTGCAGGCTGGTGAGTTGGCTACCTCCCTAGCTCCTGGGGTCAGGTTCGGGGACCTCAGCTTGGGTGTTGTTCTCCTGTAATCTTGAAGATTATTACCCTAGGGAATGACATTAATTTTGGAGGGTGATTCTGGTTGGTAAGAAGCAGTTACTTTAAAGGTTTTGTTTTCTGCCTTCAAGTAATTTTCTGAGTTTGTTTTGATACTGGGAATTGAACCCAGGAGTGCTCTACCCCTGAGCTCCATCCCCAGCCCTTTATATTTTTTATTTTGAGACAAGGTCTTACTAAGTTGACCAGGGTGGCCTTGAACTTGGATCCTCCTGCCTCAGCCTCCCCAGTGACAGGGATTACAGGAATGGGCCGCCATACCTGACACAATTGTCTCTTATTTCTAAACCAAATCCTAAAGTTCTCAAAATTGAATTGGTAGACTTTTACATGAAGAGGAGTTGGAGAGAGGAGATGGTAAGGATTAAAAAAAAAAAAAGAAACAAAATTAAATTCCAGAAATTAACAAGTATAGAAAGCCAGGAGAGACTGTAGGTGCTGATTCATTCTAAGCAAGGTGCTTTCCCTCAGAACTTAAAAATGTCTGGGATGTCATAGCTCAGCTCCAGTTTGCATTTCATCCCTTCTGGAATAGACTAAAGAGGATGGACTGAACCTTTTTCTCTTTTGGTTTTGATGGCTAGTCCTACCAATGAAATGCATGTGGACTAGAGATGTGATTCTAAAAATATCAGTGGTTGCCTCTTGATGAGTTTCAGGTGTTTTCAGGGCTCAACACAGAACAATTCAAACATGTAAGTCATCTGTTCAGTTCTTTTAAATAAATGTCTTATAATTTTGTGCCTCTCCATCAGAGCATAACAAGCGTGGTCTGCTTATTTGTAAGTGCATAAATGACCTTTTAAAAGTTTCTAAAACTTTTTGTTTGTGCGGCTACTTTGGACTCGATGTTGGTTTTTCCTTCCATCCCAGGTTCATACGATAAAATCTCAACTTGCAAATTCCTAAAATTTGGAAGTTGAGGTAATCAGATCCTGAGGGCAGAACCCTAATGAATGGAATTGGTGTCCTTATAAAAAGAGGAGGGGCTGGGGTGTAGTTCAATGGCAGAGGGGAGACTTGGCATGCAAAAGGCCCTGTGTTCAGTCCCCAACACCTACATAAGTGAGAAAGCAGGAGACACAGCATCCATCTCCCTCCCTCTCCTCCGTGTGAGGACTCAGCAAGAGGAAGCCAACTGGTGCTCCCACCAGACTTGGAATCCTGTAGCCTCTCAACCCTGACTTTGCAGCCTCCAGAACTGTGAGAATAAATCTCTCTGTGCAAACCTTCCAGTCTTTGGCATTTCTTTTACAGCACTTGGAACAGAGACCTATTTGAATCTTTGCTAGGAGTTCAGGTTGATAAGCTGTCTCTTTTTTTTTTTTTTTTTTTTTTTTGGTACCAGGGCTTGAACCACTGAGCCACATCCCCAGTCCCTTTTTAAAAAAAATATTTTATTTAGAGACAAGGTCTTGCTGAGCTGCTTGGGGCCTCACTAAGTTGCTGAGGCTGGCTTTGAACACATGATCCTCCTGCCTCAGCCTCCAGAGCCACCGGGATGACAGGTGTGCACCACTGCACCCAGCTTCTCTGTGTTTTTGAAGGTGAGGAAACATAGGGAATGTATTGGGTAAGCCGTCTTCCTCCTGAGAGAGGGGAAATTCTGCTTGAGAATGGAGCTACCTCCAAGGGAGACGAGGAGGAGATGGACAAATGGACCCAGGAGCATCACTCGATCCTCCATGTCTCAGGTGCCTGGAGCACCTGATTTCTGTGTATGCCAGTTGTCACATATAGAAGCTGATAATTTCTCTTTTCACTCAGCTTTCTGTCATTTGCCAGTGATAGATTTTTAATGGATCCATCTTCTGACCTGTAGGTCTGGCTCTGATGCATAATCTTATTGTTTTAAATCCACTTAGTCTTTCCTTCTTCTAGGAAAGAATACAAGAAGAGACAGTTTTCACCTGAGATAGACCTGAGTGCATATCCTTATTCTTCTGTTCATTAGTCATTAGTTATATTACTTAGGGGGCAGGACTTTAACCTCCAGGGTCTCTGTTTTCTTCATCTGTAAAATAGGAATAACAAATGTTGTAAAGAGCATTAAAGAGAATGATATAAAGTATTTATTAAAATACTGGTTCCATTTCTCATTCATTTTGACCTTGAATCTTCATTTTTTTTCCCTTGAATACTCATTCCAATGGACTTGTTTCCTACTTTGAAAATAAAATAATTGATAGATCCTATTAAAAAAGAATGCTCATGCCCGGCACTATGGGACACACCTGTAATCTCAGCAGCTCAGTAGCTGAGGCAGGAGGATCACAAGCTCAAAACCAGCCTCATCTCTGGCAAGGTGCTAAGTGACTCAGTTGAGACCCTGTCTCTAAATGCAAAATAAGGCCTGGGATGTGACTTGGTGGTCGAGTGCCCCTGAGTTCCATTCCCCAGTATCCACCCTCAAAAACAAAACAAAACAAAATGAAAATAATAATGCTTAGGTCTGAAGTGATGACATATAACTGTTCACATAGTCCCACATGTAACTATATGAAACTACCATAGGTGTCTTCAGTTTACAGTTAAGCAGAGTGAGAATGATAACTTAAATCTACAGTTAGGAAGTATCCAATCTGGGGTTCAAACTTAAGTACTCTTGGCATATTTTTGTTTGTTTGTTTAATTGTTCCAGAGTACTCCCGGATCAAGCAGGAAAAGCAGTCATGTGTGATGGGAACTGACTGGAACAGATTTCCATCATCCTGAAGATCGATCTGAATGATGGAAGCGAATCCAGATGTTTGAAAAGTCATGATTATCTATGGGTGTCTCTGATCTATTTGCAGCCCTTTCATAAAAGAGCACCAAAGAAACAATTATTCTTTATTAAGATTATTATCCGTGGGGAACACAGGCAAGAGAACTTCCTGTCCTGTTCATTGCTCTCGAAGGATTGCTCCTAACTCCATCTGGTTGCATAGATGAGTTAAAATGCCAGGTAGGGAACCGGCCAGGTGACTTTCAGGTCCCAGAGGATGGCGGGCTCGTAGGATGTTCCAGTCCATGCTGTTCGTGTTTCTTTTCCCCTCTCTGCTCTGCAGATGCTAGCTACTCCCTAGGATTCTGGGTAAAAGCCTGGCAGGATAGATATAATGTTCCGTATGGATTTTAAAGACTCCCATCTTCTCTGTAGACTTTGCAATTATAAAAATGTTCAGGGTAGTTTTTCAGCTTTATTTTGTCATGGGCAAAAGAGGCATGCATGCACAATTGTCCATTCTACCAGAGGTAGGCATACTGGGATGGGGGGTAGGCAGTTTCCCTGGCAACCTTATTTACCTGAAAGCCGAGTCCTTCACTTATTTTCAAAGTCATGCAGGATGCTGTTAGGAAGCAGAGAGATGAGGAGTATGGAAGCCCAGGATAAAACTGGAAATGTTAACTGCTTTTATTCCAAAAGCAAGGTTGGGAAATCCGAGAGAATGCACAGCACTCTACTTATTAATATTTCCAACACCTTTTCATCTACTTCCTTTTCTATTTCAGAAAACCTATGGTGTCACACTAGAGTGTGAATCCACAAATAGCAAGGATGTCTTATGGCAGACACTTATTTTCAAAATATTTTTTAAATCTATGGGTTTAATAGCAAACATTGAGCATTCTCAGTTTTCTCAGCAAAATCTGTGTGGCTTGGGTTGGGAGAGGTAAAGTATCAACGATGACTACAGTAAAATATTATCTTAACTTAATATTCAAGTCAGCATAAGCTCAGATACATCTTTCTGGACTCAGTAGACCAAGTATTTGTGTAGTAGGAAATGAGGGTCAGGAGGCTGAGATCCGGAAGCAACACTTTGTTAGTGGCACCGTGGCCCGGAGGGATAATTTCCAAAGTCTGAGCCCTGAGCACAGGCAAGTCTTTTACTTTTATACATCAGCAAGTTTTGGGTACGTGGAGACAACAGAGTTGGTGCAATTCTGTTGGAGGGAGCATTCTACATTCCTTATGTGGGTCAAGCTTGTCAACAGCCTAGGGTCTTTGGCTGCTCTTAGCCTAAAGGGGGATTGTTCTGGCCCTGTGACCTTGTTTCCTCCTTCTGCTACTGTGGTTTGTCTTTTACAGGTACCTATTAGCCACTGCAAGTCTCTACGGTTAAATGTCAGTAGGCAAAGCCACAGCCCATCAGCTCTTAAACTGCTAAAGTTTCCATTTTGCTCTACCACATTGGAAACCTGGAAGACACGAGACCCCATCTCTGTTTTCTTTTTTCCAGATCTAGTGACCTCAGTTGGAGTCTGGACTGCCAGTTTGATATTTCTATTCCTTATTAATCTTGGTTGACAAAAAAGGATGGCATTATTGCTTAATCTGACCTGAATCTGTATCTGATTACTACCTTACAAACTTACATGTAACTTTACTGTAATTACCAGGTCATGATAGTATGTTTGCACTCATCTAATGTATAACATTGCTATACTGGTACACAGAGACTAGTGATGGTTTCCGCAACTATTTTAGTGTACTTGTAGGAGCTCATCAAGTTTGAGAAGAATATTCTGTATCTATGAAGGCCACCATTTGGAGAGGGGAAGTTGACATTCACATATTTTCGGGGAAAGGTCTTGAGAGTCATTTGGTGGAAACCATAGTCTTCATATAGTAGTGTCATGGATCTAACCACAGTCTTACCCAGGGCATGCTGCTTCCTTGGTAACTGATAAATTCAGGGGCAGAGACAGCCAGAGTTCTTATAAATGGCCTTCCTCTCTAGGATTATTGGAAAATGCCTGCCAGGGTGGATATAATGTTCTATTTGAATTGAAAGACTCCATCTTCTCTATGAAGATGTTGCAGCCATACAATTTTTTGAGGGCAACATTTGTCTGGGTAATTGTGGCAACCTCACATCCGACCCCAAACTCCTGGGAAGGGAATTGATGTATATCTAATCGTGTGCGACATGGTTTTTGTCATTATAAAGTATATACAACCCCTGCTTTCAGTGTTCCAGTCATGGGGTGGTGGTATGGACAGCCCAAGCACTGGGGGACAGTGCTGGAAAGTGGTATTTGATGACTGAGTTATTTGGTCTAAGAGTGCATGGAGTGCGCAGTGAGAAATGTAGCTGGCAAGTTAGGTCAGAGCCAAGTTTCAGGAGGCCTTAAATGATGGCAAAGAAGTTAAGCATCCATCCACTGCTAAGGGTCATAGGGAGTCTTGGATGGATTTCCTACAAGGCACTTACTTGCCAGGTAGTGTTTTAGGAAGATACATTGCTAGAGGGACTATTTCCTTTCTCACTCAGCCTTGAATCCATATAACCTTGCATAGAGTCGAGGGTATAGTAAGGATATGAAAATCAGTTGACTGAGTAAATGAACAAAACTGACAGATGATTGAGCATAGAGATCAGAGGGAGAGCGGCTGAGAGGGCAGCTCCTCTAACAGTTCAGGCAAGAGTTGGAGACCTGGGTTGGTGTAGAGCCGCTGGAATGGATCACTTGGGATGCAAATGAGAATCGGGGATTAATGATTAGAAATGGAAGTCAAGGAGAAGGAAGAAAAAACAGTCAGTCAGTCAGTCAGTCTGTCAATCTCATGTAGGGAACCACATTAAGGGATTGCAGTGTTTCATGGTCTTATTCCAAAAATGGGAATTCTTTGGAATGAGACCACATTTGGGCTTAGGTCTATTGTGTTTGAGTTGTTGGCAGGCTGTCACAGACAGGACTGGTACTCAGATGATGGTCCTGCTTGAATGTGGGGTCCTCTGAGGAGGGTTGTTGGTTCACATCAAGAAACTAGTCTGTGCAGCAGACTTAATGTCTCTTGTACGACCCTCCATCCTAGTCCAGATAAGAAGAATGTGCAGAAGCCTAAGCCCAGTAGAAGTTGGAGAGGTTTCCAAAATGTATAGACCAGAGAAAGGAAAATATAACAACAACCCTTTCCCCTTTTGGACTGTGTAGGCTCTGTCTTCTTAGTGCACTATGGAGGGACAGGAAGTTGGAATACACGGTTGGTTTTAAATTCCCATGCGCCCTGTGCCTTTTGGTCTGCAACATGGCTCAGCATTTAAAGGCATGGACTTCAGAATCTGGGTACGAGTCCTGGGTCTGCTACATACTAGCTCCATGCCTTGAAGAAGTCACTTAAATTCTTTGTGCCTAAGTTTTTTTTTAATTGTTTTTTTATTTTTACAGACTGCATTTTGATTCATTGTATGCAAATGGGATACATCTTTTTGTTTCTATGGTTGTGCATGATGTAGGTTCACACTATTTGTGTAATCATACATGTACATAGGGTAATGATGTCTGTCTCATTCCACCATTTTTCATACCCCTTCTCATTTTCCTCTACATAATCTAAAGTTCCTCCATTCTTCTCTCATCCCCCACCCCCATTATATATCATCCTCCACTTATCAGGGAAAACATTTGGCCTTTGGTTTTTTGGGATTAGCTTATTTCACTTAGCCAATGGTTTCTCCAATTCCATCCATTTATCTGTAAATGCCATTAGTAATCACTGCACTGCTTTTGGGTAGACCTTTGTTTAGCTTCTACATTTAAGACGGAATATGTATTACTTGTTTGTGTGTATCTGGCTTATTTCACTTTACATAATGTTGTCTCATTCCATCTGTTTTCCTGTGAATGACATAATTTCCTTCTGTTTATGGTTGAATGATACTCTCGTTTGTGTGTGGGTGTGTCTGTATACATACACACACATATATACATATATGTGTGTGTGTGTGTGTGTGTATATATATATATATATACACATATATATATATATAAAGAGAGAGAGAGACAGAATCTTGTGATTTCTGTGTATGTTCATCTGTTGATGGGTACCTAGGATGGGTACCTGAGCTATAGTGAATATTGCCAAAATAAATATCACATGCAATTATCTCTTGACATGCTGATTTCATTTCCTTTAGCTATATACCCAGGAGTGGTATAGCTGAGTCATATGATTGTTCTATTTTTAGTTTTTTGAGGTATCTCCATAATGGCTTCTACCAATTAACAGTTCCACCAACAGTGTATAAAGAGTTCCTTTTTCTCCATATCCTTGCCAGCATGTTATTTTAATTTTTTTTCATTTTTAATAATAACCATTATCACTAGGGTGAGGTGGAATCTCATTGCATTTTTATTAGCATTTCCCTGAGGTGCATCTCAGTTTCGCAGTCTGTTAAATTGGAATAATAATAGTCCCTACCACATGGGCAGTTTCAAGCATCAGTTGAATTACTTTAAGTAAAATATTAGAGCTCAGTAAATATTGGTTATTAGTATTATTCCTAGTTTATTCCTAGTTAGGAGAATCTGTAGCTTAACGAATATTTCCTGCAAGAGGATTCTGGCAGCGCTGGTAGGCTAAAAGAAATGCATATCCCTTCCTTTCAAGGCAGAAGTTGAATTCTGGGTGGGCTCTGGCCTTTCCTTCATAAGTTTACTTGGGATTTTTAAAGTTTCTTTTTTTTTTTTTTATCATTTGGCATTTGATAATCCACTTGTTTACCCAAGATCTGGGATACTGATAAACTACTATCTACATAAAGTTGAGCTATTAAAATCTGTGATATGAACTTCCCTGCTCCCAGCCTGTTGGTCAGGGTTTCCTGTTGCAACTGATTCGCACACAGACACACTGAGAGAATTCTGAGCTTGTGCCACAGTTAGGAAGTCTGGTGTCACAGGCATGGCTGGATCCATAGGCTCAGATACTATCATTGAGTCTCCATCTCTCTTTCCCTGTGTGTAGCCTTCTAGACAAAATATCTCTCTAGACATGGATGGTTCCAGATTCATATGCCCTCAGTTTCGTGAGCTCCACAGAAAAATAAAATTTTCACCAGGTCCAAGAACAAAGGACTGTGGTTGACTGTGCCTTGGTGACAAGCCCTAGTCCACGGTCTGTCATTTTATCAGAGAAATGAGGTGCTGAGATGGGCCAGGCCTGAGTCAGGCGCCACTGCTGTAGCCCGGGGCCAAGTCTGTAAGCAGAAGATGTCAAGTGAGTGCTGGTGGGCAGCCTGGAAGGGGATCTACTATAATCCATCATTCTTATTAGGCCGACAGCTCTAAAGGTAAGCTGGGAACGTTTCCCTCCTTGTAGTTGGCTGTAGAAACCATAGCAACATTGTCTTTGTACAACTCCTGGTTGGATTCTTCGTCAGTGGAGGAAAAAGCAAAAAAAAAAAAAAAAACCTAAAACAAAACAAAACAAAAAAAACCCCAATGCACTATCTTCTAAAATTCAGTGAGCCTTGAATAGCAAAAGCAACGCCAGCTTGTGGTCTGAGCTGGGCCCCAGGGCTCAGATGTCTGGGAACATTTTGAAAACTGGTTCAAAGTGCTTGAAGGACTCTTTCAGTTTCTTCTGCTCTCCTACCATATGCTGGCCACAGATTGCTTTCCCTTACTCCTCTGGGCACTGTGAAGATCAAAAAATTAATGTCCACAGCTACCTTCATATCCTGTCTAAGGAATTAAATACGTCTGAACAATGCCTTTTTTTTTCTGCATTCTTTTCATGCATGGTGCCGAAACAGTGATCATTCCCATTTTAATTCTAAGAAGCAAAACCTGTTCCCTTCTTCCTTTCTTTCCTTTTCTTCTTCTTTTAAAAAATACACCACGTACTTAACGCTGTATTAATGTTACTGATACTGCATAGCTCTGGGCGCACAGTTCAGGTCACCTGAAATTCTTCCCCGCTCTTTGTTCTGGGTTTCAGATCCCCTGCGTCTGATGTATTATTTACTGCATGATTTTTCACAGAGCAAGATGCATTATTTACAAGGTGGTAGGATTTCTGAAATTCCACAAGCTTTCTTGTAAATTTGTAAATAGCATGCTGCGTTAGACTGGATTGCTGAGTAGGGCGGGGACCAACGTCATGATTAACTGGCTTCTTCATTGTCAGGGTGAGATCTTGTTTTAATCTTTGCATTCTGGGGCAAGAGAAATGTTGGTACCTTATATAGGAACATAGTCTATCAACTGTATTCCTCTATTATGTCCAGAATATATAGAACTAGTGAATCTCAGCTGTAGGGATCATAAACCAAGTCGCTGACTTTGTGCAGTGCCTTGAATTCCTTGGCTTGAACCCAATCTCCAGAAAAGCATGCAAGAGTTTATTTACCACTGGAGGGCAGTAGAGTGATATATCCCAGAGCAAAGAGTTTGTGGGCCTTTTAGGTTTTCTTTGTGAAAGATGGTTCTGGAATATTTTTTTAAAAAGACTTTTAGTCTTTGTCACCGTACAATCGTGGGACTGGGATAGACTGATATGTTCTTTCTTGAGTTTCAGTAACACTTTAATTTTCTCTAAATAGTGATCTCTCAGCTGATAAAGGCCTAACAATTTGCTCTGGGATTTGGCAAGTGAGGTCATTTGTAGCATTTACCAATTTCTCTGGTGTAAATATTCTGATCACAGCTAATGCTATGGTTTGGAAGTGTTTTGGTCAGTATTTTTTTTTTTTTTTCATTGCTGTGCCCTAAAGACCTGACAAGAACAACCTAGATAAGGAAAAGTTTATTTTGGCTCGTGGTTTCAGAGGTTCAGTCTATGGCTGGCCATTTCCATAGCTCTGGGTCGGAGATGAGGCAGAACATTGTGCAATTCAAGATGTGACAACCAGGAAGCAGGGATAGCTCCACTCATCAGGAACAAAATATAAACTCCAAAGCTACCAATAAGCTACCAATGTGATGTCACTGAATGTGGAGTTGGGACGGGATGTGTCCAGTTCGCTCATACAGATTAACTCCAGAACACCCCTGTGGGCTCTTTCCACTGCCATTTACAGTCTACACTGTTAGTTGTATTTTCAGCTTAATTTTTCCATAACACTCTAAAATCCCAAGAATGAATATGAATGCATGATACATTTTGCTTCCTGGAACCATACCCAGCATGACAACTTAGGTATTTTAACTGTTTAAATGAAAACTTTATTGAAGAATTATGCACACACAGAGAAGAATACACATTATCAGTGAATGTCAGTTGAATTATTGAAGAATTACAGTGCAGACACTGGAGATCAAGAAATAGAATACTAAAAACATCATGGAGGCCCAGTGTACTTCCTCCCATCTGTTAGCCTCCAGCTGTCCAGGTTCTAATGCTGTAGGTTAGTCCATCTGCTTTCCAGTCTTCTTATGAATAGGTCTGTACAGTCAGTATAGACTCTTTATGTCTGGTTTCTTTTACTCTGCACCATGTTTGTGTGAAACTTGAATTTTGTTACAGGAAGGTGGACTTCAGTCTCATTGCTATGTATATTCTTCCATTATATGAATATACTACAATTTGGGTTGTATTTTACTATTGATGACTATCTGAACTGGTTCCAGTTCGGGCTTCTAGGGAAAGGGCTGCTGTGTTCATTCTATGTGTCTTTTTCCTTCTTTCTTTTCTTTTCTTTTTTCTTTTCTTTTCTTTTCTTTCTTTCTTTTCTTTTTCCTTCCTTCCTTCCTTCCTTCCTTCTTTCCTTCCTTCCTTCCTTCCTTCCTTCCTTCCTTCCTTCCTTCCTTCCTTCCTCCCTTCCTTCCTCCCTTCTTTCCTTCCTTCCTTCCTTCCTTCCTTCCTTCCTTCTCTGGATTAAACTCAGGGACCCTTAACCACCAAACCACATCCCTGGTCCTTTTTTGATTTTATTTTGAGACAGGATCTCACAGAGTTGCTTACAGCCTTGCTAAATTGCTGAGGATGGCTTTGAACTTGAGATCCTCCTGCTTCAGCCTTCTGAGCTACTGGGATTACGGGTGTGCATGACTTAGTATGTGTCTTTGGTGAATAAAAGTACAAAGGTCTGTTTGTTAAATACCTAGGTGAAATTGTAGATAATATGGCATGCATGTATCATGATGTTTTATATCTTACAGACATCCTGATTTGAGGTAGAGTCATGAAGGGATAAATGGGACCACAGTCATACTAGGGTCACAGAAGGATGGCTTTATGTGACAGTAAAAAAAAAAACAAAAAACCCCAAAATACTGAACAAGCTATAAACTTTAGAAAGAAGAGTCACTAGGCAGGCTGAATATGGGTGGGAATGGCCTGTGATTGTTGTTGGTTGTTCACATCTGGGAAATCCAAAATGGTGGGTGGAAGTTGGTATAATGTGGCTTTGGGGAGACAAGGAAGCATCAATTTAGGTATTTATGCAGTTAAATGATCAGAATCAGGGAAGGTATTCATTAACCCAAGTGAACATTTACTGTATACCACTTATACATCAACGTGGCAGTAGGTGTGATGATGCTTTGGTGATTAAAAGAGCTCGGCTTCCCAGGAGCTCAGACTCTACGTACATAGAGTCAAAATCAGCCAATCAGTTTGCATCTGTGCTAAGTACTTTGATAAGGGCATTAAAAGGTGATCAGGGAGAACAGAGGCATGTTATAACCCAGACCTTGTGGTGGGGAGAGTGAGCTGGGGAAGGATGAGGGGTGGTATGAAGGTAGATTTCCTGGATGTGACTGCACCTGAGTTCAGACCTAAAGAATGAGCAGGAAGGGAGGTGGTTGGGTTTCCCAGGCTGCAGGAACTCCAGGTGCGATGGACGGGAGGTAGAGCTGCACAGTGAGGAAGGGGAATGGGAGATGATTTATAGTATGGTTAGAATATAGACTAGATAGAAGAGGAAGCTAATTCGGAGACCCAAGTGGATGGTGTAGTCAGACCTTTTATGGAGGACCTTTTATTCCTGTTAGACTTCTGCACTCCATTCTAAAACAAAGGCTGTCTTTAGAAATTTTTAATCAAACTTACTTGTACCTTTTCCAATTCCTTGTGGATAGAGCAGGCAGGAAACACCCGCCATTGTCAAAGCAGGTCCTATTCCCCTAGGGATGGAATCTTTCCCTTCAAAATAGGGTTGAAGCCTACTTTCTAGTGATGAGACCATCGGAGTGTCATTGGAATTGTGTGTTGGCAAATGGGTTCTATGGGAGGGCAGAGAGCTCCAATTTATGATGTTTGCAGATTTAGATTACAGTGCTTCCAAGTTTCCATGGTGCAAATGCTTCCAACCAGCATGCCAAGTTCCTGACACTGGGACAGTTGGTTCTTTTAACTTGGTAAGTGCTTCCTTACCACCAGCTGTGCCATCATTTTCTGGATGATCAAGTTCCTAAACATTGCACTAGAGATCATCATTACAGGGCACCAATATCACGTGGAGGGCTTGATTGCACACAGGTTTCTGGGGCCCACCCCAGAGTTTTAGGTTTTGTAGGTCTGTGGTGAGGCCAGGTAGTTTGCATTTCCAAGTTCCCAGGTAAGGAAATGCTGTTGATCTGGAGACCACGCTTTGAGGACTACCCCTTTCTTCTTACTCCTATGTGAAATTAGTCCCAGGTTTTCATAGAAGTTTTACACCTATTAAAAAGTGTTCCGCAAGTGTGGAGAAAAAAGAATGAGGCAGAGATTCAGGTCAGCAATGAAAGAGGAGACATCAAAGGCAGCCTTATGATGTAGAAGGAATCAGAATTTGAACTCAGAAGATCTGGAATTGATTGCTGCCTTGCCTGGGTAAATTTAGGTGTGTTATTCAACCTGA
The DNA here is from genome assembly GCF_902686445.1 of Sciurus carolinensis. Lineage (NCBI taxonomy): Eukaryota > Metazoa > Chordata > Mammalia > Rodentia > Sciuridae > Sciurus > Sciurus carolinensis. The sequence goes on along the minus strand of NC_062231.1, from coordinate 19,106,342 downwards.
GTTTTATTTTTCCAGTTTCTGTGATCTGAATGTTTGTCCCCACCAAAATGCATATTGAAATTCATTACCTCTGTGATAATATTAAAAGACAGGACCTTAAAGAAGTTAGGTTAGGTCATGAAGGTTTCCATCTTCATGGGTGAACTTAGTGCCTTTAAAAAAGGACTTCTGGGTATTCTCTGGTTTCGTTTTCTTCTGCCATGTGAAGAGCAATGTTTCTCCTCTTCAGAGGAGGCAGCCAAAAGGCAACATCTTGGGAGCAGAGATAGGGCTCTAACCAGGTTGCCAAACCCACTGGCGTCTGCATTTTGGACTTCCTAGCCTCCAAAACCATGAGAAATAAATGTTTTTGTTAATAAATTATCCATTCTGTTATAGACACACAAAATGGACATAGACACCCATCCTAAGACTAAATACTCCCTTACGGTGTGTCTCATGGGGTTGTTGTGGTGATCATGTGAAGCAAATTACCAAATTCTGCATAGAACTGCAGACAATCATCTACAATCTTGAAATTCTTTGCAAATGTAAGCTGTTGTTTCTAGAGGTGATCAAGTGGGAAGCTGAAGCTCAGAGAGGTTAAATAATTACTTAGCTGGAAAAGAGGTTCGCTGATTTTCAGTTTGGTGACCTTTCTCTTTTATTTGTGGCTTTCACATATTTTGTTTAACCAAAGGACTCTTTCTTCATATGAAACCTTAGGAGGAAGTATAATATGGGAAATGAACAAAGAGGAACCTCTCATTAAAATGGGAGCAGGTATCTGGAGCTGGAGCCTCCAGGCAATGCCTCTGAAGCCTCAAGGTATTAGTGAGTCCAGCGTGAAACCTCTTTCCTGTCAGCACTTTCTTTGTGGGGTGGCAGTGAGCAGGTGTCGTGGGTGGGAACTCTGGTATCCTTGTTAGACTGTAAGGTAAAGTCAACACCAGTGGGTCTCACATTGGCAGCAATCAAAATCACCTCAGGTACTCTGGAAAAATCCCAGTGCCCTGGCTCCATCCCAAACTCATGACATCAAAATATCTGGAGTGGACAGAATCTATAAAGAACTAAAAAAGTTCTACACCAAGAATACAAATAACCCAATCGACAAATGGTCTAAGGAAATGAACAGACACTTCACAGAAGAAGATCTACAAGCATTCAACAAACATATGGAAAAATGTTCAACATCTCTAGTAATAAGAGAAATGCAAATCAAAACCACCCTAAGATTCCATCTCACCCCAATTAGAATGGCGATTATCAAGAATACAAGCAACAACAGGTGCTGGCGAGGATGTGGGGAAAAAGGTACACTCATACATTGCTGGTGGGTCTGCAAATTAGTGCAGCCACTCTGGAAAGCAGTATGGAGATTCCTCAGAAAGCTTGAAATGGAACCACCATTTGACCCAGCTATCCCACTCCTTGGCCTATACCCAAAGGACTTACAATCAGCATACTACAGAGATACAGCCACATCTATGTTCATTGCTGCTCAATTCACCATAGCCAGATTGTGGAACCAACCTAGATGCCCTTCAGTTGATGAATGGATAAAGAAACTGTGGCATATATATACAATGGAATATTACTCAGCCATAAAGAATGATAAAATTATGGCATTTGCAGGCAAATGGATGAAATTGGAGAATATCATGCTAAGTGAGATAAGCCAATCTCAAGAAACCAAAGGAAGAATGATCTCGCTGATAAGTGGATGATGATACATAATGGGGCGTGGGAGGGGTTAGTTTTAGGGTTAGAGTTAGGGTTAGGGAGGGGGGCAAGAATGGGGGAAGGAAGGACTGTATAGAGGGAAAAGAGGGGTGGGAGGGGTGGGAGGGGTGGGGGGAAGGGAAAAAATAACAGAATGAATCAACCAACATTACCCTATGTAAATTTATGATTACACAAATGGTATGCCTTTATTCTATGTACAAACAGAGAAACAACATGTATCCCATTTGTTTACAATAAAAAAATATATATAAACATGGAAACTACAAAAAAAAAAAAATTTGGAATGGAACCACCATTTGACCCAACTATCCCACTCCTTGGCCTATAACCCAAAGGACTTACAATCAGCATACTACAGAGATGCAGCCACATCAATGTTCATAGCTGCTCAATTCACAATAGCCAGAGTGTGGAACCAACTAGATGCCCTTCAATTGATGAATGGATAAAGAAACTGTGGTATATATATACAGTGGAATATTACTCCACCATGAAGAATAATAAAATTATGGCATTTGCAGGCAAATGAATGAAATTGGAGAATATCATGCTAAGTGAGATAAGCCAATCTCAAAAATCCAAAGGACGAATGATCTCGCTGATAAGCGGATGATGACACATAGTGGGGGGTGGGAAGGAGGCAAGAATGGAGGAAGGAAGGACTGTATAGAGGGAAAAGAGAGGTGGGAGGGGGTGGGGGGGAAGGAAAAAATAATAGAATGAATCAAACACTATTATCCTTTGTAAAAGTATGACTACACAAATGGTATGCCTCTACTTCATGTACAAACAGAGAAACAGTATGTATCCCATTTGTGTACAATAAAAATAAATAAAATAAATTAAAAAAAATCTGGAGTGGGAATGAGTTGTCTGTGTTTTTAAATTCCCTTTGTGCTACCCTAGTTGAGATACCAGGTCTATATGAGGAGTTCCCAAAGTGCAGTGCCCAGACCAGCAACAGGGACATCACCTTGCAAACTTGTTGAAATGCACATTCTCAGGCTCCTCAAAGAATCTCTCCACCAGAAACTCTGGGATTAGGTCACAGAAGTTCATGCTTTAATAAGTCCTGCTGGTATTCTGATGTATGCTAATGAAGTGCCACAGTTATCAGAACTAATGTGTCAGAATTACTGAGAGGGCTTATGAGGGCCAGGGATACCAGGTTTCAGGCTCAGAACCTCTGATCACTGGGAAGGAGTCTAAGGATTTGAAATTTTTATGAGCTCCCTTCTTAGTTCTGAGGCAGTGATCTGTGGGTTAATCAATGAGAAAAAGTATTTTAAATATTAAGTAGTTGTTCCTAAAATGGTGTGTGGTTGGTCTATATCAGAATCACGGGAAGAGATGTTTTCTTCCTTGAGTTTCATTTTGGAGAGCATTTGAGTCAGTAGACTGAGGTTTGTGCCATAGAATCTAATTCTGTCTTTTAGTCATTTATTTATAGAATCTCATTTTTGGAAAACATCATCAGGTGATTCTTATAGCTAGTTGTATCAGCTAGCTTTTGCTGAGTAACAAACAACCATGAAACTCAGGAACTTAAAACCATGAAACTCAGGAGCTTAAAATCACTATCATTTATCATCCATCTGCAGTTTGATTGGAGTGACCCAGCTTCATGCATTGGGTCTGGGACCTCAGGTCTCCTCCACCAGTTTTATTCTGAGGCCCAAGCTGAAAAAGTCACTAGAGAGCTCTTCTCACACAATGGTAGAGGGACAGGAAGATGCATGCCCAATGGCATAAGCTGTTTTTCAGCTCTTCTTTACAATTATGTCTGCACACAACTGTTGGTAAAGCAGGTTACAGGGCCCAGTCCCAAGTCAAGGGGAGGGAAAGTTTACTTCTGCCATGAAGGACAAGAAGGGAGTGGCAGTTTTTGACAGTGATCTAATCACCCTTCACCTTTCACCTCCTTGGTTTGTCATCATTCATGTTTACCTTGGTCACAAGAGGGAGATGGATGAGCCTCGTCACAACCCCATTTCATTAAAAGCGAAGCAAAGCAAAACAAGACGCATCAAACCAAGCAATCCTGGTGGCAGGATGTGTCTTTCTCAGGGTGAGAGATACGCTGATCCATCAGTTACATGATTAGAGATGCATGTACTCTTAAGACCACTGGGGAGATAATTAGAAATTATTTTATAGCTGAAAGGAAACTGCCAGTCTGTCTCTCTCATGGCAGAGATGAGGGAATTAAGCCCAAATGAGGGTAAGTGATTTGTTCAGGAAAGATATCACAAATGGCTGGGCTGGGACTACCACTGAGTTTTTTAGATCCTAAGTCCTGTGTTCTTTATTCTGCACTATAATTTCCTATAAGATAGAAGAATAAAGATGTCTATTCTTTTGTAGGCTTGGGAGCTGATAGTAATTGTAATGGTTACTTTGGATTGTCAACTTGATTGGATTAAGAGATGCCAATTATTAAGAGGCTTCTGGGTGTGTCAGCCAGGGTGTGTCTAGGAATGGTTGGCATATGGAATAGTGAACTGAAGTGGAAACCCTCCCAAAGCATGGGCAGCACCACCCAGGAGGATGGTGGCTTGGATGGAACAAAAGTTGGAAGAACAAGGAAGCAGATACAGATGCAAGCTTGACTCTTCTTAAACGGGTTCTTGATGGCTGCTTCAGTCATCTAAGGATATCAGACTCTGGCTTCTTCACTCTTCCAAAGTGGACTCTACCAACGATTCTCCAGATAGATTCTAGAAGCCTTGGTCTTGGACTAGGGTAGCACTGTTGATCCTTCTTGTTCTGGGGCTTCTGCCTCTGGGACTGCACAGCTGCTGGTTCTTCCAGTTCTCTAGTGTGCAAATGGCCATTGTGAAATATTCAACTTCTGGTCGTGTAAGTCTAATAAACCCCCTTTTATAATCAGACTTCCTGTTGATTCTGTTCCTCTAGAGAATCCTGACTAATACAGTAATGTTAAATGAGTTTATATTACAGCGGAGATTAGGATAGAATGCTGGATAGGCATTCCTGTAAATGTTGACTATCAATCCATCACCTGAGAAGATGATCCAGACTTTACCTGGTGAGATTTGGATGTACTCATCCTTAAGAGACTATTTTATCCCAGTGAGAATGACTAGCATTGGGAGCCACTGGACTCCTTGTGTGATTCTCTGTTCCTTAATTCTCTGGGGGGAAGTGAAGAGATGGAGAAGACCATTTGTGAACATCTACCTGCAGGTCATGTGCTTCTGCCTTCTTATTTCAATTTTTAGGTTGCTTCATAGCCTTAAAAAAAGAGAGAGAGAGAGAAAGTCCCCCTAAAAAGTGGGACTTCCACAACTATAGGACTGTTGGAGACCCCTTTCAGTTGTCTTTGTAGCTAGAGGTCAATTTATTATCTGGCTTGACTTAGAAACCCAGGTGGCTGGTTCTCAATGTTCTCAGTATTGTCTAGTGTAACCCCTACTTGTTATCTTTTTGTCCTGTTTCTATGTAGAAAGTTTGAAATGATACATCCATTCTCCATGTATTGATTATTTGTGTTGATTTTATTCCCTGGTTTAACTAGACATTCCAAGGAGAAATTAGTAAATGAAAGAGATAGTACCTGCTGTATAAACAGGTCTAGATTTGGGTGAGATAAAGGAAACATGGGGGGAGACATAGAAGCTGAAAGCCAGGGTGGGAAGTTGAATTGAGAATTCTGAGGACCACTCTGCTCCTTGCCATGGAAATTTTAGCCACTAGAAGATTCCAGGTGGAAATTGGGTGATTGTACCAAAACCAAATTTGTCTAGGAACTAAGGGCTCTGGGGCAGGTAGGATTGAGGTAAATTGATCTCCAACTCTCCCTCCAGGTTCAGTCAGATCCTTCCGCTAGAAGACCTAGTGATTCTCTGGATTTTCTTTCCAGAATTAACTACAGATTATACTTTTCCCTTGGTGTGTGTTGATTACTATTTTTTTGTAGAAGCTGTAAACTTCAAGTTGTATCCAGTCTCTAAGATGATTACATTGATTCTTGCTTTCTGCAAGTCATACACCTGTGTAGAACCTTCACACACAGAATAGGGATGACCTCGGTGACCAGTGGTGTATGGTTCAAATGACACTGACTTCTGCCCTAATTTACACAAGGCATCGGGGCTTGCCCCTTGCCCTTTCTTGGATTGCTCACCTTGGAGAAGCCAGTTGCGATGTCATGAGGGAACACAAGCAGTCCTGTAAAAGCAGTCCATGTTGTATGATCTCATGACCACATCCAGAGTCAACTTGTCTTCCATGTCAGTGAGCTGTTCCAATCATATTTTTCTAGCTCGAATCAAACCATCAGATCACTATAACCTAGCTGATGTCCTGACTGAAGCCTCATGAGAAACCTGACTTAGAACTTCCCAGCTATACCATTTCTGAATTATTGACCCAAAGAAAGAAGGTACAATAGCAATTGTAGTCCCATTTTAAGTTGCTGGATTTTGGGATAGTTTGTTACATAGCAATAGATAACTAATGCCTTCCAGAGAGATGTCAACAGTGTGTTGCTCACCATCATTTCCCTAGCACCTAGGACAATATTGGCTTATGAACCTAATAAATATTGTCTGAATATGTGGATCTTTTTTCATCTACCCCCCATACCTGCTCTTCTTGAAATTAGCATGGTACACTCTACCCTCATTGGTCTGAATGCTTCTCTATCACAGTGCATTGTTTTAACTTTGAATCCCTATCTGTTCCTAATATAACCACTAGTTATTGGGAAAAAAAGATAGAGCAATGTCTAGTTTCCACTCATGCTTTAAACATCCACTCCAACCTGTAAGGCTTCTTCTAATCACCCCACCCCTGCCTGCCCCATATGGCAAATGCAAGTCAAATTTAGTGCCTTGAAGATAATTTAATAAAAAGGTGGGTCTATGGCTAAGAAATCCAAAAAGGGATGGTAAACTGGAAACTATCACCTTCTCTAGGCTAAAGGAGAGGGTGGAGCAAATGATGAACAGAACACTGAGATGGAGCTATAGGGAGATGGATGCCTAGTCAATGGGCAAAGAGGGAACCAGGTGATAAATACTCTTGACCTCATTCTCATCCCTTCCGAGTTTCCCATTAAAGGAATGCAGTCTGAATCTGGAAGCAATGGAGTCTGTTGACACATCCATCCAGATTCACAATGTTGGTACACAGTATGTTGAGACAGAGAGAGGATTCAGAGGGCCATGTGGAAAATCCAGTATACCCATGCTTTCCATCTCTGTTGGAAATTAGATACACTCTCACTCATGGTCTCTCTTGCATTATTGTCATGCATTACTATTGAACTCTTCTATGTAAATTTACTTTCCAGAGATTAATGACTCCTCTTCCCTGCAATATTATCAACTCCTAGTGGGTGACAGACATCTCTTGTATTTCTATTTTTAAGACATTTCTTGTATTGAAAGTAGCTTACCACATCAGTTACCATAAAGCTGATCTGCCAATATGAAATTATTGGTTGCACAAAATGTGGAAACACGAACAAACACATGGAAGTATTTATGAAGTTATCCCCCCACACGTGAGCTTCCAACTCATGTGTATAATGTTATACACAGTCAAATACATATAAGTGCAATCCAGACTTTATCATATGGAGTATTGGAATGAGTTATCTAGAGGATATCTGTCCAAACTCTAAAACATGAATTCCTTTTATAACATTGTTGGTATACTGTTATCTAGTTGGGGCTTTAAATTCTCCTGAGAGTGGAATTCCATTACCACTCAGCAGTGGAGTCCAATCAGCATGTCTAAATGACCAGAAAGTCTCACGAGAGCCCCCTGTATGTAATTTACCTGCAACCCCTGTCAGCTCTTCATTCTTCGTCATTATACTTTTTTTCCAAAATGCTGTAGAAATTAAATGAAATAATAGGTACACATTTTGAGACTGGCTTCTGTTGCTCACCATAATGCATTGGAGATTCATTCAAGTTGCTGAGTCTTAAAGTCTGTTCTTGTTTTATCACTATATCATGTTCTATTGTATGGATGTTACATAACTTGTTGATCCAAGAATCCAACCAAAAACATGAGAGTTGTTTATGATTTTTGGTTATTATAATCCTTATCTGGGGCCCAGCAGTGTGAGGACAGAGAGAAAAAAATGCTTCATAGCCTTACCCACCCCTAGGAATCCCAGACTCTCTGATGGAGAGGACGATTCTCCTGCATTAAGAGTCTTAGATTCCTATGGGCGCCTCTTTCTTTGCTTCTCTAAGTGCTGCTGTGGCTGTGAAGGTGTTTGGCTGCTGCAGTGAGAGAGAACAGAAAGCAGAGACAAAACCTTGGGGATTCCTCTGAGTGTTAGGAAATATCATCTTTTTCTTGAGCCAGCACTGAAGTGCTTTACCTACCACTCTGTCAGCACTGATGCCCAATTCTGGATTTTTGAGATGCACAGATTTCAGGCCTGGGGATACCAGTGGGGGAAAATGGTAGGGTAACCTCCAGTTTGGTGGAACTTCAAATTCTGGCTTCCTTTACCTTTACCCGGTGCTAAGAGCTTTTCAGAGTCCCAAATAGCTGCCTTGTGCATTCTGTCGGGATTTCATATTTTGTTCAGTGGGAGAGAGAAGGTGAAGTTTGCTTGCTTACCTCCTCTCAGCAGAACCAGAGCATTCTTTGAGTTTTAGATACTGAGTGATGTATTTTTAATTTATAATTTGGTTCTTAAAAAACAAATCTGTTTGGTGATTTCTGATGATAATTTCTTTGTTTATAAGTCCTCTTCTTTCTCTTCCTCCTCCTCATCTTCTTCTTTCTTTTCTTTTTTTGTACCAGGGATTGAACACAGGAGCACTTAACCACTGATCGCTGAGCAACATCCTCAGCCCTTTTTATTTTGTGACAGGTTCTCACTAAGTTGCTGAGGCTAGCTTGGAATGTTTGATCCTCCTGTCTCAACCTCTCACGCTGCTGGGATTACAGGATGCACCACTATACCTATTTTTTTAGAAAAAATGGTTATGAATGAATATTTTATTTCAGTTGTCTGATACTTTCAGGCTCTGAAATCTTTGTGAATCTGCATCTGCTGATTTCCTTGTGTAGTTTTAAATGAATTGTTATCATGAAAATATGTTTCATGGAATATTACCAGTGAGAATTCTTCAAAGCCCAGGATGAGGGTGGATTATCTCTAGAATGAATTTTATTCACTTCTGCATGGTGCCTGGGGGTGGTAGTGGAGCAAGATAAATTTAAACTAAATTTGTGACTAGAGGTTTTGTGGGCCACAGAGCTAGTGTGACTTCAGACAGTGCAGTGTACCTAAAGTCTGACTGCTGGCTTAGAAACCCTGGGTATTTGTTCTTTCTCATGGTGTCACTATTCTAGCAAGGCAAACTTCCTTGTCATCTACAGGACAGAAGCACATTTTTTTTTTCCAATTTACTTATTTACTGAAGGTATATAATTTGGGATTGCTTGCTATTTATGGAGTGGGTCAAGCATAAAACTTTGGGTGTTCTTGAACTTGGTTTTTCGAGCCTAGCAAAAATATGAAAACCAACAATTTCAACAGATATAATGATTGCCCTTAGACTGAAATCTCATTTCTGTCCTCTACCTTCCTTCACTCCGATTTTAGCCTTAGTCTTCCTTATACTCTGCATTTAAAATTTTAAAGTGTTTTCCAGCATTTTAGGTTATCTGTCCAACGTGTTCCTAGAAATATACGCTCCATTGAGTGTATCATTATGATTCATTCAGTCTCTGTTAAAATAAGATGCAGTGATTACATAAGATATAAAAGGGAGAATTGGGAGACCAAGACTTTGATCTAGTGTTTTTACTATCGTGGCAATTGAACATGAAGAAAACTCTGTCCTCTCTTTGGACCTTGGGGTCCTTCAATGTTATGTGACAGAGTTGACTTAGATCACCTCTGAGACTTTGAAACTCTTTGCATGGTAAGCCATGTTTCGGAGGTGATCACCAAAATTCCTTCCAATTTATTTTTTGCTATCAGCATCACTTTTTAAACAATCCATGTTCAAGATATTTTAACATCTCAGCTAGGCTAATCAGAGGGATGCTCCACAGTGTCTTGTTGATTCCCCCTCACCAGGTGAAATTCTGATCTTTAAAAGGATTTAGCATAACTTGATAGTGTTATTCAGGCAGGAGAGAGTGCAATCATCTCAAGGGTTTGTCTCCAGGGTATCTAAAAGTAATATCCCCACATTGCAAGAATACTTCATTGTGCACAGACTCAGGAGATCATCAGCCATTGTGGGTGTATTCACTGTCTCTGTTGTGTGTGTATTGATGTGTGTCTTAGCATCTGCGAGTGATACAGGATGATGCTATTGCTTCCAAAACGAAAACTTTTTTCTACCTGTCTAAGAGAGCCAACGACTTGTTTAAAAAGCAATTGCTTACCTGTGTCGTAAATGACGTCCCTGTTGAAATGATCCAGGGTACTGGGGGTGACTCTGTTTTAATGCTAAGTATTTGGGAGTCACTGAGGTATCTTGAATCAGAAGATGCTTAGAGATGGTCAAATCAAATTATATGTTAGCTTTAGTAGCCGCAGAAGTTTTTATTTTTTTCATAGAAAAAAGAACTTCAAATCTCAAATATAAAACATATATTTTAACAGCATAAATTTACAAGCTCAAGTTTTATAACATTTGACTGGTGTAACAGTAATGCCTGAGAATATTTTAATGAAATAGTTCAAATTCAAAAAATATGTAAGTAGAACTTCATTTATTTTACACGTTTATTGATTTTCTGTTTGGTGAGAGATACCATGTTTTTCCATGTGGATTTCAGGGGCGTGCCTCATACTTGCTATTTTATTTCATGTTATGTTTTGGTTCTGAAATGTCCTCCCCAAAGCTCATATGTTTGGCAGAGCAGCAGTGTTCAGAGATGAAGATTGGATTAGGAGAGCCGTAACCTCATAATTACCCTGTGGGCTAATTCATTTGGTGAATTAATAATTTGGGTACTATTGGTAGGACTATTGCAGACAGGTGGGTGGCTAGAGAAAGGAAATGACTGGGGCATGTCCTTGGGGATTATATACTGTCCCTCGCTTCTCCCTTTCTCTGTACTTTCCAGTTGCCATAAGCTCAGCAGTTTCCCTCTTCCACACTCTTCTGCTTTGAGGTTCTGTCTTACCTTAGGCCCAGAGAAATGGAGTAAGCCCACCATGGACTGAAACTTCTGAGACAGTGATCCCAAAAGAAACTTTTCCTCTTCTGAGTTGTTCTTGTCCGTATTTTGGTCACAGTGAGGAGAAACATCTGAGTCATAACATCAATAAAATTAAAAAAAAATTATCAGAGTCTTCAAAATACCTTTGGGTACTTTAAAAACTTTGGGACATTCCACAGAACACAGTTTGAATGACCCTGGTTTAATCTAACCCCCCTAGTTTAGAGACTAAAAAAAGAGTTAATAATTTGCTCACAGAAAGAAGAGAAAATAATATTTTGTGTGTGTCTACTAAATACTGCATTGGGAGATGTTCCAAAGACCCAACCAAATATATTTGTGGAATTTATTGTTGTGATATTATTGGTTATTGTGTCAGCTTTTTTTGCCACTATGACCAAAAGACCTGACAAGAAGAATTTTGGGAGGAAAACTTTATTTGGGACTCACAGTTTCAGAAGTCTCAGTTCATAGATGGCTGAGTCCATTGCTCTTGGCCCAAGATAAGGAATAACATCATGGTGGAAGAGCGTGGTGGAGAAAGCAGCTCAAGGAAACAGAGAGAAACTATTCCACTCAACAGAGACAAAATTAAAACCCCAAAGGCATGCCTATAATGGCCACCCTCCTCTGACTATAACCTACCTGCCTATAGTTACCACCCAGTTAATCCCTATCAGAGGATTAATGCACTGACTAGGTTAAGGCTCTCCTAACCCAATCCTTTCACCTCTAAAGCTTCTTGCATTGTCTCTTACATAAACTTTGCGGGAACACCTCATATCGAAACCATAACATCAATCGTGGTATTATACCCCTATCATATTGCTACTATTATCCCCATATTGTATAGGAGAAAACTGAGATAACATGCAATCAAAAAGGTAGGAAACAGTCAATTAACAAAGACCTTTTTAGTCACAGTGATGACTTTGGTTATGAATTGAGGAGTGATTTGATCAGATGTGTGTTTTAAATGCTGTGTTCTATAGACATTACGTGCATTGCTTCAAAACTTTCAAAAAATAAATTCCACTAAGGAGGTGGAATTTATTACATTGTCCCTATTTTATACATGATCCATCTGAGGCTCAGATAAGTTGTGTAACTTGACATCAGATGTATATGTCAGGGAGTTTGTGGTGGAGTAGGGATTTGAACCCTGGTGGTCTGGAGAACTCTTTCTTGAGCCAAGGTGTAATTGATACTGTGCACCCAGAGACCACCAGGAGAACGCCTCTTGTTCAACAAGTTGGGTTTAGTAGTTCTTAGGACAAGGGAGGTCCTTAGGACAAAGAAAGCCCAGGGAGAACCAGCATGGTTCCATAAGAAAGGCTTAGAGCCTATGGCATCGGGGTTTGTTCGAGGTGATTTGAAGAGGCTACTGGGAATGCAAACTTTATTTACATGCCCTTATTGAATGGGGTAATTCTATGATTAGGATTCTTAATAAATCTTATCTTTATGAGCAAGAGAATATTAAGATGAGGCTGGGGTTGCAGTTGGTGAAGGAAGCAGTCTTCACCTGGGGGAAGGGGACTCTTTAGTTATTTCTGTGGTTTTTCCCTGTTCTCATCTTGTCTGTGTTCAGACATTTGAGACATGATTAGGGACTTTTTTTTTTTCCTTTTTTTGTCTTGATACATCACCGCAGAGCAGCCTTATCTGACACTGATGAGCTATGAAATTGTTTATAGTCCGCGGGAGAATTCTCAGGCTTTCTTGTTAGTGCCAAGCTGCTAGTGCCAGGCCAGCTCTTCACCGTCAGGTCTGCTTCTCACCCTTCCACGATGTGCAGCCTTTCGTTAAATGTCACCTCTCTGATCTGCGTGGTGGCTGAGCTGGACGGGATCAAGAGCTGATGCGAGGAGCCCAAGGAGACTAGTTAGCAGGTCACTGCTGGACACCAGGAGGAGGGGTATGCTGGTTTGGGCATGTGAGTGGAGAGGGGTGTGTGGGCTTGTGCGATGGACAGGAGATAGAATCAGACGTCAGTGGGGATCACATATTCTCTCAGAGCCCCAGCTGTGATATGCTGGGGTAGAGGCATAAAAAACAGCCTGAGAAAGACAAAATTCTCATCGGCCCTTTGTTGTCATGAAATAGTGAGGAAGGGGGAAATCTTACCAAATAACTCAGCCTCATCTTCCCCAAACACATTCTTTTTTTTTTAAATGTTAATAGTAATCCTCTTATTTTCCCCATTATCTTCCTGAGTCCTTTCTTTTTTAGTTTTTTTATTATTATTTTTATTTTTATGGACTGCATTTTGATTCATTGTACACAAATGGGGCACAACCTTTCGTTTCTGTGGTTGTGCACGATGTAGATTCACACCATTCGTGTAATCGTACATCTACGTAGGGTAATGATGTCTGTCTCATTCCACCATCTTTCATACCCCCGCCCCCTCCTCCCTCTCATTTCCCAATCCCAAAAAACCAAAGGCCAAATATTTTCCCTGATAAGTAGATGATGATACCCAAACACATTCTTGGCCACTGAAAATCTCTGATTTCCGGAGAGGTTGAATTTTGCAAAGACACTCTCGACCCCTTCACAATTATGTAGGCTGTTTCTTCAGATGTCTTGAGACCTTGAAAAGTACATTTTTTTAAAACAGCTGAAAAATCCTCTTTTATTATTGATGAAATCCTTCTAGTGAGCTGGCTGGAGTTAGATTTTTGTTTGGGAATTTACCTTATAGATGAGCTAACTGGTAAAAGAGCTTGATTAATGACTGTCGTGGACCATATAAACTATGACCAGTGCAATATCTAGGTTGTATGGGAGAGGAAATCATTTGAGAAAAATGTGCCCATGTGCTAAGAAAGCCTGAGTCCTTCCAGATTTAAAATATCCCACTTATTGAAGAGTATCTTTAGTTCTTTCCTTTCAACTGCCTCCTGTACCTAGCCATTTACTCCCAATACCCCTGAGGACAAAGAAGAAGAGTTAATTCTAAACCGGGCTCTACTTCCATATTGATGAAAACTGAATCTCCAGAGATTGTGTTGAGTCTTATGTTACCACGTTTAACTTTGTCAGAAATGGAGTGTGACCGCTTAGATTGAATTCTAGTGTCATAACCTCCTCACAATCTCATTTTAGAATTTAATGAGGATTTTAATGTTATAACTGTAGGGGTTTGAGGCACCCAAGTTAAGATATAAGACAGAGGAATAAGGAATGCAGAATGCAAAATATTACTTTATTACCGCTAAGGTCAGGCAGGAAAGAATATGCCTGGTGGATTTCTTTGTAATGTGCAGCTCCAGAATCAGACAACCCTGCGTGCCTGACCCCTTTCTTTGTCCAGGAGAGGGGTCAGTGAGGAGTGAAGAGAGGCTAGGAGCCTTGTGGTCAGAGGGGAAGAGGAATATCCGATGAGGGGCATTGTTCACTCTAAATTAGAGCTGTGTCTTATAGAATTTGCCTGTTCTAATATCACTATCTAACTCGAGATTCAGTATCATAAATTAACCTGAATTTGAGTGTAACCAAATAACCAGTCAGTATTCTGTAGTTATAACTCAGTGGACTGTAGATGTTTAAAGATAAATGCCTTCTGAAAAAGGACCATTTTCAGAGCAAAGAGGCGATTAAATAGTTGAAATAATAATTGGAGCCCTTTAGGAAAGAAAATAGCGAGTGCTCTTTCTGTGCTCTTTCAGGCCAGCAGTTTTATTGGTCAAGAACCAATGAATTTTCTATTTTGGGGGGAGGTGGGAGAGATACTTGGTCCATTTAGATACCCATCTTTCAACAGTCAATTAAAATTTTTTCCTTGAGTAAACTTGCTCAGGTTCCATGGTTTCTCCTTCTCTAACCCTGTGGCTTCAGGTTTCCACTGTGTGTTCCTGTAACTGCCGGCTTATTTCCCCCTTGTAACATTTGTTACATGAATTCATTAGGTAATGAATTATCTCACCTCTGTGTTCCCTACAAGGCTGAATCCTTCCAGGGCTATTTAAATATTTGATATTTATCCTGTTTGATGTTTCTCCAGCAGCAACAGGGTGCCTTGGACACGTTGGCGTCCACCAACACTATTCGTTGGGCCTTCTCTGTGCTTATGAGAGTGGCGTTTAGCATGGTGCTGTGAGTCAGGTCCTCTGAAAGCAGACTCAGATGGGGAGTGAGTGGCATCAGGAGATTTACCGGGGAATGCTCTCCAGGAGCGCCCCTGCCAGGAACCAAGAAGACAAGACTGGATGAAGATGTAGCTATTCTGAAATACACTTGTAAGAGAGGCCCATCCACCTATATTAAGGGGGTCCCTGGAGCTCGGATGTCCATTCAGAGTTATTATGAAGTGAGTAAGGGAATTTTCTATTTTGAGTAAACTCAGGAAAGTCAGCCCTTAGGGAACATGACTCTCCATGAGGCAGTTCCCCTGCAGCCAGGAGATGTTTGCCGTGAGGGTTGCAGCTTTCCAGAGGCTGGAGGACGGGGGCATGAACCTAAGGAGGGGATCACAGTGCAGCACCCATTACACATCATCGTCACTTCCCCGGTGAATCAGGATGCCCGAAAGCCAATAAGTCAGGTGGACTGAAACCAAGGTTTGCAGATTGTGTTAGTCAGCTTTGCACCACTGTGACCAAAATTCCTGACAAGAACATCTAGGTGGAGGGGATGTTTGTTCTGGGTTCATGGTTTCAGAGTTTCAGCCCATGCTCAGCTGACTCCCTCACTCTGGACCTGAAGAGAGGAGGAGTATCACAGCCAACAGGCAGGAAGCAGAGAGAAAGAGAAGGGGGAAAGGGAGCACAGGAAAGAGCCACCCTTCCAGGGCATAGCTCTATGATCCTTCTCCAGCCACACCCCACCTGCCTCCTGTGACCACCCAGCCAGTCCATTCAAACCAGGACAGACTGATAAGGTCACAGCTCTCACGGTTCAATCACATCACCTCTGAGCATTCCTGCAGTAACAGGCACTTTGGGGGACACCCACATCCAAACCGTAACACAGATTCTCAAGGTCTTTCTACACTGTGTGGCTCAAAGTCACGTTTAACCCTATGAACATCTCTAATTACGTTGAATGACTAGTGTGTCTTTAAGTCATGAAGAACCCAAGGTGTCTAGGATGTCTGACTTTGGAAGGTGCCTCTGTCCACCACTGTGCTGCCAGTGCCCACCAAGGTACCTGACTTTGGATTCATTGCCACAGGTAGCAGCCAAGGGTAGGGTTGTGGGTTTAGATAGTAGCAGGTAACATTTGCACAGCATTTGCTAAGTGCCAGGTACTGTTCTAAGTCCTCTGCATAAGTTCATTTATTCCCCCCAATAATACTACATGGAGGGCATACCCAGTTTCCATAGATGGGGAAACTGAGGAACAGATACTTAAATAATTTGTTCATAGTGACACAGCAAAGACATTGCAGGACCAGAGTGTTGGACTCAGGGAATCTGACTTAATTTGTGGAAAAAAAAAATTCTTGGATTTATTATGTTTTTATCTGTACCAGAAACTGTTCTAAGCATTTTGCTCACCTCTTTTTATTTTCACCACCACAGTCCATGGCAGGAGTTTTGAACATTCTCCCCATGTTAGAGAGCAGGAAACTAGTGCCCAGGTGACTCATAGCTTGGCTGCATTCACCCAGCTGAAAAGTAGAACTAGGAATCCGATCCTCATCCATCTTGTATCACAGCCTGGATTTTTAGCTGAGCCTCCAGGGTTCCAGTTTCTCCGTTTTGAAAACAGGGACAGAAAAGCCTGGTGGCAACTCTTTCGAGTGCTTGTGAGGCAAAAATGAGGCAGAACTTTGGTTGTTGGGGTAGCAGATTGGGGCCCTAAAGGCCCTAAAGAGGCACCCCTCTTTTCACTTATCACAACCTAAGTGCTATTGTGTAAGAAGGAAAAGTTCACAAGAAGAAGATGGACCTTTACTGGATGTTTAATATGTGCCTAGTAGCTTTATATATATATTATATATATATATATATTTTATATATATATATTATATATATATATATATTTTTTTGCATCAAGAAATAGCAGACATTAATCTTGACCATATGGAAATACTCATTAAAGGTTCCCCCAGTGGACATGAGTTATTCTTGTGACACCACAGGTTTCCCTCTTCAGCTGGGGCAGGAAGGGAAGGGATATTTTTCACACCAAAAATGGAGATTTGTCTCTGGGATTTTGCTAACAGGGCCACAGGGGGATTGAATCTTACACTGTAAGCTTTATCCCACCGGACTTGACTCAAGGATGCACTGATTTAGAACAGAAAAGAATCTCAGGATCTAAACACATTCCCCTTAAGATTCTGGTCAGCTACTCCGTCAATATTTCAATTTTCTTCTGAACTTGGGTATGTTGCATTTGAATATAAGATAAGGAAAACCAGGTTCTGTTGTGGTCCTCCCTTAGAGATGGAGGGTAGCGTGTTCCTTCTGGGCTGCCAGAGCGGCTGTTCTTCTGCATGAGTCCTTTGCTTGATGGTTAAGGCAAGAACGTGCAGGTAGGTTATTTACATGCGTGCAGAAAGCGAAGCTGACGGGTCGTTGATTGGGCCTGGCAGGGTTCAGTTCGGGGAATAACTTTTGTGCTGACATCAAATAGCAGTGATTTCAGGTTTATGACAGTTATCAAATATAATGATACGGAATGAGACCGAATTGTACCATAATAGCAATAAAAATCAACCTGGAAGGAGAGGTACTTCCATCTGTTTTGCTGTTGCTCGGGGGAGCTTGATGATGGGCATTCGAAGCCGGCGATCTGACTGTGGAAGATCAGATTTTGTGATTCGCCTTAAGTGAAAAATGGGGCAACCTGGGCTGCCGTGGTCACAGAGGACTTGGACCATGACAGCTGTATCCTGGACAGATATCAGCTGTCACTTGCGTAATCGATAAGGATGGTCGTCGTCTTAGGCGTCCAGCCGAGGAAGGGGAGAGAAGGCTTGAGCAAGCTGGAGCGGACGTGCGGGTGTTAAGACAGTAGTTGTTTTGCACGCTGGACTGCCGCTGCGCTTGGGTTTTATGCACTTCGAGCTGGACTGTCTGGGATATATGGAGAACGATCCCTTATATTCCTTACAGGGTCTTTGGTATAATACTTATCCCAAGAGATGCTTCGCCTGCCCCAAACAAGCAAATAAACAAAAACATAACCATGGTTAAGCAAGTTTGAAAATTTTATGATTTTGTAAAAAATTGTGATGTTCTTATGGTCCGAATGTTTGTGTCCTCCCCAAATCCTGAGTCCCCAAGGTGATAGTATTGGAAGATGGGACTTGTGGGAGGATTAATTCCCTGGCACCTTCTGCCATGTGAAGACTACAGTAAGAAGACACCATCTATAAACAAAGAAACAGATCCTCACCAGACGCGGAATCTGCTGGCACCTTGATCTTGGACCTCATATCCTCCAACACTGTTGTTATGGGACGCAACTTAAGAACAGACCGATCACCACTGAGAAGTCCAAATTTGAGAGTCTTCATTAAGCCGGCTGACTGACTGTCTCACACGATGCCCCAAAAAATGGCTATTGGGAGAACAGCCCCAATATCAGGGTTGTAGGAGTTCTTATACCAAAAATCACATTAATCATAAGTGTCTGTTGCTATGATTCGAAATTACACATTAACATCATGAGATCATCGATAGAGGGGGAAGTGGGTCAAACTGACCCTTACCTAGGTACAAACTAAAGAATGGTTACTAACATCCACATAATCACTGTTTACATGGTACATTGTTTAGGAGCAATAGCAATCAAAAGAGGGCAATTCTTTACTACATAGGAGTTGCCATTGTATATTATTAAACATGTCACACCAAGTAACTGAGGATGGGCACAGAGGCGGGATGTTCCCATGGGAGAAGCTTATTTCCTACATAACATGGAGTCTCAGAGCAAAATGGTGTCTGTTTAGTCATTTCCCTTAGAGTCTGGCCTGTAACATTCTCATGGAGTCAGATCTGTCAGCCCATCACACTGTGAGAAATAAATTTCTCTTTATAAACTACCCAGTTTATTATAGCAGCTCAAATGAACTAAGACATCTTCCCTTCTATTCTTTTTTCTCTCTGTCTTTTTTTTTTTTTTTTTTTTCTTTTTTGGTACCAGGGCTTAAACCCAGAGGCACTTAACCACCGAATCACATTCCCTGCCCTTTTTAAATATTTTATTTGGAGACAGGGTCTTGTTGAGTTGCTTAGGGCCTCACTAAGTTGCTGATTCTGACTTTGAACTTAAGATCCTTTTGCCTCAGCGTCCCAAGCGGCTGGGATTATAGGCATGCACCACTGCCACCAGTAGGTGACATCTTCCATTCTTAAGGTTAAATTTGCATATGAAGGTATTAGAGACCTCATTAAGTCCTGCATTGTATACATCTGCTACCTCTAACTTGCAACATTAAAAACATTATTTGACCCTGGAGAACTTTTACTTATTACTGTCCAGTGGAGCTAATGTGTTAGCTGTACACTTCTCTGTTTAGAAAACTGTGCTTCATTAGTTGACAGTGCAAGAGTAGAGGTGATCTCTGTCTACACAAGACACAAACAGTGGGAAGCAGTCCACAAATGTTGAAATCTGAGTCCTTGTCTGAGATGGAAGGATGTGACCCCCTGCTCAATGTGCCTTCTGTTCTGGGAAGCCGTTGCTTGTACTGACATGACAGGGGCTCGCCAGAAACAGTGTTCCTAAGGCAAGGCATCCCTAGTTCAGACACTTAATTTATATCCACTTATTTTACATTTCAGAAATGAGAGCTGTACGGCCAAAGGAGAGGAGGGTGCGGGCTAGCAATAGGAGTCAGTCTGTGCTCCAGCTTTAGAATCCATGGGCAGCCAAAGGGACAGGACAGGGGTGATACCCAGAATTTACCAAGGCTCTGGAAGCTTTGTCCTGGATTTGTTGATGTGATGGTTTACTTTGGGTGTTGACTTGGCTGGGTTAAGGGATGGAGCTGCTAGAACAGTAACTACTCTAGAGCCTCTGTAAGTGCTGGGCCCGTCCCTCTCTGGCTTAAAGGGAAATGCAGGTGGCTTGGCATTTGATTAGAATGACCTCCCAAAGGTCCCACCGTCCAGCACCACCAGTTTAGGGATTCGGATTTGAGTGAAGGGATTTTCGAGGGACTGTGAGGGAGTCTCTGGGGGGATCGGTGTGTGAGTCTGTGGAATGAGTGGAGAAGATTCGCCCTCAGTGTGGACAGGCGCCACCCTATTGTCTAGGGGGGCAGATGGAACGTGAAGGTGGAGGAAGGGTAAGTTCTGCACCCTCTTCTAGCACTAGCGGCCTTTGTACTCCTGCCCTTGGACAGCAGCCCTGGGATTCCGGAACTCCCAGCAGTGGCTCTGACCCAGAGCCACGCAGTTGGCTACCTTGGTTCTGAGGCCTTCGGACGGTCCTGAGTCATGCCCTTGGTTTTCCCATCTCTCTAGCGTGCGGACAGTTCATTTGGGACTTCTCAGCCTCTGTAATCAAGTGAGTCAGACAAATTTCCTGTGCACCCAGCACTGTGCATAGCATGTTGCCAAGAGAACAATAGCAATATGAATAACTGCAAGCAGTTAGACAGACCTGGTGTGCTGGTCAGGAGCTGGACCATGGAGCACGGACATACCAAGCTAACGAATCAGAACAGAGTATAATTTCCCAAAGTATTCCTCTTAGAACAGGAGACCTGGGAGATGAATGTCAATAGCAGGGTACCATTAGGACTTAAAATCGGGGAATCACTTCATTTTGTCAACTTCTTGGAATGTGTATTAGCACATTAAAGATCCTGATAAACTCTACAATAAAAATAGCCTATTTAATTTAATTTTGTTTTATCCAGTTTTGACTGCTCTTATTTAAACATGGAGGTCTTTAAAAAAGAAAAAAAAAACTTTGTGTGTATATGTCTGTGTATATTGGGGATTGAAACTCAGTTGGGGAAGGGGACTTTACTACTGAGCTACTTTCTTTTAGTTGTTGGTGGGCCTTTATTTTTTTTTTGTATGTATGTGGTGGTAATCAAACCCAGTGCCTCAGACATGCTTGGCAAGTGCTCTACCACTGAACCACCACCACAGCCCTCTTTTTTCAACATTTTGAGGCAGGATCTCACTAAGTTGCTGTAGTTGTCCTCAAACTTGCCATCCTCCTGCCTTAGCCTCCCAAGTTGCTGGGATTAAACAAGTACATTTTAAAATACCTACTGGAAGTCATGATCAGTGAAGGGAGATGATGGTAAGAAATGCCATGGTTACATCTGCATTTGAGAACAGTGGTCCTGATGGTCAGTGTGAACAGAAGGGATTGGAGGAGAAAAGGGAAGGCAGGAACCAGGAAGAAGGATTCAGAGAAGATGGCAGACACGAGCTAGGCAGCAGGTCCTGAGCTCCTCACAACACAGGAAAGGAGGCAGAGAAGGAAAAGCAGAATTGAGAGGTGGGTGATGGGATAAATGCTCTAAGACTTGTACTATGTAGTCTGAGACCTGGAGAGACTGGAAGATTGGGTGCCAGAGTAGAAAACCCACCCAGAGTCCCCTGACCCCAGAGGGAACCAGGGGATGAGAAGGGGGAGGGTCCCAGAGAAAGAGATGGGGGAGCAGACCTTTTGCTTAGCCACCCACTTAACCACAGTTGGAAAAACAGACAAAATTTAAAGTGTAATGGTAATAGAAGGCTCCTCAAAACAGTGCAGAACTTAAAACCAAATCATGGAAAGAAAACTGAGCTGGGGGTCCACAGCCATCTTGTGGAGCCCACAACCCACGGGTCACCCGCTTGCCTCAGCACTGTGCCCTCCCACCCCAGACTGCTGCAGATTAAAGCAGAGGGAAGTACCCTGCATGGGACCTCTTAAGAATCTGGCCAGAAAGAGGGCTGGGGATGTGGCTCAGTGGTAGAGCGCTTGCCTAGCACGCATGAGGCACTGGGGTTGATCCCCAGCACCATGTACGAAACTAAATGATCAATGAGCAAAATAAAGGTATTGTTTCCATCTACAACTAAAGCTATTAAAAAGAAAATCTGTCCAGAAAGAACTCCTAGAAGGACCACTTCTAGCTGTAAATCACAGAGCAATTGATTTGCCCAATACAGAACCGCTTTCTGGAGACAGGTACACAGGTCCTGGTGCTCAGCCCTCAGGACCTCTGGGGAGAGAGGTTCCTGATTGGGAAATCTAAAGGGCAGGGGCAGGAGAGACACAATTTAGAGACTAAATTATAGACCAGGAATTGTGGGTCCATAGACGAGGAAAGAGGCTAAGACCAGGCTCCTGTGTCACACGAGTGGACCCCAAAGGAGAGTCCTGGGGTGCAATCTTACAGAGGTCCTGGCAATTGCTACACCCTACTTCCAGGAGTCCTGCTCCAAGTCTAATTCTCCCACCTTAGTAATTGTCATCATCCTGAGGGTGGAGTTACCAGCAAACTCCAGACAACCCCGTCTACCAGAAGAGAAGGGAGCAGAGAAGATATTGAACGTCAACAGAAACAATTGTTCAATATTCCTTCAAGACTCTTTTTTCTTTTTCTTTTCCCCATTCTTTTTTCTTTTTTAGTTTCCTGCTCTCACATCCCCATCATCTTTGAAATCAAGTATCTTTCATGTATCAGGCTACTGAAGACTGGGAACTTTGAGTAGTACATTAAAGTTTTGTTGTAGATTATTTTGAAAAAATTTTAAATTTTATTTATTTTATTTTTACTCACTCTATTTTCCTCTTATTTATCTGTTTCCTCAGAGTGTCTTTCTCCCTTTTCTCCTGCTAACAACCAATTTCTTTTGATTCCACTTTCACTCTTCCTGTGATCTATTACCTCTACATTCTCACTTCTTACCTCATAAACATTATATCCACACCCCTTCCCCATCCTCTTTGTCCACCTTTAGAAATTGTAGACCTTATTGCAAACCTATTGTTTATGTTGTAGATAATAATTGAACTCATTGTCTCCGTTTATTACAACAATACTGTTAACATCTTCAAAGGGACTATTTGGTTTAAGGCTGCATATTGTTTGAATTGGGTGCTGTTAATATTTATCTGCCCCTTAAAGGTAAGGTATTGGAAGCCTGCAGGGACACTATAAATCTATAGGGTGGAAACTGTAATACTTTTGATCCTCACTGCTAGAGGGGAAGATACATGAACAACATGAAAAAACAAGGAAAGAAAGCACCCCAAACAAACCAAGGTACTATATTAATAGAATCCATTGACAGCATGGTAGAAAAATATGTCAGAAAAGGAGTTCAGAATGTACATAATTAAAATGATCTGTGAAGTAAAGGATGAGATAAGAGAGCAAATGCAGACAACAAAAGATCACTTCAATAAACAGTTAAAAGAGCAAATGCAGGAAGCAAAAGATTATATCAATAAAGAGATAGAGATTCTGAAAAACAAAACAGAAATCCTTGTAATGAAGGAAACAATAAATCAAATTAAAAACTCAATAGAAAGCATTACCAACAGACTAGATCACTTAGAAGACAGAATCTCAGACAATGAAGACAAAATATTTAATCTTGAAAATAAAGTTGACTAAACTGAGAAGATGGTAAGAAATCACAAACAGAACCTCCAAGAGTTATGGGATAACATGAAAAGATCAAATTTAAGAATTATTGGAATTGAGGAAGGCACAGAGAAATAGACCAAAGGAATCAACAATCTATTCAATGAAATAATATCAGCAAATTTTCCAAACCTGAAGAATGAAATGGAAAATCAAATACAAGAGGCTTACAGTACACTAAATGTACAAGATTACAATAGAGCCACACCAAGGTACATTATAATGAAAAAGACCAAAATAAAAAATATAGAATTTCAAAGGCCAGCAGAGAAAAGTGTCAGATCACATATAAAGGGGAACCAATATGGATATCAGCAGATTTCTCAGCCCAGACCCTAAAGGCTAGGAGGGCCTGGAACAATATATACCAACCTCTGAAAGGATATGGATACCAACAATAATCTTATATTCCACAAAACTAACCTTCAAATTTGATGACAAAATAAAAATCTTCCATGATAAACAAAAGTTAAACAAATTTACAAATGGAAAAACTGCACCACAGAACAGTCTCAGCAAAATATTCTGTGAGAAAGAAATAAAGGCCTGCTGTTGCCTGGAAGTTCACTGTTACAGTACCTGCAGGTTTGATTACACATGGCTGCCGCCATTTTGAGACAAAAGCCAGGCCCCATAGGACCCCTGACCAGACTGACTGAACCCCGTCTCCAGGATCCCTCAGCCTGACCGATCACTCCCTGCCTCTGGGGCCCTCACATCAACTGACTGCTCCCTACGGCCAGGGCCCCCAGACCGACTGACTGCGTCCTATCACCAGGACCCCAGACCGACTGATTGCACCCAGCCTCCAGGATCCTGCAACCACAACCAAACACACTCGACCTCCAGGACCCCTGCCTGACCAACCGCACCCTGCCTCCAGGACCTCCAGCTGACCATGTCCACACCCCAAGCTGCAGCTCCCCATTTGCCAACACATTTCGAAGCCAGAGCGGCCATCTTGGATAATCCTGGAAGCTATAGCTCTGATCTTTAGGTGGGGCAAAACCCATCCTGAGATGCCTGCTGGAGACTTGAAGCTCATTGTCAGGAACCTCTCATGCATCAGGCTACTGAAGAGTGGGAGATTTCATTACTATATGACTGTTATACTGTAGATTTTCTTTTTTCTCCTTATTGAAAAATTTTAAGTTTTTATTTCTTTACTTTTCTTGCTCTCTTTTCCTTCTATATACCTTTTCCCTCATAGTCTCTTTCTCCCTTTTTTGCATGCTAGCATCCAATTTCTTTTGATTAACTCTCACACATTCTATTATCTAGAACTTCTGTATATTCTTTTCTTATCCCATTAACAGCCACATTCTACATCCCTCTGCATCCTCTTTGTCCTCCATTAGAAACTGCAGACCTTATTGCAAATCTGTTTGTTTTACTGAAGATAATATTTGAACTCATTCTGTTTATTATGACAATTTTGTTATTGTCCTCATAGGGGCTATTTGGTCTAGGATTGCATAGTGTCTGAATTGGGCACTGCTGATATTGATCTCCCCTTAAAGAAAGGGTTTTGGAAACCCATAGGGCCACTATAAGCCTATAGGGGGGAATCTGCAATCCTCCAGATCTGCACTGCTAGAGGGGAAGATACATGAACAACATGAAAAAACAAGGGAAGAAAATGATCCAAACAAATCTAGATTCTATATTAATAGAATCCAATGATAGAAAGGAAATGAAAAACAACAATATAAGTCAGCAAAGGGAGAACTACCCTAAAGGAAAAACCAATCAAAGTAGAAAACAAGTTAAAAACCAAAAATAAGCCAAAATTACCAGGAATACAAATCTTATCTCAATAATAACCCTGAATGTTAATGGCCTTACCTCATTAATCAAAAGATGTAGACTGGCAGATTGGATTTAAAAAAAAAAAAAAAGACCCAACAATATGCTGCCTTCAAGATACTCATTTCATAGGAAAAGACATCCGCAGATTGAAGGTGAAAGAATGGGAAAAACATATCACGCACATGGATTCAATAAAAAAGCAGGGATTTCCATCCTTACATCAGATAAAGTGGACTTTGATAAAGTTAGTCAGAAAGGATAAGGAAGGAGATTTCATATTGCTTAACGGAACAAGACCTAACAATTGTAAATATTGTATTCCCCAAACAGTGGAGCATCTATGTACATCAAACAAACCCTTCTTAATTTCAGGAATCAGACCACAGCAAAATAATACTGGGTGACTTTAACACAGTGCTGCCACCATTGGATAGATTGTCCAAACAAAAACTGAACAAAGAAAACATAGAACTCAATAACACAATCAATAACTTAGCCTTAACAGATATATAGAATATACCATTCACCGAGTGAATTTACCTTTTTCTTAGCAGCACATGGATCCTTCTCTAAAATAGACTATATGTTATGTCACCAAGCAACTCTAAGCAAATACAAAAAAAAAAGACATACTACCTTGCATTTTATCAGACCATAATGGAATGAAATTAGAAATCAATGATAAAATAAAAATTAGAAACTACTCCAACACCCGGAGACTAAATAATATGCTATTGAACCATACATGGATAGCAGAAGACATCAGGGGGAAGGTAAAAAAAAAAATTCTTAGAGGTAAACAAGAAAAATGACACAATGTATCAAAATCTCTGGGACACTATGAAAGCAGTACTGAAAGGAAAGTTCATTGCATTGAGCTCATTCAATAAAAGAATAAAAGGTCAACAAATAAATGACCTAACATTACATCTCAAAGTCCTAGAAAAAGAAGAACAGGTGAACACCAAGAGCAGTAGAAGACAGGAAATAATTAAAATCAAAGTCAAAAACAATGAAATTGAAACAGAAGAAACTACTGAAAAAAATTGACAAAACAAAAAGTTGGTTGTTTGAAAAATAAACAAAATTGATAAACTCTTAGCCACACTAACAAAGAGAGGAGAGAGAAAACTCAAATTACTAAAAATTCATGATGAAAAAGGAAATATTGTGATACACACTATTGAAATACAAAACATAATTAGAAGCTATTTTGAAAATCTATACTCCAACAAAAGAGAAAATCTTGAAGACACCAACAAATTTCTAGAGACATATGATCCACTCACTCTGAATCAGGGGGACATACACAATTTAAACACATGAATGTCAAGCAATGAAATAAAGAAGCCATCAAAAGCTTACCAACCAAGAAAAGCCCAGGACCAGACAGATTCTCAGCCAAGTTCTATAAGACCTTCAAAGAAGAACTAATGCCAATACTCCTCAAAGTATTCCATGAAATGGAAAAGGAGGGAACCCTTCCAAATTCATTCTATGAAGCTAGTACCAAAACCAGACAAAGACACATCAAAGAAAGAAAACTTCAGACCAATATCCCTGATAAACATAGATACAGAAGTTCTTAACAAAATTCTGGCAAATTGCATACTAAAACATATTAAGAAGATAGGGCACCATGATCAAGTGGAGTTCATCCCAGGGATTCAACGTTGATTCAACATCTGGAAATCAATAAGTGTAATTCACCACATCAACAGACCTAAAGTTAGGAATCATATGATTGTTTCAATAGATGCAGAAAAAGCATTTGATAAAATACAGCTCAAAACACTAGGAAAAATAGGAATAGTAGGAATATACATAAACATTGTAAAGGCCAACATCATTCTAAATGGAGAAAAACTGAAAGCATTCCCTCTTAAAAAGATAGGGATGCCCTCTTTCACCACTTCTATTCAACATCATCCTTGAAACATTAGACAAAGCAGTCAGACAGACCAACTAAATTAAAGGGATAAGAATAGGAAAAGAAGAACTCAAGCTATCACTGTTTGCCAACAACATGATTCTATATTTGGAAGATCCAAAAAACTCCACCAGAAAACTTTTAGAACTAATAAATGAATTTAGTAAAGTAGCAGGATATAAAACCAATATGCATAAATCTAATGCATTTCTATTCATAAGTGATGAATCCTCTGAAAGAGAAATTAGGAAAACTACTCCATTCACAGTAGTCTCAAAAAAAAAAAAATACTTGGGCATCAACCTAACAAAAGAGGTGAAAGGCCTCTTCAATGAAAACTACAGAACACTAATGAATGAAATTAAAGAAAACCTCGGAAGATGGAAAGATCTCCCACGTTCTTGAATAGGCAGAATTAGTGTTTTCAAAATGGCTATACTACCAAGAAGCCTATACAGATTCAATGCAATTCCAATTAAAATCCCAATGACATAGAAATAGAGAAAGCAATCATGAAATTCATTTGGAAAAATAAGAGACCCAGAATAGCCAAAGCAATCCATAGCAGGAAGAGTGAGGCAGGCGGTATTACTACAACAGACCTTAAACTATACTACAGAACAATAGTAGCAAAAATGGCATGGTATATGCACCAAAATAGGTAGACCAAATATTTTTTCCCCAAACAGTGGAACATGTATTTTCACCAAACAAAGTCTCTCTATGTTAAGAATTAAATAGACCACAACATAATAATACTGGTGTGACTTCAACACACCTCTCTCATTACTGAATAGATCATCGAAACAAAAACTAAATAAAGATTAATAAACAATTAATGATTTGAGTCTAATGAACTACAAAGATGGAATATTTCATCCCTTAACAGGAGAGTGAAGAGAGAGCCTACAGAATGGGAGAAAATCTTTCCCACCTGATCCTCAGATAGGGTATTGATACCCAGGATACACAAAAAATGCAGAAACCTTAATACGGAAAAACCAAATCATCTAGTTGATAAATGGGCAAAGGAACTGAACAGACCCTTCTCAAAAGAAGAAATACGAATGGTCAACAATTATATGGAAAAATGCTCAACATCTCTAGCAATTAGAGAAAGGCAAATGAAAACTACACTGAGATTTGATCTTACTCCAGTCATAATAGTAATTATCAAGAATACAGGCAAGAAAAATGTTGGTGAGGATATGTGGGAGAAGGGTACACTCATACATTGTTGCTGGGTCTGCAAATTGGAACAACCACTCTGGAAAGCAGTATGGAGACACCTAAAAAAACTAGAAATGGAATCACCATTTGACCCAGTTATCCCATTCCTCAGTGTATAGCCAATGGATTTAAAATCAGCATTCTACATTAACACAGCCACATCAATATTTATAGCAGCACAATTTACACTAGGTAAGCGATGGAACTGACCTAGGTGCCTTTCAACAGATGAATGGGTAGAGAAAATGTGGTATACAGACACAATGGAATATGACTTAGCCATAAAGAAGAATGATGTTATGGCATTTGCCAGTAAATGGATGGAATTGGAGATTATCATGCTAAGTGAAATAAGCCAGTACCCAAAAGTCAAAATTGAATGTTTTCTCTGATATATGGAAGCTAATTCAAAATAAGGTGACAGGGGGCTACCAAAAAAAAAAAAAAAAAAACTAGAAGAAAGATCATTGGTGTAGATGAAGGAGAATGAAGGGAAGGAGGGCAAGATGGGATAGAGAAAGACAGTGGAATGAATCTGCCCTAATGTTCCTATGAATATACCACAGTGAACATCATGTACATCCACAAGACACTTAAAAAAAAAAAACAAGACTAAAAGTGAATAACAGAAAGATTAGAGAGAAGGCAAGAGGGGGAGGAGAAGTGGGAAGGAGGAAGTAGTGGGGCCTGAATTAGAACAAACTGTAGTCCATGATTTTACAATTATGTCAACATCAGTTCTGTTGTTTACCTAAAACAAACCAATAAAAAAATGTAAAGAAGTCAGGAATTAAAAACAAAAAGGAAGGATTCAGTGGAATGCCAAGGATAGAGTGTACCATAAGAGTGATAGAAAAGAACCAGATGTTTAACAGAGAGAGAATCAGACATTCAGTACTTGACTGATTGAATAAGAAGAGAGCAGTCTGCAAACAAAAAAATATATTTTAAAAATCATTTATTAAGGGTATAACAACAACACTGATTGAATGCTTATCTTGTGCCAGCTCATGTTCTAATGAATTAACTAATAAAATCTTTGCCAAAATCCTGTCAGGAGGGTGCTATCACTTTACAGATGATAAAACTGAATTATATGGAGCTGTGATTCTCTGCCCAGGATCACACAATCAGCAAGTGTTAGTGGAGTCTGAAGATAGTGGCCCATGGGCCAACAGTGGTCTGTCACCTGGATTTTTAGAATTAAGAATGGGTCATAGGGCTGGGGAGATTGCTCGGTTGGTAGAGTGCTTGCCTTGCAAGCACAAGGCCCTGGATTCAAATCCCCAGCACTGAAAAAAAAAAAAAAAAAACGAATGCTCATTTTAGTTAACTTTTTCATTGTTACAACCAAAAGACCTTGTATGAGAGTTCTCTAGAGGAACGGAATCCAACAGGAGGTATGATTGTAAAAGGGGATTTATTAGATTGGCTTCCACGACCAGAAGCTGGATAGTCCACAGTGGCCTCTGCAGCTGGAGAGCTGGAAGAACCAGCAGCTGCGCAGCCCAAGATGCAGAAGCCCCATAACAAGAGGAATCAGCAGTGCTACCCTAGTCCCAGCCCAAGGCTTCTAGAAACTCCCTGGAGAATCACTGGCAGAGTCCACTTTGGAAGAGTGAAGAAGCGAGGGTCTGATATCCTCAGACGATGGAAGCAGCGATCAAGAACCCTGCATCTGCTTCCTTGTTCTTTCAACTTTGATTCCATCTTATTGGGCGGTGCTGCCCACACTTAGGGAGGGGCTCCACTCCGGTTCACTATCCCACATGCCAATCATTCCTAGACATGCCCTCATGGACACACCCAGAAGCCTCTTAATCCATCGAGTTGACAGTTCAAATTAACCATTGCAGACCTGAAAAGAGCAATTAGAGATGGAAGAGATTACTAGGTGGGCTTAGGGTTTCAGAGGTCTCAGTTCATAGATGACCAACCAGCTCCATTGCTCTGTACCCAAGGGTGCCAGAACATGGTGGAAGAATGTGGTAGAGGAAAGCAGCTGGGGACATGGAACCAGGAAGCAGAGAGAAATAGCTCTGCTCAGCAAGGACAAAATATAAACCCCAAAGGCACACCCACGCCCATGACTCAGCTCCTCCAGTCACACCCTACCTGCCTACAGTTACCACTCAGTTAATCCCCATCAGGGGGCTCAAGGCTCTCAGAGCCCAATCATTTCACTTCTGACCCTTCTTGCATTGTCTCACATGTGAGCTTTTTGGGGGACACCTCATATTGAAACACAGCAGGTCTTTAATTCTAACATTTGTAAATGGTTGGGGAAAAAAGACTAACATTTCATAGCACATGAAAATTATACGAAATTCATATTTCCACCAAGTTGGTGGGAACTCAGCAGTACTTAGGCATTTCTGTCTCCTCTTTGGTTACTTTTGTGATAAAAGAGCAGAGTTCAGTAGTTGTGACAGAGGCCCTGCAGCTCACTAAGCTGAAAATATATACTGTCTTGCTTTTTATAGAAAAAGTACTCAGACATCTGAAGAAGCAGCATAGCTGAGATTCAAATCAGAGATTGAAAGAGATCAGAGATCTGGCCTGCACAGCCACCGGAGCACCAGGGCCTGGACATGCACACATGGGACCCTTCGAGGGTCCTTCAAGGAGCTCACTAACGGTGATGGATGGGTAGGTAAGTAGTTGATCGGCACCAGATGCACCTGGACCTCCAGATCTGAGAACCAGCATCTGCGTGGGGCTGAGGAGGGAGCAGGATGTGGCAAGGAAGTTTAGTCAAGTAGCAAAATGAGACCGGATGCTCTTGAAAAGGTAAAGTGTCGTGACAAATGACATCATCGCAGTGAGCTTTCCCCGCAGCCCATTTTTACTCTTACAGATCCCTTGATCCTTGGCTAAAAAGGAACCCCAGATTCAGAAACAACACCTGGTCTGAAGAAACTGAATAGCCATGAGGTTTATTTAATTAATAAATTTAGTTTTGCTGCACTGGGGATCAAACCGAGAGACGCTTTTACCTTGGAGCTTCATCCCCAGCTCATTTCAGTTTTTGAGACAGGGTCGTGCTTGAGTTGCGGAGGCTGTCCTCTAACTTAAGATCCTCCTGCCTCAGCCTCCTGAGTTGCTGGGATTACAAGCGTGTGCTGTTGCACTTGGCTGAAATTTAATAACCAGGTTCTTGGGGAAACCAGACTTCTTGTGTTAAAGTAGAAATTGAAAGCGGTATCTGGGAGCGTCACTGTTTTGTTTAATAGTAGCGAGCTGGTGAAAAGAATCGACTGTACAACGATATCTTCCATTCAGGGAGGTTGTGGACAGTTTTGCTACAGGAGTACTGCTCATCCCCAAACCTTTCATTCCCAGCTGGGAAGAGGTTGACGTTTAAGGGCACCTGCCCCGTGCGTTCTGAGAGAGCTCAGTGGTGGATCTCCACCCTGGTTCTCTCCCTGCCGTCTGCAGGGCTCCTGGAGACTGCTCCCAATCCCGCAGATAATAGACACGTAGAAGCCAGCGCTTTCATGACACCCGCTATGATTTGTTCTAGCAACCCTGGGACAGCCCGGCCTGCCTTTGATGCCACAGTGATGTTTGCTCATCTAAGAAATTAGGCTCAAAGTGAAAGGGGGAAATGAGACGGAGCTGACAAGCCGCAGCGGCTGCAGAGCTCGTCGTGTCTGCCACGGCACCGGGGAAGCTCATTAGTGCCGTTTCCCGCGCAGCCAGTCTCCTCGTTTTATAAAGAGCATGGAGGGGCTGGAAGCGACTTCCTGTTCGTTGGCTTCCAGCGTCGCAATTGAACCTTTCGTTCTCCTTTTCGATGCGTATTTACAAGGTGCCCAGTTCACCTATGAGGGCGATATGGGCACAAGAGCGACCCAGACCCAACATGGCCCCTGCCACTGGGGGCCGGGCACAGTGTGGGGACACAGATGTCGACCACTGGTCACACAATCAGATGCCTGCCTCGACTGTGGCATCTGTGAGATGGGCCGTGAGAGCAGAGAGCCGGTGGACTGGTGTGGAGAGGGAGGTGGGGCGAGGGTCTGTTGGAGAGCCCAAGATTAGCCTGCGATCTCTAAGTCTGCCAGGCGGCTTTGCCTGGCTCGTCACTCACCCGGGACTAGCTGAGAAACCGGAGTTGCTTCCCTGCTCCTGGTGCCTACCTGCACTCCGGCCTGTGTCTGACTTGAATTCATCTGTGTTTTAATGGACTTCTCAGCTGAGTCAACAGTCTTTATTGACAGCTCTGTGCTGTGCTGTTTAGGAATACTGAGTAGCAGCACCTCGTCATCACCCACGTCCCCAAGGCACCAGGTGTGGAGCAGACCTGTGTGTGAATCCCAGATGGGTCTTTTCTGAGGCTCATAACCCAGGCGAGAAAACTTGACCTCTTCTGAGACTTAGTTCCTAATCTGTAAAAATTGAAGAGCTGGTGATGTTGATTTAATCTGATTATTGTGAAGATAAAGCGAGATTCTGTAATGTGAAGCACAGTTTCCTGGAACGAAGTAATGACCTGAGGAATATTCGTTGACTGAGTAGCAGAGTCGGTCTTGAACCAGGCTTTGGAGTCTAGACTGATCCATCCTCGTTTATGCACAGACCATAATGTTCTGCAACTCTCTGCTTACCAATTCTCCTCCCTCATTTTACCAGGAACAGATAGATCACCTAATAACGTTCAGCCATTCCTTTTCTGGCCAAACCATTATTGCATTATTAAAGAGTCACTTATTTATATACATCTGGTAATTGCAAAATGATTGGTCCAGCTAGGTGCTGGGATAAAAATCAAAACTAGTTTTTATACTGCTATAATTCATGAGTATTAAAACATATGGATGATTAGGGAGCCCATGACACCTGCTGATTATTCTTTTGTTTTAACACCTGACAAATAAAACGTTTGTCTAGCTCTGCCATTTTTCCATTTTGTATGCTGCGTTGACTCATCTTCCATCCAGATAATATTGTTTCTTCAGTGTTGCCCGGACCACCCACACTATCCACAGGAAACCATGGTGCTTCATCTTATTAGGAAATACGTTTGTGTCCAAAGTGGAATTTCGCATTTTGCTATTTAATGCTCTGGAACCTGACACGGCGACACGCAGGTGCTCCTCTGCGGAGTGCAGTCTATCTGTTACCACGTTTCAGGGAGTTGAGGGAACTGCAAAGGTACACATGGGGTGGGCAGTCTCGAGAGTGAACGGAGGGGATGCCCCTGAAGGCTCAGGAATTTGGTGTTGGATTCCATGACATGGATTATGCTGCTGCCAGAAACTGACAGAGTGTCTCCTCCGAAGTCAGCACTTCCTCACCCACGATTTCTGATTAGCAACTGACCATTGCTCATTAATAATCTCTTATTTTTGTCTTCAGTTTTTTAAGACTGGGACTCACATGCATGGAAATAATCTGGTGTAGTATCTTTGAATCCAGATAGCCAGGGATTCCCCCTTCCCTTTTCTGCACCCTAAATTTCCTAAATTTCCATGTTCTTTACCCTAAGTTCTTCAGGTCTTAGGATAACTGTGCGTCTTATTTCTGTCTGAGGAAGTAATTCTCATGTTTCCTTCTTTTGGATTATTTTGAAAAACTGGGGCTGGGGCTGTGGCTCAGTGGCGGAGCGCTTGCCGGGCGTGTGTGAGGCCCTGGGTTCAGTTCTTAGCACTTCATATAAAATAAATAAAATAAAGGTCCTCGACAACTATAAAAATAAAATGTTAAAAAGTAGTCTCATAGAGTCTTGCTGGGTCCAAAGATGGGCTCGCTCATTTAGTAGCTGTGCAACTTTGTTCAAGTGACTTACTCTCTCTGGGCTTATGTTTCTTATCTTTAAAATAAAGGAAATAATAGCACCTGCATAGTGGTGTTATTGTGAGATTTAGTGCATTACATGAAAAAAATACTTAAAACATTATGGTGTATAATCAAAGCAAAATAAGTGTTAAGTTGAGCATTTTAGGATAAAATGAATGCAATTGCCTTCTTTATAAAATCTCTTATAAAAATTTGATTTTGGAGAGATATGACATAGAAGAAAGCCAGTAAATATGCCCAAACAACACTATGTAGACTCTTCTTTAAATAGGTGTATTCATAGGTGTATTCATGAAAGTTCTGGGGTAGCAGGAGATTGAGCGAATTATGTTATGTGCACGTATAAATGTGGCATAATGAATCCCATTATGCATAATTATAATGCACCAATATAAATGTTGAAGAATAAATGAAACAAAAAAAAGAGATGTCTTCATTTAAATCAAACTCAAAGTGTTGAAAATGGTTGTTTTGAACACTCTCACACTGTTGGTGGGATTATAAATTAGTACAGCCACTATGGAAATCAGTATGGAGATTCCTCCAAAGACGAGGCATGGGACCACTATGTGACCCAGCTACACCACTCCCCAGTATTTATCCTGAAGAAGTCATCCTATTACAGTGATAGAATCATACCTGTTTACAGTAATACAGTTCACAATAGCCAAACTATGGGACCAGGCTAGGTGTCCATCATCAGATGAAAGGATTTAGAAAATGTCATGTATACACACAACGGAGCTTTTTTTTTTTTCAGCCATAAAGGAAAATGGATGGACCTGGAGACTGTCATGTTAAGTGAAATAACTCAAACTCAGAAGGTCAAAAGTCACATTTTCTCTCATAGGTGGAAGCTACAGAGGTAAAAAGGAAAGGAAAGTTGGGGTGCAGGGATCTCATGAAAATCAAAGGGAGAGCAGTAGAGGAAAGGGACCAGGGGTGGGAGGCAGAGAGAGAGGGGGAACTGCTCAGGAGCGATACTGGCCGAATTGTAGTGTTATACTGTGTATTCTGTGCATGTGTGGATATCAGCAACCAAATCCATCATTTGTATAACTGTAATGCACCAATAAGATAATGTGGAAGGAGATATAAAAAAAGGAAAATGGTTATTTTGCTAGCATAGGTTTTAGGGACCATCATCTTGGCTTGGGGAAAATGAGACTTCATCTAGCTCCCATCCAGAATATTGCATAATATGTATTGCTAATTTATCCTGGAGCGGTGTTAAGTTTCTATGGCTGACCTGTCAATCCCACAGACGTCTTTGCCTCATTTCCACCAATCTGTCTGATTTTTAATGGCTTATTTAGAGGCATGAGGCTACAGTCCATTTTCCCACAAATCCATCCAGTCACTAAAGAGATATTTAATAGAAAGAAACAAAATAAATGAGAAAAATATGAATTAAGATGGGCATTCAATTCTGGAATCCTGATTTGTTTATGACTTAATTAGTTCTCAACCCAAAGAGTCACCTTACACCTTCTTCATTTTTATGGAACCATTTTTTTTTTCTGAAATCTTGGAATATTTGCCCCTCTTGGTTTCTGTGATAAGTTTTTGTTTTTCTGCAGAGTAACCAAGGCAGTTACTGACTGAATGAAGCAGGAAGTCAGAGCCTTTGAAGGCAGACTGGGTTAAGCCCAGTCACATGGTTGGTGTAAGGGGGACAATGAACAGACAGATAAGAATGCTGAGATGGGAACATAGGTGCAGGACAGTAAAGACCTGGCTGTTCCCTAGTTCCTTGAGATAGGTAAGTCCCTTACTTTGCTAGTTACAATTTGCCCAGTGTGATTTTCTTTTCTTTTCTTTCTTTTCTTTTTTTTTTTTTTTTTTTGGTTAAAACAAAACTGGGGATTGAATCCAAGGGCACTTAACCACTGAGCCACATCCCCAGCCCTTTTTTATATCTTATTTAGAGACAGGGTCTTGCTGAGTTGCTTAGGGCCTCACCAAGTTGTTGAGGCTGGCTTTGAACTCGAAATCCTCCTGCCTCAGCCTCCCAAGCTGCTGGGATGACAGGTGTGAGTCGCTGTGCCCTGCTGAGGGTGATTTTTTTTATTGGTTCTTTTTAGAGTAGAATCTATTTTGAATATTTATCCAAGCATGGAATATGTCTTATTCTAGGGGTGAATTTGACATAGGACCCTGCAGTCTGCTGGACAGCCAGGTCCTCTGAGGTCATGGGGCCTGCAGTGGTCCAAGGATGAAGAAATCAGCTCTGGTTTTATGTTACTTCTTGCTGAGATTTTCTTCTTCTTACTCATCCCCCTTCAGCCACATGGCCCTTGTCATCTGTCTTTTCCTTTATTGCAGTGACTCTCAGGGATGACATTGTCCCCTGGGGAATATTTGCCAATGCCTGGAGATACTTTGGTTGTCACAACTGCAGGGAGTGGGATGCTTCTGACATTTATTGGGTAAGATCAGGGACGCTGTTAAAGATGTCACAGTGCACAGGCCAGTGCCCAGTAGCAAAGAATTATCCATCCCCAAATATTATTAGCGTCAGAGTCGAGGAAACCCTGCCCAATGTGAACACCCGTTCTGCCTCCCGTGTGTCCCTCTGCCTAAACTGTTCTTCCTCCGTATCTCTTCCTGGCGGGTTCTTCGTGACTTGCTGATTTATACTTGAATGCCAGCTCCTTAGATGGCCTTCCCTAATGGCTCCACTCAACTTAGGTTTCTCCCAGTTACTCTTTTAAAAAAAATTTTTTTTTAGTTGTAGATGGACACAATACCTTTATTTTATTCATTTATTTTTATGCAGTGCTAAGGATCGAACTCAGTGCCTCACACATGCTAGGCAAGCACCCTACCACTGTGCTACAGCCTCAGCCCCCAATTACTCTTTATTGAACGTTCCTTTTAACTTTTCTTCATGGCGCTCAGACCTGTGAGTTATGAGTTGTTTAACAAAGATGTTCACTTTATGCTTCACACATTTGGCTTTTCACAAAGCAAAGGAATTACAAATCCTTTTCCATTTTTGATATGTCTTCTGTTTATTGCCACTTCCGTGCAGAAAAGCTTTCAAACACCAACAAAAAAACCCTTTCACTTGTTGAAAAATGCAAAATCATTGTGTGCCAGTAATTAATTTTTTTCTTTCATCTAATTAAATTTGTGCAAAGAATGAGGAAAGGGCTTTATCATCCACAGGAAAAGCAAGTTTCTCACACCTGACTTCAATCACTCTGAGTAACTACTTCATTAGGACAGAGGCAAGCCCAATGACAGATCATTAATTTTCATGGATATAATCTGCAAAGCCAAATGTTTGTAGAAGGGGCGTCTGGCAAGAACGGCATAACTGTATCAGCGCTTATTAAAAATAAACTGTAAGTTGGTTCACAGGCTGCCTGCATCACGTTATGAATTAAATGTAACCACCATAAAATATATAAACCTTAGCCTGTTGAGTAAGAAAAAGTAGATACCATCTTCATCCTTGAATAGTCTGGGTCTTTTACATTCATGAACTTGAATTTTTTAAGGAAAATGGAAAGAAAGAAAATGGGATGAAGTCCAGAGATATTTGTACTCAGTCTTTCTGTGATTTGATTCTTCTGCTATTTTGAAAAGGAAGAAAGGGAAAACGGATAGGGTCCTAAGAGAGTGTGTAGTCCAAGTGGGGAATGGAATACTCTGCATCCATCTGATAACTTAAATATATCTGTTTCAGTGCTTCAAAGATAGTCTTGAAAATCAGAAAAGTAGCAAATTCTGCATTTCTCCCAAATAACCAGTTTTGGAAGAGGAATCTTACTATTTCTGAATTTTTCTGAACTTTCTGGGGATTGGAATCTGGGGATAGCATGAACATGTAAATCTACTAATTTATTACTCTTGCAAGATTGTTGCATCAAATTGGGAATTATTCTCATAAACTGTAAAGTACATTCAAGGTGAGCTGAAATCATAGAAAGGAATCTCCCTTTCCTCAAGGCTGAAATCTTTCCTTTGTCCCTTGTCCTTTCTGAGACCAGAACCTGCCAAGGCAGCCTGGCTTCCTTGCATTGTAACCCACCATGGTCTGGATATAGGAGTTGGATTAGGATTAAGATGTGTGCTGATTTGAAATTGAGTTACTGAAATTGAGTTACTTTTAGAATTGAAACTGCATCTAAATATTGGCTCTGCCACTTCCTAGCTGTGTTGGGTAATTCTCATCTGTAAAGTGGGAAAGAGGACTGCATGCAATCTTATATAATGTGCCTAGCACATAGTAGGTGTTCAGCAAACTGTGCTCAGGACTACTTTTTTTTTTTTTAATTTTATTTTTTTTAACCAGGGATTGACCCTGATAGTGTAAACCACTGAGCCACAACCTCAGCCCCACGTTTGGTTTTGAGGTTTACCTTGTAGAGCTGAGTCCCATTTGTCCCTGTTTTGTTTGTTTGGATTTTTTTGTTACAGTATCATAATTGCCATTTTTATGTTCATGGTCATTTAAAACAGACTTTTTGGTAAGTCTCAGGATATTTTTTCTTTTGTTCAAGTCTTCAGTTTTATCCAGATACTGGAGGTCTGGGTTGTCCCACAGAGCCTCACATACTGCTTGTTTTCACCCCTCCTTGAGGGAAACTCATTTTTTTTTTCTGAATCCCAAGTAGAAATAGATGATGTTCAGCAAACACAGGAGCCTAAGTCCTTTCAACTAGAACTGTCCTTTAACAATCTGGAAGATAGGGTGGCTGGAGATGAATTTATATCACAAGGATTGTATCTTTTTTTCTTTGTCTTTTAAACCATAATTGAATACCAGGTAACAGTGTTCTCTCTATACACGTTTGATGAATAAATGAAAGAGGGCTGGGTTTGTGGCTCAATGGTGGAGCACCTGCCGAGCATGTGTGAAGCACTAGGTTGGATCCTCAGCACTACATCAAAATAAATGAATAAAATAAAGGTATTGTGTGTATCTACAATTAAAAAAAATAAAAATAAAGAAGTGACCCATAGAACTAATCATGAGGGCTTCCAGTTTCTCCTTCATATCCCAGACAATCCTTCCACATTTACAGAAACTGGGTCATAGGAAATGAAATAGGATAAATGTTAAGTAGACACTGCAAATAGGATGCTTGGGAGTCAGAGAATGTTAAATTCAAATATTGTCTCTGTCACTTAACAGCTGAATGAACTTGGTTGGGCAAGTTACTTGATTCCCAACTACTTTATAAAGTAGCCATAATAATAATTTTCCTGTGTGGAAACATTGTATTCTGTAGGCCTTCCTGGGGATTTAATGAGAGAATGTGAGCTAAATACTGTGCATGGCAGAGTAAACAGGCAGCACACGCTAATAGTGACATTAAGTTTTGGATTTAACTAAGTTTTCCTTTCTGAGAGCTGCTTGGTATAAAGCTCTCCCCTAGTCATGTCCCCAAATTCTCCATTTCCATGAAGCCACTAGTGTGAATTTCCTTTGAGGCTAATGAGTGGTCCCTGGGAGCATGACTGGAAACTGCTCCCCGAGAACTGTCAGTTTGCTTTTGCAAAGCAAGCAGGTCACCACACATCAGCTCCGTTCCTTAGTTTTTGAACTAAGGAGTCTGCCTCCATACAAGTTAAATTCTACCTGTGCGCTCCTTTTATATTTTCTATTACCTATGGTACACGAACATACTGAACATATGTACTAGCCAGGGTTCTCTAGAGGAACAGAATCAACAGGATTTATTAGATTGGCTTACACGATCAGAAGCTGGATAGTCCACAATGGCCTCTGCAGCTGGAGAGCTGGAAGAACCAGCAGCTGTGCAGCCCAAGAGGAGGAAGCCCCAGAACAAGAGGGATCAGCAGTGCTACCTAGTCCCAGACCAAGGCTTCTGGAAACTACCTGGAAAATTACTGGCAGAGTTCGCTTTGGAAGAGTGAAGAAGTGAGAGTCCAATATCCTCAGATAATTGAAGAAGCAATCAAGAACCCGTTCAAGAAGAGCCGAGCTTGCATCTGCATCTGCTTCCTTGTTCTTCCAACTTTTATTCCATCCTATTGGGTGGTGTCACCATCGCTTAGGGACAGGCTCCACTTCAGTTCGCTATCCCACATGCCAATCATTCCTAGGCACGCCCTCATGGACACACCCAGAAGCCTCTCAATCATGGGCCTCTCTTAATCAGTCAAGTTGACAATTCAAATTAGCTAGTACAATATACAGATGATTATTTGTTTGAAAATGCAAAGAATATCACAAGGATTGTATCTTTTTTTCTTTGTCTAGCAGTGAGATGCTGTTTTAAAGTGAGTTGGGATAACTTCCTCCAGTAGCAGTCAATCAGAGTAAATGACATTTGACTTAAGTACTCTAAACATGTTGATAGCCTTAGTCTCAAGATAAAAAAAAAAAAAAAATGTTATCAAGGTAAATAATCATCTTCACTTTAACTCTAAATGTAGAGGGTAGTGAAGGAGTTTCCTCCCTCAGTCCATATATGGATTCTTCTGTTGGCTGGATTCTTCCATACAGTCACTTCTTTCCTATTACGTGGGCATGGATTCTTCTCTTTTCTTCCAAAGAACGCCTGTAAGACCAAAGCGTAACCTGATTTTTGTGACATAATGTTGACACTAGGAAAACCTCCCATTTTACAGTTCCTGGAGTATTCAGTTCAAAACTTCTTTGAATATCTTCTATGTCAGGCAGGAGGCAAAGAATCCAGAGTGAATGAGGTAACTCACGTCCTAATAGAGGATTGTAAATAGCCCTATTGGTGCCGTATTTTGACAGCCTGCATTTCTTTCCTAGAGTTGATGATGTGTTACCCTGAGCTGTGTGGCTTATTTTTTATTTATTTATTTATTTTGGTTTCGGGGATTGAACCCAGGGGTGTTCAACCACTGAGTTGCATCCCCAGCCCTTTTTATTTTTTTTTATTTTGAGACAGGGTCTTACTAAGTCGCTCAGGGCCTCCCTAAATTGCTGAGGCTAGCCTTGAACTTGTGATCCTCTTGCCTCAGCCTCTTGAGCTGCTGGGTTTACAGGCATGCACCACTGTGCCCAGCTCCCACATGCTTTTATTGTGTGACAATTCTGGAGGCTGAAATCCCAGATTGAGGAGTTGGCAGGGCTATACTCCTTGGAAGGGACTAAGGAGGATCTGTTCCAGGCCTCTCTACTAGCTTCTGGTATTTCCTTGGCTTGTCCAAGTTGGCTGTGGCTTACATGTGGTGTGCCTCCACCAAAACTCCTGTTGAAGTTGATTCCCAATGTAAGGATGTGGAGAGGTGGTGGGACCTTTAGGAGGCTCCACCCTCTAATTGTCTTAATGTCTGTCTCTCTCAAGACACTGGGTGAGATCTCTCAAAACTGAGTTAGGTCTCTTGGAAGTGAGCTAAGTCTCCTGGGATGGGCTAGTTACTGCAAGAATGATTGTTATGAAACAAGGTTGTCCCTGGTGTTGTGGCCTCTTCCACTTGTGATTCCACCTTCTGATGCCATCTTCCATGAGGCCCTTATTAGAAAACAAGAAGATGCTGGGGCTGTATTCTTGGACCCCTAAAATCCGTGAGCTAGATTAACCTCTTCTCTTTACAAGTTGCGCAGCTTCAGGTAATTTGTTACAGTAATATGCAAGTATAAGACACATCTTAGCTTCAGTTTCCCTGGTACTCTGTCTCTCTCTCTCTCTCTCTCTCTCTCTCTCTCTCTCTCTCTCTCTCTCTCAATTTCCTTCTTTTCTAAGGACACCAGTCGTATTGGATTATCACCTGCACAGGCAACTTCTTTTTAACTTCATTACCTCTATAAAGACCCTGTCTGAATTAGGTTACATTCTGAGGTATTTGGGGTTTAGGACTCTAGCATATATTTTTGGGAGGCCACAATTTAACTCATAACATTTCTGTGCCTTACAGCC
This sequence comes from Sciurus carolinensis, assembly GCF_902686445.1. NCBI lineage: Eukaryota > Metazoa > Chordata > Mammalia > Rodentia > Sciuridae > Sciurus > Sciurus carolinensis. Next base: position 19,064,224 of record NC_062231.1, on the reverse strand, counting down.
GTTGCTAATCCAGTGTGCAACTGTCTTTTCCTACAAAATCTATATGTGCTTTCTGAACTCTTGCCTGCCTTTGGTATGCATGCCATTTCAGGTCAGACAGAGGATTCCTTTCTTGGATTCCTTATATTCTGTGTTATTCCTTCCTTGCAAGGAGGGAAGTGATTTTCAAAACCTGAATTCAACTCTGTTCTTTTAAGGGATGAATGGCTTGGCTTCATTGAGTCTAAGTTTCTGTTATGGAAAAAGCATTAAAACCCATTAATATAAATATTTTTGATACGGGGATTGAACCTGGGGTACTCAACTACTGAGCCACATCCCCAGCCCTTTTTTTATTTTTATTTAGAGACAGGATCTCTCCCTACGTTTCTGAAGGCCTCACTAAGTTGCTGAGGTTGACTTTGAACTTGGGATCCTCCTGTGTCAGCCTCCCAAGCCACTGGGATAACAAATGTGCACCACCGTGCCAGCCAAAACCCATTGACATTTTTTATACAAATTAGCTGAAATACCTCATATAAGAATGTAGCCACTTGGTAGACAGACACATTGCATAAATATCCCCTCCCTCCTTCTGTGTTCAGTAGTTACTCTTTTTGTGGTAAGGGTAGAGTGATTTATGGAAATGAAATCTCTCATCCTGTCTTAAGAGACAGGGATATCAAAAGCCGGAGATTGATAAATGGCTTCTGCAGAAAAAAAAAACCAGAGACATAATCTGCAGTAGTTTTGAGTTTACTCTTTTGAGTCAATTTATTTTTGTTTTGCCATTGTGGAGCCAAATTCTAAGTACTGATAACTGGAAGATGCTAATGGTGATTCTTATCCACAAAACCTCAGTTGTTTGATAAGACGCTGATGCAGATGTGCCCCATTTATCTTTGGGTTTACGGTTGCATCATAGGACTTTGTTTTCATATTAACTTCAGCAGTAATTCTATTTCAGCAGGTTATACTTACCCCTTGTGCTCATTAGCATGGTTTGCATTTTATTCTTGACAACCCAATGATTATACCTAAAATTCATATATTTTAAAAAGTGCTTCTCAAGTAACCAACATTTGTTACTGAAATGGTGATACTCTTCTTATTGGTTTCATCTCTTGTTAGATATGTTTGATTTGATAGCCACTTTGGGAGGTGTGACTGGGATGTAGTGACCAATTTGTAAAGACAGGAGTATCCACACCTGTTTGAACTATATTGTGGTTTTTTTTTTTTTTTCCTTGCTGCTAACCACAGACGTCATATATTTGTGCCACTATCACACATTTAGGCAAGTGGTGTTTGTCTTTAACCCCCAAAGCCAATAAGAAAGCTGTGCCAAGCCACTGAATCACCAGGGATCAGATGCAATCTCCTATAGTGACTGGCCAAACAGGGGTCCTTTTACCTCTTATCATCTCCCCTTCCAAAGTGAGACCTTGGGCCAAATCCATCTCTTATTGAGTTTTCAGATGTATTGTGACTAAAATTGAAAGAGAGAGAGAGAGGAAAAAAAAAAAAAAAAGAAATTCCACTTCAGATCTGTTGTTTATTTTTTTTTTTGAAGCTCTTCAGAGCTCTGCTTTTGGAAAGATCGATGGCAATTTGGAGGAAGAATGCACAGCTGTGTGGCCAACTGTGTTGTTGATCTTGAATCTGAATGCCCTTCCAGGTTCCATCTGGGACTGACATTTAACTTGACCTTCTCAGGACAAGAGGTTGATTTCTGCAGTATTAGAATTATGGAGATTAATTTATGAAACTGCTTATAATGAAGATGCCTCTGGCTCTTGCATCTGGGCTGGAACAGCAGACCTTAATGAAGGTAATCCATTTCCTCCCAGGGATGACTGAGATCTGCAGTTTCAAGCTCAGACAAGTTCTTAGTGGAGTGTGCTTCTTTATTGCTCTGCTGGGGAAAGATTTGGTGACCTCTGAACCCACAGTGTGTCCTTTCACCTGAGATGGAAAAGTCCATCAAAGATCTTATGATGTGGATAATGAATGCATTCTTCTTCTTATGTTAGCTATAATAATTACGACAAGAACTGATGGTTGAGCAGGAAGGTATGCTAAGCCAGTGACATAAATTCTTTCATTTAATTGTTCCAACAGCCAAAGGAGATAGCCATTGTTACCATCTCCCTTTTGTGGGTAGCTGGAAAAATTAAATAACTTTTTCTTTTTTTTTTTTTTTTTTGCACTGGGGACTGAACCCAGGGGTACTGTACCACTGAGCTATATCCCCATCCCTTTTCAAATATTTTGTTTAGAGACAGGGTCTCACTGAGTTGCTTAGGGCCTTAGTACATTACTGAGGCTAGCTTTGAACTTGTGATCCTCCGGCCTCAGCCTCCCTCATCACTGGAATTACAGGCATGCACCACTATGGCTGGCAAATTAAATAATTTTTGCAGGATTGATACAGTTGGTACTTTGGCAGAACCAGAACCTGGTAATGATTCTGTTTTACTCTGAAGCAAGATGTCATGAGACACTAGGGTCTTTCCTCCTGGAGGGATTTGGAAGGAATGGTAGTTTTTTGTAACAGGCACTATTCTGAGTGATTTAATTTTGCAACAGCACTATGACACAAGTAAAAGTAAGACTCTCCTTTATACAGAGGAGAAAAGGGGCACACAGAAAGGTGGAGAGATCCGATCGTGGTCAGTCAGTGGGTGAATGACAGTTACTCCGTGTTCTTAACCCATCTACAATTATTCCTCTTTGAGTGGAGTAGAGAGTTGAATTCTGTGTTATTTTATAGAAAATATACCTTGATGTTCATAGGGAGAAGAACAAGACCTGGATTATACTGACGCTTATGGAGATGGTCCTAGATCAGTGTCTCTGAATTCATGATGCATATGGGAAAGAAATAAGGAGCCCCTAGTTCCAGTGGTTTACATTTAACTGCTCTGGGACCTGGACTTTTCTTTTCTTTTTTTTTTTTTTTTTTTTTTTTTGCTCCCTCGGGCAGCTGGGGTTGAAATTCAATATTCCAGCTAAGCAACTCAACCATAAAAAAAAGAAATAGTCCAGTAGAAGAAAGACAAAAACCATGCACTATGGCTAATGGTCAGGGTTCTTTTCAAGGACTGGTAAATTAGGTGTCTCCACACTCTACACCCATTCCCCTCTCCAAATAGAGAGAAAAAAAATCAGAAATAAACTGCAGAGCTGGTTAGATGGGCTGATGTCGATTTAATTAGCTCACTTCCTAGAGCCCTGCTAATCTGGTCTGCTGCCTCTGACATGTAGTTACCAAGTTCCAGCATTTTCACAACTTGTGATTTATTGCTTAGCTACCACACTGGCGACCAGGACACGCCCCAATTAGCGGCCTGTTGTTTGCACCGGCTCCGGAGACTTTTCCGTTCTGAGGACTTGTCCAGCCTCCTTGTGTGCAGTCAGATTTTCCAGGTTCTGATGGTTGGGAGAAGCAGCCTTATCTTCTTCTTTTGCCCCTGTGCTCTCTCCCCTTCCACCCCTAGATATTGCATCTAAGAAGTTAAACTGGAGGAGATCTATTTATAAAATAAAAAGGAATAGACCACAGCTCTGCTGCAGGTTTTTCTTCTCTATCATGTACCCACAGAGCCTCCATAGTTAATAGAATGCAGAGCGTTCCTCCTCATACTCAGACATCAATTTAAAATTGGAATATTTGCATTTCCCATTTTAAGGCACATTGATAGTATGTGGCACCAAAGGTCTCTTTATCTTTTTCATTTTAGGATAGATGATGTTCTTAGTTGTTTTGTCATGTGTAAAAATTCCCTTTTTAATTTTCAATATGAAATTATTATGTGAAGCAGCTTACTTTAACTCATGTTTGGCCATTGAAAGAATATCAGCACTTTTGAAAAGTCAGAGGGCTTAGGGATAACAAAAATAATAGATCAAAGTAACAATGCTGCCTGGGGAGGTGGCGCACACCTATAATCCCAGCAGCTTGGGAGGCTGAGGCAGGAGGATGGAGCATTCAAAGCCAGCCTCAGCAATTTAGTGAGGCCCTTGGTCACTTAGATGTCATTTTGATTCAGAAGAACACCTCAGCAACTTCCTTAGGATATTGTTCTTTTTTGTGCATGGTTTTCTTTGGTTTGGTTTTGTTTTCGTGGTGCTAGGGATTGAACTGAGGGCCTTATGAATGTCAGGCAAGGGCTCTCCTGCTGAGCCACACCCCCATCCCTTTTTTTCCCAAATGTTAGAGAAAAACTGGGACAGTTTGGGGAGACTGCACAGAAAGAGCAGAAAGGCCTGATGCTGGAGACAGCTAGCTCTGGAGTGACTCGCTGTGTGATCTTATTTCCCCACACTTCTGTTTCTTGATTTATAGAATATTGGAGAAGAAAAAATAATGGGTTGGGTCGAATCAGTGGTTCTCAGTGTGATCTTAAGACCTGCAACATCAGGGAGTCTGTTAAAATTTTAAATTTCCCCTTCCCACATACTGAATCAGAAAACTCTGGTGCACTGTCCAGCAATCTGAGACCTAGGCCCTGCAGAGGATTCTGCTATAAGCTATATTTTGAGAGCTGTTGGGAAAATTATCTTTGTGTTCTATGTGTTTCTAACATTTTAGCAGCTTTCCACTCATTCTCAAACAATTGAAAACTGATAAATACTTCAATTGCACAGAAAACACTGTATCTTATTTTTATTTATATGACTTAATAACATTTTGAACTTGGTTATCATTATACTGGATAAGTGTGAACATGCCCATTTACAGGTGTTTCTGGTTGGTAAAGTTCCAGCTAAACCTACTTAAATATAGCCTTCTAAGATGTAGCCAGGTGCAGTGGCATGTGCCTGTAATCCCAGTGACCTGGGAGGCTGAGGTAGGAGAATCTTGAGTCTGAGGTCAGCCTCAGCAACTTAGTGGGACTCTGTCTAAAAATAAAAAGAATGAGGATGTAGCTCAGTGGTAAAATTCTCCTGGGTTTAATCCCCAGTCCCTGTCCAAAAATAACTTTAAAATATTAGAATTGGAAGGGACCTTACAGCTACTTAGGTCTGTTTTCACTATGTACCATTCTACAGTTAAGGAAACTGAAGCCCGGATGACTTTGTGACCTTGACCTTAATCTTTTAGATGAGAGAGATTTGGAAAAGCTTGAACCCCTGGTTAGGCGTAATCATCGTATTTTATTATTTCTTGGTCCACATGCGATGCCAGAGAGCTACCTGAGCAGCTAAATTGATTTTATACCTGTATGCACCCAAAACGCCAATTAGAAACTCTGTATAGCAGATTTTGACATGTATGAAATTATACAACCAATTACTTTTACAAGTCAATCCATGATAGTCATTTCAAGTGAAGTAGATAGATCCTAGACTCTGTTCCTGAAGGACAGAGTTGACAGAACACCAGTGCATTTAAACCACATTTTATTTTTCTGGGGATCAGATTTGAGAGGGTGAGCTGGAAGAGTAGACTGAAGATGTAATTTTTAAAGTAAAATTTTCTATTTTAAGGGTTGCTTCCTGTGTTAAAAAAAAAAAAAGTACAACTAGTATTAAATAGCCTTTGCTCTCTGGTGGGTTGTAATAGAAGGAATGACCTTTCAGATATTCAGAGATACAAGAGCTAATCTTGTTTCCCTAATGCCTGCTCTTGTGTATTACTTGTAGGGCTTTGAGAAAAATTGTGGGTCCCTCTGGACCTCAGTTGACCTATCTATTAAATAGGCATATTGATATCTAGAGTTTCTCAAATCAGAGAGCATGACTAACTGATGCCTTGAACAAAATCACAAAAGTGGGAAATTAATAGGAGAAACCAATTTTCAGGGGACGCATTCAGGAGAGCTGAAGGAGAACTCATTCAAGACATTGCTGCTGCTTTTGTTAATTTAGCTTTTGAATTGGTACATTATAGTTATAATAAAAGTGGACTTCATTGTAATATGTTCATACATGCTCCTGACAGAATTTGAAGACACTGCTTCTTGAAGTAGAAAGAATAAATAAGAGTTGGAAAGACCTTGGTTCAAGTCAGCCACTTACTACCCTTATGTCCTTTGGGACCTCCAAATTTGAGAGAGAAAAAAAAGCAACCTCAAGGATTGGTTAATGCAACTGGTTTTTCACAAGAAAGCACATGGAAAGTGTCCATCACACTTGTTAAATCAACTGTAAAATTAGTGGTGGAAGAGAGCCTCATCCAAAGGCTGCTTAGAGACTTCCACTTCTGTGCATAAAGGATTTCTGTTATAGGACCTGTCCTTCTGCCATAAACAAGCAGAAAACTGGTAAAATGTACAAAATAATAGTTTTTAAATATTGAGTGGTAGGAAATATAAGTCTGATTCATGAGAGAAGGCAAATAAGGTGAACCCTATCTTTCTTCCTGGAAGCACCTTCTCCACTGTAGAACAGGATGGAAATACTCAAACAAAGCTTGGTGATTTCTCCGAGCTGAGAAGACAGACATCAGTGTTCAGGCATGCAGAGGCAGCTGGAATTTGAGGTGTAGGTTATTATATAAAAAGATGGTTGAGGGCCTGGGGAGATAGCTCAGTTGGTAGAGTGCTTGCCTTGCAAGCACAGGGCCCTGGGTTTGATCCCCAGCAAGGAAAAAAAAAAAAAAAAAAAGATGGGGGGGGGGGGAAGAACACTGGAGATCTGCAGAAGAGTCCTCTCAAATCTTTGACTGACTACCATCAGGTACAGGTAATTCTTTGCTGTGAGACTTGGCAAAGAAGAATTTAGAGAGGAAGCAACAGTTAACAGGGAGCCATAAGCCAAAGTTCACATAGGGAAGGGGTCTTTGAGTTCCTGCCAGCCAGAATGGAGAGACATCTCTGAATAAATATGGCATTTAGGAGAGACTCCAGAATGGTAACACTTTAACAATAGGACTAAATTAACTCTGATGCACGGACTCTAATAGGTGATCCCAGAAAAACAGCATACAGACAAATCTGGAAGCAATCATCTAAGTTTATAGCAATTGTTTAACTGCTTGATAAAACAATGTTCACCTCCCTTTCTGGAAATTCAACAAAATATTGTACTCAGTAACATAAAATCCATCATGTATGGCATCTACACAAAACAAAAACCTGCAAAGAAAGAAGACATATGGGTGTGTGTGTGTGTGTGTGTGTGTGTGTTTGAAAAATCATTTAATAGAAACAGATCCAGGCATGAAAAAAGTGATAAAAACATCAGATAAGGACCTGAAAAAAAAAAAAAAAACTATTATGTGATCAACAGGACTAAGGAAAAATATTTAAAAGAAAACAGGACATACTTAGGCCAGAAAGAAAATATAAAAACCAATTACAAAGATGGCGGACTAGAGGGCGGCTGCATTTCATGTTGCTCCAGGACTCAAGATTCAAAAGAGGAGATAGTGACTTGGGACCAACTCAAAGCTGCCGGGTGAGTTTCTCCCATAGGGGAGGCGTCCCGGATGGGGCAGTAGCCCCGGAACGCAGAGAACTTTGTGAAGTAGAGTGACTCGGCGGGACGCCCCTCCCCCGCCGGAGCGGTAAACACGGACAGCGAAACGGAGCGAAAAATGGCGGATTGAAGTTTCCAGGACCGCGGGCAGATTCTCTAACCTAAGGAGACTCGTCTGCGAAGGGTGAGGTTCCCAAGCCCAGGAGGGAGGTCCGGGCCCCTGGGAACGTTGCCTGCGAAGGCTGCCCTGCCCAGGCGGCAAGACACACCTCCCCCGCCGGAGCAGTGAACTCAGAAAGCGGGGAACTTTGCAAAGGAGGTTGTGCGACACACCGCTTGGTTTTGAAGCGATCTGCCAGGGCTCCAGCGGCTGCCAGAGAAAGAGTGGCTGCCAGAGAAAGAGAACATTGCCTGCGAAGGCTGCCCTGCCCAGGCGGCAAGTTGTTTGGATCCAGCAACCACCTGAGCAACGGGGAGGGGGCTGCCCAGAGGAGGTGGAGGTACGCAGTGAGTGGCTTGGTCTCCAAGCGCCCACACAGAGCACCGGGTGGCTGCCTGGAGGAAGAGACGAGCGACAGGTCACTGGGGCTTGGAACATATGTACGAGGCTCCAAGTGACTGGTCAGAGGGCGGGTCGCATAGCCAGGCGATTAGGTGCATAGCAAGGTCCGGTCCAGGGACCTAGGCACCTTTTCTTGAATGAACTACACAGAGACAAGCTGAGGGGCGAAGTGAAGGTTCCAGGACTTTGGGCAGCTTCTCTAAGAAGGGACAACCTAAGGAGACTCGTCTATGAAGGGTGAGGCTCCCAGGCCCAGGAGGTAGGTCTGGACCCCTGGGAAGGCTGCCCTGCCCAGGCAGCAAGACACACCTACCCCCGTTGGAACAGTGAGCTCGGAAAGTGGGGAACCTTGCAGAGGAGGCCGAGCAGCACACCGCTTGGTTTTTTGGTTTTTTGGAGCAATCTGCCAGGGCTCCGGGGGCTACCAGAGAAAGAGTTGGGTGGCGAGCTATCTGGATTCAGCAACCGCCTGAACAACAGGGAGGGGGCTGTCCTGAGGAGGTGGAGGTGCGCAGTGAGTGGCTTGGTCTCCAAGCGCCCACACAGAACACCGGGTGGCTGCCTGGAGGAAGAGACGAGTGACGGGTCACTGGGGCTTGGAGCATATGTACGAGGCTCCAAGTGACTCTTCAGAGGAGGGGTCACATAGCTAGGCGATTAGGTGCAAAGCACGGTCCGAGCCGGGGATCTAAGCACCTTTTCTTGAAAGAGCTACATAGAGACCAGCTGAGGGGTGGAGCGAAGGTTCTAGGACTTCGGGCAGCTTCTCTGAGGAGGGGCCACCTAAGGAGACTCGTCTGCGAAGGGCAGGGCTCCCAAGGCCAGGAGGTAGGTCCAGGCCCCTGGAAACGTTGCTTGGGAAGGCTGCCCTGCCCAGGCGGTAGTTGTGGACTGAGGGGAACCTCTAGGAGGGGAACTGACTAGCGAGACCTCCCCACCGGGTGGGTCTTCCCCGCCGAGTGAGGTTTTCCCACAAAGACGGTAAAACCAGAGACACAGGCCCAAACAGGCATTGCCTCAGCCCACAGCCTAGTTCCCCTTTGGATGACCATTGGTCAACAAGTAGAGGCACCTCTGCCCTCTAGCAGGGAATATACCCCACCTGAAGACCACCATCCCTAGAGAGGCAGCTACCTAGGGGAACACCGAAGTATCAACTTCCTCTAAGACTTCAGGCTACTGAAGGATAAGAGGGGATACACTAGCAATCTTCAGGGACATTATAAGTCAATAGAGGAAATCTGCAACATCTCTGCAGTCCACTGATACCTGAACAATATGAGAAAACAAGGGAAGAAAATGCCTCAAACAAATCTGGATGTTATATCAATAAAATCCAATGACAGCATGGCAGAAGAAATGTCAGAAAGGGAGTTCAGAATGTACATAATCAACATGATAAGGGAAGCAAACGATGAAATGAAAGAGCAAATGCAGGCATTGAATGAACACACCAATAGACAGTTAAAAGAGCAAATACAGGAAGCAAAAGACCATTTCAATAAAGAGTTAGAGATATTGAAAAAAAACCAAACAGAAATCCTTGAAATGAAGGAAACAATAAACCAAATTAAGAACTCCATAGAAAGCACAACCAATAGGATAGAACACCTGGAAGACAGAACCTCAGATATTGAAGACAAAATATTTAACCTCGAAAACAAAGTCGAACAAACAGAAGATGGTAAGAAATCATGAACAGAATCTACAAGAACTATGGAATATCATGAAAAGGCCAAATTTGAGAATTATTGGGATTGAGGAAGGCTTAGAGAAACAAACCAAAGGAATGAACAACCTATTCAATGAGATAATTTCAGAAAATTTCCCAAATCTGAAGAACGAAATGGAAAATCAAGTTCAAGAGGCTTACAGGACTCCAAATACACAAAATTACAACAGACCAACACCAAGGCACATTATAATGAAAATACCTAACATACAAAATAAAGACAGAATCGTAAAGGCTGTGAGAGAAAAGAACCAAATTACATTCAGGGGGAAGCCAATACGGATATCAGCAGATTTTTCAATCCAGACCCTAAAAGCTAGAAGGGCCTGGAATAACATTTTTCAAGCCCTAAAAGAAAATGGATGCCAACCAAGAATCTTATACCCAGCAAAACTTACCTTCAGATTTGACGATGAAATAAAATCCTTCCATGATAAACAAAGCTAAAAGAATATACAAAAGAAAGCCAGCATTACAGAACATTCTCAGCAAAATATTCCATGAAGAAGATATGAAAAACAAAGAAGCAAATCAGCAAAGGGAGGAGATATCCTAAAGGAACTCTCAAATAAAGAGGAACCAAGTCGTGTCAAAAATAAGCAAATAAATGAATAAAATGAGTCAAATGACCGGGAATACAAATCATATCTCAATAATAACCCTGAATATTAATGGCCTGAATTCATCAATCAAAAGACATAGACTGGCAGATTGGATAAAAAAGAAAGATCCAACAATATGTTGCCTGCAAGAGACTCACCTCTTAGAAAGAGATACCCATAGACTAAAGGTGAAAGGATGGGGAAAAACTTACCATGCACATGGACCCAGCAAAAAAGCTGTGGTATCCATCCTCATTTCAGATAAAGTGGACTTCAAGCCAAAGTTAATCAGAAGGGATAAAGAAGGACATTTCATAATGCTTAAGGGAAGCATAAATCACCAAGACATAACAATCATAAATATCTATGCCCCAAACAGTGGCTCACCCATGTATGTCAAACAAATCCTTCTCAATCTCAGAAACCAAATAGACCACAATACAATAATACTAGGTGATTTTAACACGCCTCTCTCACCACTGGACAGATCTTCCAAACAAAAATTGAACAAAGAAACCATAGATCTCAATAACACAATCAATAATTTAGACTTAACAGACATTTATAGAATATACCATCCAACGAAAAGTGAATACACTTTCTTCTCAGCAGCACATGGATCCTTCTCTAAAATAGACCATATATTATGCCACAAAGCTAATGTTAGCAAATACAAGAAGATAGAGACACTTCCTTCTATTTTATCAGACCATAATGGATTGAAACTAGAAATAAATGAAAGAGCAAAAAACAGAAATTACTCCAACACCTGGAGATTAAACAATATGCTATTATATGAGGAATGGATAACAGAAGATATTAGGAAGGAAATTAAAAAATTCTTAGAGGTAAACGAGAACAAAGAAACATCGTATCAAAATCTCTGGGACACTATGAAAGCAGTACTTAGAGGAAGATTTATTTCATGGAGCGCATTTAATAAAATAAGTAAAACTCAAAAAATAAATGACCTAACACTACAGCTCAAAGCCCTAGAAAAAGAAGAACAGATCAACACCAAAAGTAGTAGAAGACAGGAAATAGTTAAACTCAGAGCTGAAATCAACGAAATTGAAACGAAAGAAACAATACAAAAAATTGACAAAATAAATAGTTGGTTCTTCGAAAAAATAAACAAAATTGATAAACCTTTAGCCACACTAACAAAGAGAAGACGAGAGAAAACCCAAATCACCAAAATTCGGAATGAACTAGGAAATATCACAACAGACACGACTGAAATACAAAACATAATTAGAAGCTATTTAGAAAATCTATATTCCAACAAAATAGAAAATTTCGAAGATATCAACAAGTTTCTAGAGACCTATGAATTGCCTAAACTAAACGAGAAGGACATACACAATTTAAATAGACCAATTTCAAGTAATGAAATAGAAGAAGTCATCAAAAGCCTACCAACAAAGAAAAGTCCAGGACCTGATGGTTTCTCAGCCGAGTTCTACAAAACCTTTAAAGAAGACCTCATTCCAATACTTTTCAAAGTATTTCATGAAATAGAAGAGGAGGGAACCCTCCCAAACTCATTCTATGAAGCCAATATCACCCTGATACCTAAACCAGACAGAGACACATCAAGGAAAGAAAATTTCAGACCAATTTCCTTAATGAACATCGACGCAAAAATTCTCAACAAAATTTTAGCAAATCGCATACAAAAATGTATTAAAAAGATAGTGCATCATGATCAAGTGGGTTTCATCCCAGGGATGCAAGTTTGGTTCAACATCAGGAAATCAATAAATGTAATTCACCATATCAACAGACTTAAAGTCAAGAATCACATGATTATTTCAATAGATGCAGAAAAAGCATTTGATAAAATACAGCACCCCTTCATGCTCAAAACACTAGAAAAAATAGGGATAGTGGGAACGTTCCTTAACATTGTAAAGGCCATCTATGCTAAGCCCATGGCTAATATTATTCTTAATGGTGAAAAACTGAAAGCATTCCCCCTAAAATCTGGAACAAGGCAGGGATGCCCTCTCTCACCACTCCTATTCAATATCGTCCTTGAAACTCTAGCCAGAGCAATTAGACAGACCAAAGAAATTAAAGGGATACGAATTGGAAAAGAAGAACTCAAACTATCCCTATTTGCTGATGATATGATTATATACTTAGAGGAACCAGGAAATTCCACCAGAAAACTCTTAGAACTCATAAGTGAATTCAGTAAAGTAGCAGGATACAAGATCAATGCTCATAAATCCAATGCATTTTTATACATAAGTGTTGAATCTTCAGAAAGAGAAGTTAGGAAAACTACCCCATTCACAATAACCTCGAAAAAAATAATATACTCTGGAATCAATCTCACAAAAGAGGTGAAAGACCTCTACAATGAGAACTACAGAACACTAAAGAAAGAAATTAAAGAACACCTTAGAAGATGGAAAGATCTCCCATGTTCCTGGATAGGCAGAATTAATACTGTCAAAATGGCCATACTACCAAAAGTGCTATACAGATTCAATGCAATTCCAATTAAAATCCCAACGATGTACCTTACAGAAGTAGAACAAGCAATCATGAAATTCATCTGGAAGAATAAGAACCCAGAATTGCTAAAGCAATCCTTCGCAGGAAAAATGAAGCAGGGGGTATTGCAATACCTGAACTTCAACTGTACTACAAAGCAATAGTAACAAAAACGGCATGGTATTGGTACCAAAATAGACAGGTAGATCAATGGTATAGAATAGAGGACACGGACACAAACCCAAACAAATATAATTTCCTCATACTAGACAAGGGGCCAAAAATATGCAATGGAGAAAAGATAGCCTCTTCAATAAATGGTGCTGGGAAAATTGGAAATCCATATGCAACAAAATGAAAATAAACCCATATCTCTCACCGTGCACAAAACTAAACTCAAAATGGATTAAGGACCTCGGAATCAGACCAGAGACCCTGCATCTTATAGAAGAAAAAGTAGGTCCAGATCTTCAACATGTCGGCTTAGGACCAGACTTTCTCAACAGGACTCCCATAGCACAAGAAATAAAAGCAAGAATCAACAACTGGGATAGATTCAAACTAAAAAGCTTTCTCTCAGCAAAGGAAACTATCAGCAATCTGAAGAAAGAGCCTACAGAGTGGGAGAAAATCTTTGCCAATCATACTTCAGATAGAGCGCTAATCTCCAGAATCTATAAAGAACTCAAAAAACTCTACACCAAGAATGTAAATAATCCAACTGACAAATGGGCTAAGGAAATGAATAGACACTTCACAGAAGAAGATATACAAGCAATCAACAAACATATGGAAAAATGTTCAACATCTCTAGTAATAAGAGAAATGCAAATCAAAACCACCCTAAGATTCCATCTCACCCCAATTAGAATGGCAATTATCAAGAATACAAGCAACAACAGGTGTTGGCGAGGATGTGGTGAAAAAGGAACACTCATACATTGCTGGTGGGGCTGCAAATTAGTGCAGCCACTCTGGAAAGCAGTGTGGAGATTCCTTAGAAAACTTGGAATGGACCCACCATTTGACCCAGCTATCCCACTCCTTGGCCTATACCCAAAGGATTTAAAATCAGCATATTACAGAGATACAGCCACATCAATGTTCATAGCTGCTCAGTTCACAATAGCCAGATTGTGGAACCAACCTAGATGCCCTTCAGTTGATGAATGGATAAAGAAACTGTGGCATATATATACAATGGAATATTACTCAGCCATAAAGAATGATAAAATTATGGCATTTGCAAGCAAATGGACGAAATTGGAGAATATCATGCTAAGTGAGATAAGCTAATCTCAAAAAACCAAAGGAAAAATGATCTCGCTGATAAGTGGATGATGATACATAATGGGGCATGGGAGGGGTTAGTTTTAGGGTTAGAGTGAGGGTTAGGGAGGGGGGCAAGAATGGGGGAAGGAAGGACTGTATAGAGGGAATAGAGGGATGGGAGGGGTGGGGGGAAGGGGAAAAAAATAACAAAATGAATCAACCAACATCACCCTATGTAAACGTATGATTACACAAATGGTATGCCTTTACTCTATGTACAAACAGAGAAAGAACATGTATCCCATTTGTTCACAATAAAAAAAAAAAAAAAAACCAATTACAACTTTAGGAATTTAAAAAATCGTAATACCTGAAATAAGACTTTTTCCTGGGTTAGTGGTAGCTTAAACACTGAAGAAGAAAGGAGGAATGAACTTGAAAATTTATAAATAGAAACTATGAAAGTGAAGTACAGAGATAAAAAGACTCGAAAATGATTGAGTGACCTGTGGGAACAGTGCCAAGCAGCCTGACAATCTAACATGTGAAGTCACACAAGGGAAAACAAAACAAAACAAAAACCCAACTAAATCTGAAAAAACGAGAGCAGAAATTTGTCAAATTCATCAACCATTTTCCACAAAGAATTTTCACCTATTTCAGTGATAAAGTATTCAATACTATAAAGCCTGATATCCAGGAAACTCAACAATTCTTATAAGTAAGAGTAATATGTACGTGGGCACACTCATACACAAAGTCCTTACCAAAGCTCATTATAATCAAACCTCTGAAAACTGGTGATAAAAAGAAAATACCAAAACCAGAAAAAAAGAATGACTGCAGACTTCTTGTCAGAAATTATGCAAATCAGATGACAAGGGAACTATAAGCACTGTTCTTTTTTTCCTACTTCCTGTTGCTGTTTATTACTCCAAGGACCCTGAGAGAAACCAAAGAGCCTTCTGGACCTCAGTTGACCTATCTACTCAATGCACATATTAACCTCTAGAGCTTCTCAAAGTAGAGAACATAATTAAATGGAAGAAAATAGCAAATAGGAGGCAAAAATCATTGCCATCGAAATTTGACTAGTTGGGAAAATAAATGAAACCCAAAGTGTGTTCTTTGAAGTTAAAATGGGGACAAGAAACAAATCTTAACTAGAATGATTCAGAAACATAAGAGACAATAGAAATGACCAGTCTCAGGAGTGAACACAGAACTACCACCACATATTCCACAGACAGAATAATAAACGGCTTGACCAACTGATTATATGTTCATAAATTTAACAACTTAGATGAAATGAAGGAAAATTTCAAGCTATCGATTTTTATCAAAAGTGATCCCAGAATTTCTATTAGAGAAATTTGATTTATAATTAAAATGACTTGCTTACTAAACATAAGGTAGTATACAAGATTGGATCCTCATACAGAAAAAAAAATGATGTTTATAGAAAAATTGGTGAAGTTTGAAGTCTGTAGTTCAGTTAGTAATGTACCAGTATTAATTTCTCAGTTTTTACAAACGTACAATAGTTATGTACATGTTAACATTAGGGTAGTGGTTCTCCACCAAAGATAGTTTTGTCCCTCAGGGACTATCAGTCAAGTCTGGGAACATTTTTTGGCTATCACTACTGGGGAATGACAGTACTACCAATGCCCCAGGTAGAAGCTAAATACGCTGATAAACATCCTACAGTGCCCAGGACCATTCCCTGCAAAAAAGAATTATCTGACTTAAAATATCAGTCGTACAAAGGTGAGAAAAAAAAAAAAATTTGAGAAAACTAGGTCAAGGGTAAATGAGAGTTTGGACTGTCTTTACAGCTTTTCTGTAAAGTCAAAATTATTCTAAAACAGTTTATTTTTAAAAATGATTCCCAGTAAGACTATTTCAGGTTCTGCTTGCATCACTAGTTAATTCTATCAAGCATATAAGAAATCAATAATGCCAATTCTACACAAACTTACAAAATATCTAGAAGCGGGCATATTTCTACTGATTTTATGAATTAGCATGTCTCCACTTCCTCATTACCTTCTCTCTTGTTTATGCCTCTTTTTTTCTGTTGCTCTATGTGGTAATAACGTAGTATAGTTATATAAAAGTGAAGATAATCAGTGGACTTCTTCTCAGTTACATCTTTCTCGTTCATTTCTTTTGTTTCTTTTATTTTTGGTGCAGGAGATTGAACCCAAGGGTGCCTTACCACTGAGCTGCATCTTTGTTATTTTGAGACAGGTTCTCACTAAGTTGCCCAAGTTGGCTTTGAACTTGAGATCCTTCTACCTCAGCCTCCTGAGTCACTGGGATGATAGGAGTGCACCATTGTGCTTGGCTCACTTATTTATTTTTAATTTTTGATACTGGGGTTTGAACCCAGGGGTCCTTTACCGCTGAGGTACACCCCCATCCCTTTTTTATTTTTTTTTAAAGTTTGAGACACGTTTTCACTAAATCGCAGAGGGCCTCACTAAGTTTTCTGAGGCTAGCCTCAAACTTGCAATCCTCCTGCTTCAGCCTCCCAAGTTCCAGAATTACAGTTGTGTGCCAGCACTTCACCACTCCTTTTATTTTTGAGTCCACTCTGTCTTGGACTCATATGTGGGATGTGGGTTGAGATAGTGACAAGATGACTTTACAAGTAGAAATCGTCAGTCATGCATTTTTAGATGGGATCACGGAGGCAGTTACCTTCACTGCTTGATAAGGTGGTTACTGTGAGCAGGCTATCACATGCAACTGAACTTCTGGGTGCTTCTCTTTGTCCATGTTGTGCTTCCATGAAGAATCCTCAGAAGCCGGTAATTTATGCAGAATATACGTTTATTTCTCATGGTTCTGGAGGCCTGTGAAGTCTGAAGGCCAGGTACTGACTGGCAAAGGCTGCTCTCTGCTTCCAGGAGAGTGCTTTGTTGCTGCATCTCTCAGAGGGGAGGAATGATATCTTCCACGTTGTGGAAAGTGAGAGCCAAAAGCCTGTTGTTAAAAGCCTTAATCCCATTGAGAAGTGTTCATGGACTAATCACCTCTAGAAGGTGTCTCTTCATGCTCTCTCAGTTTCCCATTGAGTTTCAACAGCTGCAGTTTGGAGGTCCACATTCAAACCCTAGCAGCTTCCTCAGCAGAGACCCAGAACTTCTATAAGTGGAGAAATAAAATTACCCTGGTATAGGTCTTTGCATCCATTACATTTACATAACTGTTAATGTCCCCTGCTGCCCCTGGAAGTGCCCTCCTCTGTGTCTTTGGGGATCATGAATTGTTGTTAGACTTATCTACATCCCACCCCCTCCAGAAAAGCCTGTGTTGTAAAACAAGCAATTGCCTGCAAATCTTTTCCCTTCCTCGCATCAACTCACAAATCAGATACACCAAGCAACGGAAGGTTTGGCATCTTCATGAACCTGGAAACTAGCAGCATTCTCTGGAGACTTCCAGGGAGCATGGGTTAATGGGAGCATTTCATTATCTGGTGAAATCTTGGCATGCTTGGGGACCAATTAGGGAACTCTTGAAGTCACTCTTCTCAGAACCTAACAATAACTTCAATTACAGTAATTTAGAAAATTGCATACTTTAGATATTGGCTCCCTAACTTTTTATGAAATGTTTTCGTCTGTTTCATTACAATTCTGCATTTCACTGGAATATACACAGAATGGGACACGTTATAAACACAGAGGATGGCTCAGTGTCATGGCTTAAGCAGAATCCTGTGATTTCCTGCTATTCTCATTATCTTTAGTGCTGAAATTGTTGGTTTAAGTCTGTAAAGGAGGTATTTTAAGTCCATCCCACCTCAGACCATGTTCTCAAAGGACTTTGAGAAGTTGAAATTTTGTTTTAAAGTACTAAGGTTAATTAAAAAATCATCTAAAACTTCACTTTTTGACCCCAACCCTGCAGAAAATAGGAGCTTATTCTTGAGTTGGGAGTCAGTTCTGAGTTTGTTAAAATAGGATTAGAGGTAGAGGAGATTTAGAAATATGTTAATGAAGATGTATGAAGTTGAGGGATTCTAATATGGAAAATTATTGAGCATCAATAAAGCAGTTTAACAAGCATTATTTGAAGTAGGGATTCAAGAATTTCCTAAAAATGTTGATTGAATGAAGGAATAGAGGTATTCCATCAATTTTGGACCATACATTTGATATTTATGAAATGTAATAAAACAGTCTCCACTCACCAGGAGAGTGTGCTGTACAGGTATGTGACAAAATTATATATGAAAACAATCCATGCTTATGCTAAGACATAAAGCTCAGACAATAGAAGATGAGGTCACTATTTCACCTGCTAAGTGGACAAGTTTTACAGAATGGTTGGATGCATTGCTTTTCCATTTCAACCAAGAACCACTAAATAAATGATAAATTGAACCCTAAATAGCCAGTGGTTGAGGGATGCTACAACTGACAGAGGAGGGAGGCAGGTAGGTATTTGAGATTTGTAAAAGTATTGGTGAGTTCTGAGAGTCTTCATATACATATTCATGAACATATTCACAAGGTCCATTCTTCCTTTTTTTCTTTTCTTTTTTCTTTTTCTTTTTCTTTCTTTTTTTTTTTTTTTTTGTGCTGGGGATTGAACCCAAGGCTAGTGGGTGCTAAGCACATGCTTGACCACTAAGCCACAGATATACCTCCATTCTTTCATTTTTAAAATTCCTGCTGATGAGTTATTCTCTCATGAATGAAGCTAAACATCTGCCAGATTGAGGTGTCACCTAAGGACATCAATTCATTACCTGGGAAACTGATTTGAGTTATGTCCTGTGGAGTGGATGACTTTGGCATGAGTTGTTCACATTCTTTTGGGGGATCATACTTGTTACGCTTTAAATATGAGGTATTCTCCAAAATCTCATGTATGAGACAATGCAAGAAGGTTTAGAGCTGAAACGATTACTTTATGAGAGGTGTAACCTAATAAGTGCATTAATTCACTGATGTGGATTAACTGAGCAGTAACTGTAGGTAGGTAGGATGTAGCTGGAAGGGATGGGTCATTGAGGGTGTGCCTTTGGGTGTTCTTTAGTTTTGTCCTGGTGAATGGAACTCTCTTTGCTCCCTAGTTGGCATGTCCTGAGCTGCTTTCCTATACCATACCCTTCTGCCATGAGATTCAACCTCACCTTGGGCCCAGAGCTATGAAGTCAACCATCTGTGGACTGAGACCTCTGAAACCATGAGCCAAATAAACTTTTTCTCTTCTTATCATTCTTGTGAGGTCTTTGAGTCACAGCAAGAAAAACAACTAAAACATAACCCTTCATATGTGGAAGATTTAGATCAAATTAAATGCACTTGGGACCATGAAACAATCTTTCATCAACGAAAAGCAAGTTAATTCCTTTGCTTAGTCAACTAAATTCATTGTTACTGACATCCATGATAATAAATGGTATTTAATAAACATATTGAATGTATAGGTTAAATTCATAGTGGAACATGGTGGAAAATAACTTTGTATAATGAAGAAACATTTACTATTGGACACACCATCTTTTGTGATCTTAGGAACTTTCTATTTCTGCATTGTTTTCAGATTTAAAATCTAATGAATGAAACATAAGGACTTGTGTGCATTTGTTCCCCATTGATTTGAATACAAATTGTCCTTATTGTCCTTACTATGGAGGATTGCATTGGTGCCCATTCAGATTCTATGTGATCAGTCCTCCAGCCTTTGTACATTTTGCTGCTAAAAGCAGGATTCTGTGACCTTCTTCAGAGGACAGCTCCTTCCCTCTTAGAATCAAAGATACTTCATCATTTACCATCCTCTTCCCATGAGGCTGTCTATGGCCAAATGGCTTTCTGGTATATTTGTGCAAAAGACTAGCGCCCTCGATACCAGACAGACAGACGCTGAGGCCTAAGTGAACACTCCAGAGCTCCCAGTAGGGTTACACTGGTGCTAGACCTTGACCTAAAGTCAGACTCCCCTACTGCTTCTTCCAGCTTTTTGGTTCATCTTTTGCCATGGTCTTCTGGGAGCAATTTCTTAACAAATCATTTCATTGTCGAAATCATTGGCTCAAGTTCTAATTCCAGGAGAACCTGTCCCCAGGACACCTCCAAAGTTATGAATAGGAGTCATGGTGAATTCACACAGATGCCTCTTGCTTTTCAATCACAAACACCAGTGTTTGTAAAGAGGTTGGAGCTCTCTTCTGCCTCACTATTCTGCAGTCACGTTCCTTCTTTTCATCCCATAAAACCCAGCAGTGAATTTGCATGATGGATTTTAACAGATTCCTGTCATCTTGCTTGTCTGTAAGAGAGATATTGAACTCTATTTTTAAAGGGTTCAAGTGGAGTTCTTTTTTCCCCCTAAAGTATTGCAATCTAGTCAATGACATGCATTTTCAAGAATTCTGTAATATATGTACATCATACCCAACTCGGATGAATTCAATAAGTGTCTCATACAATATTTTAGCTACTCACTTTAGGGAGTTCTTAATATTCACTTTATGGGATTTGAATCATTTTTCTTCTTTAATAAAAATGAAAGAAATAGTAATAGTGCGTATAAAATGTGTACAGTAAAAGGGAGTCTGGATTTTTTTTTTACAAACACACAAGGTTGAAAAATGTGAGACTCGGCAGCTTCTGTGAAAACTCACTGTGATCAGTGCTGTCCTGGAGTATGAATGTGCTTATCAGAGAGTGAAGTTATTTATTTGGTTCTGTGTTCAGTGGAATGAAACAGAGTTATTGAGGCATCATAATTAGGACTATAGTAATTTGAAGTAAGGTTTGAGCTAGTGAGATATAAAGTTCAAGTTTACCTTTGCTATTAGTAAGAGAGATGTTAAATTATGAAAATACAAGTTTTTGGTCATTAATATGGAGGAAGAGTTTCTGATTGATTCAATATTGATTTAGAATCACTTATTTTCTAAGACTTAATTACTGGTAATTACTTTGTGTATATAATCCTACTTATTCTTAATTATAGCCTATGAGATTGGTATTATTTTCTCCATATTGCAATGAAGGAAACATGTTTGCAGAGGTAAATGGCTCCAACTCACATATCAATAACGAGCAGAGATGGGATTCCAATCTCATGGGGTCTATGAGATTCAGCTTCCACGCTATTCTCAGTCTTCTTAACCGCTTACAAAATGAAAACCATGGTCTTTCTTCACATCAAGATTGGGATGGGTCAAAGTTTCCAAGCACTTGGATTGGCCACCTGTTCCATGATCATTCTAAGTCTGGGAGATTCACATTGATATTTAGATTATGTTATCTTTTAGCATTTTTATGCCAGTGTACTGGGAGCAAGGTTCTGCTGCATTTTCCCTGTATTTGAGCAATTCTGGGTAGAGAAAATAAATCAAAGGTAGAAGGTATTCATGTGAAACATTCTTCTACTTATTTGCAGAAGTGAAAAAATACATATCAGGCACTGACAAGCATCAGATTCCTCTCTCCGTGTTTCTGCTGGTTTCATATCACTCAGGGAGGACAAGTGCTTGCCTTTTTGATTTATGTTTACTGACAGTGAAATGTCTATGATGATTAATTACACTGCTCGAAGATTTTGCTGTGGTGCTTACCTCTGTAGCTCCAGCTCTGAAGCAAATAAATGTCTCATGTCTTCCCATAGACCAACAGAGAAGCTTGCTTTCCTTTATCCAAGTGATACATGGCTTGTCTTGGATGGAATGTTTTAGAGATTTATTTGTAATCCAGATTTCTATCTTCAACAGGAAAGTAGTTCCTAATTGTAAGGTGAGTATACATAACTTTATTTTAGGTGTGCCTCTTGGATACTACGGGTGGAAGTTTGAATGAATTTAGGAAAGTGTATTGCAAGCCTCATCGGTGTGTACACCGTAATTTCACATCTGCAAACCTGTCCTAAAACATTTCCAGAGATAAGAAGAATTTAAGTACAAAGATGACATCTCAGCATTATAGGGAGGATAAAGGAGAAGTCCAATACCCAACTAAAAGAGATTAATAATCTTGACATAACTACATCAATTAAAATCATGTTTAAAAGTTTTAATTTTTTGAGTTCTTTATGGCATAAATGTGAAGTGTAAAAATCAGAATGTAAATCTGCTAATGCAGTGTAATCTGAAAACAATACACATAAAAGAAGGAACTATGTTAAAAGCCTCTGTTTCCGAATAATGGGACTATTGATAATTTTTATTCTCTTTTCAAAATACTCTTTCGCTTTTTCAATAGTATTTACATATTTTAACAATAAGCAATTATCAAAAAATAAAGACAAGGGGTTAGAAAAAATTTTTGGCCTATGCACAAAAATTACACCTCTTGAGTGACCATACAGAAATTACTACCTGTAGGTTGTAGCTGGACTGCTACTGCCTGTTTTTTAATTTTATTGTAACACAGGAACTGTACCCATTTATTTACTTATGCTCTATGGCTGTGTTCAGATTCTAATGACAGAGACTGGACACAGTGGTGCACACCTGTAATTCCAGTGATTCTGGAGACTTAGGCAGGGGTATCACAAATTTGAGGCCAGTCTTAGCAATTCAGCAAGACCTTCAGCAATTTAGCAAGACCCTGTCTCAAAATGTAAAAAAAATTAAAAGGTCTGGGGATGTAGCTCAGTGACAAAGCACCCCTGGGTTCAATCCCCAGTAACAAAAAAAAAAATTGAATGGTGTTGTGATCATCAAGCATAAAATGTTCACTGCTGTCTCTTTTTATATTTTCAATCCTGTTCTAGAGTAATAAATCAAAACACCTTTATCAAAAT
Organism: Sciurus carolinensis; assembly: GCF_902686445.1. NCBI lineage: Eukaryota > Metazoa > Chordata > Mammalia > Rodentia > Sciuridae > Sciurus > Sciurus carolinensis. Next base: position 19,041,372 of record NC_062231.1, on the reverse strand, counting down.
AATTCACTCTCATGTGATATGTTTATTTCCCTTGAAAATCTGTCCAGTTTCATATACATATTCTGGAAGCACATCTTTTACCTCAAAAGCAAAGAAACAGGCTAGAGATAATCCTCATTTTGTACCTTCTACACATTCTGATCCAAAGATAGACTTTGGTGAGCTGATTTATTCCTGAAAATTTAATAAAACTGTAAAAAAAAATTAAGCGGTTGGAATTCCCTTTTAGATAAAATAAAAATGAGGACACACTTCAACCTCCTCCCTCCAATCTCACATTCCTTGTTAGGTTTATTTTCAGACTTTCCAGGTGTAGGATATTAACATTTCGTTATAAAACCACAGCTCACACTGTTCCATGTTGCTTATGGAAAAATTGTGAAGCTGACTTGCCCTTCCCTACCAATTCATGACTTACTCTCCTTTTACTTTTCTTCTTGGTTACCTTAAGAACATTTTTTCATGCTTGGAGCATAATTTGTTAAACCAATAAATGTGTTGAACATTCTGTGTCACATTCCTATGTAATGAAGTATAGTGTTTGTTTTGCTTTGAGGAGTTGGGTTCCCTTTCCCCTTTCAGGGAAATTTCCATTGTTGTATACTTCTTAGGTTAATTGATTTATTGATGGTTGCTGAATTCTGAACGAGGAAACCTGTCAAGGGAAAGGAAGATATCACATAGTAATAAAGAGATTCATTTTAAAGAATTTATGCTAACTTTAATGTGTAGGCAACTAACAGAATATTGAAATAATTGAAACAAAAACTGATTGGACTATAGGACAAAAGGGATAACTTCACTATTACAGCTGGAGACACAAACACTCCACTTTCAGTAATTGATAGATCAAGGAGACAGAAAATCACTAAGAATGGAAATGACCTGAACAACACAATCATTCAGCCTGATATAGCTGACATTTATAGAATTCTGCATCCAATAACAGAAGGTATTCTTCTCAAGCTCGTGTGGAATAGTCAGAAGAGAGACCAACCACTTCTGGACCATAGTGCACTTTTAAACAAATTTAAAAAGAATAGGAATTCTTTAAACTGTATTCTCAGTTCACAATGGAATTAAAGTGGAAATCAAAAACATAAGGTATAATGGTTAAGTTGAATTGTCAACCTGATTGGGTTAAGAGATGCCCGTGATTAAAAGGCCTCTGGGTGTGTCCATGAGGGCAGGTCTAGGAATGATTGGCATGTGGGATAGCGAACTGGAATGGAGCCCCTTCCTAAGCTTGGGTAGCACTGCCCAATAGGATGGAATAAAAATTGGAAGAACAAAGAAGCAGATACAGATGCAAGCTCAGCTCTTCTTGAATGGGTTCTTGATTGTTGCTTCGATCACCTGAGGGTATTGGACCGTTGCTTCTTCCCTCTTAGAAAGCAGACTCTACCAGTGATTCTCCAGGGAGTTTCCAGAATCCTTGGGTCTCAAACTATGGGAGCACTCTTGATCTTTCTTGTTCTGGGGCTTCCGTTTCTTAGACTGTGCAGCAGCTGGATCTTCCAGCTCTCCAGCTGCAGACGACCATTGCAAACTATCCAGCTTCTGGTCATAGAAGCCAATCTAATAATTCCCTTTTGATAATCATACTTCCTGTGGACTCTGTTCCTCTAGAGAACTCTGACTAATACAGAAGGGGAAATGGTTCATCCCCAAATACTTACAGATCAAACACATTTCTAAATAATACATTAGTCAAAAAATAGATTTTTAAATACTTTAGCTAAATAAAAATGAAATATGAACTAGCAGAATATATAGAATACAGCAGAAGGAACACTCAGAGGGAAATTTTTGAAAAATGCATATATTGGAAAATAATAATAAAAATCAATAATAACCCTTCCCTAACAGGAAACTGGAGAGAGAGAGAGTAGAGCAATTTAAAACAAACCAAGCAGAACAAGTGATAAAAATTAGAGTGAAAATCAAAGAAATTGAAAATGTCAGAAAATATCAGTGAAACCAAAAAATTATCCTTTGAAAAGATCAATAAACTTGATAAGCCTCAATAGACAAAGCCAAACTAATCAAGAAAAAGAGGGAAGATTCAAATTATCAATAGGAAAGATAAGTCAACACTACTGAGTTTGAGGACATTAACCTGTTATGTCCTATCATCATATATTTGGGTCATGTATAAAATCTTAAGTTGAGCAACAAATATATCTCTCATGGAAACTTGTAATAAGTATATTTTTAGAGTTCTATTCTTTTTTATAAAATAACGAATGACTAGAGAGTTTGAAAATATATTTATTTCCATATATACCTATGAAGATATATATAAGCTCTGGGTTCAAGCTATTTCAATGCACCTGTGTTAAAATCATCTCAGAATTGAAGGAGAGGGATTTGCTGAGTTAAAGTGACAATAAAGAAATACTATGAAAAAGTTCAGTAGCCACAAATTTGATAACTTAAATGGATCAACTGCTTTAAAGATACAAACTATCAAAATTGTATGAGAAATAGATAATCTGAATGAAATCAGGCCAAAGTAGATTCAGTGATGAAGTCCATCAACCATTTAAGGAAGAAGTGATGCCAATCATCCACAACCTCTTCCAGAAAGCAGAAGAGAAGGGAACACTTCCTAACTGGTTCCACGAGGAAAGCATTACTAGAATACAATGAAACACATTACAAGAAGGAAAAACCACAGATCAATCTCGCCTGTGCAACAGCCTCCAAAAGCAGATTTTGCCAAGATAGAATAGATTATTGTCATCCCTTGATATAAGTGGCGATTTTTTTCAGGATCCTCTACGGATAGCAAAATCTGCGATGTTCAAGTTCCTAAAATAAAATGGCATAGGATGTTCTATTCTGGCCTTATAAAAGAAATTTTGCTATGATTTCTTCTAGTGCCCTTAAGGTTTCTTTTTGTTGAATTATTTTATCCATCAGGTTGTTTTATCTTAAGGTAAAGGCAGGAATCCAGTCTTCCTTTTTTCTAGATTGACATTAAGTTTTTGAGCATTATTTTTAAGATATAAATATTTTTTTTTCTTGTCTTGAAATATTATATGTACCCTATATTAAATCCTCATATGTGCCTGGGTCTGCTTCCAGACACCCTATCTTATTTTCTTGTCTGTCCATAGACTATCATTTATTCTAACACATACACACACACACACACACACACACACACGTATATATTGCTTATGCATACAGTATTTATTTAATAATATTATAATTAATAGTACATTTGTTTGGTATGCTTTTCTCTTGAGTAATTATATTGAGATACAAATCTGGAACTGAAACTGTGGGGAGCCAAACCGCAGATAAGAGGAGCTCCTACTCTTCTGTGTTTCATCTACTCTTAGCATTATTGACATTTATGTGTGGTGGTACCTCACAGCGATTAGAGGATGGACAGGCTCTCTTGGTCGCCATTGAGAACCTACTCTTATTGGCAGCTGATCATCAGTATGCCTCATATCCAGCTGAGACATTCTTCTTAACCCTTGCCTAAGTTATTTTTCAGTTACTGCTGTTATGGTTTGGAGGTGAGGCGTCCGCCACAAGCTCATATGAGACAATGCAAGAAGGTTCAGAGGAGAAATGATTGGGTTGTGAGACCCTTAACCCAATCAGTGAATGAATCTCCTCGTGGGATTAACTGAGTGGTAACTGAAGGGGAGTGGGGTGTGACTGGAGGAGGTGGGTCTGCGGCCATGCCTTTCGTTATATATCTAGAGAGTAGAATCTCTTTCTGCTTCCTGACCATCATGTGAGCCACTTTCCCTCCACCACACTCTTCCGCCATGATGCTCTGCCTTACCTTGAGCTCCAAGGAATGGAGCTGGCTGTCTCTGGACTGAGACTTCTGAAACTGTGAGCCCTCAAATATACTTCTCCTTTACAGTTGTTCTTGTCAGGTCTTTTAGTCACAGTAGCAGAAAACCTGACTAAAACAACTTCCAAGACAACTTTCTGGGGTTACCAGGAATTCCCTCTCTTTTGATCTCCACAGCTCCTGCATGTTTACTTCCCAACAGCCCCTGGCTTCCTCATGACCCTTTCCTTGTGTTGAAGTCTACAGATCTCCTTGTGGATGGCATTGCTCTTTGCGTATGTGCCTGGTTTCAATCTGACCCACACTTGCTCATTTGAGGATACCTCTTCATAGTAAAGCTCTGATGTCATCTTCTACTGAGCAAGGAATCAAGAGGGTAATGGGACTATTAACTGCATCCTTAAAGTTTTTGGATATGAATCCCGAGGTCAGGAGCTATATCTTGCCTTTGGGTTCCTAGTGTGTAGCATTGTTCATGATACACAGTGGGGTCATTCAGTGTTTTGCTGAACTGAACAGAATATTCACCTGTGTATGGTTTGGATGTGAGGTGTGCCTCAAAGCTCTTGTTCATGCAGGAATATTCTGAGGTAAATGATTAGCTCAAGAGAGCTGTGATCTCACTGGTCCATCCTACTTTGAATGAACTGACTGGGTGTTACCTGTAGGCAGGTGGGACTTGGCTGGAGGAGGGGGTCTTTTGCCTTGGAAGGGTTCTTCTCCCTGTGGCCCTTTCCTACTCACTCACTCATTCTCTCTGGTTCCTTGCTGCTGCAAGAGAAGCCATTTCTCTCTACCACACACTTCCCCCATAAAATTCTGCCTCACCTTGGGCCCAGAGCAATGGAATCTGCCGTCTGTGGACTGAGACTTCTGATACCCTGAGTCAAAATAAACCTTTCTTCCTCTAAGTTTTCTTGTTGGGTAATTGGGTTACAATGTAAAAATAACAATGCAAGCCTTACTGTTGAAGCAAGACTTGCTATGCTTATTAATTGCAATAAATTCTTGACCACAGGGTCAAGATAAGATTCTTAGATGATTTACATTCCTAATATTTGTCTCTTCAGAATCAGAAAGCTTTTGGGTGTTCCCAAAAGCTGTGTGTATACATACATAGTATTTAATATGTTATGCCCATACATTATGGCCATTCTTAGAGAGTTTTAACTGAGGAGGCAAGAAAAAAGAGACCTATGTAGGGGGTCCCCAGGTTGAGAGTTAAGAAGATTCAATCTAAGCACTATGTGATCACTCCATAGTTAGATCTCTGTGGAGTGATTTGGGGCGGGTGGCACAGCAATGACTAAGAGTATTGAGCTAGAAAACTAGGAGACTTATGAGTAGGTGATGATTTCCTTTGTTTTGCCATTAAGAAACAAGAGGAAAGCATATCAGCTGCTAAAGAATGATGGTCCTTATTAAACAGCATAAATATTTATAATTTTATAAATTACATATTAAAATATAAATATAAGATAAAATTATAATATAATTCATAAATGTTATAAATAATACTATTAAGAAAACAAATAAGTAAAGCGTCTGTGAAGTATTAGAGAGAAGGCTACACTGTGATCCTGTAGGCTGGTTGCTATTCTTTTTGATGCTGTCCTATAGAGTGGTTGCAAATGATGTCACCTTCCTAAGTAAAGGAGGGCAAATTCTAGAAAATTTGTTTTGGTGGGGAGGATGATCCATTTTCTTTTATTTTATTAAAGGCAAGCATTACTCTAAATTTGCTGGGAACACTGTGTTACATGATGGAATATATTAAATTTCTATATAGATGATAAGAGCTCTCACTTATTAATGATTTAATATCCTTACAACTTTGATTGAAGAAAGTAGATGTACATTCTCTTTTCAATTCTATCATTAAATCTTTAAGTAAAAGTAATGATAGGCACTTCTTATTAAGCACGTGTCATGTGCCAGACATTATATTAAGCATTTTATGTATACTGTCTCATTATAAATTCACATTTAGGTAGACACTATATGCCCCATTGTACAAATGCAGATCATGAGATTTTAAGTATTTGTCCTGTTGTCACAGATTCAGGAAAAGGCAAAGTGGAATATGAACACTCTGTATTTCAGCTTTCTCTTCTACAAAATGACAGGCTCACTTTCCAAATAAGTCTTATAGAGCCTTGTATTAGAATGGGAGCCATTTTTTTTTTAAAAGACTTCAGCCAAGTTGCCTCTTCTGCCACCTACTGGACACTAGAGTGATGACTACAGTTAACATTTATGTCTTGAGTTACCAACTTTGAGTGACAGGACGCTTGAGAAAGCCTAGTCAAATCCTCTTTATGAACAGAAGAGAAAACTTGAAGCTAGAAAAGAGAAGTTATTTTCCAGGATAGTAAATAATCAATATGTAGAGCATGGCTCTTAGCATGATGACATTTAGTATTTAATTTATGACAATATCTCTGTCACAGGGTCATTGCCGAGAAATGTCAGGAAGTATCTGTAGAATGCACACAATTCATTCCATTCACAATGAATTTATTTATTTGTACTAGGATTGCTGGTATAGATCAATATAAGAAAAATGTTAAAAGTAAATTAAAGGGGCTGGGGTTGTGGCTCAGTGGTAGAGTGCTTGCCTAGCACGTGGAAGGCACTGGGTTCGATTCTTAGCACTACATATAAATAAATGAATAAAATAAAGGTCCATTAACATCTAAAATTATTTTTAAAAAGTAAATTAAAACAAAACTATATAGCAACATGTAACTTAGAATGTAGCAAAGACTTTTGCAACATTCTTTTGGAATAAGGTAAGTGATTTTTAAGAATCATGGTACTCTAAACTAAGCCTTTTATATTTATAAGGATACAAAGGTAATTTGTGGCTAACAAGCTGCATAAAGGATCTCTTTCAGTTTTCTCCTTTAGCTTGAAGTGCTGAGAATAAAGTTTCTTCCACGAAAGCTCATGTCATACCTGTTTCTTAGCATGGGCTATCTAAATGACCCACTAAAAAGGGAACAAGGAGAAAGAAATGAAAGTGTACACCTTGGGCCAATTGTGGAATTTTTTAAAAAAATATTTTTATTAGTTGATTAATTTATTTATTAGTTGTTATTTATTAGTTGTTATTTAATTTATTTATTTACATGTGGTGCTGAGAATTGAACCCAGTACCTCACACATACTAGACAAGCACTCTACCACTGAGCCCCAGCCCCAGCCACAGCCCCAATTGTGGAATATTTTAATGCCTTTGGACCTTAACTTGCAGCTTGTCCATGGAGAGAGAGATCACACGTTACAGTAGATGGAAAGACGTGTTCTGCAGGCAGAGGTGGGCTAGTTGAGATTCACCTTGGATTTCCTGTGTGGTCTCAGTTAAGTTACTTAATCTCTTTCAGTCACAGTTTCTTTTGTTGTTGTTATAGATTGATATAATAACTTTATTTTATTTATTTATGTGGTGCTGAGGATTAAACCCAGTACCTCTCATGTGAGAGGCAAGTGCTCTACTACTGAGCCACATCCCAGCCCCAGCTCCAACCACAGTTTCTTCAAATAGGTTTATAACTTATTTCATAAGTTTGTGGTGAAGCTCCTCTTGGTATAAAATATCATATGACTATCAGAACATACAGGACTAGACTGAGAAGCAGCAAGTCTGGCTGCTTCTATTTTACTAAGCAGTGCAAGAGAAAAACATATATTATGCTGTCACCAGTAACTTACGCTCATTGACATTTAAATGAAACCATAGATAAGGTGGGGGAGCTTCTGAGCTGGTGCTGGGAGAAGAAAAGGAGGATGGAAGGAAAGCTAGCTTTGAAAACTAAAGGGTGTGTGTGTGTGTGTGTGTCCGTCCCTTATCTTGGATCCCCAAAGAAATTTCAGTGTGGTTGGGGAACTGTTGGACAGGTTTTGCATTAGGTTTTTGGTTTTGGTTGGAAGAGCTAGGGAGAGGATTCTTGAGAGATGGGCTGCAGTGCTTTAGTCAGCTTCCTGTGGTTATGACCAATATACCCAACAAGAACTACTTAGAGGAGAAAAAGGTTATTTTGGCTTGTGGTATCAGAGGTTCAGTCCATGGTTGTCTGACTTGATGGCTCTGGACCTGGGTGAGGCAGAACATCATGGAGGAAGAGTGTGGCAGAGGAAAGCAGTTCAAGACACGGCACCAGGAAGCAGAGAGAGAGAGAGAGAGAGAGAGAGAGAGAGAGAGAGAGAGAGAGAGAGAGAGAGAGTGCTGCACTCACCAGGGACAAAATATAACCCCCTAAGGCACATTCCAACTGATCTACGTCCTCAGCCATACTCTACCTACCCATAGTCACCACCATGTACAGCATTCCTGTCAAATTATTAATCCATCAAGAAGATTAATTCACTGATTCTGCCACAGCTCTTCTAATCATATCAGCCGTGAACCTTCCTGCATTGTCTCACCATGAGCTTTGGGGGGGACATATTATATCCAAACCATCATAATCTCAAATCTATCTGGGGCTTGTCTCAGCAAAGAGAATTATAAGGAGGCTCAAAAGAAGTAGTTTTTACAAGAGGAACAGATAGCTGCTTGGACTTTCTCCCTGTAAGACTTTAAACAGGCTCCTCTGAACCCTCTTTGAATAGACTTCATCCATGGGCACTTAGTCCATTTGTAGCAAAAATACTGCTAAGTCAGTTGGGTGAGAATTCCCCACCCTTGGTATTAGATCACCCTGCCAGATCTTCTTAGGAAGAGTGTAGATGGGGTTAGCAAATATTTTCTACCCTTGATTTTGTCTCTTAGTAATGTTCCATTCAACAATCTCATTCAGTTGTTGGCTATAAATTCCTGTTTGTCCTTATGGTATTCAATTCTGAGGTTGCATCTCTCTTTTCTTCTAAGCTAGTCCTGATATCAGTTGTCAAAATCTAGAATAAAGTCTTCCTTACCGTTTAAACAAGTGTCTGACTAAGTTTTTCTTTAGAAGATAACATGTCTTACTTGGTGTGTGCTGCTAAAACAAAATACCACAGACTGGATGGGTCATAAAGAACGAAAACTTATCTCACACAGTTCTGGAGGCTGAGGAACAAGGTACCAGCAGTTCTGGTGACTGGTGAGGGGACCCATCTCTCCTTCCAAGATGGCGCCTTTTTACTCTGTCCTTCAGAAGTCAACAGTGCTCTGTCCTCCCATGATGGAGAAAATGGAAGTGGAACAGTGCCTCAAGTTGTGGGAAACCTCTTTTGTGAGGGTATTAATCCCATTCTTGAAGATAGGAGCCCTTGTAGTGTGAATCAGAACAGGGAGCCCTGGAGTGGCCAAAGCCTTCTATTGTCTTGAGCATCAATGTCTTGGGCAGCCCTGGCTGGATGCATCCTTCTTAGTGTGGGTATTGGTATTCCATGGTTGTCCCACCAATAGTGACAGTCATGAGATTCTCTCCTGTGTCATCATGAGCAGAGTTCAGGGCTGGATCAGAGGAGGGGATGAAGCAGTATCTATGGCAACAATTACTGAGCCCAGTCCCTGAGCATTTGTGAGTTAACCAGTGAGGACTCCAGGTCTGCAGGGTGAATCATTGTAGGTGTCTGGAGATAGTGCATCATCAGATAAAGGCAAGAGCCATTCATACTGGGTTATTACCAGTAAAGAGACTCCAACTCTACCCTGATAAAAGTGAGGGCTGGGGAAGCTTGCATTTCTCCTGAATGAAAACAGGGTCGTCTTCCTGAACAAACTCAGCAGAAAATAGGATGTTTATTTGAATCTGATGATACCTGTTAATGAATAGCACATGGATCCACTCACATCCGTGGGGATTTGATTTATAATCATTGCATCTAAGACCTTTCCCTCTAAGCTCAAAACACGAGGAGATGGCACTTGAATGGAAATCTTTGCAGAGTGATTTATTGGAAGCGTACCATTTTATGAATGGCAAAAGAGAAGAACTGCCCCCTTCCCAATCTATATATAAATCATTCAGAATTATGATGAATTAAGTATTCTTTCTCTTAGCGACAGTAATAAGTGTTATAAGCAGCTTTTAATAGTTACGAAGACAGAGGAGATAAATATCAATTACTTTTACAGGAAGCGTTTTTTTTTTTTTAAACCAGCTTCCCTACTTTTTTTCCCATGATGAGGTTAATTATTTATGGCATAGGCACATTAATAATTTCACGTTATCTCTTCATCCAAGCAGTAAATGAATTGTAACCCAGGGGAGTGTGGACAATCAATACGTTAAGAATGTATTTAGAGGACTTAAAAGTTTTGTACTCCTCCCCAAATTCACTCTGTCTCAGCCACACACAGTGCTTACATTAGTAACAGTCTATTTGAAATTTTTCATCGGGGGAAGGGCCTTTGTGTTATTTTGATTTTAGCATTTCTGCTACCCCATAGGCGAGCGGAAAGAGAAGAGTGTGCAGTAAATGCTCCTGGGGCTAGGATGCAGAATTTATTTTCATACACGCGGAGAGAACGATGAATGCATTTCTAGCTATGATTATTTAGTATATATAGAAATAAACAAATGAGAAAAGCAGCAACTTATTGTAGCAAGGGACTCAGCCACTGTTGCTTGGGTTTGGCAGAGACCACATAGCCAGTAGAGGAAGGGGGATGCTTCAGAGTAGAGGAGGGGAAGATTTCTGGGGCCCTGATTGAAGGCTCTTGGCACAGGGAAGCTGGAGGCTGGACCTGTCTGGGACTGGGGAGGGGTCCACTTTGCTCTTGCTATGGTTAGTCCTTGTTGGAAATGATGATATAAATTAGGAAAGCTGCCAGTGAAATGAGCCCTGGTCACTTTGGACGGATTGTTATAGGAGTTACTGTAGGACTCCCTGCATGGTCAGTAGAGATGACAACCCGGCTCATCCCAGGTTGACTTCCTGTGTTGGTTGTTTTAGAGAAAGAGTAGGTTTTCTGGGCTGGTTGCTACGGGTTGTGGGTTAGAGTTCTGCTTTGGCATGTGATCTCACCATCACCCATTTGCCTATTCAGTCTCTCAATTTGCTCATCAATCTGTTGACACATAGGGAAATTCACTTCTTGGTCTGCTTGTTTTCAAGTTCTCATAAATGCTGGAGTCCTCTATTGAGTGGCACCATCAAGACATGGAAAAGTTCTAACACCTCCCCAAACCCCTGCGTGCTCCTGGTTTGAAGTCAACACCTGCCCCTGTCCCCACCCCTGGTTGCTACGGATCTGGTTCCCACCCTGCAGCTTTGCCTCTTCCTGCTCAGGGTCTTTTCCCATGCTTCTGTCTAGGAACCAATGTCACTAGATGTCAGCCTGGTGGTGCAGAAAAGCGGGGACACTCCGTGGTTCTGACAAAGGCTCAGTCTCGGGTGGCGCCTGTCCCTGGCTCTAATGTGACCTTCTTAGTGGTCCTTCTGCACTCCCAGCTGGAAGCCTACCCCTTCCTGGGTAGTTAGGACTTTTCCTCGTTCTCTTCCCCTGCTGACCTGTGTCTCTCCCAGTGCCCTGAAGATAACCACCCCACCCAGCTTCTATAGTAGTCCTAGTCCTAGGACACAGTGTCCAGGGCACAAGATACCTTTAGGACTCCTTCACATGTCTGCACTTTATTTAAAGTCATATGAAAAAGTGGATATAATAATAATGAATATTGAATAATGTATCTATCCTAGACATTTATATTTACATAAGCAGAGCTGGAAAAACAATTCCAGTTGTGTGTGTGTGTGTGTGTGTGTGTTTTAAATGAAGAAGTCCATGAAGGTAGAAGTGCGTAGGGCCCATGACATCCCAATGTGGCCTGGTTGACAGTGTTTTTTGTCCATCCCCCAACAATATAAGGCTTCTGCTGCCTACAGAAGAATATTCTGGCAGGGCATTAAGGTTTTCTTTGCTCATGGGGCTGCTGTTTCCTTTCCAGGCCTCTTCTGAAAGGATGCTTTCTTGGGACCCTTAACAATCATTTTTCCCCCCTGGGAGAAAAACCTGAAAGTGAGAATAAATTCACCTTATATCTTTCACTTCCAGAGATGGTATATCTTCTCACTAGCCCTCATTCAGCTTTCGCCAATGTTTACTAAACACTTTAGAATTATTCTTACCTGTTCCAGAGCATCCCAGTCCTAGTGGATGAGAACCAGCCCCAAGGTGCTGTGAGACCAGAGCAAAGAGGCCAGCATCACACAGTGTGTGATTTATTTGAGAACTTAGGAACAGGAATGTGGTCTTGGGAACAGCCAGACCAAGCACATCCCCATGATTTGGGTCAGAAGTGGGAGCAGAGGTATTGGTCAGGACAAATGTGACTTCATCTAAGTTGGAATGAATTGGATTTATCTGAAGTTAATATCAAACAACCAGGCACTTTCCTGCCACCACGATCTGGTGGTAAAGCCCCACATACCACTCTCATGGTTTTGTCCGCTAGTATTATTCTGAGAAACTATGCAGGGAAAACCAGCCATGGTTACCCAGGGCAGTCATGGTGGCCACATCTCAAGATGAGTGCTACCGCCATGCTAGGCCGAATCCATGCGCTGACTGTGTCTGCGAATGTCGGCTCTCGGCAAGCAAGGGCTTGGGGTTCCAACTTACCTCTCCTTGGAGGCACCTGTCTTTTCTTACATTTTGGGTTAGTTAGTTGCCCTCTGACCTCAGTTCTCTGAGTTGTTGGAGAGAGTTGTGAGTTTTCCCAGTGGTCATTTCTTTCTGCTGACTGCCTTCCAAGCAGAAGCTGGAGTTGATGTGTATCTTGAATCTCTTGATATCTCCACTGACATTCTGGGCTTCTTTACTGATGTGGATGTGTCATTGTTTTGTTTTGATATTTATCTCTGTTTGCTTTCCTCTCTGTCCTTCAGATGCTCATTCCCAGGGTGGCTGTTCTTCTCCTAGCTTTGTAAACAGAACCTTGTAAAAAGGCAGATGGTAGTTATTCTGGCCATGTGTGTCTGGTCTTAGGGAGGGAAATGGGGATGCCCTGAGCTGCCTTCTCAGGTCGAGTTGAGGTGTAAATGTGAAGATTTATTTGGGGAAAGGGTGGTGGACTTTGCTCACCCTTTTTTCTAGTGTTCTTAGCATCACTGGCTACTGTGCGGCAGAAGGTTGGGGATATAGAAGAAGGAAGCGAGAAAGGAATACTTGCAAGGCTCTGAGAGTCTTGGCAATGTTCTGTTTAGTAACTGGAGAATATTCTACTTCCCAACTCTGTCTACAGCCCTGAATGTGCCTGAATGTAACAATCACTTCATAGTCATTCAAAGAAATCAGTGAGAGAAATGACTTAAGTACTCTCATGAGATTCTGCAACCATATTTACCTGTATTTATTTGGAGGAGGCCAGGGTAGACTTGGGTGAAGACTGAAAAGCTGCTGAAGGGCTTCTTTGCCAGTTGTGCTGAAGAAGGAGAGAGAGCATTTTGAGGTCCCTTGGGGTTCTGTTTAGTAATGTAATCAGGGTGTGGATATGAATCCCCTTCTTGCAAATTTGTGGGCTATAATCTGTTCCTAATAGGAAGTGGAAGAGGGTCTTATTTTTCTGGTATTATGCTATTGTGCAAATCTGTTAGCAGCCACACCTATGTAAGGAGAAACAAGTAATATGTGTTCCTCCTCTTACTTCATTTCCCACAGGGGCTGCAGGAAATTTTAAGGTATAAAAGGCAACTCAGATCAACACCAGATGTCTTCAGCTTATCCCAGTGAAGCAGGATTACTTTATGGTCCTATTCATCCATCTGACCATCCATTCGATTGCCCCATTTTATTTAAGCATAAACACCTGCCTTTTAGGTGGTAGAAATACAGTCTTAAGTAAATGTCTAGCACGGAATCAGATCCATAGGAGGTTCTCAGTAATTGTGTGTTCTGGGAGTGAAGACTTGATTCCTGCTTCATGATGTATATACAGTTTATTGGCAGTGGGTATGTGTTTTAGTTAAGTTTTTTTTTTTTAATTTTTAAATTTTTATTTTTTTGCTGCTATGACTAAAAGACCTGACCAAAAAATGATAGAGGAGGAAAAGTTTATTCAGGGGCTCATGGATTCAGAGGTCACAGTCCATAGACAGTAGGCTCCATTCCTTGGGGCAAGAAGTGAACATCATGGCTGAAGAGTGTGGTAGAGGGCAGTGGCTCACATGATCAGGCTGCAGAGAGAGACTCCTCCAGCCACACCCTACTTGCCTTCAGTTACCACTCAGTTAATCCCATCAGGGGATAAGTCACTGATTGGGTTGAGGCTCTCGTAACCCAATCATTTCTCCTCTGAACCTTCTTGCATTTTCTCACACATGAGATTTTGGGGGCCACCTCACATCCAAACCATAATAGTATGTGCAAGTACATTGAAAAATACACCAGTACTGGTAAATGGAGATCTGTTGGGTGGAAGAGGAACCTTAAAATGGGACTTAGATAATTAGAGGTTTCTAAAAGCAGCGACATTTCAGTTAAATTATGAAGTAGCAGTTTGATGAAGAAGGGCATAGTGTTATAATGCACTAGGATCATGGACTTTGGATTTCAGCTTATCTGGATTTGAGCTCCAGTTCTGCCTCATGTTTATATCAAAATGACCCCCCCCAAACCACTCAGGTAACCTGTGAATCACACCAACCCTAGTTTATCAGACCTGTTGCAATGAGGAGACTATCACCCTGACAGTGTTTCCGTAGTGTCTTGGAAGGCAGAGGTCTGAGGGACACTATTTAATGTACTTCAACACTGGTGCTGTGTGATTTTTCAGTCTGGTCTTGCAAGGGAGGGAAGAGGTTGAGATGGGGTAGAGTTTGCAAAATGACCCCGAGGTGAGGGTCTTGAAGACACTTTGGAAAAGCAGCATGCTGTTTTAAACAAATGCCATTTTAGTAGATCCATTGCCTTCTCCGAAGCAAAGAACTCAATTATCTTTGCTTGCTCTCCGTATTGTCTAACACAGGGTGGGGAAGTATGTTGGTTTCCGTACTTGCTAACTACGTGACTTTTGACAAGTTTATTTTTCCTTTCCAATTTGCATTAAACTGAAGCTAATGGAATTAATGAGGCTAACAGAAGATTCGATGAGATCAAATGTGTTAGCGTGTGGGATGTGACCCATAGAGAGCATGCGGGGTAGGTCCCGCCATCAGTCATCAGCAGCACATCATCTTTGTCTGCATCAAGACTCTGATGGTGATGATGATGATGGTGATGATGATGGTGGCGATGATGATACATAATCTAGCAGTTTAGAATCCTGTGCTTCTTCACTCCAGTTCCCTCACTAGCTTGTCATGTGGCATTGGGCAGGTTCCTTCCTCAGTGAAATAAAGACATTTTCTTTCTTCCTGGCACAAAGGATTTCTAAAGCTTCCTCTGAGTCTGTGAATAAATTTGCCTTGTAGCAACTCGCCCTGTAACCTTTATGCATCTGAGCTTGCCCTGCCTGTACGGGTCTCCTGTGGGATGTGGGAAGTTTAATTCACTCTTGTGAAGCATCTGTGTTTTCATCTGCCTAAGGCCATTGCTGTCCAGCTAAAGGGGACAAGAATGCTGAGATATTAAACTGACGGTGAGGGACATTCTACACCATTTGGCTCCAAGACCTTACTGGACCCAGCGGAATGGGTTGTTTTGGAGGGAATTTGTAGTGGGGCTGATCCATATACCATGGTAGAAGTCATCAGAGAATAGTAGGTGGTATCAAATCAAGAGCAGAGAGCACCAATTTGGAAGCAGAAATGCATGGTTCACCTCCCTGCCATTTAGGGAAGCTACTTCAACTCACTGAAGCTTAGTTTGTCCATCTCAGAAATGGAGGTAATGATAATGAGACTGTTATATTGCTTAAGTGAGACGGTGAATGCTAGTGGTCTGGGTAATTGAAGACGGCTTGCCAGTGTTAACTCATATTACTCCTCAACATTTCACAAATACTGAGTGCTTACTGCATGCCAGGATCTGGAACCTGGGAACACAGCAGTTGAATGAGCCAGACCAAATTCCCTATTCCCGGTGAGCCTCATGTTAGAACAAAGCCAACACCTTGCTCATGTAAGGCTTTATTTTAAAACATGAAAGTGAAAGAAATCAGAATGGGAAATATTTAATGAGCTCTGACCTACTGCGTGCCAGACCCTAGAGGTATTTTCTCAATTAGTCCTTTTAAGGATTCTTTGTAGGAGGAATTCTGGTTTCCATTTTACAAATGAGGAATTTGAGGTGCAGAAAAGTCAAGTCTCTACAGGTTGGGCATCTTTAATACAAAAATCTAGAGTCTGAAATGATCTGATATGTGAAATTTTTGAGCCAGGAGTTCAAAAAAAAAAATTCTATGCAAATATTCTAAAACCTGAACCAACTCCAAAATCTGAAACACTTCTCATCTTCAGTATTTTGAATAAGGAATGCTCAGCCTGTACTACTGATTCACTCGCACATTTTTCTGATAACAAAGCTTTGGTTCTTTCTAAAATACTGATTACATATACCCTCAAGACTCGGATGATATATATTTGATTGTGTTTTTGCTATGAAGTATGATGTTTTTCTAAATCTTGTAATACCATGTCACTAAAATAGGTCTGTGTCTCTATTATTTCTTCTGATTCTTAGCCTTGTTTTATTTGAAGAGACATTGTACTAGCCTTGAAATTCCTATTGTATGCATTTGAGCTGACTAATAAGGGATACATAGGCACTGGTGGAAAGAAAGATTCATTAATTACAATATATTATATAATTACATGTATTATTAAGTGTCCCAGAAACATTAGCAGTTCTTGTTTTTGTTAGTAGTGTTATTCTTATCTAGCTTGAGTCAAGAAATGCTGATGTCAGTAGGTAGGAGAGATTGGAAGGAGAGAAGTAGGATTTAGTTTCTAGATTTTTTTTTTTTTTTTTTTTTTTTGGAACCAGGGATTGAACCCAGGGGTGCTTAACCACTGAGCCACATCCCCAGTCCTTTTTAATATTTTATTTAGAGACAGGGTCTTGCTAAATTGCTTAGGGCCTCAATAAATTGCTGAGACTCACTTTGAACTTGTGATCCTCCTGCCTCAACCTCCCAGTCAGTAGGATTATAGGCATGCGCCTCCACACCTGGCCTTCTCCATGTTTTTATTGGTGCATTAGAGTTATCCATAATGGTGGGATTTGTTGGTATTTCTTAGTACATGCGCACAATATAACAACAGAATCTGGTCAATGTCGTCCCCAGTACTTCCCCCTCCCCTTCCTCCTCTAACCCCCAGTCCCTTTCTCTGTTCTAATGATCTCCCTTTGCTTTTCATGTGACTACCCCCCACCTATCTTTTCCATTTGAAAGGAGATAGTTTTTACCTGAATTTAGGGCTTAGAGATCAACTGCCAGGGTCCTGGGAAAGGAATTGGAACCTGAGAACTCAGCAAGCAAAGTTCTAGAAAACCCCCAAAATGAGAGGCACAGGGCCCCAGGACAGGTGTTAGGAGCGATCACCCGCATTCCTGTCTGTGAAGGGCTGCAGGATCGTCATGGCCAGGTGGGCTATGATGGCTTTGTCATTGAGGCAGGGAAGCTCTAATTTTGTGTCCGAGAGAAATGGAGAGCAAAGTGTTTTGCTCCTGCAGCTTTTGACAGAGACAGACAGTGAGCAGGTCACAGAAGACACAGTCACCTGACCTGTGCAGCCAGAAAGAGGTAAAATAAGCAAGACACTAAGGAAAACATGGCCTGTCACAAAATAGAACTGCTGGAAGAGACAGAGGACAATTCAAACATGCAATTCGTAGATACTTCTGTAGATTCCCAAACAGCAGACAGATGCATATAAACACATATGCTAGCATGATTTTAAATGAAAATATTAATCAAAGGAGATGGAAACAATAAAGACTTCGATTAGTGCCCTGGAGGATTAAGGGAAAGAAACAACACAGAGCAGATAACAGTAGAAACTCCTGGAAATCATGAGGCCAAAAAGAAGATACTTTGGAAGTCAGACCCAGGAGCTCTGATGAGTTAAGACCAGCTCCATTCAGAGAAAGAAGAAATTGATAGCAGATGCATATTAAATAAATTATAAAAGAAAATCTCCCTGAGCTAAAGAAAGAATTGAATCTGATATCATACAGTCCCCCAGATTTCTTGGTAGGATTAACAAGAAAAGACATATACCTGGTAAAATTCTTTAACTTTGAGCATAAAAAATAGAAATCTTAGATTGTTCCAGCAGAAAGAACAAGCTATTTTCAAAGGAAAAAAAAGAAAGAGACAGGAGTCTGAAGTCTCTACATTGCTACACAGGATTTTACAGGAGGAAGAATACCACATGTAATTTACTGAAGAAAGTCTCCTAGATACAGTCAAAATATCCTTTCCATGTCAGATGAAAGATGCTTTTAGAAATAGGAAGAAATAGGAAAGGATTCAGATACCATCTCATTGCAACTAATAGAATATATTCAAAAAGCATTTATAATGAAACACAGACTTTTCAGTACAGAAATCTTAAGATAGGAAAAAATAGAGGGAAAACATTTGGAAAAATAACCGTTGAAATATGTGCCTGCTCCTGGGTACATAAATCAACATGAATGATAATAAATGCCATTCATAGCTGGTGTAATGCAGACTGTAAGCGTGGAGTCTCAACATTGTAACTACTACCCTAAGCATGTTCTGGAAGGAAAGGAACTCAACTCCAGAAAATCAGCTTGGTGTGATTCTGAGCCTGACTTAGCAGATTTTTTTAACTGAAAAAATAGGAAACTGTTTGACACTTCTTTTTCTAGCTTGTCTATTGGCCAAATTCTTCTATATACAGTTTAATAAAGTTTTTTTCTTAGAGGAGAATAGATTTCTTTTCCTTAAAGCATAGGATTTGGTGGAGAAAGAGAATATCCAAGAAAATTTTTTAGAGAAACAGGTTATTTCCTAAAATATTGCATGTCTCTCTAAAACTCTAATAAGTTTTCAAATATTGGACATGAATTTAAAACCCCTCAGATGGAAACTGGAACTCCTGGACACTACTGTTGGGAATGTGAAATGCTGTGATTCTACTGGACATCAGTCTGGCAATTCCTCGAAATGATGAACATAGTCACCACGTGACTCTGCCTTTCCGCTCTGCAGTGTTTTTTTCCCAAGAGAAATGGAAATAGACATAAATAAATTTGTAAACAATTACTCTTAGATGTGTTATTTGTAATGACTCAAAAGAAGAAATAACTCAAGTGTTCATCAACAGTTATAGAGACAATTGAAATGTCGTCCATCTCTGTGATGGAATGTTGTTTGACAACAGAAGGGAATGGAGTTCTGGTACATGATAAAACCCCTTAACCGTTACACCAGCTGAAAGAAGCCAGTAAGGAAAGACCATGTATCATTGGATTCTACTTATATGCATTGTTCAACATAGGTGAATTAAAAGAGGCAGATGTCTTATCAGGTACCAGGGACTGGAGGAAGAGGGAGATAAAAGGGTACAGACTTTATTCTGGGGGTAATGAAAATGTTTTAAAATTGTGGTGATTGCTTAACTGTGAATATACTAAAAGCCATTGCTTTTGCATACTTTAAATGGGTCAATTATATGTGAATTATTCATCAACAAAACTGTTTTAAAAGAAACACAAACTTATCACCTACTTCTTCCAACTGGTCTTTCCAGTACTCTGTCTTCTTTAAAATAATTAATTTATTAAAAAACATATGATCAAAGAGTAGCAGTATGACTTCTCTTAGACTGGTAAGCACTGTGAATAGGATGGTTGGTATCTTATATGCCATGTTTTTAGAAAGCCACCTATCCAAATGAAAGGTAATCCAGACTGATACTGTGGTAGATCTTCAGTTGACATATTAACACCCGAAGACAACTCAATCAAATGTTATCAGAATGGTATTAGACATTTTCCTTGCAATACTCTTGGTTACCATGGGACGAAATGAAATATTAAAGGATTTTTGCAGCCTTCAAAGGTTTCTGCTGAAGGACATTCCAAAGGGAAGTGTTGTAGTGGATCAGAGTGAGCCTCACATTTTTTCCCCAGCACATCAATGTCCTGGGCTGACCCATATTTAGCATGACATGGGTTTGATAAGGCTTTGAATTCATGATAATATCTCTCTGGTCCAAGTGCAGCCCTTTTCTTCCATGTTTATTTTGTTATGATCTCACTTGTCTTTCTTTTTCTGCCTTATATGTCTGTAATATATATATTTTAATGTATTTCAAAAGAATACATTTGTATCTGGTAGGAGAATATGGTTGTTCATTGATAGAAAAAATATAAACTAAGAAGTTTTGCATTAAATGATAACTGAAAACTTCAGTTGCCTAACACTCAACCAGAAACTCCTTTGTTTGCTCTTTAAATCTTGCTGGTATTTTTTATTTTTTCCAGAGAAGTGTCTGTTCTCCTCCCTGCCCATGAAAATGAAGTATGCTTGTAGATTATCAGTGATAGTGGAAAGGTTGCAGCTCCTAGATTTCTTACTAGCAACAATAATATTTACTGGTTGCTTATTATATGAGACTGTCATTCACTAGGGAAGGTCGTGCTGAAGATGATTTAAGATTTTGGGCTGAGTATATCCTGAGCCCAGAGTATCTTAAAGATTCCAATTGGGGCTGAGGTTGTAGCTCAGTGGTAGAGCACTTGCCTAGCACATGTGAGGCACTGGGTTCCATCCTCAGCACCACATAAAAATCAATAAATACAATAAAGGTATTGTGTTCATCTACAACTAAAAAATATTTTAAAAAAAGATTCCAATTGGAGTTTATTCTATATATGTGCTAATATCAAAATATATCCAAACGTGTGTCTACAGACTTTTATTTCTTATCAGAAAAAAACTAATTTTTCTTAAAAAAGAAAGATTGACTTGGCATTTTGAAGCTACGACAACTCCTCTTGTGTGTTGCTAAAGAAAATATTATTCATGATACTGTTACAGCAAGGTCAGTTAGACTTTATACGGGGGAATTATCAGGGCAGGTGGAGGGACTGTAACAAAGGGGTTTGGAGTAGAGGAGAAAGATCTGACTCAACTGCATATACAGTGAGAAAAAGTGGGGATTCATAGTCAAGGCACTGGATGGGAAACTCTTCAGAGGAAACATTGGGGTATTGTGGTTTAGATATGAGGTGTCCCCCAAAAGCTCACATGCGAGACAATGCAAGAAAGTTCAGAGGCGAAATGATTGGGTTATGAGAGTCTTCACTTAATCTTTGTGTTAATCCCTTGATGTGGATTAACTTGGTGGTAACTATAGGCAAGTGGGGAGTCGCTGGAAGAGGTGGGTGCCTTTGGGGTTTATATTTTGTCCATGGTGGGGGACTTCTCACTCTTCTTTCTGGTTGCCATGTCCTGAGCTGCTATCTTCCTCTGTACCCTTCTGCCATGATGTTCTGCCTCACCTCAAGCCCAGAGTAATAAAGTCAGCCATCTATGAACAGAGACCTCTGAGACTGTGAGCCCCAAATAAACTTTTCCTCCTCTAAAATTGTTCTTGCAGGTCTTGTGGTTATAGTGGTGAAAAGGCTAACTAAGTCAAGGGGTAAGGGGGAATCTGACTAAATTGAGCCAACATAATTCTTACGGAAGGCAGACCAGTGTGCTTAGACGTTACCCATGGTTGCTGGAGTATGAAGAAGCCAATTAGATGTGGAGGGTGATCAGATATTGAGGGCAGGGAATTCTTGCCAAACTGGCTTAGCAGGATTCTTTTTATAATTGGGCTCTTAAGGGGCATGCCAAAGATGGGCTCTAACCAAGTTTAAAAGAGCCTGCCCAGAGTTTGGGCAAGGAGAGAATCTTTGTCAGTAGATGTGTAGGACTGATAAAGTGGCAAAAAGGATTCATACCTACAGAAGAGACCACAGGGAGGATTACCTTCAAGAGGTTCCAGCAGACACAAGGTGCAGTACCGGCTTGTTACTGAGCATGGAAAACCATTTCCCATGGAAGAGAATCTCATCGCACGTTTGAGCCAGGAGGTCTCTGAAATAAAGTTTATTAAGTTGTTGCAGATGGTAGCCCAAAGCAGAAGGAACAGACCTGTGACAGATTCCCTGAGCTTCCAGCAGCACAGACAGATAGCAGTTGGAGAAATGTCGACTGAAACTAAGGAGCCAGGATGTTTTATAATAGGAATTTGGAGAGAAGAAAATATAAATCATTTACACTGAAACTGCATTGTTTATACATAAGAGGGGCAGGACAGTGCCAAGTGGGCCAAGTCCCGGGGCAGGAGAATCCAGAAAGTGAAGTTTTTGGTGCTGCTTGTTTGGTTAATGATAAAAGCACAATGTAATGTCACCCTGATGACCAATCTTCCAAATATAGGAGGCAAATGTGCAGTGGTCTTTTTTTTTTTTTTTTTTCCTTTGTTGGTTTTTCTTCTTTGTTTGATGCTGTCAGTTTAAACAAATTTCTCTCTTTACTCCATCCTCTGTCCTTTAGCTTAATTTGGGGCATCTTGGAATTCTTATCAGGGTATTAGGAATCAACATATACTGCGTAATGGATCTTGTTCTGATATGGGAAAACCATTCAACCTCTTCTTGCCCCTTTTTGAAGATTTTGTATAAGCAGTTCATTGATTCATCAGTCAGGATTTATTCACCTAGTAGTCATGGAAGAGGTTGAGAAAAAATATGAAGACCTGAGCTTCTTCTCTCATGGAGCTTCCAATCAAGGTGGGAAGGACCTCAGAAAAAATGTACGACACATGTTTTGGTTTTTTTTTTCTTCTTGGTACTGGGAATTGAACCTAGGGCTGCTTAACCACTGAGCCACATCCCCAGCCCTTTTTAAAATTTTATGTAGAGACAGGGTCTTGCTGAGTTACTTAGGGCATCACTGGCTTTGAACTCAAGATCCTCCTGCCTCAGCCTCCCAAGCCACTGGGGTTACAGGTGTGCACCACCATACCTGGCCTACATCAGTATTTTTTGACAGGAGAGTCAAAAGAAGGGGGGAACACCATCTGCAGGAGATACTTTGCTCTCTAATGCATCCTGCCACCAAGCTGTGGTCACTTTTGAAATTGGCAGAGAGGATCCTGTTACTGCCCTATTTAAAACCCTTCAGTAGTTTCTTACCATTCAGGAGAAAGAACACAAAACCCCCAGACAGCCTTCAAAGTTCTGAATGAGCTATCCTCTGTCAGTTTCCCCAGATCACATTTTATATTCTCACCTGCTTCATTTTCCATGTGAATATT
Source organism: Sciurus carolinensis (assembly GCF_902686445.1). Taxonomy (NCBI): domain Eukaryota; kingdom Metazoa; phylum Chordata; class Mammalia; order Rodentia; family Sciuridae; genus Sciurus; species Sciurus carolinensis. The sequence continues at coordinate 19,018,391 of NC_062231.1, read as the reverse complement.
TATTGAGCTTTGCTGAGTTTTCGTATGGATTTATGTTAATCTGTCTCTAAGTGAACCCATTAACACAGGCTGCTTACTGGGGTGCCCAGGGGTCCCTGAGGTTTACTCTGTGTTCGGTTGGGTTTTGATGACTCATGTTGGAGCTGTGCTTAATGACACTTCCCCCTTTCAGTTGAGATGCTGAGGGTGATGCCAAACCTTCATGCACTGATAGATCACACTGCTGGGTCAACAGGTCAGTGGATAAAACTGGGGAGGTAGGAACTGGCTATAAGCTTATTGAGAGTCTTGATGACCTTTGTTATTTGTTTTCTAAATTTGCCCTTGGAGTTTCTTATCAACACATAGTTCTCAAATTACAGTGAGTAAAGATACCCAGAGAGAGAGAGAAAACTGTCCCTTTAGTGTCACCTGGGACCCAGTATTCCAAAGGGAGTTCATGCACAGTGAAGAAGGCCCTCATTCCTCATTATCTGGCTCACCTTCATCAATTCCTTTGATCTTTGTTGTCTACACTGATTCCCACAAGTTGGGCAAATTGCTCAATGGAATGTATCTGCACTAGAAAACTGTTTCTGTGAGACCCTTTTAATATCTTTCCAAAAGTGTCATTGTGGATATGTGTGGTTGTTAGTGTGATGTTGGCCATACCCCATCATTTATAGTCCTTGTAAGGATCTTGTAAACGATTTAAGCAAGTAGACATTTAACATGGACACATCCTGGGTACACAGGGAATACTTCCTAGGGGGAGTACTTTTAAGAAACATTTTCCAAACAAGACTATTGTGTATCTCATCAGGGATGAGAGCAGACATTTATTTGGGGGGCAGACAGAGCACTTGACCTGTATATTGACAAATCCCTGTGGTCACCAAGGAAATGGTGTTTGGCAATGATAACGTCGAACCACAAATCTTGACCTAACTGGATAATTTTTTAGGGAATTCAGTTCTCAGTGGTCATTACAAGGCTTTCTCTGTCTTTCCTGCTGTGGACACTCTTTATTCTCTCTTCCTGGGTGAGCTCTACAATCTTAGGTAGTTTTTGCTCAAAAGGTGTGATTAGTTTTGTTATGCACTGAGTTTTCACAGCTGGAGAACAGGAGAAGAAAACAAATTCTGGAAGCAGAATGGAAATGGCTGGGTCAATGGGCCGCTTGGTTATGTAACCTGAGAGTGATGTTTACAAGTATCATTTACCTCACTGACTATTTTCTCCCCTGTGTTGTTTTAGCATTTTTAAATAAAGATGACCATAGTTTGGGTATGTTTTAGTCAGCTTTTTCACTGCCATGACCAAAAAACCTGACAAGCACAATTAGAGGAGGAAAAGTTTATTTGGGGGCTCTTGGTTTCAAAGATCTTAGTCCATAGATGGTCAGTCCATAGATCCATTCCTCAGGATCCAAGGTGAGGCAGAACATCATGGTGGAAGAGTGTGGTACAGGAACGTGGCTTAAGACTTTGTATCAGGGAGCAGAGAGAGAGAGAACTCTACTCAACAAGGAGAGTATATAAACTCCAAAGGCAAGCCCTCAAGGATCCACCTCCTCCAACCACAATCTACCTGCCTACAGTTACCACCAAGTTAATCCCTATCAGGGGATTAATTCACAGATTGGGTTAAGGCTTTCAGAACCCATTCATTACACTTGTAAACCTTTTTACATTGTCTCACACGCGAGGTTGTGGGGGACACTTGACATCTAAACCATAGCAGGGCACATAGTAGACATGTCTATTTTCCATTCCATGAGTTTGTTTACCTAAAACATTTATCAGAGTCTTATGACAAAATGACAATTAACTGCCACTTAATGAATTGGCTTTATGAAAGAGTAAGATCATATCACATTGGATCCAGCCAGGGAAATCATGGAATGAATTAGTGTCTTAAGGGTAACATAATCCTTTGGAAATTATAAGTATTGAAGCAACTTATGTTTCTTATTTCAGGCAAGTGATGTTTGGAGTAGCCTAGACACTGCTAAAGTGTACCTCAGAAAGCTTCATTGATGAGAACTTAATCTTCATGAATTATACGTGGAGAAGCAAATGTCTTTGGTAGCCTATCCATTATTACATTGTGCTCTTTATCAACATGCTTGATCTTCTAAGTTCTCTTAGCTTAGTCTTAGAAGCAAACTGTTAACACAAAATTTTAAAAAAAATTGATTAACCAGGAAACTTGTGACTTACAGTCTCCAAACTTGTGGTGTACACTAAAATATGCCTGTGGGCTTATGTTTGTATTTCAGCTACTGGGGGCTCTATTTCTGATCTTGAAAGTCATTTACTAGTTCCTTATTTTTCAACTGGTTAATCTAATCCTTCTGAAAAGAGTGGGACATGGTAGTCGAGTTGTGAGATGGACGTCTGCTTTCCCTTGTGACAGATATCTGGCTGTCTGGTAGTGGCTATCCTGTGGGTTGGGGGGCTGGTTGCATGGGGCAGGGTAGGAGCAGTTATTTTCAAACTGTTTTGTAGGCACATCTTTTCCGACTAATCTGGACAAACCCAGCTCCCTCTGGCCCCAGGGGCCATTGTTACAGATAGTTGATACCTGTGTCAAGCAGTTTTGCATATAGTAGTGCACTGTGTCTGTTTTAGGGTGAGTTACACCCAGTTTTCTAATTCCAGCAGGCTTTTTGTGAATGTTCTACTGCTGCTGCACTACCCGGTCCCTAGGAATCTTGAACATTTTGTTCACTGTAAAGATTTCTCCATCTCATGAGGGCTAGAAATGACTTGCAAAGAAACACTTATGTCATTATGGCCAGCCGTAGACTAAAACAAGACAGATGTGAAATGCTCTGTTGGAGGAGGGAATTCCCCATGGGAGTGGAGAGGGGTTAATTAGCAGCCCATGGTCAACTTTATTCTTAAAATCAGCTTAAACACTTTCCAAGGACTTGCTTCTTCTTAGATACACTTGCATCAACAATGGTGCAAGACAGGACATTTGGAAATGTCAACTACTAATTAAAACTTTAATCTAGACTAATAGGTGTTAGATTACAGAGCACTGATGTTATGTTTTGAAAATACCAAAGGCTCTTCGATAATTAGCCTTGAGGGGCTATCTCAGTGTCATTGCTCTAAACCAAAATTGTTACTTTTCCATGCTGTTAAACACCTGCTAACATCTTATAGAAAAATACTTCAGCTGACAGTAGTGATGTTTTTGTGCAGCAAAGAGGTGCCAGAATTATTTCCCTTTGGAATATGTCATTTCTTAGATTCAATGTGAAGTCAGATTTAATTCACTTTTATTGAGTTGGGAGTTTTTATACAATAATAATTTTAATTTGCTTCAGTGCACTAATGTAGGTTTTTTTTTTTTTTTTTTCCATCTTCCTAGATTGGCAGGACAGAATTTAAATCTGGGCTCTCTTCCTCTAGCTCTGATACTTTTCCATGGTACATTGCCACCATAGCCTCATGTGGAGCAAGCCAAACCAATTATTCTAGAGTAGGGCCATTTCTCTGCATAATTCTTGAGGGTAAATCTTTATCATTACTAGAATCTGTTTGGACTCCTTTCAACCCTGGTTCATTACTTCATTACTCCTTAAACATCTTAATTCTCTTTCTCTCTCTCTCTCTCTCTCTCTCTCTCTCTCTTTTTTTTTTTCAAAATTGCAGCCTAAAATCACTCATATTCATTAAAAATATCATGAAGCACAATCTTTCTTAGGGGAGTCACTGTCTAATAGGAAGTCAGTGCTCATACTCAGAAACTGATGTGCTAATGAGAATCCCAGTTCATGAGCAGATAAGAAATGTCTAGTTGATAGGAAGAAACTGTCAGAATGATTGACAGCACAAGACTGGAGTAAAAGATATATGGATTTGAAGTTCCTCTGTCTTCCCTGAGCTTAGTTTCCCCGTCTGTAAAATGGGGACAACACTGGTGTCTGCCTCTTAGGACTAAACGAGGAGTAATTAATACAGTGCATGAGTGCATGGTGCCTGGAACATAGGAGGGGATCTCTTAAGTGACTGCTGTTACTTCACTGCCACCATCGCTGCTGTTAGGTTCATGCTGTCAGTCATCTTGGCCATCCCTTTGGGAAGGTCACCTTTTGAAAGCTACCTCCATAACTTTAAGACCACAAGGCACTGATCAGAATGTGGACTGTGGCTTATGCTGATACTGTAGCAGCTACTTGGTTCTGTCAAAGTGACCTGTACCAGGTTCCAATCCACAGAGCCCGGGGTGTGACTCCAAGTAAGGCAGCTCTCTACAGTGGTGGCCAACTTTGAAGGAGCTAGAAGCCTCAGTGGATCGCATTCCCTGCAGTAGGGCAGCAAATCAGTACGTGAGTGGGGTGGTTCTGGATGGTATTTCTCCCTGCACCTACCTTGTGTTCCTGCTATGTGCCAAGAACTCTATTTTTTCTCAACACTAGGAGCAAAACAGATGAAAATCATTGCCCATGTACATCTTACATTATAGAGGGGAAGACAGATAACAGACCAAGGAAGGAGTAGAATATTTAGCAGGTAAGTGGTCATTAGGGCTCTGGAGAAGACGAGAGCAGACAAGGGCAGGTTGGCAGAGAGGGTGGGAGGTCTACTTTGAAAAGGGGTCTGGGAAGTCCTTACTGGTAAGAGACCAAAGTCCCAAAGATGATGGGGGAGGGAGCCAGGTGAAACTCTGGGGAGGGTCTCTGAGCAGAGCAAAGGGCAAAGTTCCAGGTCCTCGAAGTGGGAGCATCAGGAAACCAGTGTGGCTGGGACTTTGGGGAGTGAGAAGGTGGGCATGCTACAGGATGACACAGCAGTGCCTTGGGAGCTGGTCTGATGATTTTTATTTTTTGGGGAGTAAGAAAGGAAGCCATTGGATGGTTCTGAGTAAAAGAATGATATGATAATTTTTACATCTAATATTTTAAATGGGAATTACAATGAAAAAATAATCTGAGTTATTTGTCGCCAGACACGCTGGAGAGGTTACTGGAAACACCTGGGGAAGAGATCAAGCCTCTACATGCAGTTAGGGATTTAGAGGGGACCAGAGAAGGACTACAGAGTTACTAAATTAGAATGAGAAGGGTGTAGAGGCACAAGCTTGTAATCCCAGCAGCTTGGGAGCCGACAAGAGGATCGCAAGTTCAAGGCCAGCCTTAGCAACTCAGTAAGACTGTCTAAAAACAAGAAAGGGCCGGCGATGTAGTTCAGTGTAGAGCACCCTCAGTTCAATTCCCAGTACCAAATGAATGAATAAATAAATAAATACTATAAAATAAAACAAAAAAATAAATCAGAATGAGCAAAACTGAAGAACTGACCAGATGGGTTAACACTAAGAATCCTGGTAAATACAAAGATAAGTTAGTTCCAGAACAGTTCCTGCATCTTGCACTCCTTATCAGGGGAGAAGGGACACACCTGTGTCAAAAGCTTAGCCACTGCTAAATTTTTCAGTTTTGGATCTTCGCTCAGTTTGTTGTTGCACAATGTGACACAGTAAGAAGTGAATGGATAATCTACAAATCAGAAAGTGCCCATAGATCTTCCTCATCCATGGAAGAGTTGCATTGGATGGCCACCATTTTTGAGGAGCTAGTGTTTGTGTTACTTCAATGTCTTTAGTTGGTGATGGGATCTATGCCAGTCTTTCTCAGTTTTGTGGGTGTAACCTTCAGGAAGTAAGCACTAAGGGAAGCTGCTAAGTGCTAGACATGAGGTCCCACGCAGGTGACACAAGAATGCATGTGGACTTTGGCACTTTCAGTCTAGAGCTGTGGCTCTCAAGTGTGGTCCTGAACCAGCACCATTGGCACCACCTGGAACAGGTTAGATGCACACATTTTAGGTCCCCACCACAGACCTACCTAATCAGATGTCTGGAGAGTGGGACTGATGACCTAGTTTGATAAGCCCTCCAAGTGATTCTGAGGAATGTAAAAATTCAAGAACACTGGTCTGGAGGGGAACAGATTGAGGATTATAACGCAGAATGACATAAGGAATCCTCAGGTGCTGGTTGAGCCCACAGGAGGCAAGCCCTGACGTGATGAAAACATGCACCACCTCCCAAGAGCACAGGTTGCCTGAGATGAGCTTTAAAAACCAGATCAATTACCTTGATAGGTACTAAAGGAGGAGGAAAGGGTCCCTCCAGGCAGAAACCTGTCCAGCAGTGGAGACCTTAGGCTCCCTGAGGGTGGTGCCCAGGGGCTGCAGGGTTGGGGTCCAGCAGTCTCTCAGGATAAAGATAGAGAAGTAGGTAGCTCTTAAGATCTTCCACCTCTAAATGATGCTGTCGGCTCTATGCCTTCAAAACTAGACTGCGGGGCTGGGGTTGTCGCTTGGTGAGTGCTCTCCTAGCATGTGTGAGCTTGGTTCAATCCTCACACCGCATAAAAATAAAAGAAAGGTATTGTGTTCACCTACAACTAAAACAAAATATTAAAAAATAAATAAACTGTGGCTGAACTCCTGGTGATGATAACTGGTGGAAGAACACAGAGGGAGAGCGTTCAACAGGGAGAAGAGTCTGTCTTCAGACCCCGAACTCTGACCACGATGGCCAAGGCTCCTGTTAATGTGGGGGATGTGTGTCTTGTCCTTCAGACTCCTCGAGGTGAGGCAGTTGTGCTTTTCCAGAGCTGACTCCTAAGGAATGGGGTTTCTCTGGGCCTCCTGTGGAAGTGCTTCTGAATTAGACTTTGGTGCAACGCTGGTTCTTAGCTGCCTGTCTCCCAGGGCTGCTTTCTTGCAGTAACTCTTGAAGGATTTTCCTGTGTTTCGGGTCTGCCATAATTTTTATTACTCCAGTTCTTTGTACTACTCCTTGCTATCAGTTTGCTGTTAGTTAAGTATCCTGTAAGCTAAATTATGGTGCTTGGAGAATGAAGTTTTTCCAATATTTTCCTCCTGTGCTGTGATAGCTTTTCTAACTGGAGGTAAAGTATAAAATTGATTTCAAGATCTTGATGCTAAATAAATTACAAGTTTCCAAATGGTCTAACCTTGCATTTTCTGCCTGACATTTAAGTTACTTGCTTGCTAATTTTTTTTTTTTTTTTGAGGGGTAAAAGATTTTTTTTACCTTTTTCTCTGTGGGCCTCTTATTGTCGCCTGGAAGGGCTTCCGTAAACGGTATATTTTTACATGGATTTTTCCATTGTGAGATTTCAAAGTGGATTTGTTAGACCTTTAAGGAATTATAGGACTTAGATTCTGAGTCATTTAAGTGGAATTGTTTGCTTTATTCTCTGTAGCCTCTAGCAGGTGCTTGTAAATCAGAGGGGCTCAACACTATTGTTAGGGGTTGAGGGTTTTATTTCCAAAGGAGCGCATTCCAGGATGGAGCCTCAGCTGCTTACTTTTGCTGCTGCACCAAGATCATGAGTGAGAGAAGTGGCTCCTGCTACTAACACAAAAATCTGTCAGTGGTGTGGCTTCCCCGTGTGTACGGTTCTCATCTGGACAGCCTGAAGTCACATGCTGTGAGTCTGAGTACTGTGGATTTCAAGGTATCCTTGATTCTGCTTATAGAACTAAATCAGATTGACTTTGGAGTGGTGACGTGGTGGTACGGTGGACCCTCTCCCTAACAAGACCCTTTCGCTGCTTAGACTAAGCTATTTTGGAGTTAGGAAATGGCATCTGAGGGAAACTAAACACACAAGAAGAAACAAAGGGAACCAGGAATGGCAAATGATAATGCTAATATGACAAGCTCTATAAATATATAATTGCCTTCCTTTCTCCTTTCAGCTTCATTAAAAGTAATAAATAGCCATGTATCATTGGACTTGTAACACATTTACCTGTGACAGGTACAACAATAGCACAGAAAGGGTGGAAAGTTTTTATGTCACTGACATTGTTAGTATGAAAGTTCTGATGCATTTTCTTTTTTTTTTTTTTTCACTTTTTAAAATTTGTTCTTTTTTGATATACATGACAGCAGAGAAAGATGCATTTTAAACACCAAGAAAATAACTCAGAAATATGTCATTAAAATAACTCTATTCTTTCCTACCTCCTCCCCACCATTGTGAATTAGCATCCACATATCAGAGAGAACATTTGATTTTTGGTTTTTGTGTTTTGCTTATTTCACTTAGCATGATATTCTCCATTCATTTACCAATAAATTCCATAATTTCATTCTTCTTTAAAGCTGAGTAATAAGGGAGGGGAAAAGGTAGGGGAAGGAATGATAGTAGAGTGAAACAGACATTATGACCTCCTGTACATGTATGACTGTAAGACCCATGTGATCCTGCAATATGTATATAATCAGAAAAATGAGAAATTACACTCCATTTATGTATAATCTATCAAAATGTATAAATGTATTCTATTATCATATACAAAAAATTAGAACAAATAAAAAATTTTAAACATATGTAGTTAAATATATAGTTAAACGCACCACACATCTGTTCATATTGATGGACACAGGTTGATTGTGCATTTTGGCTGTGGGTGAGTAGTATTGTAGATAAAATTTTAGCTCAGAGAGGGGCATGTTGACCAGTAATCGAAATGCATCATGAAGATAGTCTTCTGTGATATTTATAAAATATTATGGGAATATAGAAGGCTAAACATCAACAACCTGGGATCAAGGAATCATGGCAGGGTTTCATGATGAGAGAGATGGGTGAACTGAGTTATTAAAGGATCAGTAGAATTTCCATGTTCCTGGAAATAAGAATTGAGCAGTGATTCTTAGCCTTGTAGGCTTGATAAACACCACTTGGGAGTGTTTGTCAAAGGTGTGGATTCCAGTTTCCACCACTGGAAACAAGTTTGTCACACATGGTGTCTGAGAAGTTGTTATTTTTTAACAAACAAGGACCCTGGGTGATTCTAGGGACAAGTGGTCTACGGGTCTTGTTTTAAAAGGTGCACTACTGAAGAACGTACAGAGAATGTGCCTCAGTGATAGAAAACAGTAGCATCACAGTTGTGACCATTTCACAAATATGTAAAGGACCCAAGTGATTTCTGCTTGGAGAGTAGAGGAGGGATGGGTTAGTGAAGAAGTATGACTCCTGACTGTGCAGAGGTGTTCTTTACTTCCCATCAAGTATTTGTTTTCCCCTTCTATTTAATTTAAAAACATGATTGAAATAATATTCCCATGATTAAAAAATCAAATAGTGTTAATAATCCCTAATGGGATGGAAAAGTTCCTTGTTTTATCTATCTTCACTTCTTTCTCTCTTCCCACTTCTCTTAGCTACATTTATAATTTTAATGTCGTTAAAGCTGATTTTATATTATGTGGTACAGCCTTAATTAAGTTTTCCCTACATTTCCTATAGATTGGTTCCACATAAACAGCATTTCTATTACTGTGCCTAGTACGGTGTTGTTCTCACAGAGTCATGGAGTGTTTGGCAGACATTTCCTTCCCTCTAGCCCCAAAGACATAACCCCTGTGCCGCTGAGTGTAGAACTCATTTATAGATTCTTCCTCTCATGGTCTCATTTCTGTCTTTTTCATTTCTCCATACCTCATTTCCTGTATTTCTAAGAACTCCATGTATGAAATGCATTGACAAAAGGATTGACTGAGAAGAGGTCAACAGGGACCAAAAGGAGTGTTATATAGGGAAAATAATGGACATTAAAAAGAGTGAACTGTTTTGACCTTAAGGAAATATTTATGACCTTGCTTGTGTCAAAGGTAGTTTTCACACTAGTTCTAATTATATTAGATATAATTATATATTATAATTGTAAAATTTTAATTATATAACTTATATATAATTGTTTATATACTAATTTTTATATTATATTACAATTAATATAATCCATTCATATCAGTCTCATTGTATCAGAAATGATGATAATGGTTTTTGCATTTTATCAGCTTTGTATAGCTTTAAAGTTGACTTTTTCTTGCCCCACAACCAGATAAAAAATAGATCAATGCAGTAGTTAACATTGATGGCACTTATAAAAATGTTACATTTGTTTATTTTTTAAATCCATATGTGATCTGTTCTAATTTTTACAACAAAAATCAACCTTAAATTGTATTTTTTAAGCTTCCCACTTACTTCTATTCAGGTTTGCCTTTTGGAAGGCTTAGTTAGTAGAATGAGGGAGTTTGACAGCAATGTGTGGGTCTTCCTTTCCTCCTGGCCTTCATTCTACTGTGTCCTGAGGGTCTCACAGGTGCACAGTAACCTGGGTGGTGACTGGATACCAGGCCAGCTGCTCCCTGATGCTCCCAAGCAATTCCCTTCTCTTCCCATTTAACTTCATTCCTTATAACTACATGCTGTGGATCCAGCTTGGAGGGATTCACAGTGGGCTTTCTCATGAATAACCCTTGCTAGTTAATGGATACTTCATTCACATCAGGAGCTAGAACTGAATGTTGACATGAGAGTACACCTGTCAGTCATAAATGGAATAAAGTAATAACACATGGTTGAGAGGTGGGAAGGAATGACCAGAGTTATTTATTAGTCATGCATTTAAGAAAGTCCTCTCTATGCCTCTATCACAGTTTAATCAGCATGACGGTGAACTTGAAGCCCAGGAGGGAATAAGTGAGGTGAAATTTTGTTCTACATCTGGCCTGCTTGGTGGTTGAGGAGAAGGAGGAAGGAAGACAGAAGATTTCCGAACAGAATTTTTCAAACATCATGTTGTCTTCATTATCTGTGGCATTTTCTGAGTGATCTTTTTGTCCTAAGTGAGCTTTTAATAACGATGAGGAGCATCTTCTTTCCTCCTGGAGAAATGTCTGTGATTCTTGTTTGCATAGAGTTTTAAACGCAGGATAAAGCACAGACAAGGACGTATTTAAGGGCATGTGTGGACTGCAGGGTTGAGGAGGATAAGAAGTGTTTCTGATCCCTTGCAGGTTCCCGACAGTCCACAGAGCAGGAGCATCTATAACCCTCGTATTGAAGTGCAGTTCTTCACAGTCCAGGAACATACGTAGCTAAAAGGAATTGAGGACTTTTCAGTCTTTACTGATGTCTCCCTCAAAACCCACAGTGGGAGGAAAATGCATCTTTTAAAACTTGGCAGAACTTCTGAACCATCTCACTCTATTGCTGCTGCTTTCAATGTCATTCCCTTGGAAAATAGCCACCCCTCCAAAACCTATCTCACCAACTCCAAATCACAGAAGAGACCATAAATGATCCTAAAGCCAAGTCACGGCCTTCCTTCCTGCTCTACCCTCTGTGCATCCTCTTGTCTCCATCCTTTCTTTTTCCTTCCAAGGAATTCTTGCTGATCGGATGATATCCTCCTGTCTCCTTCTCCAAGCCCTGCCTCCTCACCTATGTTTCTGTGTCTACATCTTGAAGGCCAAGAAGCGGAGGGAAAATTGTACACTCCTTGTTTGAAGGTGTAGAAAAGCTGTGGAGATAGTAAATATCCACATTCACATGTTCACAAACTTTTGTCCTCGACTAATTTCCGAATCAGTGATATTGTGATATAGTAGGAAATCTATATGTTGACCTCCATCCAATTTCCTGGCACAGTGCTCTTAAAACCCATGGAATCTTTGAACTAATGAGTGTCTTTGGTGTGCTAATGAGATGATGGGTGATCAGATGATGGGTCCTGAGTGGCCTCAGGCTGAGGGACAGTTGCTAGTGGAACTCACCCTGTAATTGGAGGGTTGGGACTTTGAATATCAACCCCAACCTCTCTGGTGGGGAGAACAGCTGAAGGTTGAGTTAATTCAAGTGACCAATGATTTGCTCAGTCACAACTCTGCAGTGAAGCCTCCATAAAACTCCAAGAGAGCCAGGTTTGGAGAGCTTTGTGGTTGTCAAACATAAGGACAGCAGAACACCTGGAAAAGCGTGTGGACCCTCCATCCCGCTAATGTGCTTGCCTCATGAATCCCTTCTGTCAGTTTGTTCCTGGGTGACAGCCTTTTTTTTTTTTTTTTTTTAATTTATCTTTAAATTTTTTACAGACTGCATTTTGATTCATTGTACATAAACGAGGTACATCATTTCGTTTCTACAGTTGTACACAGAGTCATACCATTCATGTAATCATGCATTTACATAGGGTAATGATATCTATCTCATTCCACCATTTTTTTATACTCCCCTCCCTCTCATTTCCTTCTACATAATCTAAAGTTCCCCCATTCTTCTCTCCCTCCCCACCCCAAATATATATTATTTTCCACTTATCAGGGAAGATATTCGGCCTTTGGTTTTTTGGGATTGGCTTATTTCACTTAGCATGATATTCTCCAATTCCATCCATTTATTTGCAAATGCCATAATATTATTATTTTTTATGACTGAATAATATTCCATTGTGTATATATACCACAGTTTATCCATTCATCTCTTGAAGGGCATCTAGGTTGGTTCCACATAAAATAAATATTGATGTGACTGTGTTACTGTAGTATGCTGATTTTAAGTCCTTTGGGTATAAACCAAGGAGTGGGATAACTGGTTCAAAAGGTGAGTCCATTCCAAGTTTTCTGAGGATTCTCTACACTGCTTTCCAGAGTGGCTGCACCAATTTGCAACTCCACCAGCAATGTAAAGTGTGCCTTCTTCCCCACGTCCATGCCAACATCTGTTATTGTTTGTGTTCTTGATAATAGCCATTCTAATTGGAGTAAGTTGAAATCTTAGAGTTGTTTTAATTTGCATTTCTCTAATTTCTAGAGATGTTGAACACTTTTTCATATATTTATTAATTCCCTGTATGTCTTCTTCTGTAAAGTGTCTGTCCAGTTCCTTGGCCCATTTATTGATTGGTTTCTTTGGACTTTTGGTCTAGAGTTTTGTAAGTTCTTTAAAAATTTTGGAGATAAGTGCTCTATCTGAAGTGCGTGTGGAAAAGATTTTCTCCCAATCTGTTGGCTCTCTAATCACATTCTTGATTGTATCCTTTGCTGAGAAAAAGCTTTTTAGTTTGAGTCCATCCCATTTATTGATTCTTGCTTTGATTTCTTGTGCTTTGGGGGTCTTGTTGAGGAAGTCTGATCCTAAGCCAACATGATGAAGATTTGGGCCTACTTTGTCTTCTATTAGGTGCAGGGTCTCTGGTCAAATTCCTATGTCCTTGATCCATTTTGAGTTGAATTTTGTGCAGGGTGAGAGAGTTTTAATTTCATTTTACTGCATATGGATTTCCAGTTTTGTCAGCATCATTTGTTGAACAGGCTATCTTTTCTCCATTGTATGTTTTTGGCTCCTTTGTCTAATATGAGGTAGGTGACTGTATTTATGTGGTTTTGTCTCTGTGTCTTCTATTCTGTACCATTGGTCTGCCTTTCTGTTTTGGTGCCAATATCATGCTGTTTTTGTTAGTGTTGCTCTGTAGTATAGTTTAATGTCTGTTATGGTGATACCTCCTGTTTCACTTTTTCTACTCAGGATTGTTTTGACTATTTGAGGTCTCTTGTTCTTCCAGATGAAGTTCATGATTGATTTCTCTATTTCTATGAGGAATGGCATTGGAATTTTAATTGGAATTGCATTGAATCTGTATAGCACCTTTGGTAGAATGGCCATTTTGACAATATTAATTCTGCCTATCCAAGAACATGGGACATCTTTCCATCTTCAAAGGTTTTCTTCAATTTCTTTCTTTAATGTTCCATAGTTTTTATTATAGAGGTCTTTCACCTCTTTTGTTAGATTGATTCCCAAGTATTTTATTTTATTTTTTTTTGAGGCTATTGTGAATGGAGTGGTTTTCCTAATTTCTCTTTCAGAGGATTCATCACTTGGGAATAAAAATGCATTAGATTTATGCATATTGATTTTATATACTGCTACTTTGCTGAATTCATTTATTAGTTATAGAAGTTTTCTAGCAGAGTTTTTTGGATCTTATAAATATAGGATCATGTCATCTTTTCTTCTTCTTTTCCTGTTTGTGTCCCTTTAATTTCTTTGGTTTGTCTAATTGCTCTGGCAAGTGTTTCAAGGACGATGTTGAATAGAAGTGGTGAAAGAGGGCATCCCTGTCTTGTTCCAGTTTTTAGAGGGAATGCTTTCAGTTTTTCTCCAATAAGAATGATGTTGGCTGTGGGCTTAGCATAGATAGCCTTTACAATGTTGAGGTATGTTCCTACTATTCCTATTTTTTCTAGTGTTTTGAGCATGAAGGGATGCTGTATTTTATCAAATGCTTTCTCAGTATCAATTGAAATAATCACGTGATTCTTAACTTTAAGCCTATTGATGTGATGAATTACATTTATTGATTTCCAGATGTTGAACCAACCTTGCATCCCTGGGATAAAACCCACTTGATCATGATGCACTATCTTTTTAATATATTTTTGTATGTGATTTGCCAGTATTTTGTTAAGGATTTTTGCATCTATGTTCATCAGGGATATTGGTCTGAAGTTTTCTTTCCTTGATGTGTCTTTGTCTGGTTTTGGTATCAGAGTGATACTAGCCTCATAGAATGAATTTAGAAGGGTTCTCCTCCCTTTTCTATTTCCTGGAATACTTTGAGGAGTATTGGTATCAGTTCTTCTTTGAAGGTCTTGTAGAATTCGGCTGAGAATCCATCTGGTCCTGGGCTTCTCTTGGTTGGTAGGCTTTTCATGACTTCTTCTATTTCGGTGCTTGAAATTGATCTGTTTAGATTGTGTACGTCTTCCTGATTCAGTTTGGGAGGATCATATGTCTCTAAAAATTTGTCAATGTCTTTGATATTTTATATTTTGTTGGAGTATAGATTTTCAAAGTAGCTTCTAATTATGGTATGTATTTCAGTGGTATCTGTCATGATCTTTCCTTTTTCATCACGAATTCTAGTAATTTGAGTTTTCTCTCTCCTTCTCCTGGTTAGTGTGCCCAGAGGTTTATCAATTTTGTTTACTTTTTAAAAGAACCAACTTTTTGTTTTGTCAATTTTTTTGAATTGTTTCTCTTGTTTCAATTTCATTGATTTCAGCTCTGATTTTAGTTATTTCCTGTCTTCTACTATTTTTGGTGTTGATCTGTTCTTCTTTTTCTAGGGCTTTGTGATGTAATGTTAGGTCATTTAGTTGTTGACTTTGTATTTTTTTAATGTATGAGCTCAATGCAATGAACTTTCCTCTTAGCACTGCTTTCATAGTGTCTCAGAGATTTTGATATGTTGTGTCATTGTTCTCATTTACCTCTAAGAATTTTTTTATTTCTTCCCTGATGTCTTCTGTTATCATTGCATCATTCAATAGCATATTATTTAGTCTCCAGATGTATGAGTAGTTTTTGTTTGTTATTTTATCATTCATTTCTAATTGCATTCCATTATGGTCTGATAGGATACAGGGTAGGATCTCTATTTTTTGTATTTACTAATGGCTTCTTTGTGGCATAGCATATTGTTTATTTTGGAGAAGGATCCATGAGCTGCTGAGAAGAAAGTATATTCATTCAATTTCGGATGAAATACTCTGTAAATATCTATTAAGTCTATATCATTGATTGTATTATTTAGTTCTATAGTTTCTTTGTTCAGTTTTTGTTTGGAGGATATATCCAGTGGTGAGAGCGTTGTGTTAAAGTCCCCCACTATTAATGTGTTTTGGTCTATTTGATTCTTAAAATTGAAAAGAGTTTGTTTGATATACATAGATGCTCCATTGTTTGCAGCATAAATATTTAAAATTGTTATATCTTGCTGTTTTATGCTTCCCTTAAGAGTATGAAATGTCCTTCTTTATCCCTTCTGACTAACTTAGGTTTGAAGTCCACTTTATCTGATATGAGGACGGAGACCCCTCCTTTTTTACTGGGTCCATGTGCATGGTATGTTTTTCCCCATCCTTTCACCTTTAGTCTGTGAATATCTTTTTCTATGAGATGAGTCTCTTGAAGGCAGCATATTTTGTATTATTTTCATTATAATGTGTCTTAGTGTGGATCTGTTGTAATTTTTTGTATCTGGTGTTCTGTAAGCCTCTTGTATTTGATTTTCCATGTAATTTTTCAGGTTTGGGAAATTTTCTGTTATTATTTCATTGAACAGATTGTTCATGCCTTTGGTTTATATCTCTGCCTTCCTCAATCCCAATAATTCTTAAATTCTGTCTTTTCATAATATCCCATAATTCTTGGAGGTTCCATTCATGACTTCTTACCATCTTCTCTGTTTGTTCAACTTTACTTTCAAGAGTAAATATTTTGTCTTCATTGTCTGAGATTCTGTCTTCCATGAGATTTATTCTGTTGGTGATGCTTTCTATTGAGTTTTTAATTTGGTTTATCATTTCTTTCATTTCAAGTATTCTGTTTTTTTTTGTTTTCAGAATTTCTATTCTTTATTGAGGTGTTCTTTTGCTTCTGGCATTTGCTCTTTTAACTCCTTACTGGAATGGTCATGCATTGCCTGCATTTGTTCTCTTATCTTGTCTTTTGCTTCACGGATCATTTTAAGTATGCAGATTCTAAACTCTTTTTCTGTCATTTCTACTGCCATGCTGTCATTGGATTCTGTCACAATAGCATCTTATTTTGTTGGGGACACTTTCTTCCCATGTTTTTTACATTGTTTCTATATATTCCCCTCTAGCAGTGAAGATCAGAGATACTGAAGTTCCCCCCTTGCAGGTTTATTATGACCATGCAGTTTTCCACTACCTCTCCTTTGAAGGGGAGATCAATACTAGTAGCACCCAATACAGAGAAAATGCAGCCCTGAACCCGATAGCCCCTGTAAAGACTTTAACATTACTGTAATGAACAGGATAAGTTAGATTACTATTTACAGTATTTCTAGTTGTGAACAAGAGGATGGCGAAGGGTGTAGGATGTAAGTGAGTAAATAGAGGTTCTGTCAAAGGGCCTCCAGTCTCCTGTAGGTGTCTCAGAAAGGGAGCCGTCCTTCCAATGATGATGGCCATGCCCTCAGGAATAATTCAACATGCCTGTACCAGCCTCCAAAGAAGCTGGGGAGCCCCAGTGAGGGTGTGTTGAGTCAGCACAGAGGCAGGTGCAGTGTCCCTCAGCAGTAGGGGGTAGGTGGGCAGGCTGAGCTACAGCCTCTGGCCTTGGTGTGGGGATGGGCTGGGGGGCTCAGTGCTGGTGTCCAACCTCAGGGTGGGTGGGCGGGCAGGCTCAGTGATGGCATCCAACCTCGGTTGACAGCCTTTTATAATGCATGCACAGTGGTAAGTTGAGTGCTGTCCTGAATTCCCTGACCAACTTCAGCAAGTGCTGGAACCCAAGAAGATGGTTGTGGAAACCTCTGATTTAACTGGTCTGTCAGAAGCACAGGTAATAATATCAGATTTGTGATTGGTTTTTTGGAGTGGTAAGGTGGTCTTGGGAGACTGAATCTTTAACCTGTGTGGCTTATGCTAACTCTGGTTAGTGTCAGAATTGAGTTCAATTTTAGGGATCCCTGTTGGTGTCCACAGTGTCGATAGATCTGAAATAAAATAGAAATCAATGGAGTAGTAGTAGAAAAAGTATAAGAATAGTAATTTGAGAATATAAATCTATTTAGAAAACATGGACTGCACTCCAAAGAATTTCAGATTTTATGCAGGTTTTTAAAAAAATTCTTTTTAGTTGTTGTTGAACAACATGGAGAAGTTTCCTTTCAAAATGGCACCTTGACCTGATTTTATGTAGTCATGACTACTGTGATTCCATTTTGTTGAAGCTGGTTTCAGAACAGAATTGGAGAATTGCTTGGTGTAGGAACCTCCTCCCCTCCCAGTACCTGTGTATACACACACACACACACACACACACACACACACACACACACGCGCGCTATTAGAAGTATTGAAAGTGAGTACTCTCACACTCAGAACGAGAGAGGAGAGACTTTTTCCTTATTGTTCAGAAATACTCATCTCAATCTTTTCATTGGATTCCCTGAGTCTTTGAACTTTATTCCAACCTTGTTCCAGCCACTCAGGAATACTAACTTCATCAGTGCAATGTATCATGATAGGCAAAGAGAAGTATATCCTCTAAGTAGGATCCCAGATTTTGTATAAACCAAAGTAAACCAAAGGAAACAAAAGTAATAGAACAAACTAACAACAAAACACAAACCAGGATGCTTTATCCTTTGGAAACTTGGTCTGTCATGCAGCAGAGTTGATTGGATCATGAAGGTGTTGCCTTCACAAATGAATTAGGCTGTTCATGAATTAATTAGGTTATTAGGATGTGGCTTTATTATAAAACAAACTCTCGAGCATACTTGCTTCATCTTGCCATCTTATGCCCTCTGACATGCCATGACCCAGCAGGAAGGTCCTGATCAAATGGTAAACAGATGGCAGCTGTTGGACTTCCCAGCTGTTGGCACTTTGACCTAAATAAACTTCTGTTCTTTAGAAATTCCATGTCTGTGACATTGAGTGATAGCAATATTCATTGTTTACCTAAAATTTAAATTTAGTTAGACATCCCGTATTTCATCTAGCAATGGTGAGTCTGAGCGGAGGGTAATGCGGACAGAACAGGGTTTTACAGAGTGGATTTAATTGATGAATTGGGCACTAAAAGAAGATATTGCACAACCTTAGAAATGAAAAATTGTACTCCATTTGTGTACAATGAATCAAAATGAAGTCTGTGAAAATAAAAAAAAGATATTTTTGAAATACAAGTAGTACCTAAGATGTTCTGAACCATGAGAAAACCCAGAAGCTGGGTGTGGTAAGTGGCTACCAGCTTGCGTTGTTGTGGTCAACTAGTAAACAGGCTTAGCTTGTGAGTGACTCAGGTTGAGTTCTAGTTACTATGACTCAGTGTTTTCCATGGTGAAATTAATACAAATATCACATTTCAGCATAAACATATGGGATAGGACAAGTTGAATATATATATACTACCATGGAACTATTAGTACTTTCTGCTTTTTTTTAAAATTACTTTCTGTTTTCTACCTCTTTGCTGTCTTTCATCTCCTCCTGCTCTTTCTTCTAATTTTAGGAGTCCTTTTATTTTTCTTCCTGTAACTCATCCTTCAGTATTTCAAATATATCTGCCTTAATAGGAACACATGCAAGCAGCCTCAAATCCACTTAAACCATGGACATTTGCTTTTAAGGAGGATGTGGGCATGTCCTTAAAACATCACTCCCATTTGAATTTAAAGGCCCAAGTACTGTTAGTCTTGTGTGACAGGAAGTAATAAGGCTAAGGGCAAAGACCTAGTTTTTTCATAGTAATGGTGTTATTTTAGTAATCTTTCTGTTGCTGTGACTAATGTACCTGAGAACAACTTAGAGGAGGAAGAGCTCATTTTGGCTCAGGGTTTCAGAGGTTCAATCCATGGTTGGCCGACTCTATAGCTCTGGGCCTCAAGTGAGGCAGAGCATCATGGCAGAAGCACTTGACAGAGTCAGTTCTTGAGAGCCAGACATCAGAGAGAGCTTGAGTGCAAGGAGCTAGGGATACGATAATCCCCTGAGGCACACCCCAGTGCCCTACCTCCTCCAACCACACCCTACCTGTCTATAGTCACCACCCTTTAATCCATTCAAATTATTAGTCCATCAAATGGACAAATCCACTGATGAGGTCACAGCTCTCATAATCTAATTATTTCACCTTGGACCATTCCTGCATTTTGTCATGTGTGAGCTTTCGGGGGGGACCTCATATCCAAACCATAACAGGTTGACTGAAGATGTCAAATACAGATGTTTAAGACGACATATTCTTGATCTTCACCTGCAGTAATTACCAGTTCACTCTGTTGCTAATTTTTACAATAACGCTATTTATTTTTTAACATGTACTGAGGATTGAACCCAGTGCCTTACACCAAACCACAACACCAGCCCTGTCCCTAATTTTTGTGATTAATTGGATGCATGACTAATTACAATTCTCTGAAATAGTGGTGCTAGCAGGGAGAGAGGCAGTGGGTTCCTTGAGGAGCACTTCTCCCTGATGCCTGGCTAACTGAATTCTTCTCCCTGGTCCCCAGCACCTGAGGAGCCACTAGGAAAACTAGAAGCCATAGGAGTTCTCCAACCTCAGTATGATACTTGTGCAAAGATGAATACCTGCTCCTCCTCTCTTTGGGGAAATGGTAGGAATCCTCTTGCCTGGGTTTTGAAGTAGACAATATTTTCATGAGAAATTTGTGTATCAGAAGTGAACAGAATGGTTGTCCTTAGTAGTGATCCTCAGTAGTTGCATTTTAAACAGAAAATCCCTCCTGCTTCTCTGAAGCATTTGCTAGGTGATGGGAACCAGTCTAGATGGTCTGGAGAAAGTAGACCATACCTTTAAATTACAATTTGTAGGATCTCTTTCTCTCTTTTTTTTCTCTTTCCATTGAAACCTGGTTCTCCAGCTGAGGATACTTATTTATTATTATTCTGTTCAGCACTTGTTGAATCCCTGAGCTTGGTCTCTTTAAATGAAGTTGGTTAAAGGGTGGGGATGGAGGGATGACTTGGGTTTTATTCTTTTTTGAGTCCATTTATTTTGTTCAATGGGGACATCAAAACCCTGGTCAGGTGGCTTCTACATACAGGCTGGGAGGGCAGGCTGGGGTGACCTCTGGACGGGAAGTGTGACTTAGTTAGTGTAAAGCCACCATTACTCCACAATTGGGATTCCAGAGTATGTTCTCCTTGGAGTGGGTGTTACCAGTCACAACAATGCTGAGATCCAGAGCAATAGATAGCAAGTCTTGTTATGGGGCGCAACTTAAGAACAGACCAATCACCACTGAGAAGTCCAAATTTGAGAGTCTTTATTAAGCCAGCTGGCTGACTGTCTCACACAATGCCCCAAAAAATGTCTATTGGGAGAACAGCCCCAACCATAGGGTTGTAGGTGTTCCTATACCAAAAATCACATCAATCTTAAGTGTCTGTTTCTGTGATTTGAAATTACAAACTAACATCATGAACTCATCAACAGAGGGGGATGTGGGTCAAAACAACCCTTACCCAGGTACAAACTAAAGAATGGTTACTAACATCTACACTGTTCACATGGTACATTGTTTAGGAGCAATAGGAATCAAAAGAGAACAATTTTTCATTACATAAGAATTGTCATTTTGTATTGCTAAACATGTCACACTAAGTAACTGATGATGGGGACAGAGGTGTTCCCATGGGAGAAGCTAAGTAATTGTTGATTGGTACAGAGTTGGGGTGTTCCCATGGAAGAAGCTTATTTCCTACATAACGTGGAGTCTCAGAGCAAAATGGAGTCTGTCTGACCTATAACATTCTCATGGAACCAGATCTGTCAGCCCATCACAGTCTTCTCATGGTGAGGTTTAAGCCAAGAGAAGTATGAATAGAATATTTAGTGGGAATATTTAAAAGCATAACCTACTTTTCAAAAGGTATTGCTAGATTGGCCATAATTCATGAAATACACATTTATTTTCCCAGGAAATTTTTATTTTCATTTTCTCTTTGAAAAAAATCACTATTTCCTCCCAAGATTCACTTTGCCAGCTTAGCAGATCATGTTGGTGGCCAAGAGAAATGTGGAGTGACTGGTGGCTTTTATTCAAATTGTAAATTAGAATGGAGTAATTTTGATTTACTTTATCCTAATTCTTCATATGGGTTTTGCATCTTTATCTCTGCCTGAGACTTTGATTTTATTTTAGATCGTCTGATTCCCTTCTACCTCCCTCTTGGGCCCCCAAATTTTCATGTTTTCAGCTTTTCACATCCCAGTGAATCTGACTTTAGTGGGAACTCCTCAGGACCCAGCTGGATGCCACAACAAATCTGATAAACCTCTGCATGAAAATGAAATTGGTGATAAGGAGACTTGTGTCTCCAACACAGGTAGTACATTTGTATTTAATATGGTTTTAGAAACTCCTAATAAAGGTTTATTTTATTAAAAAGAAAATGAAGCTCAGGGAAATTAAGTGACTTCCTGGGTGATATGGCCTTTCGATTTTGTCATAGTATTGGAGTCTAGGTCCTCTATTTTTAGCTCATCTACTTTCCATTCTATCAGTATTTCTCAGACTTGAGCTCCCTCTCTGACCCCTTTCAAGATTTCCTATGTATGTGCATATCTGTAGTATTAAATGCTTAACAGAGTCTAAATTAATTTTTTTCTCATGTTTTCCTCAGTATCTCTAAAACTATGAATTTAAAAATTATGGATTTGAAATGTCATATATTTACATATAAACACGTAGGCACACACATATGTATATATGCATATTCTAATGTATACTAAAATAAATCCCTGCACAAGTGGAAAAAAAATGAGCTTCCTAAAATCATCTTGGAGACTATCAGTGGAGTGTAACTTCACTTGAGAAAAGTAGAAAACTCCAAATCACACCGCGGTCTCTTTTTAATGCCTTACCTTACTTCATAGGTAAAGTTGACACTTTGTTTGACAGCCTGAGAGAAGGGAGAGCGAGCTCTCCTTGTTGAAATTATTTCATAGAACTAATAGTCTACTCCTGGGAGTCAAAGATTCATGAGTTTCAAAGAAGATCTGAGGGTCAGATATGTGTCTTTGAAAGTAAGACTTGGCTTTCAACATTCTTCAGTTAGAAGCTTTTCTAAAAGATAAAATCACTATAGATACCTGATGGTATAAAATAATAAACAAGACGTGGTCCCTGCCTTTAAGAAGGATCCGCCCACAAGCGGAGATAATTGCAGCTAAAGAGAGACTAGTTCCACTATAACTGCAGACCAGAGGGACACATTTCATAATTTTTTTGTCCGAAGTAGAGTGGCCAGCAGGAAGAGGGAAAGCTGTCTTATGATTGAGCATGGAAGGATTACAAATTAGCTGCTGGAAGTGTTAGCATTAGAACTGAGCTCCAGGACAGGGATAGGAACAGGCTGGGAGGGTGGAAGAAAGACCGTGGGCTTCCTGTGTGACCTGAGCTGCTAACTTACATTGTGGGGGACCTGCAATGAGAAGACTTGTCTGACCTTAGCTTTGGTAGAGATCTTGACATTGTGTTGGGAACTTGGATCTCTTGGCTGGATTGATTGAATTTAACTCAAGATGTTATAGTCAAGCTGAGTGAGAATTAGTTCTCAAGGGCTTCCTACTTCTGTGCCCTGGATCCTTCTCCATCCTCCTCTAGATGATGTTAAACCTTCCTTGCCTGTCTAAGAACTTTTCAAGATCACCCCCAAAAGAATCAGACTAAACTTAGAATATAGTTTCTTCTAAATCATCCATGGCTTGGGGACTCCCGCACATTGTAACCTTTTAGTTGATGTAAATATGAGCTAGGTGCTCTCATAAGGATTTTACCAAAAAAACCCTGATACTAACCAGTGAGAAGAGAATATTATTACTCCTATGGCCAGTGATATTAGTTCTTTGCCCCAATCCACTCAGATCCCTTTAGAATTATCATTTATACCAACTCCAGTGTGTTTTCAATAACAACCTTTGTTTCTCTGTCATATACTTTCCCCTAAGCTGCTGAAGCCTGCTTTACCTGTATTTATCAAGAGTCATTTGGGACTTTACATCTCCCTGTTACCCCCTGAACCAATGACTGACAGATGCAGGAGTACATTCACTTCCCTTTCCCTGGTTGAGATGGCTCTGAGGTAAGACCTGTGCTCTCTCCATGGGACTCTGCTTAATATCCGTTCTCTTCTCATCCCTGTTCCACTTCTCCACTCATTAGTTTTTCCTCAAAGAACACCTCCTAAGAAGTCTAAGTATTCACATGGATTGTTGTTTTATAGTTCACTGTGGGGATGTTCCACCTGAATCAGTCACCACTGTACACTCAGGAAACTGAAGCCTGGGGAGATTAGGTGGTTTTCTAAGGAAAGGATTAGGGAGCCAGAGGAAGCGTCAGGAATAATCTTCTTTGAGGATGCAGGTGAGAGGGTAAGCGTTCCCAAGGAGTACTGAGGCTAGGGTAATTGACAGGACTGCGGGCAGAGAAAGGGAATGGGCATTGGTGTTCCAAGGGTATTAAGGTCCATTTATCCAAGATGGACAAGTTCTGAAGATCTTCTGGATAACATTGTGTTAGTATTTCATCACTGTGATCAAAATACCTGATGAGCAACTTAGAAGAGGAAAAGTTTGTTTCGACTCATGGTTTCAGAGGTCTCAGTCCATGGTCAGGCAGCTCCTTTGCTCTGAGTCTGAGGTAAGAAAGAGAATCATGGTGAAAGTGTGTGGCGGAGGAAAGCTGCTCAGCTCATAGCAGCTAGGAAACACTGGGGAGTGGAAGAGATAGGAAGGGGTCAGGGACAGATACAGTCCCCAAGACCATACCCCACTGTGACTCACTAGTCATGCCCCACATGCTCACAGTCTTCACCATCTCCCAATAAAGTCCATTCAAACTATTAACCCACTAAGTGGATTAATCCCCTGATGGGGTCACAGCCCTCATGATCCAATATTTTCACCTCAATAATGTGGCATTGCCTAACAGTTAAGCTTTGGGGGACATTACAGATCCAAACCGTAACAAACATTATGTCTGTCACTAATAGTACTGTATTGTGCACTTCAGTGTTTGTGAAGAGGGTAGATCTCATGTTAAGTATTCTTTCTAAAATTAAAAAAAATAAACGGAATGCAATATAGCATTGTGACTCAGAGCGCAGACATCAGGGTTAGACAGACCTTGTGTGAACTCAGTCTTAGCCACTAATTTTGACCTCGTTCATATCATATCTTCCTAAGCTTCTGGTTTTTCTTCTGCAGAATGGGATAAGGATTTCTACCTCACAGGGCTCCACAAAGTAGTCTTCACTATTCCTGACAAATAACATTAAGTACATAATAAGCATTATAGATCCCAAATTTTTGCAAAAGTTAGTGTACTTATTTTAGAGACAAGAAGATAGCTATGGAAAAACATGATTTCAGGATTTGAACAGAATTCTTAATAACAGATTCTTAATAACACTCATTTAACTAAGACTATAAATAGTATAAATCTTCATCTATATTCATCCTAACATGATGTTTACAGGCTAACCTGAGAATCTGCCTGTCATGCACATTTATATTTTTAATTGGAAGAGAAATCCAAATTACAGAGCTTTAGAAAAGTGTTGAAACAGTGGACAATCCTGTTTATACTAGGAAATCAAGATTCACAATTATTAATCCATTTAATCATCCTAGTTGCCAACTTTATTGGACATGAAAGAAAAGGTTTTTGTATAAACAGATGCAGGAAAATATGACAACATATGCTTCCCAGAACGGTTATTTACCTGAGGCAACCTGACACCAACACTGTATTCTCACTTGACTTAATGATGCAGTCAGAGAGTATGTTTATCAAACTTGGTGCAGTGTCTGCCAGAGGGCTTTTCAGTGGATATTAATTCACTTCTTTCATTTCTGTTCAGATACCTTGGATTCCTAGAGTAGGTGTACCCCTGGACTTTAGGGACCCTGGTGGTTCCGTCTGACATTTACAATACAATCTGCTAAGTGGATTCTGTAAAGTCTGAAAGATGTCTTACACTGGATCTTATAACAAAGCCTTTTATAGATATGCTTTAAAAAAGGACAGAATGGTAATCTTTTTGAAATGCCTAAAAGCTATTTGAAAGTAAGATAGGTCATCACTATGTCAATCTAAAACCTCTCTAGGCAGCTAACACCATCCTATAGTAACTGGAAAGACCACAAGGTTACTGTTGCTGTAGATAAGCAGAATTATATCCTTTGGCTCTTTCCTTCAACCTCTTAAAAGTCTTCAAAAGAATAAAATCTCATAGAAATGACAAAATTAAAATGACCTCTCAGTTTCATTAATTATCCATTGAATGGAATTTTTGCAGAACAGTAAATCAAGAGACTTAAGACTATTAATTTATCTTTTGTGAATTCAGAGTTTGACTTAGCAGAATTTATAGTAATTTACTTCATCTCTTCATGTTTCCGTGTACTTAGCAAGGAAAGAAATTAAACCACGAACATTCCATATTTCTTTTAAAATAATGGAGAAAATTCTGAGTTAGTCTTTTTGGAAAACAACGCATACATTGTTTCATTTGACAGGCAAAGAGCAAGTCATGGAAATGCTTACATTTTTCACACAAATGCATGCAATTTTGTTATTTGCAGTTATCCAGTCTGTTTTATCTATACTTTTTTTCTGGAACTTTTCCCAAGAAAATGGAATGACTCAGAATAAAAATGTAATCAACAAGAGATGGAAATTAACCAGATTGGGATAAAGACTTAACTAGGGCAATTGTTAATCATATAAGGTCTACACCCTGGAGAAGGCAAACCACAGTCCTCTAGGCCAAACCAGGCTGTTTTTCTAGTTTTATTGGGACACAGTTAACATTCATTTGTTTACATATTGTCTGTGGTGGCTCTCACACCGGAGTGGCAGAGAGTTAAGGAGCACAGTTGTGATAGAGAACATATGGACTGTAAGCCTCTAACATCTTTGCCATATTTCGAAGAAAAAGTTTCCTATCCCCTGACCAATGCCATGGGTTTAAGAGAACAGTCTTTGTTTATGGTCTCTAAAGAAGACAGGAGGGATTAAATGGAAGGATGATATATATTGGTCTCCAAATTCAACTTAGGGCTATTATTGCTGCAGTAAATAGGGTAGACTGCTTAATCCAAGTGTCTGTACTGGTAGGAATTTGTCACCAACAGCCTAAAGCACAGGTGGAATTCCTTCTCTATACCATCATGCCACCTTATAGGTCCATCACAGGGAATCCCATGGGCAGCCCTGGTAAAGCTTCCTGAGGCCTTCTGTGGTCCTGCATTCCATGGGATAAATACTTGAAGACCACATTGAAACCCCCGTCCCCCAGGCAGCAGGTGGCATCAAGGATCTCTGTGGAGTACCCCACTGGGCTGGTCTGGTAGGACTGACTGTTTATCGGCAGACTTATCAGATTCGTAGACTTCTAAGATTTCAGATTCCATTAAATCCACTGTTTCTATACTAGGAAAAAAAATTGGGGGTTCTGTGAGTTAAACTAAAGTTTTTCATCACTAAATGTAAACTGACAGTTTTAATTTAATTTATAGGAAAAAAAATGTGATGGATGTACTTTCTCAATTTCAAGCTCTTTCCTTTAACGTTTTCTGAAATCTTTAGTGCCTGCTAAATTTTCCTTTATTAATTATTCATGTGCATGCTCATTTATTATTAATTCATGTAGATGCTCAGCAAATTTTCTCTGTGGGCCTATTCTGTGCATGGACCAGGTTCTGTGCTGGGGCCTAGCTCCTGGAGAGGAAGAAATGAGACATCTCTCTCTCAGGAGAATGACATCTAGTGGACAGATGTCAAACAAGTTGTTTCTCTCTAGCTGTAACTAGCTACATGATCTTCATCAAATGTATAACCTCCTTGAATCTCTGATTTCTTGCATACACAGTGGGGAAAATAGCTCACATTGTGTTATGGGGCTGAAATGCCATACCAAACTCAAAGCATGTGGGATATTTCCTGCACAATGTATCAAAAAGCAGGTGTCTATTATTTTAGATACATGTACAAATAAATATATGTTTGGTTTGAGGTAGAGGCTTTGAAGGAAAAACAAAGTTGTCCTTGAGAAAATACAAAGAAGAGATTTAACCCTAGTAGTGTGGTAACATGTCTTTGAGGAGGGACTGAGATTTAAGTCTCCAAGAGGAGTTGTAAAAAGAGAGGACAGTATATACAAAGGCCCAAGGCAGAAAGTGGCCTGAAGATTTCTAGGGTCTGAAACAAAACTGTTAAAGTTATAAATTAGTGAAGGCTTCATATGGCTTCCATTTGGGCATTTAATTTCTACCTTAGCTAGACAGAATAAATAAGAATATATAGAGACAGTAACATAGAACAGTGCCGTGCATATAATAAGCCTGCAAAATATTGGCTGTTCCTGCTGATGTTGTCATTCTTGCTAGAATTCTAATTCCTCATTTTTGGCTTCCAACGTTAAGCATCTTAGGTTTTCAAAATCATTTTCCCTGGCCATTCAGAGGAGTGATTGTCAAGGGTTTTAGGGTCACAGAAAAATAGTTCTCATGAGAATTGGCCTGATAAAGCTAAGGTGCTTCTCAGAGAAAATCACATTTATGCAAGAAAGAAGCTGTCATTCAGTTTTAGGCATCTCACTGGCTCCTGATTAAAATTTCTTGAAGACCAGAATGCTACTTTTTGCTAATTTAGAACTTGGTCTAATTTAAAGATGCTCTATTTTCAGTGATAACTGGTTTCTTGCCTTTTTTAAAACCACGTTTTATTTGTACTAAGATGCACATTTTTTAAACTATCTGTGATGTTGGGTTGCATCTTATAATAGGTACTATGCCATGGTCTATTCAGCATTCCGTAAGGTAATGATACATCTTACGGTCCATGGTGCCTTCCATTTGGCAAAACATGGTACATACCTCCTGCATTAGTCAATTTTCTGTCACTGCGACATCATACCTGAGATGAATCAGCTTAAATGAAAAAGGTTCATTCTGACCCACAGTTTCAGTTGTCTCAGTCTCTGGTCGGCTGGCTCCCCTGCTTTTAGCCCTGCCCTGAGGCAGCACATCATGGCAGAGACACATGACTGAGGAAAACTGCTCATCTCATGGTAGCTGGGGAGCACAGAGAGACAGAAAGAGGTGCAGAGGCCAGGGACAAAATGTACCCTTCAAGGACATGTCCTTAGGGACCTGCTTCCTCCAATTAGGCCCTACCTCCAGAAGTTTGTACCACCTTCCATTAGTTCATTAAGCTATGGATCCATCAGTGGAATATTGATAAATAAATCCAGATGAGTTTATCCATTCATCAACTGAAGGGCATCTAGTTGGTTCCACAATCTGGCTATTGTGAATTGAGCAGCTATGAACATTGATGTGGCTGCATCTCTGTAGTATGCTGATTTTAAGTCCTTTGGGTATAGGCCAAGGAGTGGGATAGTTGAGTCAAATGGTGGATCCATTCCAAGTTTTCTAAGGAATCTCCACACTGCTTTCCAGAGTGGCTGCACCAATTTGCAACCCCACCAGCAATATATGAGTGTACCTTTTCCCCCCACATCTCCCCAACACCTATTGTTGCTTGTATTCTTGATAATAGACATTCTAATTGGGGTGAGATGAAATCTTAGGGTAGTTTTGATTTGCATTTCCCTATTGTTAGAGATGTTGAACATTTTTTCATGTATCTGTTGATTGCTTGTAGATCTTCTGTGAAGTGTTTGTTCATTTATCTTTTAATGAGTGAAAGTAGAAAGGAATCCTAATATAGTTTTTCCAACATAACTTAACACTGTCTCTAGTGGGCATGAATTATTTTGTGGCCTCTCAGCATCTGTTTCTTTCCACGATATCCCTATGGACAGTCACTCCCACCCATATGCTCTCCATGAGAGTGTGGGTGGGGGCCAGACAAGGCTCAGAGCCTATGACCCAGGCCTGAGGCAATCAGCTTATCTTGCTCCCCTGACCACAGAGAGTTTTTTCCTGAGAATCTTTGCCAGACGTCTGTCATTATTGGCTGAACTGGGATGTGAGGCCTTGAGCTCATGCTACTGCATTGTCTCTGAAAACAGAGCCAATAGCCTGGAAGGTGGAGCCAAAAGGATAAAAGAAACAGTCTAGATTTCACAATTTGAGATTTGAAAACAGTTGTGTCTGAAGCCAACAACATTCCTGAAATTCTGCTTTTGCAATGCTGCAATGGAATCAGGACCTCAGGCATGCTAGACGGGTGCTCTGCCACGGAGTTGCATCCCCAGCTCGCAAGTTTTTAATGCATTAGCAGCTACATTCTGATTTTTGCTTAAGCCTATGTGGGTAGGCTGCTTTGCAGTTTGCCTCTGCAGAGTCCTGATATACTTCTAGCTCCACTTTCCTCAATGTTACAATGATCTAGGCTTATTTCATTCTGTCTTTCTTAGTGTGTCTGTCTCTGTCTCCCTTTCATTTTCCCGTTTCTAGCTTTCTTCCCTCCCCCTCAGCTTTTTTTCTCTCTACCTTCAGGAAACTTTAAAAGCAAGTGTAAAAGGTAGTGCTGAGACTTTTCATTGTGATGCAGCCGAAAGGAAAGTGTCATGTATTTGCCTAAAAAAAATAAAAGCTTCCTCTGATGAGTTGAGAGATCTGTTAGATCTGTCCTAATTTTACTGATCATTCTTCTGGCACTGCTGTTTATAGGTAGGAGATTTCTGGCTCTGATGAGGAAATGTTTTTGTCAGCTAGGTTCATAAAATATGAATGAGCTCAGAATGGAGGAGAGTATTCATGATTGGTTGTTCTGAATGGGCGTGTTTAGATGAAACTTGGGAATTGTGAAGTCTTTAACAATCAGAAGACAGCGATTGTTACCAAAAAAACTGGTTTATCTAGCAGAGTAAGATAATAGAATATAGGCTCCACGAGGTCAAGGATTTTACTTCGTTTAAACTCTTCAAGTATTCAACACCTAGAAGGAACTCAATAAATACTGAATAAATAAATAAATAAATGAATTAATAATGACTCGTGTATTTTTGCTAATGAAGTTCACTTAATACTTGGATCACCGTATGTGTGTTTGTGATTTTAAGGCATTCAAATAAACTGTATTCTGTCTGGTTATTTTGTTAATTAAATGTGGGAGGATATCACTTGAAATGTGTTTTCATCATTACATCATTACCCGATTTCTCGGTTTTTCCCTTTTCCCTGTCATCTCAGAGGTGCTTGTCCTTTGGATGTCAAGTTCAGCTGTTCCTATGGTGAGATGTCTCTCTCCCTGCAAATGTCTCATTCTTTCTCCTTGCAAATATCTTAGCTGGAATAATTAGTTAGCTATCCCCCCAGATTCTGAATTTCTGTGTATCTAAATGATGTTTCAGATAAATTTCACCGGGATAGTTTAAGATGTAACATGTATAGAGATAAAATATTTCCCACCCTTTTCAAACTACAGAATGCCACTCTCCATCTCAGATGGTCCTTTAATCCTTCTCTTTCTAGAACCATAGGCAGGAGACACTTCTCCAAAGCTGTATCAAACTATTATCTCCTGTTTGAATTCTATTCCAAGTCACTTGGTCCACTTGGGCAAATACACATATGATCTCAAAAGTTTTTGTACCAGGTAGTGATATTTCTTATGGATGACTGTCCCTGGATTTGCATTTGCATTGAGGGACTTGCATGTTTAGCTGATAATGTGTTTACACAGTCAGTGCTTCTTAGGGCCAGAAGCACAACAAATGTTTGTATAGTTCTCTTTTGCGGAAAGCTATTCTTTACAAAGGAACATGCAGGTAGCACTTTTGCAGAGTGCATTTTTCATCCACTTGAATGACATATTTTATAAAGTCTTCAGAGGGAGTCTTCACACTGCAGATAAACAATAAAACAGAGTTATTCCCCACAGGGGATTTAAAGTCACAGCCCATTACATTTATTGACAAAGGACAAATTATTCTCTTCATTGTATCCAATTCAGGGAGCCAAGTGATCCAGACTTCTAACTCATATACTTTATCCTCTTTTTCCAAAATTTCTCATAGGAAGTATAAAGTATACCTACTGCATTTTGGGTGATGACCTAATTTTTCATTTTGCTGAATTTCTCATTCAGTATTTCAAGATGAATTCTTAATAGAGAGCTTGCTTACATTCTCGGAAGTATTAGATATTGCTCAGAGTGACTTACACATTAAATGTTTAATATGGTTTACATTGCCCTGCATTGGTAATTGAATCAGCACCACACTTCATTCAATCTTTTTTACTTTTTGAAATCCTACTTTTCCCTTGACAATCGAAAAGCTACATTTAATGAAGTTAAGTGCTTGCACTTGGAAGCGTTAACTTATGTGGCATGATTTAAATTATATATGGCAATTCATTTTCAGAACACTTGTGCTAACTCTTTGGTAGGCAAAAGGAGGAGGGAGGTAAATAGAACTGTCTGAATAATTTAAGCCAGGAACAAACAACAGAATAGATGTAGTGATAGTGAGCAGTGTTACACTTGATCAAGATGAATGTCTCTTTTGATGGGTTCTCTGAACTACATAGTTTATTTCTCTCTGAAATGAAGCCCAAGGTTGTAATAGAGCCAGGGGGCTCATAGATTTCAGATTGACATCTTTTATTCCTCTCTAACTCGACAAAACATTACAGGTCTTGGGATTGATTTTCGCTGCATTCACAAAACTTCAAGGTAGCATCCAACTGGGGAAAGAGAGTCCTTGAGTATCAGGACGTCTAACCAACTACTGCTTGGCAAGTTATTAACTGCCCTGGTGTTAGCTGAAGATACTCTGTAACTGTTTTATTGTTCAACAGATAACATGAGGATAAACTCAGTCACCTGGAATGAACAGGAGGAAGGGAACCACCCATTCACTGGCTGAAAGGGGCATTAAAAATGAAACAGTTTCATGGAAGATAGGTAGTCCTAAATTGAAATATACCTTGTGGAGGGACCAAGTTGGCAAGTTACTCAATTTCTTTTGAAACATTGTTTTCTCACTTACAAACACAAGAATGATGTCTTGTTTTATTCTAAAATTGTACGCAATCTCAATACATATATGCAGAAGTCTGGATACATAAATGCATATTTATCCTGTCTCATATCTGCAGCTTGAGAAACATTTAAATGCAAAAGTTCTTGTCCTTTCTTTTCTATCTTTTTCCTTTTTCTTTCTTTCTTTTTTTTTGGTACCAGGGATTGAACTCAGGGATGCTCACCTACTGAGCCACATCCCAGTCCTATTTTATATTTTATTTAGGGACAGAGTCTCGCTGAGTTACTTAGCACCTTGCTGAGGTTGGCTTTGAACTTACTATCCTTCTGCCTCAGACGCCCAAGCCGCTGGGATTACAGGTATGTGCCACTGCACCCAGCTCCCCCTGTTTTCTTATAATCATCCTATGCACAGGAATGTATGTAAGGTTTATAAAGTTGGTGGCAAAACAAATCTTTCTCTAAGTTTTATAGAATGCCCTCTGTGTTAGTCAGCAGCTTTGTGTTACTATAACAAATACCTGAGAGGATCAGCTTATAAGAGAAAAAATGTTTTTTGACTCACAGTTGTAGAGGTTTCAGTCCTGTTGCTTTTGAATCCATGGTGAGGCAGCACATGATGGAGTGGGGGCTCCCGGTGGGGCAGAACCCTCATCTCATGGCCTCAGAGCCAAAGAAAGGAAGAGGAAGGGGCTACGGTCTCACTGTCCCCTTCAGGGACATGCCCCTAATGACCTACAGACCTCTCTCTCTAGGCCCTACCCACTGCGGGTTCCACCAGCTCCCAGCAGCCACCCTGAGAACCAAGCCTTTAACATGTGGATCTCTGGGAGACTCAAGATCCAAAGTGTAATTCCCTGCAGCTGGTAAGCCTGGTGAGAAGCAGGTGTCGTCTGAAGCTGGATGCCATGGTGGAGCTACGCCAAAGTGGTGAAAGAAATTAGAAAGAGAAATAGGGTCAACCATGGAGAACTTGAAGTTCTGGGCCAACGGAAAATAGGAGCCAGTGAGAAGGTCTGGACAAGGTGTGGGCAATTCCTAGACCAACCTAGAACCCTGAAAAACAGCCAGGAAGAGTCTAGGAAAGTGAGTACTGAGGGGACATGATGTGCTTTGCCAGGGATAGACTGGGGATGTGATATGAAAAGAGGTTCCGAACAGTTTTAGACTGTTAAAAAAATTCAATGTGTTAGAAAAGTATTATTAAAAAGTTCACTGCATTAGAAGAAATCCAGAAGCAGATTCATTTGTAAATAAAATACCTTTTTTTGGTGAGTTAGTATTTTCATTATGTCAAAGTTCTGTTTTGTGACTTTGTTTTTTACTGTATTGGGTTAAAATAACAGCAGCAGCAAGTGTCAATCTCTGTATCCATTTTTGCCTGCCAGACCCAGGTGGATGTAACAAATGCTGAATAATGGGTTGATCATCCCTTCCAAACAGGCTAACCTAGTGATCTATGGCAGAGTCAGTAACATATTATATAATTTCTTGAAATAGTTGTTGAGATCTAGGATCTTTTGTACTTTTTGATTTCTTTGGGGTATTGAGCCTGTCTCTGTCTCCATAAGAGTGGGAGGAAACATGAAATCTGTCCTATTAGCACATTCATGGTATACAGGAAGTGCATTGGGTGGGGGGTGATTGATAGGCCTTTGTGTAAACCTGGTTAATGTGTTGGTGCCCACCCAGTTGCTTCTAGTCTCCATGGGTCAAGGAACTTTTATGCCTGGTTGTGTTTTACTGAGCTTTGTTGCTACTGTGACAAACAGACCTGAAAAGAACAATTTTAGAGAAAGAAAAGTTTATCTGGTGCCCATGGTTTCAGAGGTCTTAGTCCATAGATGGCCAACTCTATTGCTCTGGGTCCAGGTGTGGCAGAATATCATGGCAGAAGGGTGTGGTGGCAGAAAGAAGTTCAGGAGATGGCATTCAGAGAGAGAGCTCCATTCACCAGGAACAAAATATAAACCTCAAAGGAAAACCTTCCAGGATCACGCCTCCTCCAGTTACTCCCCTCCTGCCTATAGTTATTGCCCAGTTGATCCATACCAGTGGATTAATGCCCTGATTAGGCTGAAGTTCTCATAACAATCATTTCACATCTAAACTTTCTTGCCCTGTCTCACACATGAGTTTTTTGGGGGACACCTCATAGCTAAACTGTAGCAAATTTCGACTTTATGATGATACTTTATGAAACATCACACTTTCCCATTTTCTGTCTTCTGAGCAATCCCCTTTTCCCTCCGCAGATACAGTCCATATTGGGTGGTCTGAAACTAGAGCTCAGATTTCCTGCTGTTGGAGACCTCTGCATAGGGGTTGGTGGGTAGGATAATTGTCTTGCTCTGCTAGGATGCTGTTCAGTGTCAGGGAGGTAAAATTTTCCCTTCTAACGGATGGAGACAGCAGGAGCAGTGTATGAAAAAGGTCAGTATTATTATTAAGAATTAAAGATTGTGTTCAATCAAGTAGACTATCATTTCTTCAGAACTACAAAGAAAGAACTATCCCTCTCCCCTTCCAGGTGCTATTGGCACCTATTCTATGTGAATCTCGAGGTTCTGGACTTGAGGAGTGTAGGAGACATTCTGGTAGACCTGCTCTGCTTCAAAATAGAGCATAGATAGCATGATTTTAATCTATTTCTTAAGTTTTTAAATGGAATTCTGATTATTTCCAAGTTGAAAAATAAAATCATTTGAACACTGCCACAGGTGCTTACAAAGAATTGCTAAGAATGGACTTTGGACTTGGAATGGAACCATCATTTTACCCAGTTATCCCACTCCTTGTCATATACTCAGAGGACTTAAAATAAGCACAGTAGGGGCTGGAGCTGTAGCTCAGTGGTCAAGCGCTTGCCTCGCAGGTGCAAGGCACTGGGTTCTATCCTTGGCACTACATAAAAATAAATAAATAAAGATATTGTGTTCACCTACAACTAAAAATATTTTTCAAAAAAATCAGCATATTATAGTGATGCAGCCACATCAATGTGTGTAACAGCTCAATTCACAATAGCTAAGCTATAGAACCAACCTAGGTACCCTTCAACAGAGGCATGTATATAGAAAATGTGGTATATATACACAATAGAATATTACTCAGGCTTAAAGAAGAATGAAATTATGGCATTTGCCAGTAAATGGATGAAACTGGAGACCACCATGCTAAGTGAAATAAGCCAGTCCCCAAAAACCAAGGACTGAAGTTTCTTTCTGATATGCTGTTGCTGACTCACAATAGGTGGAGTACGGTGGTGGGGTAAATGAATTGGACAGAGCAGAGTCAGGGGAACAGAAGGGGAATGGGAAAGACAATAGATGAATCTGACATAACTTTCCTATGTTCATATATAAATACATGACCAGTGCAACTCCATATTATGTACAACCACAAAAATGGGAAGTTATACTCCATGTGTGCATGATATGTCAAAATGCATTCTACTGTCATGTATAACTAAAAAGAAAAAAAAAAAAAGGATGGACTTTGGGTAGGAAAATAGCTGCCTAACTCAGCATCCTTTCTTCTCTTCCTAGAAGCCATCCCCCAAATCCAGAAAAACGTAAAAGATACAAACAGCATTTGTTTGATCACATCTGGAAAGAGATCAAAAATATTTGTAGAATTTTAAGAGCACCTGAGTTCCTGCAAAAAACATGTGGGAATAAAAAGAGGAGAGGAGAAAGCCCAGTCCTGTCCATGCCCAGAAAAGATCAATATAATATACTTCTTGAAGGTAGAGGGCACAGTGTGAAAGGCAGAGTATTATTCCCTTGTGCAGTGTTTTAGCTCAGAGTTAAGGGTGCGAGGTAACAGCAGAGCCGCCAGACCATAGACTGGTTCAGGGACACAGAGTGGGGCTCCTTGAAGAACCACCCAAAATTCCCATTGTCCTTGAAGCTGGTTTGAGTGTGTGTGTGTGTGTATGGGGGGGCAGAGAAAGAGAGAGATAAGGGAGAGGGGAGAGAGGAGAGAGATGGAGAGATGAGGAGAGGAGAGGGAAGAAAGAGAAGAAAAGAGGAGAGAGGAGAGAAGAGAGAAGAGAGAAGGAAGAGAAGAGAGAACAGGAGAGAGGAAAGAAAAGAGAGAGAAGAGAGAGATGAATAAGCAACCAACCATTGCATAGTCTGTTAATGGTGCCAGTGCTAATGGATTGGTCAATGATTCTCATTTGAAATGGAACAGATTTTTATGTCAAAGATTAGTTTTGGTGACTGCTCAGAAAGAAGCATCATCCAGCTTATCAATGTGCCCTCAGTTGCAGAAATGAAGATTTGAAGATCCCCAGGAGCGGACTTGATAATGGTGATGATACTTGCCAACAGCCTGAGTCTTCAGCCTTACTCAGATCTGGGAATTAGGATACAATTAAAAGTAAAAATGCAGGGAGGCAATTACTAAATATTAGTGAACAGTTAGAGTTTCATTTACCAGTGTTGCTTCATAATTGATAAATCCAGTTATTTACATTGAACTCTGTGCCATGAGAGAGGCAGTAAAAGAAAGGCTTTGTAGAGAAAGCAGTTTACTTTTTATTCTGATATTGGGAGTGAAAGTATAGTTTACACTGTCACAATCTTTTCAGTAATAGTAACAATAGTAGATAACGTTTAATCTGCTTATTGTATGGTTGGGTATTGTGCTAGAAACACAGACATTTTCCCATGCAGTCTTTCCAAGAACTTAATGATGTAAGTTATATTATTGTCAGAAAACCTGAAGAACTACTTCTTGTTACAAAGGGTAGGTCTGATGTTGAAGCCCATTCTCTTTGAACTCAGCTAACTACGTCAAGAACTAATACTCCATCTTCATGAGCTTCTCTCTTTCCCTCATTTGCAATGCCACTCAATGTAGGGGGTTGTCATAGTTTGAACGAGGTATCCCCACAAAGCTCCTATTAATGCAGGACTGTTCAGAGGTGAAATGATCGGACTGTGAGAGCTATAACATAATCAGTCCATCCTAGTTTGAATACACTGACGGTAGGGACTGTAGGCAGGGGGTGTGGCTGGAGGAAGTGGGTCACTGGGGGTGCCTTGGAAGGGTTGTCCTTCCTGTGGCCCCTTCCCCCTCTCTGCTCCCTTGCTCCACATGAGCTGAGCAACTTTCCTCCACTGAGCCCTTCCCTCATGATGGTCATGCTGTCTCTTTGGGCTCAGAGCAATGGAGTCAGCCATCTATAGACTGAGACCTCTGAACTCTTGAACCCCAAAGAAACATTTTTTTCCTGTAAGTTGGGTATTTTGGTCATAGGGATGCAAAAGCTGATCACAACAAGGGTGAATCCATGTGGTATCTTATTTCCGTCAGTGGAAGAGAGGTTCTAGAGAGTTGTTCTGGTATTCTGTCATTGTAATAGCTACAGATTAGGTTGGGAGGTAGGCATCCCAAGAATGCATTGCACACAGGTAAGGAAAAAGGGAAGATCAGAGATACAGGGCCAGATAACACAGAGATGAAGACTTCAGGACTAAAACCTCTGACAAGATTTGAGTAAAAGGATTCTGACAACTTATCAGACCTGTGGTGAATCAGCTCAGCAACCAGATTCATTAATATTCAAAGCCATTTGAGGTTAAGAACTGCTTAATTCTGTGCTAGATTGGAAGGGATTTAATCCCAGTGCCTAAGGTAGGGACAGAACCTACTAATGGAAACTAAATAATTGTTAAATATGTGATGAAAATATCACATAGATCATTACTGAGTCTTTGTTTCTTAGGGAACTCTCACCTCCAGGAAGCTGCCTAAATAGGGAAGAAACAAGATCATTGAAAAGCAGGGAAACATTCTGGTCACACCAGGTGCATGTGGATTAGTGGAATCCATTTATTCATTCAACATGTATTTACTGATACCTACCTACTAAGTGCCAGGCAAGGTATAGAGAAGTCGTGAGTGGAAAACAGTCTCTGATTTGAAGGAGTTTACCCTCTTGTTGGAGGAGATGCTTCTAAAATTAGTACATGTAAAATGAGAAAATGATAACCATAACAGGAGCTGGGAAGGAGCGGAGGTTGGTGCCATATGAGCCTGTCATAGAGGGAATGGCCTCATCTGGGAAGGCTGAGCTCAGAAATGAAGAATTAAACTGATTTCTGAAGCGAGAGTGGGAAGTAACTGGCAAAGAAGCTTGGTGAAAAGCCTTCTAGGCAGAGCAAACAGCCCGTTAGATTGAACCATATAAAATTGCTGCCTTTAAAGGTCAGCAATCATTGAATATCAACGATTTCACACGGTTGACTTATTTATGAGTGTTATGCACACAGGCAGCGTCCAGAGCACTGTGGCTCATAGTAAGGTAATTTATATGCTTCCTGCACTCATATGTCTTAAAGTCCAGATGGGACAGCCTGGAAAGGATAAACAAAATTGGAGATGATAAAATAAGAAAGATCGCAAGGGTTTGAGAGCTCTTTTGGAGAGGAAGAGTTCTCGAGAAGCTTTGCTTCTGCTTTGGATGCTGTTCAATGCAGGTGGTTTTACTGCTCCTTACTTCCCATCAAGGGCATGGGGTAGAGACTTGGGGTGAATCTGCAGTGGCCAGTCCTTGGCCCTTACTTATTCCTTGTTCATGGAAGCCACTGTGCTGAAATAAGCCTTATAAGCCTGCCTTACCGGCTGTGTCCACACAGAGTCCCATTGATAGTGAGATTAGTGTAGACCAAATGACATGGTCACTCAAGGGTTAGATTAGGTAGTCATTTTCTTCTAAATGGAAGGGGTTGGGGCTGGTTGTTTAGGAAATTATATGGGATTAGGGATCAAAGGGAACTCATCTAGTACAATCAGGGAAATTTTCTCTTCCTCACAAATAAGGAAATGAAGAATCAAAGAGAGACGTGTGTATGCTAACTGAGGATGTATATAGTCTTGCTTTCCTTCTGAGATACAGGATTTACATTATGGTTGTCTATTTGATACTCTTAATATGCCATTAACTCTATTTTTGATGATATATTAGGTGAAGGATCAGGGAAGAGAAAGAGAACTTTGAGCTTCTGTGGGAAGGGGTGGAAAGTGTGCTGGTTGCTGTATACTTTGGTCCCCTCAAAGAAAGTCAAGTTTTTTCTAGTTTTTTTGGCTTAATAATATAAGAAAAATGAGTTAAAACTAACTCAAGTTTTAAAAAATTATCCCATTTATCTGTAGTTTTCTTCTCAAAGCCATCATTTCTGAAATCAAATTTTTTATATTCTTGACTTTAGTCTTGGTAAGGGGTCGGTAATCAAGGGATCCGATGTGTCAGTCAACATGCTGAAAGCTCCTATTTCCCAAAGACTTCCCTTCCAATGTTAGAATGATGCTCACATTTACATCAGACAGCCCTGCCGTTATGCTCTGCACAGCTCCAGGAACAGTCTGCAGGAGCCAGCTACACCTGGTCTCTTTCCACCTCCCTCACTTCTGCCTTCACCCTGACCTGGCAGTGAGCTAAGAGGTGGACAATTGCCTGCTTTCCTCTGAGGCCCCGTAATAAGCCACCTTATTATCTCCCCCACCTGCAAAACGATGAAGGATGCTACTGTTTCAAATGCAATTTTCATTTTTTTAATAACATATAACAAACAGCAAGCCTGGATAAAAATTCACATGGGAAGAAGATGTGTGAGCAGAAGAAAGAGACCAGCTATGTCTTCTTATTCTTTTCCAATCAGAGTAATTTAGATGGTGGTCATGTTCATCATTGTCATCATAGAAATAATAGTGGCCGCCATTTAGTCTTTATTGAATAATTACTGTGCGCTAGGACTATGCTAAAGCGCTTTGCATGGAATATCTTCCTGAAGTTTTACCACCAAGTTTACAAAATAGATACTTTTTATGGTTTAGGTATGAAGCTCATGTGTAAGATAATGCAAGAATGTTCAGAGGGGAAATGATTAGATCATGAGAGATAGAGCCGAATTAGTGGATTAATTCCCTGAGAGAGATTAACTGGGTGGCTACGGTAGGGGACGGAGTGTGGCTAGAGAAGATGGGTCACTGGGGATCTGCCTTTGGAGTTTATATTTTGCCTCTGTGCTTCCTGGTGGCCATGTCCTGAGCCTTCCTCCACCACGCCCTTCTGTCCTTCTGCCAAGATGTTCCATCTCATCTGGGGCCCAGAGCGATGGAAGCACCCACCTCTTGACCAGAACCTCTGAAACTATGAGCCAGAATAAACTTTTCCTTTTCTAAGTTATTTTTATCAGGTCCTTTGGTCACAGTGATGCAAAAACTGACTAAAGCAATTCTGTAAATGATCCCAGGATTACACAGAGAAGTGAAGAACTTACCTGAGGTGACGTGTAAGAGGAGGTGGCATGTGGTCCACAGAGCCTGCAGTTCAACCATGTCATATCATTCAGCCTGGCCTTTGGAATGGAAACACTAGCATCCCTTGTTAAGTAGGCAGATCCTTGAGCTGTGCCATCAGCACACAAAGCTAGTGCGGGAGGTGAGGCCTGAGGCTCTTAGCTGCTCTGGTGGTTCTGATGTACACTGCAGTTTCAAAAGTAATTCATTTCATAAGCAGTAGAGAAAGCACAGTTTTTAGCTGATTTTTAACCCACAGAAGTCTGTCGACATGGTTATAAGTAAGTGGTAGCCCCAAATTTAAAAATGACAATCTTCGTTCAGATGATCATGTTTATGTGTAGTGTGTTATAGCCCACTCATCCCTCAGAGGATAGGAAGCAGCTGATTCAGAACTAGAGAACACACCACACACACACACACACACACACAGACACACACACACACACACACACACACACACACACACACACACATGGTTACCTCTCCTTGAGGGAAGGATCAGAGCTGCTTGGAGCTCACTCCTTTTTTTCTCTCTTCAGCGACTCTGACGGATTCTTCTGTGAGTCAGACTGTTTCTGATTAACTTCAACACAGGGCCACAGCAGATGCCTCCTCAGTGAGGATCACTTGCTTGCCTGGATTCACATTGTGGTCTTCCTCTTCTGTAAATGGAAGAAGGGCATGGTGAGAGGCCCAGTTGGAAACAGCTGCTCATGCTGCAGAGGCTGAACCTTTCCCTCTGTGGGGAAGATACATCTCTTGCAGTTGTTCTCGAGCTTCAGCATGCATCCACATCTCTGGGAGGGTTGGTGAATGAGCGTGCTGGGCCTTGCCACCGGGTTTCTGGTTCTGTAGGTTTGGGTTGAGGATTAGCTTGTGCATATTTAACACATCCTTATGAGATGCTGATGCTGTTGGTCTGGGTACCAGATTTTGAGAATCACATCTCTGTAGTTTAAATAGAAGGATGGTAGGTGGTGGTTCTGGGGGATAGTTTTCTCTTAAAGAAGACTTAAATTCTGTGATTAAGAATAGAAGAGTAGGCCATCCATCCATCCTGTCTTAGACATCACCAAATAGGGATAAGCATTTGAGCACTTTACCACTAAAGCTATCCTGAGGAGTGGAATAGTTTGTTAGTTGAGGGAAGTTACTCTGGAATCAGAAATGGTTTCATATACATTCTTTTTTAAAATTATTATTATTTTGGTACTGGGATTTGAACTCAGGGGCACTTGACCACGGAGCTACACCCCCAGCCATACTTTGTATTCTATTTAGAGACAGGTTCTCACCGAGTTGCTTAGTGCCTGCTTTTGCTGAGACTGACTTTGAACTCACCATCCTCTTGTCTCAGCCTCCCAAGCCACTGGGATTACAGGCATGGGTCACTGTGCCTGGTTTCATATGTATTCTTAAGGTGAATGAACTAACGTCTCTGAGCCTCTTTGCCTTTTTCTTTCTTTCTTTCTTTCTTTCTTTCTTTCTTTCTTTCTTTCTTTCTTTCTTTCTTTCTTTCGAGTTTCTACATTCATAAACCAATAACAGCAAAAATACTTACCCTGTAGGGCTGGAGATCTGTTTGTCCCTCCAGGTTCATTTCCCTGCTTTTCCATTTAGCACGGTGGCCCAGGAGGATGACCTGTCACCTTATCCTTGCTTTCCAACTGGGTTCAGCCCCTAGGTAGCACCAGGAGGGGATCTAAAAGCTGAAGGAAAATGAAGTAGAGGGTTTGTTGTCCTCTGCTCACTTCCTGTGGGGTCACCACAGTTGGTTGTGTTCCTCTCAGAAAGACTGTCTTGCTGGTAAGTGCTCTCTTCCTGCCAGGTCTCCTCTCCCTGACTTCTTGGAATACTGCTTGACCTTCGGTCTCTTCCGTCTAGGGATGGTGAAGACTACTGGAATTAATTTCATGCATGATTCTTTGCTCATTTCCTTTAACCCAGCTGCTGTCTCATGAATAATAGCTTTGTGAAAACCCATTCAACTGTCCTCCTGATTGATGCTGGGATCTTGACAGCTAAAATCGTGATGAGGATAAATGGCAAGGATGTAGACAATGCCCTAGGCCCCATGCTGTCAACTAGTGAGTGCCCAATAATTTGAATCATTATCATTGTTGCTTTGTAATATGTGACCTAAATTGTCCTGATGGTTGTCTGTGTCTGTGGTACCTATCCATACATGAACAGCTCATTAATAACCTTTTGTTTCTTCAGGTACCACTTAAATTATCTGGACTATCTTCTTCATTTTCTTCAGTCCTGGGTAAAATTGCATTTCTGATTTTTGTCATTTGTCTTTGTCCATTTTCTGTTGCTATAACAAAATATCTGAGACTGAGTAATTTATAAAGA
This sequence comes from Sciurus carolinensis, assembly GCF_902686445.1. NCBI lineage: Eukaryota > Metazoa > Chordata > Mammalia > Rodentia > Sciuridae > Sciurus > Sciurus carolinensis. Next base: position 18,975,348 of record NC_062231.1, on the reverse strand, counting down.
AAAAAAATTTCATATGGTTCTGGAGACTGTACAAGACTGAGGGCCTTCTTGCTGATGAAGAGTCCCGAGGTGACACAGGGCATCACATGGCAAGACAGAGCCAAACTGGCTTCATAATAGACTCACTCTTGCAATGACTCATTAACCAATTAACTCATTCATCCATTCGTGGGTTAATCTAGGATCTGTCCTTATGACCTGATCACCTCTTAAAAGTTCCACCTATCTCTTCTCTTACTATCTAACAATACCAAAGATAACGGGTACATGGCAAGGTGGAAAGGAAGAGGGAATCTCAGTCTTTGATGTCATTGAGGAGCTGATGTACTGGTTCCAAACAAACTGTCTCTTTTCTTTTTAAATGAGAAAATTAAACCCCAAGTGTGTAGGTCACAGTTGTTAGGCTCTTTTGCTGCCTGCCAGAAAATGGAATCATGGCATTATTTTCAGTAAGAAATTGAACCAAGTCTCATCAGGGTTATTAGAAAACACTCAATGGAGTAATAGGGGTTTTGCTTTGAGAAATGGGTGCTACTTTTAAAAAAAATGCACCAAGTTTCTACACTTTATCAGTATCCCCTCGGATTAGTTGGCTTTCTGCCACTGTGACAAAATCCCTGAGATAAATAACTTACAAGGAGGAAAGGTTTGTTCTGGCTCACAGTTTCAGGTTTTTGTCCATGATCCATTTGCTCTGTTTGGGCCCGTGGTAAGGAAGCACGTCACGGTGGGGGCATATGGCAGAGGAAACTGCTCACTTCAGGGCAAATGGGAGACAACGAGAGGCAGGAAGGGATGGGTTCCAATATCTCCATCAAGGGTATTCCTCCAGATGACCTGACTTCTTTCCACCAGCCTCAGCTTTTAAAGTTTCCACTACCTCCCAGTAGTTTCACAGGCTGAGGACAAAGCCCCCAACACAGGAGCCTTTGGGGGACAATTATTCAAACCATAGCACCCACGATGACCAATTTCCTAAACAAAGACTTTTTCAGTCTTGGTCATTGCTGTATCCAACATGTCCTCCACAGTGCTTGTTACAGACTTGATAATCTGTAAACAAGTGTTTACTTATTGAATATGCATAGCGTGTGCTTAGTAAAGATTGCGACTGATTACATTTACCAGCCAGGACATGAGGACAGTATTGCTGGGGTTGTTTCATATTTATTGCCAATATCCATGAACCGAGACCTTAGAGGGAAGACAGCAGAAGGGTGCTGCCAACTTCTTTGTCTGTATAGGACATAGGACAACATCCAGGGAGGGGTAGGCTCTCAGAAACTTGCGTAAGCAAATCAAGACGTGAATGTGAATAAGGAAGTGTTTAGTCTCTAAGTGGAGCAGTATTGATTCAGAAGTCCTTCACATCTCTAAAGACACATTGTGCCTTTCATTGTTTTTCCACATTTATTCAAATTTAGAAAACTGAGAGCATAGAAAGATCTGCAGAATAAGATACAATGACCCATAATCCTGTCATCTAGACTTAAACAATTTCTGGGTGCCTTTGATGGACATTCATTTCCCATCAGCAGTAACTTCTTTCTAGAGCCTTTTTCTGCTGATGTTTTTCTGCAACCCTGATTGGTAATTGTGACTGACTTTCTAAATCTTCTCTGCTAAGCCATGATAATGAACGATACTTAAAGTTGTCATTTCTGCTTTAATTTGCAAACCTTTAGAGCATTTGGTTCCTTTCCCTGCATTCTTGATATTGTAATTTGCAACAACAGGTCCTTATTGTGAAAGTAGTTTATTTAAAGAAGCCTCATTTACTGTTCCTCTGGGTATGTTATTACTGTACAATACATTTGAGCTTTATTATCCTTGTCCTCTTTTGACATACATGCACAAGAGCTGATAATTTTAGTGTGCTATTAATACTATTAAATTGTATTACATGTTTTATTTGGTGGATGTGTTATTACAGTTACCTTTCAAATTTATATCTTTAATCTCAAAAATTAACTAGCATTCATATTTTTAAAATGCTTAAAAAATGCCAACACGGTAATTAAAAATATAAATAAACCAAAACCAAGGGATTTTGAAGGACTTTATAACCTAATAATGGTAGGGGAAAGAGGAACCAACTGAGGGAAGTTGTTCTAGGAGACTAATCCTCATAGTATATAGGTATATAGCTGGTTTCCTTTATAATTCATGTGGGCCTTCCTTTGCTGGTAGATGATCCGTGAGAAGTGGGAGAGTAACTTGACTTTGATGTTGGCTATATAAATCCTATTCTTATCCAGCCCTTATCTCCTGATAAGTCCCTTCCTTTTATTTTGAATGCACATCTGTGAAGCATTTTGTGTTTTGTTTCTGAAGCTCATTCATGCACTCAGCCATGTTTATTCAACATGGAGTCATTAGGTGTCTCCTTTGCTGGGAATAAAAAGGAGAGCCAGGCACCCTGGTTGCAATGGTGGACAGAATCCCAAGGTCACCCTTCTCTTGGGTCTTGCCACCAAGCGGAGGGAGGCAGGGGTGTGTTAACACTCACCATAGTGATAGGTCTGTGATTACAAATGGGTGCTGTTGCGGGGAAGAAGAGGATCACAGGCCAATGAGAAGGTAAACAGAGGGTCCAGAGCTAGACTGGTGACGACTTGGGGCTCAAGATCAAAGGAGATTCAGTGAGGAAGTGAAATTGGGGCTGAGGGTTGAGGATGCTTGTAGGTAAAAATTAAAGGGTGGCAAGGTGGTAGATGGCAGTGGGAAAGGGCTGCAGAGAGCAGAAGCAAATTGAAGGCCTGTGTCTGAAGAGAATGTGGAATGGGCATGGGCTCTGAAAGAAAGACGTGGCCGGAACTCAGAAAGCAAGAAAGAGTTGATGCTAGCTAGACATGGCCAGACAGGGATGTGGATCTCAGACTCTGCAAAGCCAGGAAGGTCCCGTCAAAGATTTAAGGGGTGGGGGCGTGGTTCAGTGATAGAATGCTCACCTAGCATGCGTGATGCCCTGGGTTCACTCCCCAGTCCTGGGAACCAATTATGCATATCCTAAAAGTAATGGAAGGAAGTTGCAGGGAGCTTTGATCCATTTTTTCCCATAACCCATTTCCCTTTGCTTATTTTCTTTTACAAAGAAAATATACATAAATGACTCATGGTTCTAATTGGGATATTATAATAATTAGTTCTTATGTCAACTTGGCTGGGTCACAGTGTCCAGATATTTGGTTATGCTTTATTCTAAATGGTTCTAGGAAGGTGGATCAACATTTGAATTGATAGAATTCAAGTGAAGCAGATTGTCTTCTATAATGTGAGTGGGCCTCATCTAATTGGTTGAAGGCTTGAATAGAACAAAAGACTTCCCAGGGCAAGAAGAAATTCCACTGCAGACAGCCCGTGGACTTGAAATGCATTATCAGCTCTTCCCTGGGTCTGTAGCTTGCCCATCACCCTGCAGATTTTGGACTGGCTGGTCTCTATAAGTGCATAAGCCAAATTATTAAATATGTTTCTTTATATGCATACCCAAATATCGGTAACACTACCTCCTTGAAGTGGAGAATGCATTTTACTCATCTCTGCATGTTCTTGGAACTAACTACATTGTAAATGGTGACTGGCATTTCTGTTCAGAGAACTGGCACTTTTGTAAGAATACTTACACAGGATGTCATTTATGCCATACCTAAAATATAGCAAAACTTATCCACATAGTTTAACTTAAAAAGTCACTTTCAAAAATTTGCCTAGACCTGGATTCATGCAAGTTAAATAAATGTTCTCACATGCATTCTCTGAATCCTTAAGATGTTGTTATCTTTTGTGACAAAGTTGGATATCATCAAATTTTCAAAAACCTTTTTGTGGAGCCTCTTCTTGGATTTATGTTCTTGGGACTTGATTTGGGTATCATTAGAAAAAATATTTATTGAGGCAAATAAGGGTAAATCATTTCACTCTTTCTACACTGAAGTCTATATATATCTGAATTTGGTTAATTCAGCATGGAGGGAAATGTTTTATTTTTTGACTTGCTTAACTTAGAGCTGATGAGTTCTTTGACCAAACCCTTTAGTATCTTGGTCTTTGTTTTGAAGAGATTTTACTATGGTTAGGGTTAAAAAGACACATTCGGGAGATTTAAGGATTATGTGGGAAGTTGCTAAAATGTTTATACATAGTAGAAAAAAATCAGCATTATCTACAAGAGTCCCTCAAAATGTGTTCCATGACTTGACCAGTCTGCAGAATGACCAGTCTGCAGAAAAATTGAGAAATTGAGAAACTGAGAGGAAGGATCAAAAAACTTTTAGAGCATTTGAAAAGAGTGGCATATACTGATGTAATTTATTATATGCATTCTAAATGCCTTTTAAAATACACTTTTGTAGTACTTAATTTTAGTTGGGTTTACAAAGTTACTGACCTATAACAAATTGGAGATGAAGATAATTCAACAAAGAAGTAACAACCTAGTTAATTGTCACAGCTAGTTTGAGAAGCACCGGTCTAGCCTGGTGGAGAAACTGTTCTTGGGAAAGAGCAGTTGATTAGAGATCAGCTAGGGGAGCAAGCTGTCATCTTTGAGGAAGAAACATCATAAGCAAGGACTCAGAGACAGCACTTGGTGTGTGGTGTAGTGGCCAGTGTGCAGACTGCCAGGTGGAGCAAGGGAGGGAGGGTGGAGGAGGCCCCAGAACCCCCTTGTATGGCTTTTATGGAAACTGGCCTTGTCAACTTGTGTTTTTCGTCAGATGGCAAAGGCCTGTGAGGAGCAGCGTTAGGAGGCCTGGCCAAATTGTGTTACCCTTTGGGATTGGTTCCAGCTGTGTACCAATTGCTCCATGAGCTTTATTGGTCCATTTCTAAACAGGAGTGTTAGTCTGAAGGTTGATGATTCCTCAAATGGTCATGAGAGTCTGTTACTTGGCAGAGGAAACTCTAATTAAAATGTTTACCAGAAGCCAAAGCTAATTCACTGTTTACAAGAGACAACTTCCATTGCCTCCCCTCCCCTCCTATCCTGGATGAAATAAAGAACACTGTTTGCTTTGATTTCTTCTAGGAATAGAGGACACTCGTCCATTCAAACTCTTGCCAGATATGTATTCTTTATAGTTTGTCCATCATTATGGGTTATTAAAATGATGAGTTTCCTGGCAAGTATCTTTCCTAGTCTCTCAAGAGGTTCAGAGGTCATGTTCTATTTTCAAAAGCAAAATGTTCCATTCTTACAAAGAGAGTGCTTGAAAAGCAGCTGGGACTGATACATTTATGAAAATGCTAGATACATATTAATGATGAGACATAGTTTATAAATTATTGAAGTGCCCATTGACCAAAGCAGAGTAGTGTCCCTTCTGTTTCCTGGTGAATTGTGAATGTATCACATTTTAAACAAATTTGAATCAGGTGAAGTTTAGTTTGCAACATGCAGAGGATGATGCACAAAGACTTCTTTTGGTTGGTCTGTTTTGGTTATTGCTATTGTGGATGTCGTAAATGGTTTTTGACTTTCTGTCTGTCTTTCCTTCTACGGTGATGTGATGCCCTGGTCAATACTTTTATTTATTTTAAATTATTATTCTGTTGAAAGCTGTTGAGCTCTTGGGTATTTTTATGAAGGTTTGGTCAGAAGTCTGGATTGTGAAGATGTGAGAACAACTCTCATTTCTGGTTACTCAAGTGGAAGACCCAGGGATGGATGGAGGGACTGATGGATTCATGCATTCTGCCATGCAAGCAAGCAAGCAAAAAACAAAAACAAAAACAAAAATCTAGACCTAGGCCATATAGTTCCTTTAAATCACATTTTTTTGAAGTGGTATTGGTGATTTTAAAAATGTCATTGGTAGTGATAATTTGCAGTTAGGAGTGAGCGTCACCACCTTAAAGCAGAAACACCTGGCATGCCCTTTATAGCACAGATTGCTCTCCTTCTTGCCCCCAACCCCTCCCTGAGTTCCTAATTAAGTAAGGCTGGGTTGGGATCTAAGATTTTGCACTTTTTGCACTCTCAAAAGTGAAGATGGTTCTGACCCGTGAACTCCAGTTGAAAATCATGGATGGGAGGTGAGGTTGACCTTCAGAAATAAGTGGAATTGGGAGAGAGGGAGGGACAAGGCAGTTTAGCTGGAAGCAAAAATTTAAAAACAGGACAATGAGAGGCAGCAAGCTATCTCCCCAACCCCAAATCATAGACTTACGTTTCAGTTAATATCGAAGGTGTGTTCCTTAGAGATGGTACCTGTCAGTGATGCTTTGGTTTGAAATTTTTTCTTTCCTGTTCATGCCATCACCATTTCTTCAACATAACACATGGTGCCTTGTATACAGAGTCTACTCAACATGAGCTTTTTAAACTTGGTTTTGTTCGTTGTTTATCCATCTTTATTTATCCATCTTTAGCTCATCATTTTATTCTTGTGATAGTACCATATTACTAACTGCTAAGTACCATATTATAGGAATAAGAAAAAAAAAAAAAGGTACAAATAACCCAGTGCAGCAATCCACCACTTTTTCTGCAGAGAACCAAATAGTACAACCTTAGACTTTGTGGACCAAGAGAAAAATTGATATTACATAGGCACTTATAGAAGCATTTAAATTGTTGTTATTCTTAACTTAGGTTCTGTACAAAAGGAGGCCTTGGAACAGATCTGGTCACAGGATGATGTTTCTCTCTCATGGGTCTAGTGAAAAGACAAATCTTGATTAAACACACATAAAAGGTCATGACTGGCATTTCTCCAAGAAGAGGCAAGAGGGGTGTTATCTGGTATGGGATGGGAAGTCGGGGCAGATTGCTTCAAGGAAGGGCCATTTGCACCATGTCTTCCAGGTCGAGATTTGGAGTCAAGCAGGTGAGTATTTAGGGGCAAGAGGAGCTGGAGGAACTGAGGAAAGAATGTTGTAGCTGGAGGAAAGCCGTCTGGTGACCAAGGTGGGGTTGGAGAGGAGGTGGGAACTATAGTTTTCAGAGAACCTGAATGGACAGCACAGGCTGGAAACTTCCTTAATAGCGAGATAACTCATGTTTCTGGCAAAGGAATTATAGAAACACATCAAATTGATAAACTGATGGCCTAGGTAACTTTGTGATGAGAAGGAAAAAAAAAATCTGCTAGAAAAAAATCAGTTCATGGGGAACAAGATGGAATGCAGTGAGATTGAGGGCACATTAATTTCATGTTTGTTGAAAGCCAGGCACTGCACCTTAAATGGTTAAAAGCTGAAGAATATGCTATTGTTTTCCTGTTTCCAGAGGAGCAAATAGAGACACAGAGAAATTTAGCAAATTTCCTGAGATTTTACTTTAGTATGTGGTAGAGTTTGGATTCACACCTGTGCACTCTGATTCCCAAACTCATGCTGTTTTATTTCCTCTTCTATTTTTATTGTTTTGAAAAAACATATCAAGACACAAGGATAATAAATAAGTAGGGAGAACTCTGATTTGCTTCTTGCTCAAGTTAGCAAAACATTTTAGCTTTTTAGAAGATGTACATCCAAGATGACAGGTATCTAGCAGATGTGTGATTCTTTTTTTTTTTTTTTTCCATACCTCTCTGGAAGATGTAGTTCAGCATTTCTTATAGAGTTCCCATAAATCTCTGAACTATTCTCCACAGAAAAGATATAAATAAAATGCCAGAACATTGTCCTGAAGAAGTAAAAATGTGAACAATTCTTGACTAATATAATGAGCAGGGTCTGGAGGTGCCCTTGGAGTTTGGCTTGGGCCTTTGTAAGACTTTGTATATTTGCACATACTTTTATCTCTGTACCTTTCTCTATCCCAATAATTCTTTTTTTTTTATTATGTATACAAATGGGATACATGTTGTTTCTCTATTTGTACATGGAATCAAGGCATACCATTTGTGTAATCATACGTTTACATAGGGCAATGATGTTTGATTCATTATTTTTTTCCCTTCCCCCCCACCCCTCCCACCCCTCTTTTCCCTCTATACAGTCCTTCTTTCCTTCATTCTTACCACACACCTTATCCCTAACCCTAAACCTAACCCTAAACATAATGCTAACTCCTCCCACCCCCCCATTATATGTCCTCATCTGCTTATCAGTGAGATCATTCGTCCTTTAGTTTTTTGAGATTGGTTTATCTCACTTAGCATGATATTCTCCAATTTCATCCATTTGCCTGTAAATGCCATAATTTCATCATTCTTCATTGTGGAGTAATATTCCATTGTATATATATGCCACAGTTTCTTTATCCATTCATCAACTGAAGGGCATCTAGGTTGGTTCCACAGTCTGGCTATGGTGAATAGAGCAGCAGTGAACATTGATGTGGCTGTATCTCTGCAGTATGCTGATTTTAAGTCCTTTGGGTATAGGCCAAGGAGTGGGATAGCTGGGTCAAATGGTGTTTCCATTCCAAGCTTTCTGAGGAATCTCCACACTGCTTTCCAGAGTGGTTGCACTAATTTGCAACCCCACCAGCAATGTATGAGTGTTCCTTTTTCACCACATCCTCGCCAACACCTATTGTTGCTTGTGTTCTTGATAATCGCCTTTCTAATTGGGGTGAGATGAAATCTTAGGGTAGTTTTGATTTGCATTTCCCTTATTACTAGGGATGTTGAACATTTTTTCATTTATCTGTTGATCACTTGTACATCTTCTTCTGTGAAGTGTCTGTTCATTTCCTTAGCCCATTTGTTGATTGGATTATTTGTATTCTTGGTGTAGAGTTTTTTGAGTTCTTTATAGATTCTGGAGATTAGCGCTCTATCTGAAGTATGGTTGGCAAAGATATTCTCCCACTCTGTAGGCTCTCTCTTCACATTGCTGATAGTTTCCTTTGCTGAGAGAAAGTTTTTTAGTTTGAATCTATCCCAGTTGTTGATTCTTGCTTTTATTTCTTATGCTATGGGTGTCCTGTTAAGGAAGTCTGATCCTAAGCCAACAAGTTGAAGATTTGGACCTACTTTTTCTTCTATAAGATGCAGGGTCTCTGGTCTAATTCCGAGGTCCTTGATCCATTTTGAGTTGAGTTTTGTGTAGGGTGAGAGATAGGGGTTTAATTTCATTCTGTTGCATATGGTTTTCCAGTTTTCCCAGCACCATTTGTTGAAGAGGCTATCTTTTCTCCATTGCATACTTTTGGACACTTTGTCTAGTATGAGAAAATTGTATTTGGGTTTGTGTCCATGTCCTCTATTCTGTACCATTGAGCTACCTGTCTATTTTGGTACCAATACCATGCTGTTTTTATTACTATTGCTTTGTAGTAGAGTTGAAGATCTGGTATTGCAATACCCCCTGCTTTGCTCTTGCTACTGAGGATTGCTTTAGCTATTCTAGGTTTTTTATTCTTCCAAATGAATTTCATAATTGCTTGCTCTATTTCTGCTAGGTACATCATTGGGATTTTAATTGGAATTGCATTGAATCTGTATAGCACTTTTGGTAGTATGGCCATTTTGACAATATTAATTCTGCCTATCCAGGAACATGAGAGATCTTTCCATCTTCTAAGATTTTCTTTAATTTCTTTCTTTAGTGTTCTGTAGTTCTCATTGTAGAGGTCTTTCACCTCTTTTGTGAGATTGATTCCCAAGTATTTTATTTTTTTCGATGCTATTGTGAATGGGGTAGTTTTCCTAATTTCTCTTTCTGAAGATTCATCACTTATGTATAAAAATGCATTGGATTTATGAGCATTGATCTTGTAACCTGCTACTTTACTGAATTCACTTATGAGTTCTAAAAGTTTTCTGGTGAAATTTCCAGGTTATTCTAAATATATAATCATGTCATCAGCGAACATGGATAGTTTGAGTTCTTCTTTTCCTATTCGTATCCCTTTAATTTCTTTGGTTTGTCTAATTGCTCTGGCTAGAGTCGCAAGGACGATGTTGAATAGAAGTGGTGAAAGAGGGCATCCCTGCCTTGTTCCAGTTTTTAGGGGGAACGCTTTCAGTTTTTTACCATTTAGAATGATATTGGCCGTGGGCTTAGCATAGATGGCCTTTATAATGTTAAGGAATGTTCCCACTACCGCAATTTTTTCTAGTGTTTTGAGCATGAAGGGATGCTGTATTTTATCGAATGCTTTTTCTGCATCTATTGCAATAATCATGTGATTCTTAACTTTAAGTCTGTTGATATGGTGAATTACATTTATTGATTTCCGGATGTTGAAACAACCTTGCATCCCTGGGATAAAACCCACTTGCTTGTGGTGCACTATCTTTTAAATATATTTTTGTATGTGATTTGCTAATATTTTGTTGAGAATTTTTGCATCAATGTTCATTATGGATATTGGTCTGAAATTTTCTTTCCTCGATGTGTCTCTGTCTGGTTTAGGTATCAGGGTGATATAGGCTTCATAGAACGAGTTTGGGAGGGTTCCCTCCTCTTCTATTTCATGGAATACTTTGAGGAATATTGGAATGAGCTCTTCTTTAAAGGTTTTGTAGAACTCGGCTGAGAACCCATCTGGTCCTGGACTTTTCTTTGTTGGTAGGCTTTTGATGACCTCTTCTATTTCATTGCTTGAAATTGGTTTATTTAAGTTTTGTATGTCCTCCTCGTTCAGTTTAGGTAATTCATATGTCTCTAGAAATTTGTTGATGTCTTCGAGGTTTTCTGTTTTGTTGGAGTATAGATTTTCAAAATAGCTTCTAATTATGTTTTGTATTTCACTCGTGTCTGTTGCAATGCTTCCTTGTTCATTCCGAATTTTAGTAATTTGAGTTTTCTCTCTCTTTCTCTTTGTTAGTGTGGCTAAGGGTTTATCAATTTTGTTTATTTTTTCAAAGAACCAACTATTTATTTTGTTAATTTTTCCAATTGTTTCTTTTGTTTCAATTTCGTTGATTTCGGCTCTGATTTTAACTATTTCCTGTCTTCTACTACTTTTGGTATTGGTCTGCTCTTCTTTTTCTAGCGCTTTGAGCTGTAGTGATAAGTCGTTTATTTGTTGATTTCTACTTCTTTTTTTGAATGCACCCCATGAAATAAATCTTCCTCTAAGTATTGCTTTCATAGTGTCCCAGAGATTTTGATATGATGTGTCTTTGTTCTTGTTTACTTCTAAGAATTTTTTTATTTCCCTCCTGATGTCTTCTGTTATCCATTCATCATATAATAGTGTATTATTTAGTCTCCAGGTATTGGAGAAGTTTCTGTTTTTTATTCTGTCATTTATTTCTAATTTCAATCCATTATGATCTGATAGAGTACAAGGTAGTATCTCTATCTTCTTGTATTTGCTAACAGTAGCTTTGTGGCATAAAATATGGTCTATTTTAGAGAAGGATCCATGTACTGCTGAGAAGAAAGTGTATTCGTTCTTTGTTGGATGGTATATTCTATATATGTCCGTTAAGTCTAAATTGCTGATTGTGTTGTTGAGATCTATAGTTTCTTTATTCAATTTTTGTTTGGATGATCTATCCAGTGGTGAGAGAAGTGTGTTAAAATCGCCTAGTATTATTGTGTTGTGGTCTATTTGATTTCTGGAATTGAGAAGGATTTGTTTGACGTACGTGGATGAGCCAATGTTCGGGGCATAGATATTTATGATTGTTATGTCTTGCTGATTTATGCTTCCCTTAAGCAGCATGTAATGTCCTTCTTTATCCCTTCTGACTAGTTTTGGCTTGAAGTCCACATTATCTGAAATGAGGATGGATACTCCAGCTTTTTTGCTGTGTCCGTGTGCATGGTATGTTTTTCCCCATCCTTTCACCTTTAGTCTATGGGTATCTCTTTCTATGAGATGAGTCTCTTGCAGGCAGCATATTATTGGATTTTTCTTTTTAATCCAATCTGCCAGTCTATGTCTTTTGATTGATGAGTTCAGGCCATTAACATTCAGGGTTATTATTGTGATATGATTTGTATTCCCAGTCATTTGACTCATATTTGTTTTTTGACATGATTTGGTTTCTCCTTTATTTGGCTATTCCTTTAGGCTAGCACCTCCTGTTGCTGATTTGCATCGTTATTTTTCATCTCTTCCTCATGGAATATTTTGCTGAGAATGTTCTGTAATGCTGGCTTTCTTTTTGTAAATTCCTTTAGCTTTTGTTTATCATGGAAGGATCTTATTTCATCGTCAAATTTGAAGGTAAGTTTTGCTGGGTATAAGATTCTTGGTTGGCATCCATTTTCTTTCAGGGCTTGGTATATGTTATTCCAGGCCCTTCTAGCTTTTAGGGTCTGGATTGAAAAATCTGCTGATATTCTTATTGGTTTCCCTCTGAATGTAATTGATTCTTTTCTCTTGCGGCCTTTAAAATTCTGTCTTTATTTTGTATGTTAGGTATTTTCATAATAATGTGCTTTGGTGTGGGTCTGTTGTAATTTTGTATATTTGGAGTTCTATAAGCCTCTTGTACTTGATTTTCCATTTCATTCTTCAGATTTGGGAAATTTTCTGATATTATTTCATTGAATAGATTGTTCATTCCTTTGGTTTGTTTCTGTGTGCCTTCCTCAATCCCAATAATTCTTAAATTTGGCCTTTTCATGATATCCCATAATTCTTGTAGATTCTGTTCATGATTTCTTACCATCTTCTCTGTTTGGCCAACTTTGTTTTCAAGATTAAATAATTTGTCTTCAATGTCTGAGGTTCTGTCTTCCAGTTGTTCTATCCTATTGATTATGCTTTCTATGTAGTTTTTAACTTGGTTTATTGTTTCCTTCATTTCAAGTATTTCAGTTTGTTTTTTTTTTCAGTATCTCTAACTCTTTATTGAAATGATCTCTTGCTTCCCGTATTTGGTCTTTTAACTGTTGATTGGTGCGATCATTTAATGCCTGCATTTGCTCTTTCATCTCCTCCTTCAATGCCTGCATTTGCTCTTTCATCTCCTCATTTGCTTCCCTGATCGTTTTAATTATGTACATTCTGAACTCCCTTTCTGACATTTCTTCTGCTGTGCTGTCATTGGGTTTTATTGATATAGTATCTAGGTTTGTTTGGAACATTTTCTTCCCTTGTTTTCTCATATTGGTCAGCTGTCAGTGGGACCCTGAGATATTGCAGATTTCCTCTATTGGCTTATAGTGTCCTGGTAGATTTCCAGTGTATCACCTCCCAGCCTTCAGTAGCCTGAAGTCTTGGAGGAACTTGATAATGCAGTGCTTCCGAAGAAAACTGCCCCTAGCCCCTTACTGGTTCCAGGGCTTGGAGTTGGCTCTGTGTGGGAAGGCTCTCACTGGGGGCCTGCACCGTGCAGCTGGCTGTGTGGGAGGAGCCCACCGCCGGAGTGTGGAAGGCTACCTGGGGAAGACTCTAGCTGCCCTGCCCTGCTCTGATAAGCCACCCCTGTGCCTGCCGCCCAGGCCAAGTTTTGTCCAGTGGGGGAAACTCACCCCGTGACTCTATTTTTATCCAAGTCTCTCAATGCCTCCCCTTCTTGAGTCCTGGGTTCTGGAACCACTGGAGATGCAGTCACCCTCTAGGCCGCCATCTTGGATCACCCCGTGGAAAAAGCCTGTGGCCGGAGTGGGCAGAGCCAACTGGAGAAGTCTCTGGCTGCCCTGCCCTGATCCCAGAGGCTGCTTGCGGATCGAAGCTCTGTTGGCTCAGGGACTTGTGGCTGGCTCTATGTAGAAAGGCTCTCACTGGGCGGTCTGCTCCAAGAAGCTAGCCTTGAAAGGCGCCTCCCACTGCAGGGGTCCAGGCTGCTTGGGGAAGTCCCTGGCTGTCCTGTCCTGGTCCCAGAAGCTGCTTGCGTGCCGGAGTATGCCGCGCTGGCTCCGGGACTTGGAGCTTGTTCTGATCAGAAAGGCTCTCACTAGGGGGCGTGCTCCGAGAACCGGAGAAGCTGGCTGTGTGGGAGGGTCCCAGCGCCGGAGTGCGCAGGGCTGCCTGTGGAAGACTCTAGCTGCCCTGCCCTGTTCCGATAAGCCACCTCTATCTGGGCCTGCCACCCAGGCCAAGCTTTACCCAGTGGGCAGACTCACCCGTGGCTCTATTTAGTCTGAGTCTCTCAATGCCTCCCCTTCTTAACTCCTGGGTTCTGGAGCGACTGGGGATGCAGTCACCCTCTAGTCCGCCATCTTGGATCGCCCCGTGGAAAGAGCCTGCGGCCGGAGTGGGCAGAGCCGCCTGAAGAGGTCTCTGGCTGCCCTGCCATCCCAATAATTCTTAAATTTGGTCTCTTCATGATGTCCCATAGTTCTTGGAAGTTTTATTCATGATTTCTTACCATCTTCACTATTTGGTTAACTTTATTTTCAAGATTAAATATTTTGTCTTCATTGTCGGAGGTTCTGTCTTCCAAGTGATCTAGTCTGTTGGTGATGCTTTCCATTGAGTTTTTTTATTTGGTTTATTGTTTCCTTCATTTCAAGGATTTCTGTTTGTTTGTTTTTGAAATGATCTTTTGCTTCCTGCAGTTGCTCTTTCAACTGCTTATTGGAGTGATCATTCATTGTCTGCATTTGCTCTCTTATCTCATCCTTTACTTCATGAATCATTTTAGTTATGTATATTCTGAACTCCTTTTCTGACATTTCTTATACCATGCTGTCACTGGATTCTATTAACATAGAATCTAGGTTTGTTTGGAACATTTTCTTCCCTTGTTTTTTCATGTTGTTCATGTATCTTCCCCTCTAGCAGTGCAGATCCCCCTATAGGCTTATAGTGACCCTACAGGTTTTCAAAAACTCCTCTTTAAGGGGGAGATCAATATTAGTAGTGCCTGTACAGACAATATACAGCCCTAAACCAAATATCCCCTGTGAAGATGTTAACAATATTGTTATAATAGAAAGAATGAGTTCAATTATTATCTACAGTATAACAGATAGATTTGCAATAAGGTCTGCAGTTTCTAATGGAGGACAAAGAGGATGGGGAGGGGTGTAGGATGTAACTGTTAATGTGATAAGAAAAATGTATATAGAAGTTCTAGATCATAGAAAGAGTGAAAGTGTAATCAAAAGAAGTCAGTTATCATGAGAAAAGGGAGAAAGAGACTGAGGAAACAGGTAAACAAAATGAAAAGAGAGAGCAAGAAAAATAAAGAAATAAAAAGTTAAAAAATTTCAAAAAGGAGGAAAAAAATCTATACTATAACAGTCATATAGTATTCAAACCTCCCAGCCTTCAGTAGCCTGATACATGAAAGGTACTTGACAATAAGCTTCTAGTCTCCAGCAGGTGTCTCAGGATGGGATTTATCCCACCTAAAGATGGGAGCTTCCACTTCCAGGATAATCCAAGATGGCTGCACTGGCTTCCAAATGTGTTGGCAAATGGGGAGTTGCAGCTCTGGTGTGGGCATGGTTGGCCAGGGGTCCTAGAGGCAGGGTATGGTTGGTCTGGTTGAGGCATCCTGGAGGCAGGGTGCAGTCAGTCCATCAAGGGGTCCTGGAGGCAGGGTACAGTCAGTCTGGTGGAGAGATCCTTTAGGCAGGACTTGATCAGTCCAGTTGGGGGTCCTATAGTTCCTGGAACTTGTCTCAAAATGGTGGCAGCCATGTGTAACCTAACCTGAGGGTCCCGTGACAGTGGATTTCCAGGCAGCAGCAGGCAGCTGGTGATGCACTGGTAGCCTGTGGTCGGTCTGCAGGTTACTGGTGGATGATCGGCAGGTGGATCTCAGGCAGTGGGTGGGTAAAAGACAGGCAATGGACAGGCAAGAGGCAGGCAAACGGGCAAATGGCGGACCATAGGCAGCAGTCAGTGAGCAATCTGCACTCAAAAAGTAGTCAATGTGCTGGCAGACTGCAGGTGATCGCAGTGGACAAATGGGTTAAACAGCAGGGGATTGATAAGCATCAAAGACTGCATCACAGAGAAACAGATATCCTCTGCTTGAAACCTGAGTTATGGAGCGACAAGGAATGCAGCCTCCCTCTAGTCCGCCATCTTGGATCCTTGCAGATACTTTTATTCCTGGTGAGATTTTTCATCTTCAGACCAGGGCTTGGCAAAATTTTTATGTAAAGTAACAAGCAGGGAATATTTTTAGCTTTGTGAGATAGTCTCCATTGTAACTACCTCTATTGCTGTTGTATAAGCAGTAGTCACAGACAGTATGTGAATGAAGGAGTACAACTGTATTCCAGGAAAACTTTATTTAAAAAGTGAAGGCAGCAGGACAGATTGACCTGTGGGCTATAGATGTAGACTGAGCTTCAGTGGCAATGGTGGCATTTATGTATAGTTTTGTTTTGGTTCATGTGTCTATAATATCATATATTGTATAATCTTTGCAAATCTCTCTTTGATAAGCTGTCTCTTTACTCTGCTGTGACCTTTCCTAGGGCACACACTGAACTTTATTTACCCGTTGTGTGCCTACAGTACTTAGCAAGCAAAGATTTGATGGTGTTGAAAGATGCAGTGGAAGACTGTATTTTCCAAAACTGGCCAAAGCACTATTTCCAGATCTATATGCCTTTCTAGACCTTTCCACTTCCCTTTCAGAAGAGGATATTCTTCCCCTACTCCTTCAACCTAGCTTGGATTTTTTTTGACTGCTTCAACCAATAGAATGTGGCAGATTCATGCTGCATGATATCAGAGACATCTGGTCATAAAAGGTGAGATATTTTTCTTTTGGCTCTATATCTTTATCTCTTTCATGGCTCACATCCTAGGATCCAAGGCTACACCATGAAAAGCAGCCCAAACTATCCTACATGGAGTGAGTGTGTATGGAGTTGTCCACATGCAGAAAAACTAAGGACCCTCTCCTCCACACACCCACAAAGTGACAGCTCTCACCAATCTCCCGACATGCAAGCAAATAAGCCTTCAGGGCTCCTAGGGAACCAGATCCAGGCAGCTGCCTGTTTTTGTAAATGCAGTTTTTCTGGGACATACCATGTGTACTCATTTATACATTAATTTATACATTATCGGTTACTTTACTATCCTGCAACAGCAGGAATGAGTAGTCCTGACAGACTGCGTTTATGGCCTGCAAAGTCAAGAATACTTATTCTCTGACTCTTTCCAAAACATTTCCTGCCTCCTGCTTCCCAGCCTTTAGGTTTTTCGTTGAGGCACCGGGCATCTGAGCAGAGACAATCATGCTAGCCATGCCCTGCCCGAATTCCTGATCTACAGAATTCACGAACATAAAAACTGGTTGCTTTATAACATGATACTTGAGAATAATTTGTTATGCAGTCGGCATGCCTGGAATACAGGTAAATACATTGTTTAGGAAAATTCAAATTTCTATTGATCAAATTAGCAGGAGATCTAAGCCTACTCTCTTCCCCATTCCTCCATCCCCTAACACACACAAACTGCTGTGGGTTTCACATTCTACTTAAGACTAAGAAACATGACCACATATTTCCCTCTTAGTTTTGGATGTTAGGTTTTATTTTCTTTTACAAAGAAGTTATAGGTGTCTTGATTAGACTTAAGATAACAGAAGCCTTTGCTCATATGGGAGAACTTTTATTTCAACTGCTTTCCCCCAGATCTCCAAAATCGTGCAATCTCATAGCTCAGTTACTCTTGCTTCTTAATCCTTGTATGAATCTCTGATGGACCAATGACAAGATCCAGTCTCACAGCACTGGTAACTCTGGCCATTGTTCTTTCAGATAGAGAAGTCATGAATATCCAGAATCACGTTCTGTATTCTGCCCTTTTGCCATTCATCAAAATGAAAGGTTTTCATGAAAAGAATAAAAGGCCATAAAATAAAATATATTATAATGCTCTCTCTGAAATGTTTTAAGCATTTATTAAAAACAGGGCAGTGTGAGGTGAAAGGTCAGCCAGCAATAATCAATTTCTGTAACACTGATGTGATTCTTATTAAACATTTATCATTGGGGTGTCATTTCAGAAGGCTCTGGAGATCATTTTTCATCTTCCACATATTGCTCCATGGTTGTCAGTTAGTTATCCAGCCACAGGAAACAGAACACCTCGATTTCTCTACAGTCTACAACATTTTATGGACTTGTTTTTCCAAAATTCCAACTTCTGAGAAATTACATAGTGGATGGACATTTATAGCAGACAGATGCTCCCACGGTTTTCTGCAAATTATAAAGGGTATTATTAAGTTCTTTGATTGAAATTTTAACAAAATGTGGAGAAAGTGTATATTGTTTCCTTAGTTTCTCTTATATTAGAAGATTAGAGGGCTTATGAAATTTTTTTTAATTTTTAAATTTTATTAGTTGTTGATGAACCTTTATTTATTATCTGTATGTGGTGCTGAGAATTGAACTCCCTCCCTGTGCTTCACATGTGCTAGACAAGCGCTCTACCATGGAACCACAATCCCAGCCCAAGAAGTAGTCTTATAAAGTTTATTTCCAACCTGTCTTTCCTAATTTAAAGACATGCTAACACTAAAATAAAGGTGAAATGTTTCGTAGCTCTTAACGTGAGTACCGTGATAATACCTAAGTCTAGGTAGGGTGTAAATGATATGATTACAATTGCTCCATGGCTTCAAAGCAATTGGACAAGAGATTTTAAGAGCCATAAAAACGTTCTTTCCCTTTGACTGAGACATTCACTTGCAGGACTCTTTCATAAGAAAATTGATATAGTTTAGAGACGAAGTGTCCTCCAAAAGCTCATGTGTGAGACAATGCAAGAAAGTTTAAAGGTGAAATGCCTGGATTCTTAGGACTGTAACCTAATCAGTACATTAATCCATCAATGGATTAACTAGGTGGAAACTTGTAGGTGGGTAGGACGTGGCTGGGAGAGGTGGGTCACTGGGGAGATGCACCTTTAGGGTATATATTTTGTCCACATTGAGGAGAGTTCTCGCTATGCTTCCTGGTGCCACATCCGGATCTGCTTTTCTCCTCCACATCCTTCCACCATGATGTTCGGCCTTGAATGGAGTTGACCATCTATGGACTGAGACCTCTGAAACCATCAGCCCCCAAATAAATGTGTCCCCTTCTTATTGTTCTTATCAGGTCTTTTGGTTACAGTGATGGAAAAGCTGACTAAAAGAGAAATAATTTCAAACGAAGGGAAAATCACATACAAATATATTTGGGGCGGTATTACACATAGTGTAAAAAATCATGAGCAACTATTCACCAAGAAGATTCCCTCTGGTGACTGTGCTCAAGGGTGGTCTAACCACAGCACCATGAAGCCCGATGCTGTGAGCAGCAGCCAGGGAGGAAGCACTGTTTGACTCGGAGAGTATGTGATAAAAGGAGGCTTCTTGTTATATCTCTAAGTATGTTAAACATGTGCCTCTATAAAAATAAATGCTAGAAGAAAACAGGCAAAAAAAAAAAAAAAAAACAAAAAAACAACTCTTGTCTTTCCTGAGTTTAATTTTTATTTCTATGAGTTGAGCATGGAGGGTTTTGGGGTGTGCATAAGACAGAGATCAAGCAAGACCACTGAGCACAATGCATTCATATGAAACCAAGAAGCTCCGTTTGCTTTGTCCCTTAGGGTTGTCATGAACACTTACATTGCCAATCCGCTGCTGCTTTCATTAACCATGGTGTCCAGTGACTGGTTGGTTCTGTGGTTTGCAGGTAATGGTGGTTGACCACTGGGGGACAGACAACACCGGGGAGAAGAATAAGGACTTCGATCTCACGCATCTCAGCATTGAATCCTAGTTTTGCTAGTTTTAAGTTCCTTTACTTGAGTTATTTCCTTTTCCTAAGCCACAGTTTTTCTGAATCTTTATAAAATGGAGACCACAAGGCTTATCTCATAAGGGTCATTCCAAAGATTAAACAAGTCACAATTATCTTAGCATCGTGCTCACGCTTGGCATGTAGGAAGCCATGATAAATGGCTCCCATTACTACTTTTGCTTCCTCCTGGCCGAGGGTAGAAACTGTTCTGTCATTTCAAAGAAGTCTTTAGAAAAGCTCACTTCCTCAAAAATGTTTCTCCCACTTTGTGTTATGTTGTCTATAATTTGATGCCATTTTAGTGAGTCATTTCCTTAAAGCACAGTTCCTGGGATGAGCAGTAGTCAAAGTAGCAGTGAATCGTCATGGGTGGTATTCAGGGGCATGGATTTGCAGGTCAGGTGAGCTGGCTGATGCCCAGCGCCCGTCATGTGCTAGGGTTGTGTGTAAGATGCCGGGGTTAACTTTTCAGAGGAGGAGGCAGAGAGAGGGGTGCAAGCAGAAACTCAGGCTTGGGTGTGGTGGGATCCGAGTGAATGCACAGTAGGGTATGGAAAATATGTAACGAAGAGAAACCAAGAAGGTTTCTGCTGTTCACAAATGTCTCAGGAAGCCGGGTGTTGTGGACCATGCTGGTGCCCACCTCAGTGCTCATTAGAGTCCTGTCGAAGCTCTTCTCTGCACCCTTTTCCTGGATGATCCTTATTCTGACAACCCACACCCACCACTCGTCTTTGAAGGACTTCCCATAGGTGACGTGAGCCAGTTTATTCTCACAAATGCCTGGAAGAGCCTGGATGATTGTGGACGGTTAATTCTATGTGTGCTGAAGACACAGGGAACACAGCATGGAAGAGGGCAGTTAAAAATGCCAGTTGTCATCACAGGATGAGTCACAGAAATCAAGACTGCAACCATCATTATTAGCCTTTCCTCCTGATTGGTTATGAGTGTTGGTGTGTACGTATGTATATCACATGTGTGTGCATACACATTTGCACACACACGCCCTGCTAAGATCTTGGCTTTCTTTTTGCATTCCTTTTTCACATAAGATATATTGATTTTATATTGTAATATTTAGATGCTACTTTTACCTTAAAGAGTTTAAAATTCTGAGTTATCCAGGAGAAGAATAACATTACTAAAGAACTTTGGGGAAAGTGTTAGTGTATTCCTTTATACATAAGGTATTTGTGTTATGGTAGGTGGATAATGACTTTGTTAATATCTTTAAATTAACCTCCAAATGAAAATAATAAAAATAATTTGCTTCACCTCCAAATGAAAAAAAAAACAACTTTGTTTTTAATGAAGATAATAACAACTTCATTTGGAGATTATCTTCATTTGCAGGTTAAGCAAGTTTTAAGGAGATGCATATGGGTGCCTAGTGGAGAAGGGATATAATTGTATGATTACTTTTTCTTTTTTTTTTGGTACCAGGTATTAAACCCAGGGACATTTAACCACTGAGCCACATCCCCAGTCCTTTTTATTTATTTATATGCTTTTGAGAAAGGGTCTCTCCAAGTTGCTCATGACCTCACTCAGTTGTTGAAGCTGGCCTTGAACTTGCAATCCTCCTGCCTCGGCCTCTCAAGCTGCTCGGATGACAGGCATATATATACCACTGTGCCCAGCTAATTGTATGGTTACCAACATGACTGGACTGAGAGACACTCAGATATTTGGTTAAATATTATTCTGTATATGTCTGTGAAGACGTTTGAGGATAAGATTGGCATTTGAATCCATAGGCTGAGTAAGGATTGCCCTCCCCAGTGCAAATGGGACTCATACATCAACTAAAGGCCTGAGCCACTCAAGGCTGAATAGGAGGGAATTTGCTGTCTGACTGACTGCCTTCGAGCTAGGATGTCTGTTTGCCCCTTCTTTGGACTTAGACTGGAAGTAAGCCTTTGGTTTTCCTGGGACCTCCACTTATTGACTGCAGATCTTGGAACTTCTTAGCCTCCAGAACCACAAAAGCCAATTTTTTATAATATCTTTCTCTTTGTATTATTATAATAGTAATCATTCTATTTATATACCTACCTATGTTCTGTTGCTTCTTCTTGGAAAATCCACACTAATACTATGACCCCAAGCCAAAGGCTCATGGATGCTCCCTGGTTGGGGCAATTCTAAGCCACGACTAATGCCCTAGAATTCCCTTGTGGGGTCAGAATGAAGGTAGCCTCTGAGAGACTTTGCACAGGGTCTTGCTTTTGTTTCAGTAGTCCCCCTGAGTAGTTCCCCTGTGGCATTTTCCAGGCTCCTCTGTGTATCTTTCTTTAATGAATCACTTGTATATAAATTCTCATGTCAGGGTCTGCTCCTGTGGAACCTGATCTGATCAAAGACAGGGTAAAAATAAATTCAGGGTTTTTGTTGTTATTTAAACTGAGCTGGAAAAAAAGCATTTTAGGGAGGGAACCAGTTCATCTATTTAAAGAGAGAAAAAATAGACACTGACCAGCTGTTTTGGTAGGGACATGAAAAACCAGCATATCGACTGTAAGGAGATCTTCAAACAAAGAAGTAGTTTAGCTGTCCTGTTTAATAAATTTATAGGAGCTTGCATAATGGGGCATCCAGCAAGAGAGAAGCAAGCAGGAAGATGGAGAAAGAGAGATGGGACCAAACAACACAGAGGATCAGACAGAATTCCCTGTGAAATCTTGTCCTGGACTCTGCCCCAACAGGGGGCTCTTTTAATCAGTTCCAAGTTATCTGCTAAAATGTCAACCTCTCCTTTTTTTGCTGGCTTCTAAAAAGCTTTTTTCTGCTATGCACATAGCCCAGTGCCCATAGAATGCGAGGGAGTAAAGAAAACGGGATGGAATCCACTAGGTGAGTTCTGGTACAAGGCTGAAGAAAATATGAGATTCCTATGCTGGACTAATTCACTGTAATCAGGAATTTGCAGCCAGAGGAGATTAAGAAATATGTATGCACCACCTCCTGAATTCCCAAAGCATTCTAGACAGTAGACTGTACCCCCCGTGTTCCTTAGGAGTTCTAGCTGATTCTGTTTTCATTGTTCAGGACTGAATGGACCCAGCTGGCTTCTGGACTCTGCTTGCCTCTTCACTGCTTCCATATTAGCTTTGCAGGAAGCTAATATCTCTAGTTCTTTAGCCCCAAAGTGTTTCCTTCCACCTATGTTTTTCATTGGCAAACCTGAGAAAAATGCTAAAATTAGGGCAGGACAGAAAATTCATTTGTTGACAGCCTATGGTGGGCCAGAGAGGAAGGTGCCTAGAAATATCCCCTTTCACAGGAAGGAGAAAAAAATAATGAATTTAATTATAATGATTAGAAGCAATTAAGTACCTAATTCTGCTCTCAAGAACAAAGGACCATTGGTAGGGTTTCCAACTCCAAACACAAAGGTAGGAATGATAACTTCCTATAGGCAATCAGTATTTTCCATTTTGGAAGACTGAAGAAAAACAGTATTGATGGAGTCTACTGAAAAGAATGACATGGGGTCGCAGATACTCTTACAGTTGGGAGCACCGATGACTTTTCCAATTTACAGAGTCTTCATCAGGCCAACAGACAATTTCTCCTCTCCAAGCTGCTCTATAAAGTTGTCATGAGAATCATCTTAAAGAATGGATAGATGTATGAGCCCCACATCAGAACTGCTCAGAGGAGTGTTCAGAGGATTACTTTTGACTCATTCTTGCACAAAAGTTTGGTCATGGGCCTTTCTTTATCTCCTTTCTTTCCTCCCCAAATTTTGTTTTCATCTGTGTTATAAATCAACTTACCCTCCTCCTTCTGGAGAAACGGCTCTATCGATATTCACACTGATATATGTTAACACATAGCATAGTCTACATGTTTCTTGAAACATAGACCGCAGAGATCAAAGCATAGGTCAATAATTGGTAAGTACACATGACAAATTTCATTGGAGAATAATTTCTCTGAGTATTTAAGAAACATCTGATAAACTGTTAATACCTCTTATCAGGGAACATGTAACTTATATGCTGTCCCCAGTGGGATACCAAGGGAGAAGAACATGGCTAGCTATCTCCACTATGTCCATTTGCAGACTCAGAATTTCTCTTCAGCACTGATGATCGCAAGTGAACAGTTGATGGATGGAATATTTTTGCAGTCCCGTTCTAAAACTTGTTAGCTTTTCCCATTAGAATGTGAGTGAGTACCTTCTTGCCCTGGTGACATTTAACTAAGAGCATTTTGCAGCAGGAAGGAAACAGAGAATATGATGACTTTTGACATGAGATGGGGTGGGAAGTTGTAAAGTATCGATAGTAAGATGATGCTCCAGGGGCAAAAGAGCATTGTAAAAGGAACAGAGGAAGGTCAGGAAAAGAGTCTGCTTCTTACTTTAGAGTTTTACTGTCCAATATGGTAGCCAATAGACAAAGGCACTGACTGAACATTTGAAATGAGGATGGGCTGAGTCGAGATGTGCTATAAATGTCAAATACAACGCTGACTTTTAAAAAAAGTGTCTCATAAAATTTACTTCTCTTAATTTCAGCAAATTTATTTACATTGTTATAAGTAAGATTCAAGATTTTCATGTAACCTGTATTAATAATGACAAGTTACACAATTTTTCTAAATTGTTATAGTGCTCCAGATTTTTTAACTTGATCTTAAAAAATCTTGAACACTCTAAAGTTGGAGAAACTCTTCTACTAAGGAAGTAGTAACTGGGATTTTTCAATAAATTTTTAAATATGTTTTTATTTTTAGTTGGCATTAATACGTATACACCTTTATGGGTCTAGTGTGATATTTTAATACAAGTACATAGTTTGTAATGATGAAATCAGAGTAGTTGGCATATCTGTCACATCAAATGTATTATTTCTTTGTATTGGGAACATTCTAAATACTCGATTCTAGCTGTTTTGAAATATGCTATTAATCACTGTTAACTATAGTTACCCTACTAAATATAATACTGGATTTTGAAGACAGTGAAAAATAAGGTAAGAATAGCTTATTAACAATTTTTTATTGATGACATATTGAAATCACAGCAGTTTGGGTATATTGGGGTAAATAAAATATAAAATTAAGCTTGATTTTACCTTTTCCATTTTTAAAATGTGACTATTAGAAAAATAAAATTACTTGTATCTTTCATCACATTTCCATTGAGTAGTTCTGGTCTAGGTCATGGGTTTTTACCTGGATCCCAATACAAGTATTCTTGTGTAGGTTTAGAAGTCTGGGAAATCTCTGAAATTATATGCCCTGTGTTATGTGCATCTATACATAACACAATTAAATTTTGCTGAAAGAATATCTGATTTTTATCAGAGTTTGTGATACCAAACAAGAGTAATCACCATTGGCCCAGAATCACTGGAAAAATGGAAGCTCTTAAGGTATAATTTTAGAAGGCCAAATTACAGGACCTATTCTCACTTCTGCAGTCCTCAGGGAAGAAATCAGGGTTTCATTATCAAGGTGTCAAGACTATATTTAGTTAAAGGCAATGGGTGAGTACACTGTTCACCATTTTTACCCTCAGGATCTGGCATGCATGGTTTGGCATTGAAAAAAGATTTCATTATGTAATATCTTTGAGTTTATCACCTGTGAAAATTTTAAGGTCATTATTTTCTGCATAGATTCTAAGTGCAGTTTGGGGGATAAATATGACAGCAGAAAACTTATTTAGAAAATTTCTTTGCCTCAGATGGCTTTCCCAGAATCTAAAGACTTGAAACCATGGCAGGAAAGCAAGTAGTGGTTTAATTTTGGGGTAGCCCAGGAAGCAACAGTGGGGTTGGGAAGTGAGGCTCTGGGTGGTGAAAGAGCAGTTTATTGCTTGGGTTCTTTGGGAGACACTGCGTAGATCATGTTTCAGAATCCTCCTGCACGACGGGTGAGGAATCTGAGTCCTACAGGGTCACTGGCTGAAGGCCTGCACTTGGAAGCTTGCCAGATCCATCTGTCATCAATGAGGGCTGAACATCCTTCTGTAGCCAAGGAGAACCCTCAGGCTAAGAGTTGCCACCCCTTGGGATAAAAGCTGACCCCAATTTGGGAAGGATAAATGTCAAGGGGATGCTGGTGCTTATGCCAAGTGTAGCACGGAGTAGTATGGCGAGGAGTAATGATTGCATTATTTAGCATTGAATGGGACGGCCATGTTTATTAGAAGATAATGGTTCTAATCCACTGGACGTGGAAAACTCTGCATATGGGAATTTCACGAAGATGGTAGTCTGCTTTCTGCGGATGAAAGAAAATGAATGCTATTTCTGTACCACGGGTTTGTTTGCATTTAGACCCATCGAAACTAACATTGTTTTTCAACTATTGTAATACAAATGAATACTCATAGGAAAATGGATCTTTGAGTGTTGTTGAAAAACCATTTGTGAGGCTGTAATTATTGTAAAACAATTTGGCAAGGGTAAGGTTTGTTGGTGGAAATGAAAAACACTTTTGAGGCCAAGAGTTTGTTATTTTCCCACAAACAAGCTTAATGGAAAATAAAATTATTTCCTCTCTTTGGCCAACTTTAAATGTTTAAATATTTTCTAGGAGCAGTAAGTGCACATTCTGTCCCACTAATGTAGATAAAGGCAGCCCATGCCTCATCTTGACAATTCCCAGCTTTTAAAGTATTTTGGGGAAGAACTAAAATGCATATCAAATTTGGAAGGTCCGTAAGTTGCCTGATTGATCTGTGTTTACTTTTCTAAACTCTGTTCTCTGTTAGAAAAACCCAATTATTAGAATGAAAATGGCTTGCAAGTAGCATTATCCTCACTTTATCTATTGGAAATCTGAAGGAACACGCTTCTCGGCTTTTCTTCTTGCTTTTTTGGAAATGGGGTCTTGCTGTGTTGACCAGACGGGTTTTGAATACATGGTCTCCAATGATCCTCCTGCCTCTGAGGTAGCTAGACTACAGATGTACGGCACAGCATCTGACTTCACTGTTTTTTTATTTTTAAAAAAGTTTTTTTTTAAATTTACTTTACATTTTAATACTCATTCCTACTAATTATACAGATTAATGGGGTTCACTGTGTGCTTTCCATACATGCACATATTGTCCTGGATCAGGACACTTCTACCCTCCCTACACTTCTCTCTTGCCTTCCATGTCTCCCCTTTCCTTCAATGGTTTTTAAAACCTGGAGAAATGCACAAATATCCTTTAGTAAACTTATTGGATGCATTTTCAGGAACACTCTGGTCCTAACCTTTCAAAGGTGCAAATATGATACAGATGCACTTGAAATCTTTGCCAAGAGCAGGGCTCTTCAAACTTCTGAATTGACTGGCCTCCAGCACTGCATTCGTACAAGGCAATAGAGCAAGAAAACAGAAAGAAAATGACCAATAGCATTTTATTTCTCATTTATTTTCCTGTGAGTAAGTTGGGAAATGTAATTCTCCAGTAGTCTACCTTTAATTTACTCAAAATAGAATGTCTGTAAATAAATGCTACTGTGCCCTTATTTTAATGAACTTTTACTGGACAACAGCTAGGAATATCTAAGTGGAATTCTTAAGCCGCTGAAACTATGATAATAAGGTTGCTTTCCCAATAAAAATTGGGACTCTCCCTGTCCTCATCCTTCTGACTATACTGCAGTTCCCTGGACCTTCTCCTTTTTCAGTTTCCCCAAACTTTTCCATTCTCAGGGTCTCTGTGTGATTGGAATGTTCTCTCCTGAGATCCTCACTTCCTTCTTCGTATGTGTCTTGTTATCTGCTCTTCCTCTCTGACCTCCTGCCACATGCAGTGAGAACTCCCCGGACTTTTCACTCATTGTGCTTAACACCAGGTCGAAGGTGCTGTCAGCTGTGCTGGTTAGGTTTCCAACAACATATGCAATGGTGGCCCCATAGGATGATGAGAGAACTGAAGAGTTTCTGTCACCTAGTGACCCTGAAACCATCGTGACCTTGTAGTGCAATGTATTATCCATGTGCTTGTGGTGATGCTGGTGCAAACCTAGTCCATTAAAAACATAGCACATGCAGTTATATATGGTGTGCAGTTGATAACCGAGGACTGTAGTCCTGGTTTATGTATTTACCACACTACATGTTTCATCCTTATCTGAGAGCATTTTCCTGCCTTTGTTCAAAGCCAAGTTTACCATTTAACAGCCTGTCATGATATACCGGCCTGGGCCTCACGCATCTCATGCTTACTGGGCCTTTTGACTACTTTGACTTTATTTGGACTTGATCTAATCTCATGTTGTTCCCGTAGTACTGTGTGCCAAAGGCTGTGCTATTTACACATGCACACACCGCAGAGCCTTGGTGAGCAGCAGGCTATACCATCTGGGTTCGTGTAAGTATGCTTTAGGGTGTTCACACAATGATAAAATCACCTATGTAATGATGCACCTCTCTGAATATATTCCAATTGTGAAATGACCCATGATGATCGTTATGGTGTAATTTATTTAATGTCTGGTTAACACCCTTATGGTCATTGGGTAAGGTTGGTTCAAATCCTTCCTAGAGTCTGATTTGCTGTTGACACCTCATTAGTAATGAGTCTTCAGTTTAGATGAACAAGAGGATGCCTCAAAAGATAATTGATCAGTTTATTTTCTTGGCTTTGGACTTAAGTGCATTGTTTCCTCTTTAAAGTAAAAGGTTGAAAATTTATACCAAGTCATAAAGTGCCTGATTTGCCCACAAGGGAACATCCTATAATATTTCTTCTTACCTTTGATATTTACTCAATGGCCAAATTCCTCATTTTGTCATTGCACAAATATCTTGTTTCTCTTTAGCTTCATGTGGACACTGCCATATTACCTTTGTCTGGTACTATGCCCGTCACACAGGATTTGCTGAATGAATGAATGAGAAAGGAGTTAACATTGAAAATGTACACGTCGTGTATGGATGGGGCTGTCCTGAGAAATCTGCTCCTGTTAGGTTAGATCAAACAATAAATTATCCGTGTACTTTGATCTCTTCTTGAGGCAAAGGGTTAATGAAGGATTTTTTTTAGGGGTTTTTACCCAGGATTCCAATACCACCATCATGGTTAGGGGTTCAAGCTCAACCAGGATGCCTAGTGGCTCAGCAGGCTGAGGGGAAATCCCTGAGGCAGGCGAGGGTGGGTTGCCATTGACTTTGAAGGAGACAATCCACATGCAAACTCAGGACAGATAGAAATGACCCACACTGTACCTTCTCGGCTGCTGTCATGGTAACCACCTGGTTGATATCATCTCTCTGCTTTTCACTGAGGTCTGTTTGTCTTTCTACCTCCTGTCTCTGCACCATGGCCAAGATAGAACCCTCTATACATGCTTGTAAGAATTCCTCTAGTGCAATCCAGAATCCTCAAGTCACTGAGAAATTTCTCTTAAGAATTTTAACTATTTTGGCAAGAAAGTCAAGAAATATTTCAGATACAGTATTCTTTAATTTGCTCTTAACTATGTGGATCATATAACCAGCGGCATTTCACTTGAGCCATGTGTAGGATCTGCTCCACAGCAGTGTCCGTACATCTATCAAGTAATTATTATTATATGGATGTGACAACACAATTTTCAAAGTGATATGTATTTATTTATTGGCTAAAAATAAAAATGAAAATGAGACAAACATTTAATAATGCATCTGGTTTTCTGTTCTGACATTCTTCCTTGTTAGTGGCAAGTTGGACTTCTGCTTTAATTGCATCTCGCCTGTTTACGTTCACGGTCACCTCTTTAGTCTAAACCACTGTCCCTCCTCAGGACTATCCTCACAGCAATCTGATTACTCTCATCCATCTGTGGCTATCTTGAAGTTTTTCTCGGCAACAAATGCAGGGGACATTTGCAAATCTGAAATTTTCTCTCGTCTTTTGCTTTGCTGAAAACATTTCCAAACCTTCTCATTTGGTTTAGCTTTAATTTAAAGCAGCAGTTTCTCTGGCTACACCATTCACTGTACTTCTCTTTCATCACCATGTTCTAGACATACAAGCTTTATTTCTACCACAGGGTCTTTGCACATGCTATTCCCGCCTCTCCACCAAGAAGACTAGATTCTCATCTGGACCTGCCTCACTCCTGTTCACATTTAGATCTTAGCTTAGCCATCAATTTTGTGAGTAGAACCTTATGATGGTAAATCTTTGTCAACTTGAGTGGGCTACAGGATGCCTGGACATTTGGTCACATATTTTCTCTCTGAGGGTGAGATCATCATTGGACAGTAACTGAGTAAAGCAGATTGCCTTCCCTAACATGGGTGGTCCTCACCAATCATTTGAAGGTCCACATAGAAGAGACAACTCCTCCTGCCTGTGCCGGGACATTGTCCTCTGCCAGCCTTCAGATCCAGATTGAAACTCCAGCTTTTCTTGTGTCTGGAGCTTGCTGATTTTTTTGGGGGGTGGAGGAGGGGTAACTGAGAATTGAACTCGGGTCACCATGACCACTGAGTCACAGCCCCAGCCCTATTTTGTATTTTATTTAGAGACAGGGTCTCACAGTTGCTTAGCACCTCACTTTTGCTGAGGCTGGCTTTGAACTCTCGATCTTCCTGCCTCAGCCCCCCGAGCCCACTGGGATTACAAGCTTGCACCACCATACCCAGCCCTGCTGGCTTTTGAACAGGAACTTGCATCATCACCTCTCCTGGTTCTCAGTCTTTGGGACTCAGATTGGAACTACTGGTTTTCTGATTGGCTCTCTGGTGTCTAGCTTGCCAGTTGCTGATCTCAGGACTTCTCGGCTCTCATAATGCATGAGTCAGTTCCTTCTAATAAACCCCTGGATCACCCTGACTAATACAGCCCTACCCCCATTCACCCTCCTGGAGGAACCCTATGTAGGACATGCACATCTGCATTTTTCCTTCCCGTTTGTATGATTATTTAATTGTGTCTGTCTTCCCACTATCAGTGTTCCGGAGGGCTGACGGGGATTTCTGGGGCATCCTATGAGATTGCAGCACTTAGCACTGTACCTAGCACCAACGTATTTGAAGAAACACCTGTGTTGAGTTCCATGGGTAAACCTAGGCCACCAAGGGACATCAGATCCATCTTTTCCTAAAGGGATTTTCGTGGGATCCTAGCTCAGCTACATCAGGTTAACCTTTCTGTTCTTTCTGATTGGATTTCCCAGATTGGATTTTCCAAATCAAGCAGCTGAGATTCTGCCTTATTTTTTACTTAGTCCCACCTGTAGCATTCTTGTTGCCTGCTGTCCCAGAGGCCCTGCCTTGATAATCCACCCTGTGTCCCATGACCACAGCAAGAAGGTGCTTCGTTCCCATCACTACAATCAAGAGTCCCCTGGAGTCCTCAGATCTTAGCCAGGTGTTATGTCCCTGAGTTTGTGGTGGAGCATGCTTTCTTGGGCACCTCTGTGTTACCCCTTCCTCTAACCACAGCCTAAATTCTCTCTGGTCCCTGTGTTCTTAGGATGGCATGTCAAACCTTAGCCCATTTCCTCCAGCTTCCAATGCCAAAGGCCTGGCTTCTGAAACTACGGTCTATTCTGGAAAATAGACCTCTCCCCTAAACCCTGGCACTTTCCAGGAAGACCTGGTTCTCCATCAGCTCAACTCCAAGCCTGTCAAAATATGCTTCAAGTTCTTTCCTTCTGTCACGTTTTAACAGTTTCTCTGCAGGTCAAGATGACATTCATTTGGACTCATACAAAAAAGAACAGCATGTTCTCTCTAATGTTTTCATTTTCCGGAATAAATGACTTTCTCCCCCTTCATTTCTACTTTTGGAATCTTAACAAGCTTTGAGTGTTAGAGACAGTGACCTTGTTTTCAAATGAAGGAATTAATTACTTTAAAATGCCACTGTTAAAGGACTATCAGCATCCTGTTCTTGCTTATGAATTATCATCGCCTAAAATCTGGTAAAGATCATACCAATTTCTTTTAACAAACTGCCCTGTCTTTTTATATGCAGATCCTAATTCAGAAGGGTCCAGGGGCAATTGCATAAAAATCACATGGGTGGGGAAAGTGGGGGATTAAAAATCTAAATCTCAGGGCCCCACTTAAGATAGCAATCTAAAATCAACAGGGATCTTGGAATGTGCATTTTAAGCAAGGTATTCCAATGATTCTTTGCTAGATTAATGATTTTAAGAAAGTGTTTCTTTTTTTTTTCCATTGAGTACTGCTATTCAAAAAAGATCTGGCACCTCTGACATGTTTATGTGCTGTGCTGATATAGTAAGGACATTGTAAATGATACATCAAAAGTAGAAATCTTAAAAGAATGAAAGAGAAGATGAATATAAACAGAAGCCGTATTTGCTCACTCTATTCCACAGTGGGTCATTCTGCATACCACATGGGATTTAAACATTCTATTTTGGAAACCATTGTTTTGTAGACTGCAGAATATTCCATACCCTGCCAGGATTGCCCTGTGTCCTGGTGTAGCAGAGAAAATCCAGGCTGAGATGGGCTGCAGGATAAATTTTTGGGGAGAGCTCATAAGGGGAGATTCAGGTGTAGGAAATTTCAGGCAGGAGTTCCTGCTATGCCAGGGACAGTTTGAAGGCACTGGGGTCCAGGTGACTGGTAGTGGGGAGGTCTGAAGAGACGCGGGGAAGCTTTGCTAACAGGTTTGTCTTTGAAGGACAGGAAGGGACACCAAACCAATTCTTGCAAAACCAATCCTGAGTTGACACTATTTGCTATCTTCTGTGTACCCCCTCCCTCCACCTTGCTCCTTGTATTGTACTCCTCTGAGCTCAGAGAGCAAGGGTCCCATCAGAAATGGCAATGACTGACACATCTTAAGATCAGTATAGATATCAACAGTGTTTAGAGATTTTCAGAGCAATTTGACTTTGCCGTGACATCTAGTTATTCATATTCAGTATATTTAGCAGAAGTATCAGTTTACAGTGAATTGGGTCATTAAGCAATTGGGAAATGGTGCTTTGTTCTAGAGAGCTGGCGAAACCCTGGCTGAAGTGATGCATGAGGCTGAATTCTCTGTGTCCCTGTTTTATTTCAGTGCCAAGGGCTCAGGAGCGGGTGAAGGTCTGTGAATTCTGCAGGCGCAGCCTGCCTTGCTTGTTAGGTAGAAGAGGCTGCCCACGAGGAGCAGCTGTGGTAGTGGGCATGGCACAGGATCTCTCTGGCATTCTCTCTTGCCATCCAGAAACTGAGGTAATGGCACCAGATTCTCACTGTGGTCCCTTGGGTTCTGAATTCCTGTCATTAGGTGAAGGAAGGAACACGTCCTCTCCTTGATGTAGCTGTTCCTTTTCTAGGATCGGTAGCCTTAGGACTACTGAAGCGAATATCCTGACTGTTAGGGACCAGGAAGTGTTTGAAGAAACTTAATAGCTACATTTTGGTTGCATCCTGGGCCAAGTGCTTGGGGACATGAAGGGAGGTTTTTCTTCTTGCATTTTTCCCTAATTACAACCTGCTTACTTGACTACAGGGGAGAAAAGGCCAGGACAGCGTAGCTGTTAATGGTGTTAAATTTGGAATCAGATTTCGTTGTGTCAAAACCCAGTTTGGTGACCTACTTGTTAGTGCCACAGCTTCCCTGAACCTTAGCTCTGGAATCTGTTCAGTGGACAAAACAATTCCTATCAATAGCATTCGAGTGAGGGAATCAATGAGATGATGTTTTGTAAAATGCTTAGCTTATTGAAAGTTTTCAGATTTTTAAAATATGTTATATTACTATTATGTTTTTTAATGTAATAAATAACTGCATTTAACAAGTGCCATGAATTATAGTAAGTAATGAGGGACTATAATGATATTCGATTTTTTTAATTTGTTCTTTTTAGTTACTTATGGTAGCAGAGTGTATTTTGACATGGTATACATATATGGAGTATAACTTCCCATTCTTGTGGTTATACATGATGTGGAGTCATGTATTCCTATTTGAACATGGGAAAGTTAAGTCTGATTCATTCTACTATCTTTCCTATTCCAGCCCCCACTCCTTGCCCTTCATTCCCCTTTGTCTAATCCAATGACCTACTATTCTTTCCCCCACCCTGCTTATTGTGAGTCAGCATTTGCATATTAAAGAGAACATTCAGCCTTTGGTTTTGGGGATTTGGCTTATTCACTTAGCATGATATTCTCCAGTTCCATCCATTTACTAGCAAATGCCATAGTTTCATTCTTTATGGCTGAGTAATATTCCACTGTGTATATATACCACATTTTCTCTATCCATTCATCTGTTGAAGGGCACCTACATTGGTTCCATAGCTTAGCTATTGTGAATTGAGCTGCTATAAACATTGATGTGGCTGTATCACTATAGTGTGCTGATTTTAAGTCCTTTGGGTATAAATCGAGGATTAGGAAAGCTGGGTCAAATGGTGGTTCTATTCCAAGTTTTCTGAGGAACTCCATACTGCTTTCCAGAGTGGTTGTACCAATTTGCAGTAAGGGACTATAATGAGAACCATGATCCTTGTCCCTAGGGAGTTCAAGATCTAGCTGACACCAACGCAATTCATTTTTAATGCCCTTCAAGTTTTCAACACAAGCATGTAAACCCAAACAGTCAGGTAACGCCTCTGACCCACCTCTGAATCCACAGGGAGAGCCTGGTGTGCATACAGAAGGTGCTCAAGAAAGCCATATGGAACTGAATCCTGTCATTTTCCAAACCTTGGTTGGATTTGATATCAGAGTTTAGGTACACACAGCACATTTAGGAAAGGAAGTGATCCCAGGTAACTGCATGGGGGAGTAAAGGGAAGGGACTGGGTGAAGGACGTTCCATCTATAGCACACCTGTCACTGTGGCCTACTGGTCCTCCTCGGGAAATCCCGGGAGACAGAGAGGCAAGGAAACTGGATATTCTGCCCGTCAGCCACCTTGGTTGAGAGCTCCTTGGTGTGGGTTTTGCTCTTGTGGCACTTCTGCCATAGCGGTGGTCAGAGCAAGTCCCCATGCACAGATTGACCGGC
The DNA here is from genome assembly GCF_902686445.1 of Sciurus carolinensis. NCBI lineage: Eukaryota > Metazoa > Chordata > Mammalia > Rodentia > Sciuridae > Sciurus > Sciurus carolinensis. Next base: position 18,940,842 of record NC_062231.1, on the reverse strand, counting down.
GCTGGCAGTTTTGCACGCAGATGGTAATTGCCATGACAAGTGTGCAAAACCCATCTTTATACTCTTCCCCAGCTCAGTCGGGTCTTTCACCCAGGCTGCTTTTCCCTGCGATCTGGAAACCTGCCCGCTCAGAGTTACCTCCTTCTCCACATTGAGAGAGTCTACCATGTATTCATAGCTGAAGGTGTGTTCGCCCTCTTCCCTGTGACTTCCTCAAGCACCCCAGCTCACTCTGAGTTTTGTCCCTCCTCTCAGCTCCTGGCTCATTTATTTATTAATATCTTTAAATAGCTCCCCCATTGGCAGAGAAGCACGCCAAGTTATTTCCATGCTCTGTGTGGGTGTCTCACCTTCCCACTTCAGTGTGAACTCCTGAGGACAAATCCCATGTTTTATTCATCCCCTGTTCTCGCCACATGGCCCAGAACCCAGGAGACTGCAAGAAATGGAATTGGGGGCTGAATTTAACTTTTAGATGAAGGACTAGTACTTGGAGCTATTCAACTTGTATGTTCTAAGCCACAGTTTCTGCTCTGACTTGACTAAACTGGGTAATTTGCAGTTTTGCGGATTTGTATTTGCATGAGAAAATTAACTGCCACATCACAGCGGGTAGCATTTTTTTTATTAACCATTTATGTGCTCCTTTCATTCTCACAATAAAAGTACCATTACTCTTTCCCAGATGAGGAAACTCAGTCTAAGTAATCAAATGACTTACCTAAGATCATGAAACAGTTATTAGAATCCCAGTAAACTCAGGATTTGCCCCAAATCCCACATTTTTAACCACTGTAGGATAGTGTCTCCCTAATATAAGAAACAACAAGTTGTAAACAAGAATTTAATTCATTCATCCACATGTTGGTCCAATTAAGGAAACACTGATGTTCATTAAATTTGCCTTTGCTTTAGACTGTGCTCATCAATCTAAATGAGTATTATTCTTTGGCAGTCAAAGTGCAGAAACTTTGAGGGTTCCTCAGTCTCTAAGTCACATTCATCTTCTCTTTGTTTTTTGGCCTTCCAAATCCAGGCCTCTACCATCTAGTTTGAGGGCTAGGAAGAAAACGCCTCTAACATCACATTCTCCAAAATGTATTGATGAGCTTATATCCAGACCTTGATTTTCATAATTGTGGAGTGTGGTGACAGAGGATGGGATGAGAGAATAGTTAGTGACAGAGGATGGGATGGGAGAGCAGTGACTGAGGCTAGGTGTCTCTGATGACCTCATGGCTGTGGCATGCCCAGTGCCTAGGGATGTTTCTGTGCAAAGGCACAGGATGCTCAGCTGCTGTGGCAATGCCCTGCATGAGGAGGCTCTGTGCAAGACCTCTCAGCTCTGACCTTGATCTCAGGCACACAGCTTCTGGGAAGGGAGGAAATCTATTACTAGACAACCACAATGTTTCACCAGCTCCCTTCTCCTGTTCCTGCCTGCCTTATAGTAACTTTTAACAATGGACTTTCTTGAGAGCTGCACAAAGCTCCTAAGATTGCACTTTGCAACTGTGGATTGTAACTGCAGAAAAGCTACACAGATGTCCTAGTTTCTGTAACTTTTCTGAATACAAAGAATAATGGTTGCTGTAGTCTTTAACCTGATAATGAGAAGTATATAAATAAAGACTGCTGACGTAACTCTTTAGATCTGCATCTCCATCAGAAAGCAGAGCTCCACCCAATCCCAGCTTAATCTTCAAGGTCTGTGTCTGTGAATCTTTATTTTCCAACCCCCCTCACCCCTCGCCAGACCCAAGAGTTTGGTCGCAGCACATAATACAGAAAAATATGTTGTTAATTGAAGGAAACATGGCCTTAGATACTTTGGGAATATTATCTTCCGTGCCTGAGGCTCAGCCTAGAAGACACAGACTCTGCCTCTCAGCTCTACTGTGTCCATGTTCTCCTGTACCCTCTCTGCCTGGAGAATCATCATTTATGAGTGGGAGGTGGGAAGTCTTGCTCTGACTCATGGTATATGTTCCAGATCCCAGTCTCTGCCAGGACGCTTCCCTTTCCCTGCAAGATCTGTGCTTTTGAAATGCAAAGCCAGGAAGAGGGATCTTATTCTGCTTGTCATCTCTTTCCTGGATGCAGGATTCCTAGAGTGAGCCTCACAGTGCTGAAGAGGAAAAGGACTCTGGAGTACAAGATGCAATACCAGATAAGAAAGCTTCGCTAGTTGGTATTGCAGGAGAGAACAGCCCCTGCTTGTGTGAGGCGTACGCAGATGTGTGTATTTATAATCTTTAGTAACTTACTGTTTCTGTATGTGATGACACACCAGCTTATAGGTCCTCTTTACACTGGGCAGGGAATAAAAGGAAAGAACAATTCAACATCAACTTTGGAGCTTCATTTGTGTGTGGTTTGTTAAACTATTTTAAGGCTGACTGTTTCATGCTGTAGGCCTTGGTTTTAAACTCAAAGGCATTGACCCAAATGCTTTCCAAGGATGGAATGTGGAATGTAGTCTCATTTGGAATTTCATTAGAAGCCTGTCTGATTAGCTGGAATCAGAAACTGCCTTCTGAATGACATATTAAAAAACATCCATGAATTGTTTTGAATTTTCTAAAAGGGAATCATGACTTATTGTTTTCTGAGCTTTTTTATTCTTGTAATACACAGAGAATTATAGTGGCCTTGTTTGAATGATATAATTAATATTACTTTGCTGTTTTGATGACAGGCCTATTTGCTAGATCTATTTACTAGATTTTTGAATGAAAAAAAAAATTTGCCTGAAAAACCCTTAAACCTAAGGATCACAGAGTGGTAAATGCCAAGACGATATTTTTAAAATGTAATATATGATTTGTTGAACTTTTTGAGCAGTCAGTATGTGAAGAAATTCCAGAATGAGATACTAAGTCAGTATTTTCTGCACGTAAGTCAAGCATTTGAAGTGGGCACTTTTTTCAGCCCATTCATCTGTAACGGTGGGCTGGGAAATTTGAGAATGACCAAGTGCTGGTTCAGTTTGTACCTCACTAAGTTGTTCTCCAGGATTACAATGAGGGCTGCCCTCAGCCCCTCTCCCTCACCTGTACACACAGCCCTTCCAGGACAGCTTCAGCACAAACCCCAGGTCAGCATTTCTACTGAAATGCTAGCCGGTCCTCCATCCATTACAGGCTTCCCCTGGCAAATCTGAGACAATTTTCCCCACCCAGCCTTAATGGCTTTTTCAGAACTGTGGACATTTACCAAATCAGGGGCATATCCATCTTTTAAAGAAGTGCCAACATAGCCTCATAACTGGGACTCGGGGTGCTCAGCAGCATGGATTTGCGTTATAGGAAGATGAGGCAAGGAGATTAAATATGAGCGGAGCATGGGTTCCGATGGGATTCTGTGTTGCAGACGACCTTTCATGGGTGAGCGGTCTTGGGGTGAGTGCTGTAAATTCCTCGTCTTTCCCTGGAGAGGTGAGCCAAAGTTCGGCATTTAAAGGTTGATGCGGAAGACGCTTCTGTTTTTCACAGCTGCATATCCTTCGGAATTTAAGGAAAACAAGAACAAAGAGGCCTTTCTTTTGTGTTTACTGTTGCTGTGTTTCTCTGATATGCCAAGGTTTTGTCTTTATAAAAGCTCTCACTCATTCAATTGATTATGTATTTTTTTCTACAAGTATTTATTAAGCACTTGTTAGCATATTCAGATATTGGGCAAACCTCTGGGAATAAAACAAGGAGCACAATAGTCTCTCCTCTCATAGAACCACAGACTGTTTTAGGAATTGATTGAAATAACTGCTGAGGAAAGTGCATTTGAGTAAGAATGGGGAACAGAAACCTAAGCGCATGCCTGTGATCCCAGTACCTCCAGAGGCTGAAGCAGGAGGATCACAAGTTCAAGGCCAGCCTCAGCAACTTAGCAAAGACTAAGCAACTCAGTGAGACCCTGTCTCTAAATAAAATATAAAAAGAGCTGAGAATGTGGCTCAGAGGTTAAGCACCCCTGAATTCAATCCCTGGTACCCAAAAAAGAAAAAAAGAAAAAGAAATCTGATAATTAACTAGTGTCTCTGAATGTCCAGGCACTACCTAAGGCACTTTACACATATTGTATTATTAAATTTTCGAAGCAAGGCAAACAAAGGAATTAGTCTTCCATTTTATAGGCAAATGCCAATAGCACTCACTATTTATTGAGCCTTGCTCACATACCTGCTGTTGTATCACAAATTTACCAAATATGAGCTATTTCAATCAATCCTCTTACCAATCTTGCAAACTAACATTGTGGTTCCCATTTTTTTTTTTTTTTTTTTTTTTTTTTGGTACTGGGGATCGAACTCAGGGCCTTGTGCTTGCAAGTCAAGCACTCTACCAGCTGAGCTATCTCCCCAGCCCTGTGGTTCCCATTTTTAAGAGCATGAAATTTGGACAGCCAAAAGCTATTAGTTTGATATGCAAAATTTCACAATCAACTATTCTAGAGATTTTCTTATCGGCAGGTGCCTCTCTGGACGGAGTATTCTCAGGCAGAAATGCCCAGACTTCGTCCTAGACCTTGCCAGTGAGCACAGGTCAATGACTAATGTCTATGTCTTGCTTCTTCCATGAAGACTTATTCTCTCTTATTAGGAAACAAAATTAAGAGTCAAAAGTTCTAAAAAAATATAGCATGGTAAAGCATACTTGATGGAATTAAGTGTTCATACAGTATAACTGAAAACATAGTTAGAAACACCAACACTTGCACACACACGTATGCATGTATACAGACACGTGCACTTTTGGTAGATTCACATGAGGAGTCAGTGTATTGGCTCCATGGAGCACAATGTGTGTGTGAATTTAGATCATCCAAAGGAAACATTTTGAATAGTAGAATGTCAGAGAGAGTCCTCTTCTAACTTTTATGAAGATTAAGGTCCCGTGTCACATTGTCTGGGAAGCCTGCTATGAACAGTAATTTATTTTGAATAGAACCAGTGTCTGCTTGCTTGGCCATCATTGCCCCCTACATGTTCCTGTGTTGCACTTAGATGGTTCTTATCTTGTGCTACTGACTAGAATACATCCTGTTTAAAAGGCTCCATCCTGCACTTCCTTGTATACCTGTGAGCTCTCAGATTAATGCTGGACTGTGGTTAAGTATTAAAAAATGCGTATACATTAATGCACATTCTTATTTAGCAGTTCATCTCGGATTATAACAATTAGACCAAGATTCTGCATGGGAGGATCTCAATTGTGATACCTCCAGAGAGAGTATTTAAAAGACTCATGTGTGTGTGTGTGTGTGTGTGTGTGTGTGTGTGTGTGTGTGTGTTAACTCGTGATCCTCCCGCCTCAGCCTCCTGAACTGCTGGGATTACAGGCATGTGCCACCATGCCTGGCTACTCAAACTTTTCAAGACTAAGTTTTACCCACAATCAATGAAAGGGGTTGAATGAGAATATCTTTTCATTGTCCTTGAGATCATTCCCATGATGAATGTGATTGCCTACTTCCAAACAAAGCATCATGGTGATGAAATGTGTTTTGTAGGCTGTTCAGAAAATTCTTCGTTCTGAAATATTTCCTCCTGTTCATCAGGGTAGCTGAGATTTTGTAGTTGAAAGGATAAACTCCTTTTCATTTTAGAGCATTTTTTTCCTTGAGGTTTTCCTGGTCGATAGTCATTTTTGTCTTTGTTAGTTCACACCTTATGGTGCAATTTCAGGCAACTATGCGGCCAGTTGTTACGAAAGCATCAGTGGTCTGGAGTAGCAGAGGTTTAAACTTGAGCACAGGAGATTTTTGGGGGCTGCCTATAACATTTAACACCTTTTACATTTAATAAACGGGGAAGGGCTATTTGCAGTCAGGTCTGGGATTCTAATGGCCTGGCCAGTCAGCTTGGCTGTGGATAGATGTGAAAGGGATCTCCAGGTCAAGATTCATTCTTGGCATCGGTGAATCTAGCAGCTGGGTCTCTATAGGACTATGACCAATAGCAATAATTGAATTTTTCTTAAAGTTCACTGTTGGAGATATCTATGAGTAAGAGATGCTGTTTCTGTTCTCCCTGGTCATTTATCTTTAAATTGGAGTCATTTTTACCTGAGGTTAGGTTTCTAATATAAAAATTTATTTGGGAATTACTCTTCAAAGCTTTTTAGCAAGATGCCTGCCAGCACACAGCATAAGTAGTATGTAGCCCAAGACAGCCAGCTTTTCCTTAAGTATCGGAATGAGTCATATTTTCTGTATCTGACTGCCAACTGATGTGTGGGGCTTGTACTTGAGGGCCATTTTTTTTCTGAAAAAAAAATTTTTTTTAAATGCTGGTATCACACTTCCCCATCGCACACAGTGTAACAGGATGCTCATTCTGTGAGAACTGCACAGGGCAGGAGACTCATTGGTGAGCCTCAGGTGCAGGTTCCCTCTGGAGTGTGCCTGTTGAGTGGCATGACAGTATCATGGGTCCATATTATGGTTTCCATGTGAGGTGTCCCCCCAAAACTCATATGTGAGGCAGTGCAAGGTTTAGAGGAGAAACAATTGAGTTATGAGAACTTTAACCCAATCAGTGAGTTAATCCCCTGCTGGGGTTAACTGAGTGGAAACTGAAGGTGGGTGGGGTGTGACTGGAGAAGGTGGGTCCCTGGAGGCATACCTTTGGGGTATATGTTTTGTGTTTTGTGAGCAGAGTCTGTCTTTGCTTCCTGCTCATTACATGAGCAGCTTCTCTCTGCCACACTCTTCTGCCATGATGTTCTGCCTCACCTCGAGCCCCGAGGAATGAAACCCACCATCCACGAACTGAGACCTCTGAAACGGTGAGCCTCCAGATAAAGTTGTTCTTCTCAGGTCTTTTAGTCACAGCAGCAAAAAATTGACTAAGACAGTCCACAACTCTAGAAATCGTTCTCTCTCTCTCTCTCTCTCTCTCTCTCTCTGTCCTCATGCCCCACCTCCACACTTATATAATTATATAAATTGGCAAAAGGAAGTGGGCAGAGAATGCTCCAGTGTGTGAATTTACTTTTATATTGGCATGCTTTTCTGATTTCACAGAATAACTTCCATTCACGCTTTTTATGGGCCATGAATTAATTTTCTGTCTCTGCTCTAACAAATCACCATAAATTTGGTGTCTTAAAACCACACAAATGGGGCTGGGGTTGTGGCTCAGTGGTGGAGCACTTGCCTAGCCCATGGGAGGCACTGGGTTCTATCCTCAGCACCACATAAAATAAATAAATAAAATAAAAGTATTGTACCAATCCACAACCAAAAATATTAAAACACACACACACACACACACACACACACACACACACACACACACAAATGATGTACTATCTCATAGCCCTGTAGGTCACAAGTCTAATATGAATCTCACTGGGCTAAAACCAGGATGTCACTTATACTGTGTGGTTCTGGAGGCTCTTGGGAGCCTCCTGGTCATTGGTTCCTTGTAGTTATAGTAATAAGGTCCCTAGATTCCAGAGTCAGCCCTGACACCTTGACCTTTGAACCCCCATTCTCCATCCCCAAAGCCAGCAATGGCGGATCCATTTCCTCTGAGTCTCCAGTCTTTCCAGACTTTCTGTTGGCATATTTGTTTCACTCACTCTTGGGCCTTCCCTTTTCACTTTAAATGGACCATATTATTGCTCTAGATTCACTCAGATAATCTAGGATAATCTACCAAATTTAAGATCTGTAACTTTAATTGCATCTATAAAGTATTCTCCCCCTTTATTGCTCTTTAACATAACCCTGTTCTTAGGCTCCAGAGATCTGGCTATGGAAATTTTAAGGGAAGGGAAAGAAGTATTATTTTATCTACCATGTACCACCTGAGAGGAGCTAATTATTGCCTTTTTCCTTAAAATCCGCACACAAAAAAGGCTTTATTGTATTTCTCTCTCCAAGGAATGGTTTTTATGGATAAATACTTTTGAGAGATGTGCACCAGGAGAGGAAGCAGTTGGAAGTGGCTCTGTTTCCCTTGTTGACTATGTAGCCAAGATAATGGGTGAATTCAGAGTTTCCTGGCAAGGAAGTAACCACAATATAGTTCTGTGGGAAGCCACATGACTCTTGGTTAGCTAGAGAATAATAATAAAGGTGAAGATGAGCCCAATCAAGAAATGCTAAGTTTTTGTTTTGTTTTTAGTTCCCCTTCTAAAAAAAAAAGACTACAAACTATCAACTACAAAAGGAGTCAAGTGTCTTCTACTGAGAGCTTGAAGAACTCAATACTACATAAAAATATGGTCCATCATACTTCCAGAGCAGTGAGCTTCCTGAAATAGCTCATTAAGATGTCATAGCTCCTTCAGTGGGCTGCTATTTTGACATTTCTAAGCTCCAAGTTTGCCTTTTGTGTATTATACAGTGTCTCATCAAGAGACCAACAAAATCCTGTTACAATAAAGCTGATGTATTAGCACCATCAAAAGTAGATTCCCTGGGCTTATCAGTCACTTCATAGAAGTAATTAACTCCACTTTTCTAGATGGCAGGCTGGTTTTCAAAGCTAAAGACGCCCACCCACTGTTGGTTTCGCATACATTTCCTTGCAAACAGAACAGAGCAGATGGAAATGAGATGCAGGGATAGCGTAGCTGAGAAAGGAAGAGATTATCATCCAAGTGATATTTGAATACTGGCTGTTTGAGCTGGTTCAGTTGTTTTTCAATTTCTTCACCAGTTTATGCACCAGTGAGCTGGTTCAAAGTCCTGTGCTCCTCGAGTACAGAGGTGATGTCTTCAGTTGCCATGATATTCCAGGAAGACATGGAGGTGGCCCAAATACTCCTTTTTCCTTGCATCTCAGGAAAGCTCATTTTAGAAGTAAAAGGGAGATTTTTAAGAAGTTAAACCATGTCTTCCCTTTGCCCAAACCCTACCAGTGTTCCCCATTTGATTCAGTGTAAATCCTAACCACTTTACTTCAACCTCAGCTACTTGATATGAGGTCCTTGTAAGGCCACAGACTCTAATGGCTCCTATGCAGCATAAGGATCCTGTCACTGAGTCCAAATCAACAATGTTACTAAGTACCATTTAACTGGGTATGCTTTTTGGGGATGGGGTTGTGGGGGGAGAGTAATTCATTCTCAGTGAAGGAAGGGATGCTTTGATATTTTTGTACATAAATATATGGAGGGGTGTGTGTGTGTGTTTGTGTGTGTACACATACATGCATGTGTATTTTTTATTGGCCTTCCTTTTTCTCTTTATTTATAGGTCACCCCAAATGTTGCCTTTTCAGTGAGAATCCTTTGACTACCTATATAAAGTTTCACCACTTTCATCCTAGCTACATCTGCTGTTCCAATTCTTTATTTTTTCCTCCTTGGTACAGGTCACTACTTAATTCCCTGCAAATTTTATACACATGCATGTGTGTATCCAGACACACACACACACACACACACACACTTTTGTTTGTGTGTGATTATTGTTCATTATTGTTTCCTGTAGAGGTAAGCTCCAAGAAGACATAAGTGATGATCTGTTTTATTTAACTCTTTGTCCTAACTTCTAGAAATGTACCTGGCTCATAATTTTGATTTGCATTTCCCCAATGATGGTGATCATTTTCCTGTGCATATCAGTCATTAGTATATCTTCTTTTTTTTTAACTATTGTTTTGGTTGTTGATGAATTCTTCATTTTATTTATTTATATGTGGTGCTGAGAATCGAACCTAGTACCTCACACGTGCTAGGCAAGTGCTCTACCATTGAGTCACACCCTAGCCCCAAAGTATATCTTCTCTTTTAAAAAATTATTTATTCAATTTTTAATTTTTTACAGGCTGCATTTTGAGTCATTGTACACAAATGAGGTTCATCATTTGATTTCTATGGTTGTACATATATATCTTCTTAAGAGAAATCTCCATTCAGTTCCTCCAGACCATTTTTAAAAATCAAGATTTTGCATTTTTATTGTTGAGTAGTAGGAATTATTTTTTATATTCTGGAGTTCAGCCCCTGAACAGATAACATCATTTGCAAATATTTCCTCCCATGCCATGATTGCCTGTTCTCTCAGCTGATAGTGTCCTTCCATGCACAGAAGTTTGCAATTTTGATGAAGTCCGGTTTGTGTATTTTGTTGTCATTGTTGCCTCCTCCTTTGAAGTAATTTCCAAGAAATTATTGCTAAATTCAAGATTGCAAACTCTTTCCCCTAAGTTTTCTTGAAGGAGTTTTATAGTTTTAGCTGTTACAAATAGGACTTTTGACCTGTTAAGCTCATTTTGTATGTGGTGTAAGGTGAAGGTCCAATTTCAGTCTGTTGACATCTAGAGATCCAGTTTTCTCAGCAGCGTCTGTTAAAGACTCTCCTTTCCAAAGTCTCAACACCCTTGCTCATTCCTGGGTGGTCTACTCATTTGGTCTACATGTCTGTCTATATACCAGTACTATGAAGTTTTGCTTGTTCTACTTTATAGCAAATTTTAAATCAGAAATTTTATAACCTCCAACTTTATTCTTATTTTCAAAATGATTTTAGCTATTTGGAATTCACTGAGATATCATATGAATCTTTGGGTGAATTTTCTATTTCTGTCAAGAAATATCTTTGAGTTTTTCATGAAGATTGTATTTAATCTGTAGATTGTTTTGGGTATGCTGACATCTTAACAATATAGTGTCTTCTAAAGTCCATGAACACAGGATATTTTTTCCATTTGTTTGTGTGTGCTTTAATTTCTTTCAGCAACATTTTGAAATCTTTAGTGTAGAATATTTTATCTTCATTGTTAAATTTATTTGTATTTTTCATTTTTATTTTTAATTATTTTTTAAAAAATTATTTGACACATAATACTTATGCATATTTATGACATACATATTTTAATACATGTATATGATGTATCAGATCAGGTAATTGCTATATTCATCACTCCAAACATTTGACATTTTATTTCATTATTTTTGATGCTGGTATAAATAATTTTATTTTTGAATTTTATTTCTGGATTGTTAGCATATTGAAATTGATTTTGAGTGTTGTTTTTGTGTCATGCAACTTTGCCGAATTTCTTTATTAGGACTGACAACTTTTTGTTTGTATGGAATCTTTAGATATAAGATGTCATTGGTGAACATCTTCTGTTAATGTAGTGTGTTACATTACTTGATTTTCACATATTGAACCATCCTTGCATTCCCACCTGAGCATGGTATATAATCCTTTAGTTTGCTATTAAGTTCAATTTGCTAGTATTTCGTTGAGTTTTACATCAATATTTATAAGTAATATTGGTCTTTGGTTTTTTGTAGTATCTTTCTGTACCTTTGGTAGCAAAGTAATGCTTGCCTCATAAAGTAAATTAGGAAGTGTTCTCTTCAAATCTTTGGAAGAGTTTTAGAATGATTGGCACCAATTCCTCTTTCAATATTTGGTAGAATTCACAGAGTGATCTGGTCCTGGCTTTTTTTGTTGGGTGGGTTTTTTTTTAAACCAATTCACTCTTCTTACTAGTTACAGTCTGTTCAGATTTTAATATCATCCTGATTAAGTCTTGACAGTTTATGTGTTTCTAGAAATTTGTCCATTTCACTTAGGCTAATTTTCTCATGTTTAGTTAGGAGTTTGTAGTGCTGTTTTATTATCCATTTTATTCACTAATATCAATGGTTCTTTCCTTTGTCATGTCTGATTTTAGTATTTGAGTCCTCCTTTTTTCTTAGTTAATCCAGCTAAGTATTTGCCATATTTTTGATCAATCTTTTAAATAAACCAACTTTTGGTTTTGTTGATTTTCTTTACTGATTGTTTCATTTCTTTATCTCACATCCAATTTGTATTGTTTCCTTCCTTCTGCTAGCTTGGTCTTTAATTTTTTTTTTCTTGTTTTTGTTTTCTTTCAGATATAAAGTTAGATAGTTGATTTGAAGCCTTTTTATTTGATATGGAATCTGACTATTTTTCAGGCTGGCCTTGAACTCATGATCCTCTTGCCTCATCTTCCTCAGTAACTTGGATTTTAAGGGCTTGCCCCTGTGCCTGAAGATACTTCCTTTTTATTGTAAGTGTCTATAGGTATGTGTCTCCCTGGGCATGACTTTGGCTGCACTACATTAGTTTTGGTATGGCATGTTTTCAAATGCATTTGTCTCAGATATTTTCTGATTTCCTTTTTGACTTTTTAAATCTATTGGTTGTTTGTGTTATTTAATTTCTGCATTTTAATATGAATTTCTCAGTTTTACTTTTGACATTGATTTCTAGTTTCATTCTGTTGTGATTGGAGAAAGGGTTTATTATGGTTTTAGTTTTTAAAAGTTGTTTTGTGACCTAATCTATGGTCTAACCTGGAGAATGTTCCATGTGCACTTAAGTAAAAGGTGACTTTGTGCTGTTCTGGAGTTGAGAGCTCTGTAGTTTGTTAGGTCTGATTGGTCTGTGGTGTTGTTCATGTCTTCTGTTATCTTAATGATCTTCTGTCTGTTTGACCCATTTTGAAAGTCAGGTACTGAAGTCTCTTCCTGTTATTATAGGGCTATGTATTTATCCTGTCCATTCAGTCAATGTTTGCTTCATATGCTTTGGAGCTCTGATGTGCTGTATAATATGTATGTAATTTTTATATCTTCCCAGTGAATTGATCTTCATATCATTACATGTGTCCTTCTTTGTTTCTTGCAACAATTTTTATATACTTTTTAGTTGTAGATGGATACAATACTTTTATTTTACTTATTTATTTTTACGTAGTGTTGAGGATTGTACTCAGTGCCTCACATGTGCCAGGCAAGTGCTCTACCCCTGAGCCATAACCCAAGCCCCTCTTGCTATAATTTTTGACTTTTTGTCTGATATTAGTGTAGTGTTCTCTCTTTTGGTTATTGTTTGTGTACTATATCTTTTGATATTCTTTCACTCTCAACATATGCATTTAAAAAATTTTTTTTATTCTTTTAAGTTACACATGACAGTAGAATGTATTTTGACACATGATACATACATTGGAATATAACTTCCCATTCTTGTGGTTGTCCTCGATGTGCAGTTACACTGGTCATGTATTCATATATGAATACAGGAAAGTTATGTCTAATTCATTCTACTGTCTTTCCTGTTCCCATCCCCCATCCCTTCCCTTCATTCCCCTTTGTCTAATCCAATGAACTACTATTCTCCCCTCCCTACCCCACCTTATTGTGTGTTGGCATTCGAGTATCAGAGAGAACATTCAGCCTTTGGTTTTTTGGGATTGGATTATTTCACTCAGCATGATATTCTCCAGTTCCATCCATTTACCAGCAAATACCATAATTTCATTTTTCTTTATGGCTGAGTAATATTCCATGTGTACATATATCACATTTTCTTTATCCACTCATCTATTGAAGGGATCTCGGTAGGTTCCATAGCTTACCTATTGTGAATTGAACTGCTATGAACATTGATGTGGCCATGTCACAGTAGTATGCTGATTTTAAGTCCTTTGGGTATATACCCAGGAGTGGGATAACTGGGTCAAATCATGGTTCCATTCCTAGTTTTCTGAGGAACTCCATTCTGCTTTCCAGAGTGGTTGCACTAATTTGCAACCCCACCAGCAATGTTGGAGTGCATCCTTTTCCTCACATCCTAGTCAACATTTATTGTTTCTTGTATTCTTGATAATTGCCATTCTGACTGGAGTGAGATGGAATCTTAGAGCAGTTTTGATTTGCATTTCTCTGTTGCTAGAGATGTTGAACATTTTTTCATACATTTGTTGGCCATTTGTATTTTTTCTTCTGTGAAGTGTCTGCATTTTTATCTGGGATCATTTATCTTCTGTCTGCGGAACTTATCTTAGTGTTATTTTTAACAGAGATATGATTATGAATTCCTTGTTGTTGTCATTGTTTTTATTTTTGAAGTACACCCTATCAGGTGTAGAATTTTAGGTTGGAATTCATTACTTTCAGCACTTTTAATATGTCATTCATTATCTCATTGATTCTCCTGTCACCTCTCAGACATGTACTTCATCTTTAGAAGGTGGTGTGTCCTTTCTTTCCCCTCTGGTTATTTTGAAGATTTTTCCTCTTTGCTTTAGATTTTCAGCAGTTATATTATGATGTATTTAGATTTCTTTGAGTTTTACTAACTTGAGTTTTCTTGATTTTTTTTTTTTGATCTGTGGATTTAAAAAATCTTTCCCAGATTTAAGAAAATTCTCAGGTATTATATCTTCAAATATTGCTTCTGTTCTACTCTCTCCTGTACATTTAAGCACTCTGATGTTCTCTCTCTCTGTCTGTCTCTCTCTCTTGTCTTTTAGGGCACTTTCTTTTCATTTCTTTTTGTTCTACATTTTTTTTTTTTTGGTGCATCGTAACTGTACATAATGGTAGGATTTGTTGAGACATATTCATGCATACACACAATATGACAGTATAATTTGCTCAATATCACTCCCCAGCACCCCCACCTCCTCCCTTGCTCCCTTTCCTCTACTGATCTCCCTTGATTTTCATGAGATCCACCCCACCTTTCTTTCTATTTTATTCCTCTCTTTCTTTTTATTTATTTTTTAGAAATACAAACATTTTCATCACTTTACTTATATTTGGAGGGTGGCATGGTGTGGTAAGAACATTTAAGAATTTAAGATTTTACTCTCAACAAATTTTTCAAGTCTACAAAACATTATTATTAATAATAGTTTCCAGGTTGTACATTAGGGTTCAGAATTTATTGATCTTAAAATTGAAAGTTTGTTTTTTCTTTCTTTCTTTTCTTTTTTTTTATTCTGGGGATTGAACTCAGGGCCTCATGCATGCTGGGCAAGCATTCTGCCACTGAGCCACATCTCCAACTGGAAAGTTTATACTTTTTGACCAGTGTCTCCTCTTTCCCTTGTCCTGTGCTCCTTACCTGTGTCCAATCCCTGATTTCCACTATTATGTTCTCTGTTCCTATGTGTTCAGTCCTTTCTTTTTAGATTCCACAAATAAGTGAGATTATGTAGTGTCTGTTCTTTTTGACTTTGACTTATTCCTGTCTCTCTGGGTGTTTCTTCTTAGTATATTGTGCTCCAGGTTCATTCATGTTCTTGCAAATGGCAATATTTTCTTCTTTTTTAAGGCTGAATAATATTTCTGTGTGTATGTATAACACATTTTCTTTATCCAATCATCCATCAAGGGACTTTCAAGTTGCTTCCGTATTTTGGCTACTGTGAATAACACTATAATAAAAGGAAATACAGATATCTCTTTGACTTACCAATTTCATTTCCTTTGGAAATATAACCAGAACAGAGATTTCTAGATAATGTTTTGAGAAACTTCCATACTGTTTTCAGTAAGAGCTGCACCAGTTTACGTTTTCACCAACAGTGTATGAGGATTTTCCTTTTCTTCACAGGGCCAGTAGTTGTGACTGTTTATATCTTTAATAAATCCTAACAGGTGTGAGGTCATATCCCATTGTGGTTTTGATTTGCATTTCCCTGATGATTAGTGGTGGTGTGCATATTTTTATGTATCTGTCCACCCTTTGTGTATTTTCTGTGGGAGAATATCTATTCAGATTCTTTGCTTGTTTTTACATTGGGTTATTTGGCTTTTTTCAATTGACTTGTTTGAGTTCCATGCATATGTTAAATATCACTCCCTTCTTGGATACCAGTTCTGCAAATATTTCCTCCCATTCTGTGGGTACCTTTTCACTTATTAATTATTTTCTTTGCTGTGTAAAAACTTTTTAGTTGTACTTGTTTCTTTTGGCTTTTGTGGTCTGTCCTTTGGTGTCATGTCTCAAAATAGCTTTGCCTTTGCTCGTGTCATAGAGCTTTTTTCTTGTGTTTTCTTCTAGGAGTGTTATACCTTCCTGTCTTATATACTCTCTGTTAGATTGATTTTGTGTTTGAAATAAAGTGAAATCCAATTTCATTTTTTTATTTAGTTATTATTTCATTCAGATATCAATCCTATTTATTAAAGATATTATCTAATCCCATTCGCTCTTCTTGGCACCTTTGCCAAAGATTGGTTTACCATACGGCATGGATTTATTGCTAGGGTTTACATTCTGTTCCAGTGGTCTGTGCTGTACTGCTTTGGCTACTATAGTTTTGTAATACAGTTTGAAATCAGGAGTTATGATGTCTCCAGAGTCATTCTTGTTCAATTTCCTCTAGTTATTTGGGGACTTTTGTGGTGTCACACAAATTTTAGAGAAAATATGTATATTTCTATGAAAATTACCTTTACCATTTTGATGGGGATTGCCTTGAATGTGTAGATTGCTTTGGTTAATATGGATGTTGTAGCAGTGTTAACTTTTCCCATCTGTTAAAATAGGATGTCTTTCCACTTACTTTTCTGTTTTCTTTCTCCTTGATTCTACTTGTGTATTTCCTATTAACTCTTCCAATTCATGGATCCTTTCCTTTAATATCTACTCTGTTAGAGCTTTCATGTTCTTAGTTTTAAACATTTTTAAATTCTTGAATTTTATTTTTATTATTCCAGTCTTTAGGCTAAATTATTTTTATTTACTATTATATAATTTTATTTTTTCAAATATTTTAATTATAGTTATTTTATTTTTCAAATATATTAATCATTTTTATTTTAATGTCTTTGCTTACTCTAATTTTTGGATCATGTCTTGAACTGTTTCTGTTGTCTATTTTATTCTGTTCCATTCTGCTCAGCTTTTGATTTTCCATAGAAAATTATTATTTCTTGGCATGAATAATGCTTTTTTTATTAAATTTTTTTTATTCTATATAATAATTTTATCAGATCCAGGTGAAGTTTTTTGAGAAAAGATTAGCTTACCTGTACTGGATGGAGTATGTGACCATCTTTAATTCTTTCAGAAACTGAGTTGAGCTATGACTAATCCAGTTTCTATAAATTTCTGTGGGGCTACCATCTGGATGTATCAGGGTACACCTTCCCCACACCATGATTGGTTACCCACTGATGATTCCTGCCTGAATCCATCATAAGACTGATTATAAAATGAAGATCTTCCTCTATATTCCCTCCTTGTTTCTGTATAAGCCATAAAGTTATGGTGTTATTGAATTTTGTTTCTTCACCATCAAATCCTCCCTGGTTTAGTTGACTTGAGCTCTGTAAGCTGGCTCCTGCATCCTTTTGACATATCCCAACCTTAATATTTCTGGTAGGTCAAGAGGTCCTGTGCCTCCCAAGTCCTGGTATCAAACGTTTCTTTAAGAGACTCTTCAATCCAGCATGAGATTTCGAAATAATGATCTAGTCTCTAGGTGTTATTTGTAGTGGCTTTTTGTTACTTTTAGGCTCTATCCACAGGAAGGACTAGAATACCTTTGTGTCTGTCCATTCTTGTATACCCACTTACTTTCTATTTGTTTATACATATTTTTTATTTATATACCTATCTGAGCTAACAACAATATTTCAAAATGCTATTCAAGGTCACAGGACACATACATGCATTCATTTGCTAAGGCCTAGTAGACACAAAGTTGTTTCCGAATTGTTGAATGCCATGTGAGTATGAAAAAAATATCTATTAACTGAAGTTTAGTATTTATTGGCAGTTCTTTTACTGAGGTAAAATTTACATACTGTAAAATTTACAAATATTTAGTATGTAATGTGTTTTGACCAAAGAATATCAGGATTTTTAAACTCCCCGGGTAGCTTTAACGTCTGATCAGTTGACCAGCTATGCACTGCTCAGTGCCGCCTTCTTAAACTATGAAGTGAAATCTACATAGTTAGAGAATCCTTCAGCCTCTTTTTAAAGGAGAAAGATCTCTGACTTTTTTTCCTGTTAACAGTATTCCAGATAAGTTGCTGATGCAATGAGTTTAAGCCATTCTCTTGGCAGTAGTAACCCTTATGTTCCCCCCATTAATAGCTTCAGGATATATCACTGAAGCTTTTCTATTTCTTAAAATTGAATTTACCCTTTACAGAATGATACCACTGACACTCATGGCATCATAATTCCAGAAGGCCATCAGAGAAGAGCGCTCAAGGGGTGAGAAGTTGAGATGCCCACCCTGTTTTCATAGTTACCTGCAGTTTCTGAGCAAGCATTCCTTTCTTCACATTTCTCTTCAAGGCCTCTAGGGTTCTGACACTAATGCTCCCAAGTAATTTACAAAGTTATTTCAGCTCCCAAGGCTGAAAAAAGTCACTTGAAGGGATTCCAAGCAATTAAAGACTCTTCTGTGTTAACAGGGGCAGCAGACACCTGGGTTCCATATTTTGACTTCTTATCTCTTACTATGAAAATCAGTTGGGATCTGGTCAGGCAGAGGGGTATCTAAAGGACCATCTCCTTATACAGGAACTGTGATGGTAGAAGAATAGCTTACATTATTGGGGTCAAGGGTCAGAGGTTCCTTTGTAGGGTTGGGTTCAAAGCCTACCCTTGAGTCAGCACTTTGCCTGGCTGCCTGATGGGCTGATGGTGGTGATAGAACAGGCGCCATATGCATTCCAATTTCTGTATTCCTTAGCCAAGGCTGGTTGAATCAATATGTATCAAGTTATTGGTGCTCGTTAGGATGGTGAGTTTTATGCTCTTTTTGTTTTGTCAGAAAGTAGATATATTTTTCCTCCCAAATTAAATAATTTCAGAATGGTTTCATTTTAGGATCAGCCCAGGTAACTAAGTGACATAGTTTATTTTCTATGTATAGCATTATTTAGATATATGTTGATTATATTTGTGCTCTACTTTCAATGACAGATGATTGATCTTTTTCCCAACAGGTGAAATTTTGCATGAGCATCACTTGTATTATTTGGTAGTTTTTTTTAAAATGAATTTTGGTATTTAGAGCAGCTTCAGAGTTAGAGAAATAAAGTGAAGATGGTATAGGGAGTCTCCATGATCTCTGTACCCAACTGCCCCTATCAATGCCACCTTATATTGGTACAGCATCTTTGTAATAATTAATAATATTATATAGTAGATAATGCTAGTTAATAATTAAATTAATAGAATATTGATAGATTATTTACTGTAATCTGTACTATAGTCATATTTTTTTTATTGGAGAATATTAGAAACAAAGATTTGGATATTAAAGTTTTTTTTTTTTTTTCCTGAAGTGGCAGTATTTCTAATCCCACTCAGATGACAGAACCTTTATCTGTGTGTATACTAACCTATGCATAATTATATCCACATGAATCCATATCTATATTTTTGTATGTAGCCAACTGTATCTGTATTCAACACAAATTCACACTGATATCTTCAGCTGCAATCCAGCATCATGTTTATCATTCTTATCTCTTCCCCTTGCTTATTGTTTAACTCCCAGTCTAATAGAAACCTGGCTTGAATCATCCTCCCTGCATTTACGTAATAGTTCATTTTCTAGTATGTGTATATGGAAAAATCAGGATCATGAACCTGTACGTACCCACTTGTGATACAGCTGTACCAACTGTAGTGCTTTTGAACAGTGTCTTTCCCATATGGTCTAATAGACTTTTCTTCTTTCCAGAGTTACTTATGATACCACCATTTCCCAATCACATTTAGTGAAGTTGTTTTCTACACTGGTGTTGATGTTAGTTTGTTTTTTCACAGTTGCATTCTTCTCATTCTCATTCTTCTCTCCTGATCTCCTAAGTGACTTTTTGAAATTTGCATTCATTGGTGTTGTGAAGTTCTATGGGTTCTGACAAATGCATGTTGTTCCTGACCACATTCCCTTCTTGTAGACCCCCTGGCAACCAAAGACCATTGTATTATCTGTGTGGTTTTGCCTTTTCTGGAATTCTATACAGCTGGAATCATCCCACCTTTTTAGATTATAAATTTTTCATTGAGAAATACATGTTTTTTAATGTAGTTGTAGATGGACACAATCCCTTTATTTTATTTATTTAGATTTTATGTGGTGCTAAGGATTGAACCCAGTGCTGTACACATGCCAGGCAAGTGCTCTACCACTGAGCTGCAACCCCAGCCCTGAGCAATACACATTTGAAATTCAGCCATGTCTTATAATAGCTTAGCAGTACATTCCTTTATATTGCTAAATTACATTCCATTGAATAGATGTACCCAAGTTTCTTTATTCATTCATCGATTGAAGGACATCTTGCTTTCGGTTCTCGGTAATTGTGAACAGAGCCATGATAAACATTTGTGTGAGGCGGGTATGGTTATGCATGTCTATAGCCCCAGGTACTTGGGAGTCTTGGGAGGATGGCCTGAGTCCAAGGAGTTCTAGGGCAGCTTGGGCAACACTGTGAGACTCTGTATCCAAAAAAATAAAAACATACACACACACACACACACACACACACACACACACACACACATATATATATACATATATACACATATATCTTATATACATATATAAACTTTTGTGTTCAGGTTTATTTGTGGATGTAAGTTTTCACATTAGTTGGGCAAATAATTTACTTGCTTTTATCCACTTTCTGCTGTGCTTGCTAAATGTCCCTTTTATCTACTACTCATTTACTCATTATGAAGTGAGAGTATATTTATGAGAAGGTATTGTTCTGAGTTCTGGTAAACTCAAGTAACTGTTGTTCCTGACTGGTGGAGTTTATTTTCTAATGGGGAGGGGGAACGCATAATTTACACAGCCATCAGAAATTTAAAATGGTAACTGTGCTACCTTAACCAAATAATCAAAGTTGCTATTAATAATTGGACAAATCAATATCTGTGACTCCTGATAAAATATACTGAGAAGGTAAAACCTCACTTTTCTGGTATTCCTGTGGAAAATGCATAATCTGGCCATAAAGAAATGTGGTCTTATGTTTCTACATGACAAATGCAAATGGAGATGTGTTTTACAAAATAATCACAAATTAGGGTCTTCATAGAAACTGTGAAGAGTGGAGACATGCACACACATACACATTCTCACAGAAAAGGATCAGTGCAAGGAACTGGCTTCCATTATTGTGGGTCTTGAAACCATCATCTACCATGTGCAAGCTGGATCTTGGTAAACTGCAGAATAGTTCTGAGAGTTGAAGGGCTGGTGGTGTATGTTTTGGTCCTAGTCTGAAGACCTGAGGACCAGGAGCACCATGTTGCAGATCTATGTCCCAGCCCAACTAGAGAGAGGGAAGGCAAATCCAACCTTCTCCCAGCTTGTTCTCTTCTCAGGCTCTCCACAGACTGGGTTATGCACACTCACATTGGGGAGTGCCATCTGTTGTCCTTAGTTCCATCAATTCAAATGCTAATCCCTCCCAGAAATAACTTCATGGACATATCCAGACACACCAGAAATAATATTTAATTAGATCCCTGGGCATCTTGTGGCCCAGTCAAGTTGACCTATAAAATGAAACATCACAAATTGGTTTGTAGTTCTCAAAAATGTCAAGGCCACAAAAGACAAACTGAGCAGCGATTCCAGATCTAAGGAGACAGAATTTATAAAGAAATGTACTATGTGGTCCTGCTTTGGGTTTTGAATCATATTTTTTTTTACTACAAAGGGAATTATTAGAAAATGGGTGAAATATGAATTAAGTCTAAAATAGTGGGGCCATATTAACATCAGCTTCCTGATTTTGATCCTTTAACTCTGTGTGAGAAAATTTCTCTGTTTTTGGGAGGTATGCAAGTATTTATCAATAAAGAAGCCTCAGGTTTATGACTTGCACTCAAGTTGTTTATAAAAAATAATATGCATACATATGTAGAGAGAAATTATAAACAAATTTGGGGAGTTTTAACGACTGAACAGTCTTGTTGAACGGTATATGGATATTTCAAGAGTTGTTTTGCTACTTTTATGCCTATGGAATTGTCTTCAAATAAAAGTCTACACAAATAAAAATTGCAAACATGATATGTTCTAAGAATGAGATGAATATGATGCTTTGATAGAAAATTAGAGGGTAAGGAAGGTTTTTTTTTTCCTTTTTAATCAGTCTATGAATCAAAGAATAATCATTCACCCACCATGTCCCTGGTTGTAAGTGTTGAAATACGACAGTCATTAAGAGAAACAGTTTCTGACCTTAACGAATTTATTTTCTAGAGAGAGAGAAGAAGAATAGCACATTAAACTCTCAAAATATTCTAAGGTAATTTCTGGAAGACCCATTAGTAAGTTATTTTGCTACTGAAGGCTAGAAGTTATTTTCAACTGACTACAGTATTGGTGGTGAATTTAGAAGAAAGTGTGAATAGATTCGGGAGAGGTGTTTAGTAAGTAAGAGATAAGAGAGGCAGACAAATTTGCAGGTTGATGTAGGAGGATGATATCAAGAATCACGTGGAACATTCTGGGTTTCCAGCTTTCAGTGTTTATCAAATATTCCATCATCAAAATGCATACAGCAGAATAGCATCCAATTTGAACTGTTTTATTAGTTTGTTTCCTATTTGAAGGAACTTTCAAGTAAGTTAGATTAATATTTCTTAGGCTCCGTTGCTGTTCCACAGGACAGCCTACAATCATGCTCTTCTGTTCATTAATTCATTTCCAGTTTCTCTGTTTTCCTTGATGTCTCTGAGTAAGACATCCTCTCACCTTCTAAGTGTACATTATTTCCTGGCCCCTGCTCATCCTTTCCTATCTATCTACAGGGATCCCTTGACTTCCTCCCTCATTGCTCCAGCTGTGCCATACCTCATGCTATCGCTCTTCTCTGTACCTTTGAATGTTTCTGTGTCTTTAAATGTCTATTTCAGAAACTCTGCCTCAACTCTCTATCCTGCAGTTGAAAGACTCCTTGGGGAGTCTCTGTCTGTCTCCAGAATTTACTTTCTTCTTACAGAATTAAGATGATCACATTAAAATGACAAAATATTAGAAGAACCTGAGCTTTTAATGGTTATTTTAATAGAATCACGGGGTGTCAAAAGATTTTAGAATTATAGGAACTTAGAGATTGTTTTAATTCAGTCCCTCCAACGATGAATGGATGCCCATTTCTAAGACATTTGTTATCTTTCCTGATTAAACATAGCTGGTGATGAGAAACACACTGCTTTCTGTGCCACTGTGCCATGGTTTTTGGTGTCTGTTATCCAGTCCTGCTCTTTATCAAGATAAAATATACCTTATTAGCAGTAAACTGTATTGAGATAATAAGCATTCCCCAAATCCCAGTGGCTTAACTCATGGAAGTTTCTTCTTTGCTTATTTAAAAGTTGCTGCATGTCTATGTCATCACTGGGAATAGAGTCTTTACAGCAGATCTCCTGCATGAAGTAACTCAGGAATTGCTCTGTTCCCCTGTGGTCCCCCAGTTGCTGTGGCAGGGAAGGAAAAGCTAGAGGATCACATATCAATTCCTAGATGCTTCAACCCAGGTGTGATACAGGTCACTTCTCTTTCTAGAACTGTACACATGGTTTTTCTTAGTTGCAAGGAGATTAGGAATTTGGAGAGTATGTCATATTCAGTGAGCAGTAAATGTCTTCATCACCATCTGAACTTCTTGTCTCTTCATCCTTCAGAGAACAGCCACCTCTTCCTTATGAAGGCATCCTAAATCACATGGAGTTACTGCACTGAGTTCAAAGTTCAGTACCTCTGGGCGATGCAGAACTACCAACACTGGACCCGTTTGTCCCCTAAGAACTGCCCTTCATGCAGGCAGCCGGTCTCTTCCTTCTTTTTTCCTGCCTGTGGAACAGTGGAGACTAAACAGTTGTTCTCATTTTTGAAAAGTCCTAAGTTTGGTATAGACCAGGTGCATTTCATTGGGTTAGTGTACCTTTGTTAAAATCTTCAGGCTTCTCCCCGACCTGATGCCTCACATTTAAATATGTCAGCAAACATTTCTTTTCAGGATTTTCTCAAATTCTTATTTCATTATATTCTTAGTGATCGTTTTCTTAACATAACGAGGGTCTCTTTAGGATGTCAAATTTAAGGTATGGCATCTTTAGGGGACTACTTTTGCAGGGTAGTCAGCACAGGGTCCATTGATTGGCAGGAGGAAATGCAAGATCTTGTTCACTCTTGATGGGATTCACTCCATGTGAGTGACAGCAGGACACTGAAACCCACTTCCTTATGCAGACCAAGAATGGGTCCTTTTTTCACCGTACTTTGGATGAAACTCAATAGCACAAAATCTAGATCTCTGAGCCTAGAGAGTGATAAGCATTTCCTAAGCCCCCACTTTGGAGAGGTTTTTGGAACTTGTTAATTAACAAATAAACACAAACAAATGAAAAACCCTTGAACTACGAGGGTAGCATAGATGTGGAGAAGTAAGAATGAATGAGATATTTAAAAAGAGTCAGAAGTAAGTGATAACTGATTTGTGTTAGGCTAGATTGAAAAGGAAAATTAGGGCATTTTCATCTTAAGATGGTAGATGAAACATATATATCCAATTTTACTTTCTACCTACCCCTCACACACTAAAAGCTACAAAAATTTTTAAAATAGGCATAGATCCATAATATTTAGAAAATGAAAAGTAGATTACTGGAAAAAAGTAATTGACTAAATCGGTCTGAGAAAGAAAGATTCTAACATAAAGAAGACCTGCAGCTACCCTGATGTGCATACCAGAATGTGTTTACAGAAAAGTGCAGTATCACTGTAGTTTGGGGTTGGGGAAAGAGACCTAGGAAGGTAATGAGTGAGAACCACATTCTCATCTACCAATTAGAAGGTCAGGAGACAATGCTAAACTAGACACATTTATTTATTTTTCTGATATTTTTATTGGTGCCTTATAATTACAGTGGAATTTGTTATTACATATTTGTACATGCACAACTATAATTTGGTTATTTTTGTTCTTCTGAGTATCTCTTTTCTCTCCCTCTTTTCTACCTCTGGGCCCCATCCACTGTTCTACTGGTCTCCCTTCTATTTTCGTGAGATCCTCTGCACATTTTTTTCTCTCTCTAGGTTCCACATAAGAGAGATCACATACAACCCTTGACTTTATGTTTTGGGTTTATTTTGCTTAACATAATGCTCTCAAGTACCATCTGTAAACAGATAAATTTAAAGATCACAATTTATATAGAAAGTAAATTATATATAGAACTATATGTTTATTTAGGTCTATAAACATATAGCTCAGTATAAATATATGTAATTTATATAGAAATGTAAATTACATATAGATCTATAAATTTCAGGGAACCTTCTAAATAGAGAAGTCAAAAGATGATGCAGAATATGAGTAAATTTAAAAGTAGTAATTTATATAGAAATATAAAGATCTGCAAATTTCATAGGGACTAATCAAGAGAATCTGAAGTCACTGCATCTTCATGTGGAATATGCTAGACAACTTCTTCTTAGAAGTCTGTTAATACCATTTGACTTTTACAGCTGTGTGCATATATTAATTAAATTAAAAGGAAGTTTATAATAAGTTTTACTGAATTGAATCCTTTTCAGATAATAAGAATAATTAAAAGTGGAAGCTATTCAGGAGAGTCACAGAGGTCATATCTGTCCTAGGATAGATGATGAAACTGAGGCATGATATAGTTGTGTCTAATATTACAGTTCTCCCAAGCAGCTGTGCCAGGAAGGCACTCCTTGGCATGTTAAATTAGCTTCTGCTCCAAATGAAGTCTCAGCCCTCCTAATAGAAGAGCGAGGATGTGGTCACAGCTATTCCACATGAATGCCAGGCCGACTTCTTGGCGTTGTGTCAAGAATGGCAAATTAGACATATTAAAAGCAAGGCAGGCAGCATTGTCTCAATGATTAGCCATGGTAAGGGGTAGGCATGAGACTGAGGGCTGGATGCAGGAGAGAAGTGTTTCTGTATATCAATGAGAGGAGAAAGTAGAGCACACCGCATAGAGGCTGAGGCGGAAGCATACTAATGGGAGTGACAGTAATGAGATTATATGTATTATAAGCACTGACAATTATGCTCTCATTACTAAAATACACAAAGGGAATGAACACAATTATGTAGCAGACACCGTGGGACCGTGAACTTATGATACCATTTGTACTGTAGTCTCTAAAAGTTTGCTGCTACATTTTCTGCTTTATGGGAGCCAAATTAAGCATTTTGCCTTTCTATATCTCCATGAGATTTTGGGAAACTAATATTGGAAGACATTAGACTAGAAATGGGTCCTTTGAAGTCATCTAAAGGATCTTTTTTCTTTTCCTTTTTTTTTTTTTTTTCTTGCTTTATTCCTTAGTAGTTTTGAGTGAATGCCTGGTGGGTGGTGTGAAGGGACTCCACACTCCTTCACTCGATATGTTGGTTGTCTGTGCCTGCTTTATATAATAACGTGATTCCCCTTAAGCAGAAAAGTTTGGAATAAGTATGTCTTTTTCAGTTTGCTTGTTTTTAAGATACATTTTGAGGCCTCATGTGATTAAGTGGCTTGGCCATAGTCAAACTGAGCCAGAGTGAGGCACAAGTCCTCTACTCTGGGTGGGCCTCTTACGTGGCACTCCACTGCCACTGTTTCCATTAAGAATAATGATACAGATAAAGAGCATGCTTTATCTGTATGACCAGCACTTGCAAGGGTTGCTCCAGTGCTGCAGAAGCTGGCAGCACGGATTGCTTCCAGGGTGCCTGACCAGCACTGGATGACCTAACACATCAGTCTCTGCATGTGCTGGGAAGGACAAAGCATACCAGGCTGTGCTGATTTGCTTCCACTGAAATGATTTACTTCAATTACAGTGGCCCACAGTAAAAAACGAAAATACAAGGTCCACATCTCTGAGCCTAGGGAGCACCAAACATTCCCCATGTCCCCATACCACAGGAACTGTTTTTATAATCTTCTATAAGGATATGCACAGGTATGGGGAACAGAGGATGAACCAGAGACTTTTACGCATTTACTCTAGGTTAGCTATTTGTTATGGTTTGGATGTAAGGTGTCCCCCAAAAGCAATGCAAGAAGATTCGAAGGAGAAATGATTCGGTCACAGTCTTGACCTAATCAGTGAATTAATCCCTGATGGGATTAACTGAGCGGTAACTAGAGGCAGGTGGAGTGTGACTGGAAAAAGTGGTTAATTGGGGACATAGCTATGGGTTATATATTTTCTCTCTGAAGGGTGGAGGTTCTCTCTGCTTCCTAACATCATGTGAGCTGCGTCCTTCTGCCACCCTCTTCCGCCATGATGTTCTGCCTCACCTCCAGCCCTGAGGAATGGAGCTAGCCTTCTGTGAACTAAGATCTCTGAAATTGTGAGCCCACAAATAAACTTTTCCTCCTCTACAGTTGTTCTGGTTGGGTCGTTTAGTCACAGCAGCAAAAAAGCTGACTAAAACACTATTGTCTAAGTACTTTTTGTATAGCACTTACGATGAGTGTATTTTAGAACTAGAAAAATGGATCATTCATTTGGAATTGGGACTGCCAGTCAGCAAAATATTTTTGTTTAGTTCTATCTAGTTAATGCCAATTGTAGTTTAATGCACATGAAGAGTTTAAAAAAAAATCTATTGAACCTACAGGCATTTATTCCCTGCAAACTGTAGTGGGTATGGTTTTGAAGGCAGTGATCTAGGATGGTCAGAAAGATGAAAGGATCAAGTCATTTCTGATCAGAAATGCATGTCCTACTTATCTGCTGTTTGTTCCTAGAAAGCCAATATTTCTGCTTTGATTTGTTCCCCTCTGGATGGGACCACCCAAGCTTCCCTACCAGATGGGTTCCAGTGGTTCCACTGGTAGAAAATGGGAGGGCAGGAGGAGAGAGAGGTAGGAATATGCTGTGTCAGGAGGCATCCTGCTCAGTGGATGAGTTTCCAAACTACAGTTTCCCTGAAGAGGCTGAGACTCCAAGTTTGTATCTTTCCCTGGATTTAAGTGGCATTTCTTCCTCCATCTGTACTGTTCCCCAGTATCTTCCCCGTCTCAGCAGAAGGAACATCTCTGGTCTCTGGAGACCTCAGCTTCTTATTTTCCTTTTACTTTCCTCCACACCTTTCTGAGTTACCTCCTCTTTAACACTCTTTTCATTTGAACCAAGAGTTATCGTGTGCTCTTCCTGATGAGACTCCAACTTCCATAGCATATGACTTTAAAGAGAACAGTGATCTTAAGCAGCTCAATACTGGCTTTGATGTTAGTGTCTGGGTTGAAATTTCTAGAGTGTGATAAGCCATGGAAACTCTGGCAGGACTCTCTAGAATGATCACTGAAAGACCAGAACTCTTTTGGATATTTAAATATTTGTATATCTACTGGAAAAAAAAATTTTTTTAATTTTGGTATAATTCTTCCTAAACAGTAATCAAGTTTAAAAACGATACAGAGGTTTTGTATGATTTCTTTAATTTAGAATGTGTCTCAGCACAGAATAGCATAGCACATTTTGTGGTGGAGACCACAGTAGACCAGGGACAGAAGACTGGGTCTCATTTTTCACTCTTTGACTAGCCTCGCCCCATAGTTCCTCATCTCCTTTGTTTTGTTTCTCTGGTTTGTGATAGGAGTCATCGGGTTGTTTCTCCCAGCTGTACAGTTTCTATAATGCTTTTGTCTCTAAGAACAAGAATGTTTGTGTTCACATGTTTGCCTGTTATTTGGCTTTGCTTTATATTTACAAACATTCTCCAGGCCTTGATAGCAAGTCTTTCATGCAGGGAGAAAAGGGAGATGCTGAGCAGCCTAGCATAGTATCACAAGTGATGAATTTTCTTGGAAGACAGGGACAGGGGGCTTGTAGCATATATGCAGTTGCCTTATTTTGCAGGTCTTTGGGGCAGTATTTAAATCAAAAAGCATTCAGTACCTCTGGTTGCTGCAGATGAGATACCAAAACGGGTTCCAGTGGAAGCACATGGCTCGTTTTCAATCGAGTGCTCATCACTGAAGACAATCTGTTCCTCTCCTCTACCCGCCCCAGTTCCCCCTCCAGGCTCCAGGCTGCAATCCCTCCCTCTGCACTTATTTCCCAGGCACGACTAGAGGGAGCTCCAGACTAAATTGCTTTCTACTCTTGCATCTTTGTATGTGTCAGATGAGATCAGATTCAAACCAGGTTCTATTCTCTGTAGTGCTGATTCAAATCAAATCAAAATCTCTCTTCCTGAGGACATGATTGGAAGTGTATTTACTTTGCTGCGTGCCCTAATGGTCCTGTCATGCAGTCCCTGAGGCAGGATTCAAGGGAGCTGATGAGTCAGAATTGCCTTCCCAGCTTTATCTGTTCCCGTGGCTCTGCTGCCAGGTTGGTCTCTGGAATATCTCAGCATCCTGATGTGACATCCTCATGTCAAGTGGGAGAACATGGGTCTACTTGCAACTCTGACTTTCTCTAATCACTTACTTCCAAATTGTATACACCTCTAGAATTCCCTCAAGTTCTCCATAATTTTGCCACACAATAAGGAAAAACCATCCCTAAGGAATTTCTGTCCCCAAACCCAGAGCTATAGATTTTTGTACATCTTTCTCCTGGTCACTTTGATTTCTTCTTTATCTTTCTACTTTATTTTTCTACCAGCTCCTTGAGCAACAATATTTTTCCCACTGTAGAATACTAAAGCAAAATAAACAGTACTGGGATCTCTCTGAAATCCACAGGGTGTCTCTCTTTCTCTGGAAGAAATAAATAAAAGCTTTGCCTAACCTTTGTTCTTTTTTTCCTCCCCCTTCTATTTTTACATAAGTACTTTTTCCCCCTATATTTAAAAAAGAAAACACTTTTGTAGATACTAAGGAAACTGTTCTGAAATTCCTCTTCTATGATGTCACTCCGAGAAAAGTTTTAGCTACCACTACCCCCACCTCACATCATTTCCAAAGGGACAGGCAAGTACCTGTAGAAACACAGGGCAAGGTGATATGTCTGCAGACGTCTCTGGGGACTCTTAGGATCTATAGCTCTAAGATTGCAGAGTGGTCGGCGCCATATGAGAACCTTCATTGCTCAAGTGAAGAGGAATGATTGCTCTTCTATGAATGAGGACAAAGGTATTTTGGGCATTTTCCCTTGCTATTTATCCATTAGAAAGGCTCATTCCTTACAGGACCCAGTATCTGCCAGTGTCATATACCACCACCTGGAGAAAATAAGGAAGAAAGGGAAAGTATAAAGGATCATTCTTTTGGGTCATGGCCGCTGGGTTGACAAGTGAAATGTACAGGAACTCTGTTCCCTGATGAGCAAAACGATGAAGAGCCTTGTAATAGAGATGGCTGGCAGGTATCTGCCTGGCTAATAGCGCCATACAGCAAGACTCAGATGCATTTTACTGGAGTGTTCATACAAACGTAATTCATTCATGTGAAGTGAAAGTTTAGGAAAAAATAAAGCACTTTCCTTGCCACCAGTACTGAGGACGATCCTTCTTATCAATAAGTGCATCAAAATTGATTTTGAATGTAGACGGTGGAAAGCATGCTGGACAGCAACCCAAGCCTTGATTGACAGCCCAGTAATTTTCCACTCCCTTAGGACTGAGTTAGGACAATAGGTCCCATGTTGGTCCTCCTGTGCACAGTTCTTTGTTTCTTTGTCAGCCCAATTTCCATTTTTCTTTTTAAAAAGAAGTGGGAAACACTTTCAAAAGTCTAGATAGGAACTATCAGTCAGTGTACTCTCCCTTTCCTAGCCAAGAAATGAACATGTAAACTCCTGGGAGTCTGATTCCTGAAGAGTAACTCAAAGGAGGGAAATAACTAGGCCTGATTCTTCCTGCAGGCCAGGCTGAGAAGAGAATGCCCCACAGGTACCTGAATTTCCAGAACTGCCTTCAACCAGATGTTTCCAAAGCTTGGTCCCAGGGCTTTCTCTTAGATTCTGTGACCTGCCAATATCCTTTCAATCACTGCCTTTTTTTTGTTTTTTTTTTTTTTGTTTTTTTTTGTTTTTTTTTTTTTTTTGGTACCCTAGGCGCTTAACCACTGAGACACATCCCCAGTCTTTTTTTGTATTTTATTTAGAGAACAGGGTCTCACTTTGTTGCTTAGAGTCTTGCCAAGTTGCTGAGGCTGGCTTTGAACTCACAATCCTCCTACCTCAGCCTCCCAAACCACTGGGATTATAGGCACGCGCCAACGTGCCTGGCTACAGTCACTGTGTTTTTAAAGCTGCCCCAGATCCATTTTTTTAAAAAATGTTTTTAGTTGTCAATGAATGTTTATTTTATTTACATGTGGTGCTGAGAATTGAACCCAGTGTCTCACACATGCTAGGCAAGTGTTCTACCACTGAGCCATAACCTCAGCTCCCCCAGATCCATTTTTGATGCTTATCTTCCTCCCTCCTCCAACCCTAATTGCTCTACTCTTTTTATTTTTCTATTTCTTTAACCCACCTCACATATGGCCTACATAATAATCTTCCTACCCATAGCTGATTCATCCCTGCTGAAAATCTTCAGTACCTCCAATGGTCTGAATTCCCCACCCTGGATTTCTAACTCTGCATAATGCTGTTCACAGTTTCCTTCAAAAAGGGGGAGAATGGAGTATTATGGGGATGTATGGGCACTAGAGAAATAACAGAGGAACTGGTGATTGGTGTCCTAGTACCCCCCCATCCCCCCTGCCTTAAAGTTTGAATACAAGAATAAATAAGATGAAAGACTCCCTTTCTGACATTCTGGGTCTCAAATCTTGTCCCAATTTGATTTCCTTATTGACATGCAATGGGAATAAGGCAAGCTGATGTTCCTCCCTGCAAGTTGGGGCAGGGAGGAATATCAATAACTGGTTGCCGATCTTTGCACTTCCCTACAATTAAGCAGTTAGTTTATGAAAATCTGAACTTCAAAATGGTGTCTAAGCAGGGAAAGTACAAACGTTACCCATGGAGATCATTCATTCCATCCCTCGGCAATTCTTTGATGTCTTCAAGTTTTCTGTCTCAGCCCTGCTTCCATCATTTCTCAGGAATTTTGCTTACAGGTTCTCGGTCTCTAGTTTTATGCCCCTTCTCTCTTTTTGCTTTATCCATCTGCTTTGTACTTCACATTTCACTAGTTTCAGACAATTCTGGGGAGTAAGTTGGTCCAATGGAGGAGGCTAGGGGAGATCCATTGCTTGCTTGGATGAGAAACTGGTTTAAATGTCTGTGCCATGTGTTGTTGGACTATTAACACCATTCTTTAATACAAAATAGATGCTGAGGATTTGATGCATAAATGGACTCTTTCTAAAGGCTTATTGTCAAATTTTGTGTTAAATCGTTTTCTGGATCTTATTTAATTTGGTCACTTTTTGTCCCCTTTGGTCCACTTCACTATCATCCATGAATCTGAAAAGTCATTTAAAAAGTGTCTCAGCTGTAAGGAGTAAAAATGCATCAGTTGGATTTGCGTTATTTTCATGAGAAACCTGTCAGTCATGGTGATGGACAGAAAATGTATTTCTCCCAAATAAGTTTCTGCCTCACTTTCACCTTGTGCTTTTCATTCACTTCAACCCTCTGATGCCTGGAGAAGGGCTTCAATTGCTCTAAAGGAATGACTCTGTGTTGTTTACAAAGGTCCCTCTTTCCCATTCTCCATTACATCTGAAACATCCAATGAAATTTTTTTTAGGTTGTCACATTGTGTGGTCTCTTAACTAAAAATATGAGTACTGATTTTTTTCCCTTCGGGTGCTTGTGAATAAAGTATAATTTATGTTTGAAGTTATGTTAACAGAACTTGCTGTTGAATGACCCATGTTATCCAGCTCAGTGATGGGCATGTAATGAAGGAAGTTTTATGCTTCCTTTCTGGTCGATAGTGAAGTCATTCAGGTCAATTGACTTATTCTTCTATTCATTAAATAAATACCTACTGACTACTGTATGGCAGACAATGCAATAGGCATTGGATATACAATTGGCGAGTATAATAAGGATCAGTTTCTGCCCTCTTTGATCTTGATGGGAGAATATTAAATAATCATATATTAGCAATGTGTTGCTATATAAAAATTCTGCCCAAACCTAGCAGCTTAAAACAACAGACATCTGTTATCTCATTTAGTTTCTGAAGATCAGGACTCCAGTGGTCAGGCTCAGAGTGTACATTAAGTATACAATGGCATATTCCCAAAGTGGTACCACCAGCAGTATTTCCAGAAAAGTTTCATCACTCCAAATAGAAACTCTGGGCTCATCATGCAATAACTCTGTATTCTACCCTCCCTCCAACCCCTGGTAACTTCTAATATACTTTCTGTCTCTGAATTTGGCTCTTCTCAGTATTTCATATAAGTGGAACTATACTGTCTTGGTGACTTTGTCCAGTTTGTCTTACTTAGTATCATGTTTTCAAGCTTCATTCGTATTATAGCATATATTAGAACTTCATTTTTTATTGCAGAATAATATTTCATTGTATGGATGTGCCACATTTTGTCCCCTCATTTCCTGACAGACAGGTGAGTTGTTTCTACCTTTTGGGTATTGTGAATACTGCTGTAATGATTACTGGTGGGTAACTACCTGTTTGGATCCCTGCTTTCAATTCTTTAAGGTGTATATGTATCTAGAAGTAGAATTGCTGGGTCATCTAGCAATTCTATGCTTCTTCTAACCTGAAGAATCATAAAACTGGTTTCCACAGGGGAAACACTGGTTGCCTATTGTAAAGATTGCTCTGACTACAGGGTGGGGACTACATGGAAGCATTAATAGTAAATGCCAGTAGATTCATAGGGATGCTCAAATGGGTTTGGTGAGATGAAATTGACCTTCATGATTTTGGAATATGGATCATGAAGCCTTAAATGTGCATAGACGTGAAGGCATGTATCCTGGTTAAAATACCATTGAATAAGGAACCTGTTACGTGCACTTGAGGCTTGACCCAGTCACTCAGTAATGAAGTTACACTCTTCAGACTAAACTGCTGTCCTAGGTCTTGACCTTCCTGCAAGAAAGCAGGATGGCTTATCTGAATTCACCTTTGTCATTAGGAACCCGTGATTAGAAATGTGAATGGTGTGGGAGAGATTTAATCTTAGTGGGAAAAGAGTGTAAGAATCTTGCTGAGTACTTAGTCATTAAGTTCAAAGGTTTTATGTGACTGTGTGCAGCTCATAAATTTTTATTTGTTTCTGTCTATTTCAAAGAGATAGAAGTGTTTTAATTTTAGGAAAGTTCAAGAAAACACATTTTGGTGGAAAAAAAAAATACATGTGTGCTTACCTTGCCTTTTCTTGTATCATTATTTTCATCCATCTTACTAATATGATAGGTATTTATACTCATTTTAGAGCATCTCGTTTTAAAGGGCAAGGTGATTATCTTACACATCTTATTCAATGTCTCATGCTTAGAAGGCATTTGGTAAATATTAGTTGAATAGAATAGTGAAGGTTAAAAAAAAAAAAAAGACCAAAATCTTATAGCTATCTTGGGAAGCTTCAACCTTCCTTTGTAAATTTGGTACAGGAATAAAGATGATGTTACAATAAGCATCTTGGCTTTTTGGAGTGTATTGTGTAGGACTACAAAGGGACCCATGAGGATCAGT
Organism: Sciurus carolinensis; assembly: GCF_902686445.1. Classification (NCBI taxonomy): domain Eukaryota; kingdom Metazoa; phylum Chordata; class Mammalia; order Rodentia; family Sciuridae; genus Sciurus; species Sciurus carolinensis. The sequence goes on along the minus strand of NC_062231.1, from coordinate 18,906,493 downwards.
GAGTCTTTTCTCCTACGCAGAGGATGTCAAATAGAATGTCTTACCTTTGCTTGCTCTGTTTTCCAGTCGGTCTCCAGGGTTGGAGCTGTAGGGGGAGCAGCAGGTACTGAAGAAGCACTGAGGTCTCTAAGAGGGACTGCGGATGTCTCAGGGAGAGGGTTAGGTCCTTACTGAAGGTATCCCTCCCCTCCCCAGGCCTGGCACCAAAGGTTTGCTTGGAGACTGGGCTTCCTTATGGGATACTTTTCCTGCATGTATTCCTTTTATTTGTTTGTGTAAGCCAGAGGAAGGGAAGGACTTCTGCCTTAGGGAAGAGACCATAATGGTAAAGGGAAGCTACTTCATCAAGAGGTTCAGGCATCTCTGAAGAACCTGAGCCTCTCACCCAGGAGTGTTTTGTTTGGATGCTGGAAATGGATAGTGAGCACCTGCCCACTCATTCTTCTTGCTCTCAAGTCTTACAAGGCCTGCTGGCCTTGCTTAGGCTGTTTCTGTCTGGTTGCATGCTTAAATCTCAGGAAAGTTCAGAGCCACGGACGGCGCTGCCAGCACTTTTTCAGAGTTGATGAAGAATTTAACATAGGCTTGTTAAAACATGTACAAAATATATTTACATGGAAAATTCATGTAGTCACTCTACATTCATCCTTTTCTAGTGAAGATATTTATTACTTTATGCTTATAGGCTTTGTTTATGAATTATTAAAAAATCTCTGTCATTTTTATAATTAAAATGTCATGTTCCATTTATATATTATATAGGCATGTGGCTATATTTTCTGAAACAAAACTTGGCATGCATTATGTGACTTCCAAGAATATCTTAGTAGATATGGGATCCATAAAGGCAAATGTGTAAAATCATTCTGAAAAATCCAGAAATTTTGTGCCCTGCCAATTATGTATGTGAATGTTTTATTAGTCTCAGTTTAAGTTTCAGGGATAGAATCTGGTTTCTTTTTTGTGTCTGGTGATTAAATTGCATGTGGAGAAAAATACCATTACCAGTTGGATCTATTGGTTGAAATTAAAACTCTTTCAACTCACAAGGAGGTCTTTGAAGCTTCCACATCTCCAAGAGGGTTTTGTAAACTGCATCTCCCATCTGTGTTCTACTCCTAACAATTCTAGATCCCAAATTCAACCTGAAGATAGGTTGTGTGAAGGCATCAGCAACAGTGTCGGGGGACTAACCAGCTTCAAACAGGAGTCATTCATTAAAGCGAATACCAGGGGCAAATCCCATCTCACATTCTGCAGCACAAAATAGGAGTCCATAGGATTCACAAGGAATGAAATTTTGTGACTAAATAACCCAACTCCCTGTCAAGCAGAACACAAAGTAAAGTAGCAAAGCTATTGCCAAAGGCATCAGCGAATTTCCAGTGAATTGAAGTGCAAACCGGCGAATACTCAGGGGTCTGACAATTCAAAGTGCAGTGTGAGACAAGTTCAGGAGGCACCATTTATAGGCACAAAGGCTTCTTTCCCTCCAGAATAATGAGCTCTCAGAAGTCCTGATTAGAATTTCATTTCAATTTGTCTCATTTTGTAACTCACAGTCCAGGATGTTTGTGGCATTAATGTGATTTCTGTTCCATTTCGCCAATAAGTCTGAGCTTACAGTCTTGGAACTTTTTCTAGATGAAGAATGCCTTTGGTATAAGTAACCACATTACCGGTGTGAACTACTGACAGTGTAAGCAAGTTGATTTTTAACATATTTAAATATATAGAGACGTAATGTTAAAAGATATGCAAGCCTGTAATCCCACTGGCTTGGAATATTGAGGCAGGAGGATCGCAAGTTCAAGGCCAGTCTCAGCAATTTAGCAAGGACCTAAGCAACTTAGTGAGAACCTGTCTCAAAATAAAAAGTACAAAAGGGTCTACAGAAGTTGCTCAGTGATTAAGTACCACTGGGTTCAATCCCTGGTGCCATTAATAAATAAATAAATAAATAAATAAATAAATAAATAAGATCAACTGAGGCATTTTAATATATTAGTTTATTCAAGCATTTGGTGATTCATGCATTGGCCAGCTCTGGACTGGGAGTCAAGGTAGGAAGGGGTTTTGTAAAGTGAACTGAGAAACAAGGCAAATAAAATACTTAATTGACCAAAGTAGAGCAGTGATCTTATTTGAATCATTTCAGTGGAAAGCCCATAGTTAAATATTAGAGGATGGTTTGTGATTGGTTATGCTTAAAAAGTGGAAAGACACCAGTCAGGAGTTAGCTGGCAGTTTATGATCAACCTCAAATGTGAATGAATCGTTTTATCATTTCCTTGTATAGGAACCGAGGGCACTGTGGGTACCTCTATCAAATAGCCTCCCATGTAATCTTTTAACATATAAAAAAAAATGAATGTTGATTTTTTTCTTTTTACTTTTAACAAAAAGTGATATCTTTAGACTCCAAAGCAAACACTATTTTTTAAAGAAGTTCTGATTGGTCACTCGAAAACAGCGAACATATTGGAAAGAAGTAAGAAAGGAAAGAAGTCTCATTCCACCGAACTTTTCTTTTTCTTTTGTTACTTTCATACCCTGTGTGCGTGGTGGTAGGCTCTGGGGCTCAGCCAATCTTCTCTCCAGTCGAGTGTGTGTATTTGTGAGTATGTGAGTTGGGGTGGAACAAACAGGTTGAAGACCTTTACAGTTTCAGGACAGGGAAGATGGAGAGGCATCCAGAGAGAGGGAAAGGAGTGTATTTTGTGGTGGTTGTTCCAGTTATCTATTGTTGTGTAACAAATCACTTCAAAACCAAGTGGCTTAATGCAAACAGCAATCAATTAGCTTGCCAACAAATCTGTAGTTTGAACTGGGCTCACAGGGAATCACGTGTTTCTGCTCAGACAGGGAGACTTGAATTGCTGGACCCAGCTTTTTCTCTTTCATGTTTTCTCCAGCCTTTTCCATTTTGTCTTTCCATACCATCCCTCAGCTCAGCAAGGTGGCTTAAAGTTCATTGGATGTGGTGGCTTACATGCCCAGGCTTGAGTGAATATTCTGGAGACCAGCGGGGAGGCCGTGAGGCCTTCCACAGTCTATCCAGGGATGTCAGTCTGCAGGTTATGCAGAGCCAGCTCTGGTTCAAGTGGCAAGGAGGCACAGAGGAACATGACACCAGAGGTGGAGCTTTTTGGGGATTATCTGGAAGGTTTACAGAATGATTGAAGTGAGACTTCTGGACCCAGACACCTGGGTTCAAAGCTGGCTCTGGCCTTTTAGGCCATGTGACTTTCTCCTGTTCAAGTTGATTTCCTGGTCTTCAGAATGAGGAATTATAGCCATTACTACTTCACAGATGAAATGAGATGGAATAGTATGCATGGCATGTGAAGTGCTCAGTGGAATTTAATTTTCATTATTATTATTGTTATGATGTCACCTGTGTGGTACTTACAGGATAATGTAAAGTGAAGGGTGAAGGATTTGGTTTTTGTTTTCCCCCTAAGAAAGTCCTTGAAAAGTTGTCTCCATCCTTGTGTTCCCTGGATAGAACACATGTTGCATGGGTTTCCCATTTGTGCTCTATATTTCCATTTCTGCCCTCTCAGACATACTCTGCCAGTGACTATTCAAAGTGTATGTCTACTGTAAGGTTACCTAGGGTAGGGTTATTCACTGATGAGAGATGTCCGGCTGCATCTCAGTGGATGCCCTCCTGGTCTTGTGCTTGAATCAGAAAGATCATTTCATGTGAATGTGAAATTCACACCTGTTTACTTTGCATAAACTATGTAAAGGTAGAGGTAGTTTCTGCTCTTCTTAGAGACACTGTGCTTTGGATAATTTAAGTAGTAGAATCCACTACTTAAAACGGTACAAACAATTATTGTCCTATTAATATAGGGATTCCATACTCTCATAGATGCATATCATGTATACTTGATATTGAGAAAAATCAAGTTAATTCAGTGAATCAGAACTTAGCAGAGGTCCAGTCATAAAAAAGGATTCCTAAATTGCACCAGCTCTGAGTACCCAGAAATTAAACCAAAATGACTGAATGTGGGAAATTTGCAGCAGCATAGATCAATTTACAGTGCAAAGTAGTCACACATGGTCAATAACATAAACACTCTCAATGCAAAATCACCTCCAAGCAGGGCAGAAAGTCTGAAGAGCATTAGATATGAACATAATTATGTCAGCACTAAACTGGATGCCTTTTACTTGGAATGGAACCATCACATTACCCAGCTATACCACTCCTTGGTATATATCCTGAATAATCAAAGTCAGCATACTATAGCAATACATGCCACACCATGCTTATAGCAGCACAATTCACAATAGCCAAACTAGGGAACCAGTGTAGGTGTCAATGAATGGATGAAGAAAATGTGGCATAGATGCACAATGAAGTTTTATTCTGCCATACATAAAGAAGAATGAAATTATGTCATTTGCAGGAAAATGGATGGAACTTGAGAACATTATATTCAGAAGGATAAGCCAAACTTAGAAGGTCAAGGGTGATGAGTTTTTTCTCATGTGTAAGCTGGATAGGAAAAAGGAAAAGAAAGGTGTGATGGTAGTGGGTGTCTCATGAAAATCTAAGATCAGTAAAGGACAGTCACAGGGGGAGGAAGGATGGGAGGGGATGGGAAAATACTGGGAAATGACATTGACCAAATTATGTTGTTAAATTTTGTACATGTACAAATATGTAAAAAAAAAAAGTCCAACCATAGGGGCTGGGGTTGTAGCTCAGTGGTAGAGTGCTTGCCTGGCATGTGTGAGGTCCTGGGTTCCATCCTCAGTACTGCATATTAATAACAAAATAAAATAAAGGTCAATTGACAACTAAAAAATATTTTTAAAAGTCCCACCATTATGTACAACTATAATGCACCAATAAAATATGGAAAAATAAAAATTAAAAAGCTTTAAAAAATAGTAGATGCCTTTTGTGGTAACAAACTTGCTTTATGGGTAACCTTCACTTAGAAAGTTGCTTGTTTTAGGTTCCTTGTGAAAATGAGACTTAAGAGAATCCTACTCTCCATATTAAATAACTTACAGAGAAATATTTCTGTCTTCCTTTTATTTTGAACCTTTGAAATGCTCAGTTTATAAAGCATTTTAGGTTTCACATTTACCCTCATGTTCACTTTTAAACTAAGCTTCTAAAACATTGTCTTAGAGTAGTTCATCATAATATTTACATTTGACTTTATTGAGATTTCTTCCTTTATTTTTCCAAGAACTATAAACTCACTTGGCATTAATACCGGTTAACTCTATTTAAGTGTGCACTTTCCCCCCAACAGCTGAGGTACAGAAGGCCTATCAAAGTTTTTAATGAAGTACCTGAGTCCCAGAGGCACCCTGAGCTTTAATAGTTTATAAAATAGGAAGCTCGTGAATAATTCAGTGTTGTAGGTCTTCCAATGGTGGGATTATTTCCCTTAGCACTACACAATAAAAAATTTAGTGTGCTTTATCTCAGAGGTGGGCTGACTGATGAACTGGAACCAAATGTGAGCCATTGAACTTGTTTTAAGGCTTTTATCAGTTCACATTGAGTGAGAGGAAGGAGATCGTGATTCTTACTTTTCATCAGTCCCACAAATAAATTGGGTTGGAAGATACTGCAATGTTGTTACTGTTGTTTTAAAAAAATTAGGAAGTATTCAATCTGATAGAGGTAATTAAAGATTAAAGCTTTCCTGGCACCCAAACTAAATGACTGATAGGTCACCCACCTACAGAGGAGCCTGAATAGCCTGCGTTTTATGTGAATGGTGGGGGTTATGTCATGCTTGGTGATCCAATTGCCATGGGCCATCATGCCTGCTTGGAGCATTCCTTTTCCTGCTGTTCATTTGGACTGGTCTCTGGGTTGTGTCAGCCAGTTACCATATGAGTAAATATGGGCTCAACTTGCATACTAAGTGTGAATGTGCTTTCTCAGAGCATAGGTTGGAAGGAGATTCCCATTTGACAGAGGAAGGCTTGCTCCAGGACAGATTCTCTTTAACTTGCCAGAAACATGAGCTTTTTTATTTGTTTTACATTGGATGTTTCCATGGAGATCACACAGCCCTTGAGACATACTATAGCAGAGCTTTGAAAAGGGATGAGCATGATTATCATTTTTGGACCTGGTAGTTCAGATCAGGTTTCTCCTCCTTCCTCTTCTTTTTCCATGACACTTGCAAGTAGAATCCCAATGGAAATATACTAGGCCTATGACATTAAAAAAAAAAAAAAAAGATGACATTTCCTTTCTGTGCAGAAAAGATAACTTGAGTCTCCACTCATCTAATCTTTAACATTTTTTCTCAGAGGATCATCACCCAGATGTTTCTGGGAAGCCCCAAATGGGTAACCCACATATAATCACAAACTAGTCTGTCAGCAGAGTACTTGGCTATGTCTGCTTTCTTTTCTTCTTAGTCTAGTTCCTACGTAGTGATCTTTTGCTCAAGAGGAGGTTTCCAGTGTTCATTGTGAATAATCAAAACTTTACATTAGGATTGACGTTGTAGCTCAGTGGTAGATCACTTGCCTAGCATGTGTGAGGCTCTGTGTTTGATCCTCAGCACCACATAAGAATAAATAAATGAATAAAGGTTTCCATCTACAACTAAACAAAGAAAAAAAAAACACCCTTTATATTGAAACCAAAGATCATGTCTATAGATCTCAAAACTTTCATTCTTGGATGGTATTTTAGTTACCATAGGTAACACCATACTGCAGTAACAAATAACTCCTCCTAATTTCAACAGCATAACACAAGAAAGGTTCAAGTTCCATGAAAGAAAAGCTAGGTGTATTTCCTTAGTAATTTTCCTCTAAATGGTGATTGGGGGATCCAGGAATTTTCCATATTGCGAATTTATCGTGTGAAACAAGTAATCTCAGAAGTTTGCACAGAAGGACAGGGGTCTTTATGGCCACGTCTTGAAGAACTGGTGAACATCATGCTGGCCACATTTTTTTCTCCCAGAAGCCATTTTTATATTTCAAACCTAAACCACAGGGAATGCTATGGAAATACAGCTTTCTGTGTGTCCAGGAAGAGAAAAAAATGAAATGTGATGGGGCGGATATGAAACATAGGGTCTACCCCAGGCAACCAGTACCTTTCTGATTTCTAGGCAGAAGTGTTGTATGGATTTAGCTTGCCATGACTGTAGTCAACCTGGTCATAACTGCCACATTGCTACCAGCTGATCTTGGTCATGCCTTCTAAATTTCAAAGGACGCACCAAGTTGTTAAGATAGCCAAGCATGTTTCACCTCTGCTGCCTGGATTGTTTCTTAACTGATGCTGGATATATTAATAGTTCTTGAGGAAACACAGATACAGACTGGTTGACTGTGGCCCACCTTTGCCTCACTTAGCTTATAAATCCCTTCATCCTGCCTTGGGTCCTGTTTGGCTGCTACCCAAGACCTGCTATTGTCTGTGATTTCCTTTGTGCGATACTAGATCTGTCTGCCTCTTCTTTGATCTCTTGGTCACTTTGCCTTTTGTGGTTGGTTCACATACTCATGGAACTGGGTGTTTTCATGACAAAGAGAAAGCAGCTTCCTTGGCCCACCAGCTGTGGATCTGGCCATATTTCATCCCTTCCTAAGTCATGAAATAGATTCTTCTTAGTCTATCATCACACTATGGTTTCATGTATTATAGTTTCTGGTTCTTGCATCTTGAAGATATAGACCCTCTAATCTGTTGGATTTGAGTTCTGCTGGGAAGTGGATACCTTATCTCTTCTCCGTTCTTTCCCATTCTGTCTCTGGAGGTCATATTTCTAAATCAAACTCTTCATTTCCTCCCTCATTATAAAGTGCCAATTCCTATTCCTGTCAATCTATCCGGACACAGGGATGAAGGCCAGCGTGAGGTTGCTCACTTGAGCATCATTTGAACTCCACCTCTGGCACCCAAAGCCTTCTGAAGCACTGGTTCAACCACACTTTCAGCCTCTTCTGAAGGGTGTGGAGATGGTGTTGGTGGAGATGGAACTACTTTGGTATGGAAAGCTCTATCTGTGAAGATTGCTTGAGCAACAGTAGCTTAAAATAGTGAGGGGTCATTTCCTCCCTCCCTCCCTCCCTCCCTCCCTCCTTCCTTCCTTCCTTCCTTCCTTCCTTCCTTCCTTCCTTCCTTCCTTCCTTCCTTGACAGATCTGAAGGTAGGTTGGCACTGTTTCTAGTCCTTGATGATGCTGAGTCCAGCATCTCTAGAGTTTCCTTGGTTTTTCCTCATCTCTATGAACCACAGTCACAGAGGACACCAAATATAGGAAAGTAAATTAGACCAAATGCAGAAGCAAATATAAAAATCCAACAGTCTTCTATGAAGCCAGACATTACAAAGATGAGCAAAAATGTAAATCAGCGTCCTCCTTTTCATGATTATTAGTTTAACTCTGCAGAAAATCAGTTCTATTCCAAATGTTATCTATGTTAATATTTAATGTTGTTTTAAAACAAGTTAAAAATAAAACTTTAAAATTGTTTTAGATTCATCTACTAAAATAGTAAATATTTAATCCACATGAGGAAAACTCCTTTGGGGGTTTCTCAGCAATTTTTAAAAGGAATAAAGGGATTCTGAGGCCAGAATGTTTAAGAAATGCCTCATTTATAAAATGAGATGTCAGTTCATTGTGCATCATCATGATGCATCTGTTTTTCTTAGTTTATATTTTCCTGATGTTCTGTGTTTTTAGTTGTGGGAGTTTCACATATTTGATGGGATCAAATCTGTCACTTCAGCCCTCTATATCTCTATGTCTTGCTGTTCTTGTGTTTATCATTCTTTGACTAAAAATCTTATCTCATGTTTGTATTTTTAATGCCTACATGTTTAACTTTGGTAACACAAAATACAGATGTAACTTTTCTCACAAATATAAAGCCAGTGGCCTCAGTATCAGATATTGAAAAAGTCATTTCCATTTCATTGTATATTTGACATTTTAAGGAACTTCTAATTTTTTCTACTAGTTTTTGGCTATTTCTTTGGTACAACAAATCTGCTCTCATCACAACATCTTTATAATGTGATGCTGACAACCTTCTATTGAAAGTGCCCTTCAATATTTTCCTTTCCTACAGTTGAGTTCATTATTTGCATCCACTTACTTTTTCCAGATAAAATTTAAAGTAACTCTCTCAGTCTACAAAGCAATGCAGCCATATATTTATGGGAATCACATTGAAATGATGCCTTCCTTTGGGGAGAATCAACTTCTTTGAACTTCTTAACTTTCTGGTATGGCTGTCCATTAATCTGTCTTCCTTTGTGTGTTAAGCAAAGGTCTCTATATTCTTTCTTACGCTTCTTGCCCCCCGCCTTTTTTTTACTTCCAGATTTTCTTTTAGGGTTTTATTGTGATCTTCCTAACTTGCTAAGAATATTTGGTTAGTTACTTAAAACTCTCCTGTATTGTAATGTCTCTAGCTGAAACTTTTTGGTTACTCCTTCCTGTGGACCTCCAGCTCCTCTGTCCATCCTTCACAAAGTGCTAATCATGCATTAGGGCTACTATAAGTCATCTTTATACATGCTTCTATCATGCATTGGAAAATCTGAGTGATTCGTATTCATTTTCCCAACATGAATTTTCAGAATATATTTCCAAAAATGAACTATTGTTCCCTCTGTTCCCAGTTACCCTTATTTTTAGGACTTGCTTTTTGTAACTTTCCAAAAGATTTATGTTTCTTTCGAGGCTCTTTTCTTTTTCACTCTTGGAATATCTTTAAATTGGACTGCTTTAAACCACATTGAGCTGCTATATTGATGCTTAGGGTAACCTTGACTTTATATATCTTCTTAGAGGGGAGGGAAGGTGAATGAAACAGAACTTCTACAGGATTTCTTAATTGTCACACATCTTGTGAGATTGACTGGTCTGTACGACTGGGGTAGTCCGGGCTTCTCAGAGAATACATGCATTTAGATACTTTAGCATAAATTTCTGATATTATTTAAGTTTTCTGTGTGATACCTTGAAAGAAATAGTTGTTTCTTATTTTAATTTGTAAGGTTAATTCTTTTGCTAAGGCAACAAGGAGATCCACATACATTTTAAAATGTTTTGTCAGTACTACGATGTTCAACTGTGCAACATGAGATCCTTAATTTTTCCATTGAATGAATAAGAAAATCTATGATACAAGGTTCTATTCATTGATAAGGGGTAATGTTAGAAACAAATTAGTTGGATATTAGAAATTTAATGGGAAAATTTTAAATAAAATAATTAAAAATATAGGAATATGAATGCAAAAACTAACATAGTTTCTTCTAAATCATGGTGACTTTGAGAAACATCCAAATGATACTATTCAGTACAATGGATAAAAGTAATAATGAATACTACATTTTGCTTGGGATTTCCTACTTTCAAAATAGGGGCAGGTATCTTGTAGGTTTCTATCAAATAGGTCACTTTTTTAAAATTTATTTATTTTGGTACTGGGGATTGAACAGAGGGACTTAATGACTGAGTCACATCCCCATCCACTTTTATTTTTTTATTTTGAGACAGAGTCTCACTAAATTGGTTAGGGCCTCGCCAAGTTCCTGAGACTCTCCTGGAACTGGCAATCCTCCTCCCTCAGCCTCCCAAGTCACTGGGATTACAGGGGTGTACTACCATGCCTGGCAAATAGGTCCCTTTTTAACTAGAGTTTAAAGATTGAAAACTATTTTTAGAACCCACTCATTTTCTGAATGAGATTATAAATTATGTAAAAAGATACATACTAGGAAAATGAGGAATTTGCAAATCCCAGAGGTATTGCGGGTCCCTGTGCTTTAGGTATATTACTTTTTTGAAGACAGACAATGCAACTTCCATAATTAAAAAGAACTCCAACTCTGAGGTTCATGCATTATAGAAAAATGGATCATAATTATAAATGAAATTTGTATTTCATTAAACAATTTTTCCAGAGAATTGACTCATGTTCTAAATGGCCTTGTTTATTTAAACAATTAAATTAGCATTTAATGAGAAAGAAAACTTGTAGCCAATTAAAGACCAAAGTAATACACATACTGCATTTTCCAGCAATTAATTGATAACTTGCTTACCATGGGCTATCTAACAATTAAGCAGGGAGACATTCCTAGGAAATAGGAAAGCATTAATGCAAATGAGTTTCGGATTTATTCCTTTCAAATCCATTTACTGCATTATCTAATCTGGCATGTGCAGAAAACCCTCCAGAAAGATTAATATTCAAAAAACACCTCTAAAGCCTTCTGGTGTTGGGAATCTTAATTGTTTTGGCAACATCAATTGCTAAAGCAAGGAATTTCTAAAGAGAGTTCTCAGTCATCATAGGTATCTGAATAAAAGCAACGGTGACACCTCTGGGTGTTGAGCCTGTGTGTTGCAGACTCATAGCTCCTGCTATGTTCTTGACCCAGGGGACTATTAATGTGCTCTTTCTCAGCCACAGCGATGACTGGGGACATGCCTGGTAACAGGTGGCATATGCGAACACCACCTTCATGGCCAAGAAAGCACATTACGAATGACAGTGAGGGATATTAGCCTTGACTTCTCTACTTGACTTCTGTACTTGACTTCTCTACCTCATCTTTTAACACATCACTTACAACTTTTAACTTGACCCTTTGCCGCTTCTAATTAAAAATTTAATGGAACTCAAAATCAGTCACTAGGTGATAGCTGGAAATTGTTGAAGTAGAATTTATCTCTCCTGCTCTTGTGAATGGGATGCATGATCTTCAGGTAAAACATGTCTCATTTAACTCTCCAATTAGTTAATGTAACATTTGGCTATCTGGAAAAACCATTGGTATATAAATAAACACCTAGAACAGGGAGGGTTTCTCAGCATAGCGCCAAATTATTTCAGGCAGGATGATTCTTTCTTATGGAGGACTCTCTTGTGCATTGCAGGATATTTGGGAATATCCCTGGTTTCTGTCCTTCAGATCCCAGTAGCAGCCCCTAGTGTGACAACCAAAAATGTCTCCACAAGTTTCCAAGTATTCCCCATAGAGCAAAATCACCCCCAGTTGAGAACTACTGCTCTGGATCATCCAAGAGGTATATTCTGTTTATCTGCATCTTGTGGTGGTGTAGGCTGAGTACCTGTGTTTGAGTGACACCTCATACACTTACATCATGGATTCTAACACTCCTTAAGTTGTTCTTTAAAAGAACCAGGAAATCCTCCTATGATTTATAAGCCAAAGAGGTCATGCCGTGATCAAATGAGTAATGTTGGCCTGGCTTCTCCTCTTTTCAAGATGGCCACAAGAAGTCTTTGAAAAAGTTTATAGGTGGCTAAACATTTGCAGTTCATTTCTAAAGGTAAATCGAATAGATTTTTTTCTGAATGATGTGGCACTGATCACCGGAACAGCGTCCTTGTGTACAGGAAGCATCTTTATCCTGGGCTTTTGAAACAACCATCTTGTGTAGGAAAACGAGTCTGGTGTTGACTCATAGTTCATCTGTTTATGACATTGTCTTCATCGGAACAGACAGTGGAGAGAAATTACGTGAGTTCTATTCAGGCTCAGACACTACCCATCCATCCCAATAGAACAGTCACACAAAAAGATAATTTTTCTCAGCATCACCATTACCTTCAGTCTGTGTGAAATTATTACCTCCATCTACAGAAAACCAATGGACCATTTTAACTATTTATTCCACTCAAGTTGTCAAACTAAAACAGAGTGAAAATGCCAATAATTTACAGCTGGGCCTTAACACACTCCTAGCGTATCATAGATGGAAACCTAAGCACATAGTCGACAGCTTTCATCAATAAAAGAAAAATAGCTGGCCAGGCAAAGGAAGACCAAAATCTTTGTGGACAAGTCCTCACCAGAAGGAATTCATGATTAATTTTTCATTAAATATATATTTCTTCACCCCTTTTCATGCTTTTAAAACTCAGCAACATTCATCTTTTAGTTTTGCTCCCTAAAGAGCCTAGCTCTGGGCCTGTAACTGAGAAAGCACAGTCAATAAAGTACTAATTGAATAAGTGGATCTGTTAGCAGTTAATTCTACTTTTATCAGACAAGATTGTAGCATTATAATTACAGCAGTAATGTGTCTCTTATGTAATGGAACAAGGAAAATCAGTCTATTTGTCATTATTTTTAGCCTAAAAAAATCAGTAAAATACATTGACATTTATCAAAATAAGCATTTGCTTTGTAGAATTTCACAAGGCATAAAATGTTTATAAGAAGAAACTCAGGTGAGGCTTAAACGAGAAGCGCTCTAAGGGTATAGTGTTTTTTTAAAAATTTTTTCTCATAAAGGATTATCTTAAGAAAAATAATTTAAATGTAAATACTTATAGAATACTTACAATACTAAAATAATGATTATTAAGAATTCCTACTTATAATTTCATGTTCCAACTATAATCTACTTAATATATCAGCCTATTTTACATAAAAGTTGTCACACTCAGTTCATATAATTCAATAAATATAAGTGGTTCTTAATATTAACAATATTTCATAAGCATTTCCAGTGTCATTAAATATTCAAATACACTTTAAAAAGTTGTGCAACCTTTTATTAAAATGTGTTTATCAAGATTAACATGATCAAGCTGGAAATGGTGGCAAACACCTGTAATCCCAGCAGCTCGGGAGTCTGAGGCAGGAGGATCCAAGTTCAGGCTAGCCTCAGCAATTTAGCAAAGCCCTAAATAACTCAGTGAGACCCTTGTTATGGGGCGCAACTTAAGAACAGACCGATCACCACTGAGAAGTTCAAATTTGAGTCTTTATTAAGCCGGCTGACTGTCTCACACAATGCCCCCAAAAAATGGCTATTGGGACAACAGCCCTGACCACCGGGTTGTAGGGGTTCTTATACCCAAAATCACATCAATCATAAGTGTCTGTTGCTATGATTCAAAATTACAAACTAACATCATGAGATCATCGACAGAGGGGGAAGTGGGTCAAACTGACCCTTACCTAGGTACAAACTAAAGAATGGTTACTAACATCCACACAATCACTGTTCACATGGCACATTGTTTAGGAGCAATAGGAATCAAAAGAGAGCAATTCTTTACTACATAGGAGTTGGCATTGTATATTATTAAACATGTCACACCAAGTAATTAATGATGGGCACAGAGGTGGGGTGTTCCCGTGGGAGAAGCTTATTTCCTACATAACATGGAGTCTCAGAGCAAAATAGAGTCTGTTTAGTCATTTCCCTTAGAGTCTGGCCTGTAACATTCTCATGGAGTCAGATCTGTCAGCCCATCACATTCCCCACTGGTTTTATGTACATAATCAAATCATTGATTTATTAGTAGTGCATAGGTGATTGTAGTTAGTGTGCAACCCCATTAGCTTAACAGACTGGATTCTATCTCTAATATATTTAAGTCCAAATCTATTTGTCTACTTAAAGTTTTGAAATTCTGGTTTCCAGTAATCAGGGCAATGGTTCCTACAGCTGTGGAGTCCATTATATCTATTTTTACTAGGAGGGGAACTAAGACAGGGACTGCTTGTTTAGATATTAGCCCCATATGTTCCTTTTATTTCTCCCCATCATAATAGTATACAGAATTTAGCCTATTTGGCAATCTCAAAAAGTTGAACAGTTAAGCACGGAGTTATTCCTGATGTAGTCCAAGCAAGAGAAAAAACACAATTAACATTTTTTTCAGTCTTATCTTCAGATGGTGGTTGGGGTCTCTGAGGGCTGTCCATTTTTCTGTTGTCTTGACTCACATGTGATGAGCCCTGTTGTGAATAAGATCCCTTCCATTTTAGCCAGGTGTGTGATGAGCCCATGTTGTGAGTAAGGTCCCTTCCATTTCAGCCAGGTGTTAGTCCTTTCTGGAACAATTTGATGTAGACATAGTTTTCTGACTGAAATGGGTGTTGGAAATCAGTGGTCTCTTGGGACTGGTTCTCTCATAAGTTGAACCTGTTGGAGAGAATTAACAGATTAGAACAAGAGTGGATTCTTGGTAAGGGTGGAGGAAGGGCTCTGAAAGCATTAATCTTTTAATCTCTCAGAGGTCATTTGCCTCCAACTTTCTGGACCCAAACTGGCTCTTATTTTTGTGATTTAACCCAACTTACCTATCTATATTGACTGTCTTTTGAAAATTTTTATTATTACCCCTCTAATTTTAGGGACTTTTTACTGCTGTAAGGAGTGGGGTGGGGCAAGCAGTAAAAAGTTCCTTCTAGGGGTAAAAGTCTTGTTCTATGAAAGAAACAAAAAAAAAAATGAGGTTTTTTTTTTGTTTGTGTGTGCTGAGGATCGAACCCAGGGCCTTGTGCTTGCAAGGCAAGCACTCTACTGACTGAGCTATCTCCCCAGCCCCATGTTTAACTTTTTAAAGAAAATTTAGACTTTGTAATGTAGTACAATACTCTAACAGTTGCTGTCTAACCAGAGTTGTACAAACCCCCAATTTTTAAGACTAGTTGCTCTAGAGAATAAAACTTAACAGACACAATGTTAAGAGTAAATTAATATTTTAAGAATTATTGGTCATTTCAGCATATAGACTGAACTTTGGTTTATATCAGTACATTAATATTTGACCTTAGGAAAAACCTTGAATAGTTTTTAACTGTTGTGTTACTTATATATACATGTAAACCTTTTAAAATTCACTCTTAATTAACATTTTTAATCACTTAGACACTTGTTGTTTACTTAGATGTATTACAGCCTTATTTTATCACATAAAGACTTTTTTATCTAGAAACATTTTTATTAAGTATATTTTTATATCTAAAACCTTGTAATATTTTAATCTGTTGATCCCCTTTTTAAAAATTATATTCTGAAACAACCCTTATAAATTTCTGAATTCAGATAAATTACTCCATTTTAATCAGATGAAATACTTTGTTACTTATAGAACTCTATTTAAATATAATTGAGACTTTTGAACCCTTTATATAGAATAATACCCGTTAGGACTTTTAGTAACCATGTTTTCAGTGATAACACAAAGTAAATTTAAATCTTTTTTTTATTTACCAATTTATGAAAACACCAAAAATGTTTTAAGTATGTTACCCTGTGGAATTTAATGAGTTAAGAGTATTTATTATATTTAAAAGTTAGTATTTTAACTCTCTAAACCAATCAGATGTCTCTAACAAACACATCCATGATCAATCCCATATGTGTTAAATCTAATTTAGTTATTTTTTTAAAAACCAAGGTATTAGAGAATTGTATTGAACCCATATCAGTCATTTCTTTCCTGTTGAAGAAAAACCTAGAAACAATGAATAATAGACATTTTATAAAATTAACATTTTATTTATTTTTTGACCACCTGGAAACAAGTGTTAGTAACTTGAAAACCATATTTTTGTTTACCTAATTTAAAAACCTTTTAAATCATGTGAATCAAAAATATTTGGATCCATTTTTTAAAAATTTTAATTTATGAGCTCACATGTCAATTTTGGTACCAAATATATGTAGACATGACAATACACCAGTGTACATATACATAAAATAAACAGATGGACAAAGACTTTATAGCTTATTTTTTAAAACCCATTAGATTGAGAGTTAACTCTTGTAAACTGGCCTCTGAATGAAACAGCATTAAGAAAACTTTATAATTGGATAAAATAAGTCTGATCAAAAATTAACCTAGGCACACCAGATGGAAATTATGAACTCAAAAAAATAGAATTTTAAAGTCTTTTTGGCCTCCATGCTGATGTGGTCCCTCTCATCAGAGATGAAAAGGAATTAAGAGAATATAGACAAAGGTTATGCCTTATCCCTCCCTGAAGGAGTTTCCCAAAGAGACAGCAAGGGAGCTGCTTCCATTGGTCTCCTTGGGAGAGCCCCCTTAGGTTGGGGTCTTGTTCTAAACCGGTTTTCCTGGTCTCTTGGATAGCAACCATCAAAATTTTAGCCTGGCATTTTGGTGGACCATCTCCAATAGTTTGAAGTTCCTATTGGCAGCAGTTTACATTTTAATGTAAGCTTCAGCGAACATGGCTAAAAACATTTTTAACCATTTTTTTTTTTTACCCAAATTTGACTATAAAACAT